>NC_140462.1:1377500-1977500 GCF_051167445.1 Perissodus microlepis | reverse complement strand
TATTCCACATATGATTTAATGGTGTTTTTTAAAACTTTACAAAGGTCCCATGGATATATTTTTAGCCCAAATTGATTTAGATGTTTTCTCTGTCTTAAAAAACTCTTATGGGGCTTTTCTGCATATATTTTGCATATATTTTGAATTACGGTGGACGCTTATAATAAACTGATAGTGTGCACCAAGACCAGTATAATGTAAAGGAGCAAATATTTTGAACTGCTAATTATTCAAATCTACTTTAGTAGAGCTTAAAAAATGGAGCATCATACATACTTACACACTAACTGCATTTTTTAAAGAATAAATAACTAGAAATGGTCTGTTTAAAAAAAATCTTCCTGCTAATCTGGCACGCAGATCAGAAAACACTTAATCTTGCCACTGGGCATATTTAACCAGACAGATCGATTTTTTAATTAATTTATTTATTAATGTTTTACCTCTTGATTATTTCCCTCCATGGAGTCTAGTATCAGAATCTACACACACACATACAAAAATACACACAGTCTCCTGATCAAAGCAGAGCCATATGTCCGGAACCTGATGATGAATATGAGAACTGACAGATGATTAGACAGCTGATTAGCTCTATGCTGAAAACTGTGTGTTTTTTGTCTGTGTGCGGGTTGTGTGTGTAGCTGCGTGTGTGCATGCGTAGGAAGGTGTGTGAACCTCCATCTGTGTGCGCTCCCACTGTAGTCAGCAGCTGACGGAGCAAATTTCAGTCAATATCCCACAAACACTAAAAATGTTCCTCTTTCTCTGTGGTTTAAGTATCGGCATGCAGACGATCTCTCCGATGCTCGACAAAGTCACTTCCATTTGGCTTTACTTGTATAAAGGAAATATTTTCATATGGTTCCAGGTAATCATTCTGGTACATAACTGAGAGATTATCACACACTAGACACTAAAATTGTTGTAGAATACATGAGTTTGTTGATTACAGAGCATCCTGTCCTCTGGCTGTTCACCTGTACAATGAGTATGGACCCAGAGAGGTTACAGAAACCAGCCATCTTTCCAAACAACTTAAAGCTCCATCTTATTTATTCATCTATTTATTTATTTATTTCAAACTTCTTCTAACTAGCGTCATGTGACAACTATTTCTCAGTGAACAACAGCTTGTCTAAAATAGGCTCACTGTCTGGAGTGTAGGGTAGTAAGATACAGTTGGTTGGCACCATTTTTGTGAAGATCTTTGTGTTATTACTATGACAACAAGCCCGTAATAATACACTGTTGCCAACTGTTTGCCAAGAAATTGCTATCATCATCATCTGTTTCTGTACTGATTAAACAAAGAAGATCAAACATACCGAAAGTGAAGCTTACACCATTGTTCTCAGGCTGATTTTGTCCCCTATTGTCCCGCCTCTTTTCTGAGTCAATAGACTTTTCCTGTGTTTTCTTTGTCTCTTCCTCCTTGCTCTTTCGTGAAAATTTAACTCATTTCAACATCACTATACATATTTAGATTCTATCTAAAAAGTCCTTGAGCCACCTTGGGTCACTTTTCTTTAAATACCACTGCACTGCTGTCAGTTTTGCTTAGATGAAACCGTGCAGGTGGATTTATCACAACTGTTTCATCAGTCAGATTTTTGGTGTAAAAGTCTGAATATTGCAACAGTCTTTGGCCACCAAGATATTCTTTGTGGCTCATTTGGAAACAACAGGTGAAGCTACTCTGATTAGCTCAAAAGCTCTGTGTTGGTCTGTGATGCACTACGTATTCTGACATCTTTCTATCAGAGCAGTGTGACCACTGCAGACTGGGAACAGCCCACGAGAGCTGCAGTGTTGGAGATGCTCTGACCCAGTCATCCAGCCATCACAATTTGGCTTTTGTCAAACTCACTCAAATCCTTACCCTTGTACATTTTTCCTGTTTCGAACATCAGTTTTGAGGACAAAATGTTCACGTTCTCCTAAATGTATCCCACCTATTAACAGGTGGCACGATGAAGAAATAATCAGTGTTACCTACGTCTCCTCTCAGTGGTCATGATGTTATGCCTGATTGACACGTCATGTCTGACTGTAGAAACCCTCCAGAATCACAACCAGGTGAGGACTGAAAAGTCTACTCCAGCATGAGGTCAGCAGAAAGAAGCAAGCTCATTTTCTCCTCTAGTAGCAGTACTAGTTGTAGAAGTACCAGTTGTTTTAGTAGTAATAGTAATAATAGTAGTAGTAGTATCCTTCTAGCAGTGGGCAGCATAGTAGATAAAAGCCATTCGGCTTTCACTTTTCCAGAGTAGTGGGCACTGCTGGAAAAGCTGAGACTGATCGTCTAGCATTGTTAGCCAGTCAGTAAGCGCTTACTTCCACACCATTTACATCCTGCCACCATCGCCATTCTTATTTGCATTTCAGTGTTAAGTCTCATATCTGTGTGGATGGGTAACAAATAATTCAGCTGGATTTATTCTAGTCGTCATAAATCTAACCACACTGTAAGGCTCTTGGCTCCCTTAGACCCAAAGCCTCACGGTATATCTGAATGTAACTGAGGGCTTCTTGTTTTCAGCTGATTTTCCTAATAACTCTTTTTTAAGTCATCATTTTAGGATCTCTTTCTTCGGAGTAACTTGATGCAACTGCCCCATTAAATCTAATTGTGAAAATGTGTTTAGCCAAGTTGAGATTAAATCAGTGCATTTTGTTTTTTATATTTTTATTCTCTTGCTATTTCTGATGATTATATTTCACGTGCCTTTGCAGGTGTATTTTTGAAATACTTTGACCGACGTTCACTCCTGTTCTGCAGGTAGCAATACGATATATTAGTCCACCATGAGCTGCTGGAAAGAAACAAAATGTTCCCTCCACTTTACCTGCATTAGGACTTTTATCTGAACAGCTATATCATGAAGAAGCAATAGTGAGACATCATGAAGGCAATTTTTCAGTAAATGTATGTCTCTGAAATGGGTTTTGAGATGCTGAGATGCTAATACCTGCAGTGTTTTGAATATAGTGACACATTTATGACAAATCTGGAGATACCTGGACTCTCTCATAAAGCTTCCTGCAAAAACATTTTCCATGAAATGGAATGAAAAACTGCTGTTAAGCTGCAGGAACTCGAGCAATTTACTTGATGACAGCTATCTTCAGTTGGAATGCACAGTGTTGCTTTACTAAATGGAAATTCAGCATTACCTGTTCGAGAAACAAAAAGCCTTGTTCTTCTGAAAGCAAAATATATTACTGCTGTAGAGCCTTTCTAATTCAGCCTCGGCCTGTGTTTGATTTCTGATTAAACACGTATGACTGGCCCACAGGGAATGATGCTGGAGAGCTTTTGTCTGCTCGGGTTATTGCTTGAGGTAAATTTGACTCACTCCAAAGCCACCTTATAGTTTCTTCTACACCTAATAAGCAGTTAAGCAAAGCTTTGACTCACAGATAGTGACATTTAAGCCTGGGAGCTCCTAAAGTTCCTCAGTGTTTATGCTACAGTTATTACTCATATTCCAGTTTCTTTACGCTTCAGTTAGCACTTCTTTTGAGGATGCATGAACAATGACACGATCGCCTGCGTGAACAAGCACATGCGAACGAAAACACAATCCGTGCAAGCCTGCTTTCCTTGTATACACTCATTTCTTTTTAACAGTTAAAGATTGAAAAGTTTTCGTGGATTACATGAACGTGAGAATCTCCCTGAAATCTCCTCCCTTTGCTTCTCTGTTTCATCTTCTCTGATAAGGACTTTTGTCAAATAAATGTGTAGTTCCGTCTTTAAGAGGATTTGTCTGCACGTTCTGTGTGGACTAACGCTCTCTTACACCTGTGAGAGCATCACTTGGTGTGTTGCAGTGGAAACACATGCACGTTTAACGTGAATAAATGCTCTATATCTTGCTCCAGTATCCCACTCACTTGGACTCGCTGGTGACTGAATCCCATTTCTCTTTATGTGCTTTTGTGCTTGGGATTGGCACCATATGATCTTGGCATGCACTGGCAGGCATGTCACATCCTGTACAGACACAGTGTCTCTCTCCCAATCCTCCTCTCTCACTCTCCCGCGCACTCTCTGCATGTTCCTGGCATGCACAGGCGGAGGCGTCACTTCTGCTTTGCTAGGGAGCAGGATTGTCTGAGTGTGCATGTGTTGGGTGTTTTACGTGTTTTGTGTGGCTTTGTACACACAGTTCTCTCTTTGTTTTTGTGTTTGAGGCATTTAGGCGTGTGAGAACACTGTCTGTTGTTTTCCCTGGCTCAGTCCGGCTCCTGACCAGAACACATGTTGGAGAACATTAGAACATGCAGAAATGGTGGGCAGTAACTAACTTAACCTTTTGTAAAAATTGTCTAATTGTCATGTGGTTGAGTCAAACTACAGCTAGCTCTCACGTTATTTAAGTAGGCAGGATAGTTCCTCTGTTCCATCTATGCATGTTATAGGTCAGCTGTTGGTTCCAGCTTGTCATTTAAGTCGTTATTCAGACTTCAGAATGAAGGCTGGGATAGGATCTTTACAATAACAGACAGGCATCACTCAAAAAGCACCGGACAGTGAACAAGAAATCATAATATATTATTATGGCTAATAATATATTATTGGCTTATTGGGTAAGCCGTGCCCTCTGGAGGACTAAGAGTTTATATGACCCGCAGCACACTAGAATGGTCATTTCTATTGTTTTATATATATATATAAAACAATATGTTATATATTTTTTATCTTAGTTGTGAATGTGAGGCTATTGTTGCTGTGGACCAATACTTCACTGGTTAGTTTTAGCTTAAATAAAATATATATTTCTGGTAATTGTCCTAAGTCATCATTTTCATACTATGCAATAAATGGTTTTGAATGTGTGGGCCTCCTGGGTAATTGTTTTAAAGTGAAATTATCAGTATTACCAGAATGTTTGAAAGTTGCGCTGTTCCATGTTGCCACCATTTTGGAAGTCCAGACTCCAAACAGGAAACGGTAAATTTCAAGCCTCTTTGGGGGGTTTTGATTATAAGTTTCCTTTTGTTTTGTTTTTTAACCATTTTGGGGAGTTTGTACAAGTTTCTTCTTTTGTTGTTCATTCCACCAACCTGAGCTGCCTGGTTATTGGTATTTTGGAAATGAATTGCACGTCTGGTGAAGAGAGCTCCTGCCTCCAAGTGTGTTTCCTCCATCCCACCTGCAGCCCCCTTGCAGGCGTTATCAATGGGTCAGATCACTATTTGGTCCAAAGATGCCAAATACTTTGGGTTTTAGCAACATATTAGCAGCAGCACCCGATGCTGCTTTGTGTTGTAAATGGACTGGTTCTTGTGTTGCACTTTTCTACTTTCTGCTTCAAAGAGCTTTAGATCCCATGTCTCATTCACACAAGAATGTTTTTCAACATCTAAATGGCATCAGCTTTGGGTAGCAACAGCACAGAGGTATCAAATATATTTGCTGGTTATGAACAATAAAAGCCCTTTTACCTCACTGCCCAGCTATATGTTGCTGTAGTACCCATTATAGGAAACCTATGTACAGTACAATTACTGACAGACATCCTACTTTAAATACAAAAGGGTTCAAAGGTATCCTCGTGTCAGAGAAAATCACTGACTCTGCTTTATTGGGCCTCTGCATGTGAATGTAGAGGATCTGGGCCTATTGCCCATTTACACGAGCTTATTTATGTGGCAACACAAATTGTTTGTACACATTTTTTAAAAGCTGTTTAGTGATCTGCACTTCATAATGTGCAGCAAATGTGCCAGCAATTTATAAGTAAGCATTTTCAAAAACTGAGATTCATTGTCTGTTTCAAGAAGTCTGCTGAATACACCCCAACTTTGACCGTGTCTGAGAGATTTTTACCACTTTCTGAAGAGTCCACGTGAGAAAACACGTGTCTGAGCTACAGAGGTTGCTGTAGAAGATGATCACAGCTTGCACATGATTCTTTTTAAACTAAACTGAAGCAATGCTGTGACATAATCTCATTTTGGGAAAGTTTTGTGCTCATTTGAGTGGATGCCTTTGAGTGGAACTTGGCCATCGCCTGCATGCTACCATCTGTCAAACTGGAATACTGGAATACCTTTGTGGTGATTTGCAGTGGCAGAAATTTCTTTTTTACTGTCAGAAGAGTTTTGCAGCTTCACCAACTGCTTGTTGAACTGAGGCGTTGGTGGGTTTCCAAGTAATTTCCTACTATTAAGTAACTGTCAGGTCAAACAACAACTCATCTGGCCCATTGCTTTCTGGAGGGACACCGAGCAGCTGGCTGTGCCCCAGAAGTACTGAAGAGCAGATGGCCAATCACTGACCTTTTAGTTAATATTGATCCACCTACATTTAGCTACATACAGTTTTAATGTATACACACATAGACACAAACACACAGACTGATTTTTCTCTCTCTATTATTTCTGAACCCAGAGAAGCACACACACACCTGCCTCTTTAAAATCTATTTAACACACTTGAAGTGGGCCAGTATTGGAGCTGTTTAAGAGGAAACAGACAGACTAAAGCAGCTTGGAGCCAGAATGACCCCTGGATCCACAGAACATCTGGGATACAGCTAACTGATTAGCCACACTAACAGTGCTAATGACTGTGAACATTAAGAAGTGATCAGGGCGTGTTCACGGTAACAAGTTAAATTATGATGGTCATACATGCAGGAGAGAGTGACCTTTGATGTGATATCTTCCAGACACCACCACTGTTTTTCTTGTACTACCTTTACCACCTTGTAATCTTTTACAGTAGCAATGTTATGAAGCAGGAAATTAGCGAAATAAGACCCATTGAATATAATGCTTAGCCAGATACAGCACCACATACTAGGAACTAGAAGACAGCACAAGCTGCATCGAGAAGCTGCATCTACACAGAAAGTGTTAGAGCTGACCTTTGAAGCACCCTTGCTGTCTATCACTTGTTAAGGCTCACAGTGTGTTTTTCCCACTTCAAGTCTACTTTGATGTGCATAATCACAGTGACTGTGTACCTGACCACCTGTACCTGATGCACATGGAGTTGATGTTCACGCTACATCTTCTTTATATACACACTGTAGAACATGTGTAAGAGATGAACTGCCTACAGTATCTAATGAGGAGTAAATACTGCCACTGTAGATGTTTAGAAAAGGCACAAGATCAGAAGTGAAACATCCTGCGTGGACTTCTGTATTCACTTAGGAAACTGACTCAATAGTCACACATTTTTTGCTTTTTAATAGTCCGCGTAAAGATGCTTGACTCCAAATGGCATCTTTAATACATGAGTCCACTACTGATGGATCTTTAGCTGAAATGTCGAACCACACACATCCCACTTTAATCTTCAGTGGGCTGGACTAGTGGAACGCCCCTTTCTGTCAGTGTAAAGAAGTTTAACTACACGTATAATCCTTTTAAGAGATATTTTAAGAGAAGTAAAAGAGGTCTCTGTTTTCAGTATGTCTCAGTTTTTGTACATGATAAACAAATGCTGCTGTACTAAATGAAAGAAATCTGTGGCATGACTCTTTGGGCTTAAGTAGTAAGAAATAAATGTGTAAGATTCAAGAAAAAGTACTGGCATGCCACTGTCCAAAAAACAGGAACTTTCTGTCATTGAATTGTTAAAATGTAACTTAATTACTTTGGTACAGTAAGAACAGCCATCTTCAGCAGTAAGAAAAACCTTTAAAATACTGTTAAATGCCCCAAATTTATGCTCCCTTCACATTTCCCAGAGCAGTTCAGTGGGCCAGATTGGAGTCTTTGTGGGGCTGATTGTAGGCCTCGGGCCTCATGTTCAACACTCCTGATTTTAAAGGGTATTATGACATTAGTTTATACAGCTGTTGATTATGGACACTGGACAGATTGCTAGCATGCATAGAGGAGCATGTTTGTTTAAAGTGTAAAATAAAAAGTGAATTGGCCTTTAATTTATGATTCCAAAAGATCTGCTCTGCATTAAAGGATAAAAAAATATGAGAAAGTCATTCAGATCAAAACAATCTGCAAAGCTTCTCACAGTCACCAACAGCTGGGTGAACTTTCAAATGCCACTTTTAAAAATATTTACTACTGCGGCCATCTCACGGGGTTATTACATCTTTGAATTTTACTCACTGAAATGTTCAGACAGTCCGCTGTAGACCTAAACAGAGAAAACAGCTTCATATCAGGTTGCTCGATTACACGTAATAGACGGTCGACCTTCCACCCACACAATGAAACACGAGTGGTGTTTCAGGAGACAGAGCGGCAGAGGTGGCGTCTTAAGCTCACACCAAATTTCAGAGGTGGGGGGACATTAAATGGTAGATATCATCAGTCTGTTTTGAATAACACAGTCAGGGTCAAAACACCCTATTTTTGAGCACTGAACCATCTCCCTGTAGATATAAAGACAGAGGAGCACATAGCAGAGAAGTGGCGGGTGACAGAACAAGCGATATAGAAGAGGATGGAAAAGAAAAAAGTGGAGAGGGAGGGTGAAATTGAGAACGGATAGCAGGAGAGAGATGGACAGAGGGCGTAGAATAGGAGCAAGATAATAGAGAGCGGGACAGAATGATAGAGAGAAGAGATAGGCAGGGTACTGTGACCGAGAGGGAGAAAGGGCAAGTACAGTGAGTATCTCAAAAGGTTGTGCAGGGACAGACGACTTCAGGATGAGACAGCCTTTCCAAGTGGTTTCCCTCGATAGAAGATATGCCACCTAACGCTAGTTTGTCCTCCTGTTGTTGTTTTTTTCTAAAAAAGAAGAGAACATGCTTCACAGCATTGTTCCTAGAAACTATGGCGTTATTTTAGTGCCTCTATTCTGAGCGCACGTAAAAATATTTGCAAGTGCAAATGTTGCATTTTGAGAAGAAAGTTATTTTGAGCTAAGAAAAGTGTAATTTGAGCAAACAAAATTCATTGCTGCGTGCAAGAAGTCTATTTCAGTGTTTGCTAATATCCATATACACACACACAACAGCCCCTCTCACTCAGATCTCTGCTCTGTGCGCTCACAGACATCTGCAGACCTGCTCTCAGTGTGTCGCTCGCGCTCTCAACATCTCTGCTAACTCTTTCTGTACGCAGTTATAAGTGTGCCACAAAACCAACCAATCACAGACTTGGATGCAAAAATTCTGATTGGCTAATACGGTCTCCAATCAGCTCGCTAGCTACTGCATTCCAGAAACACGGTCCAGAATGTAGCTAAATCCAGTGGATTGGTTTGGTTTAAACTTGATTAAAACCAACAATGGTTTTAAAAAATTACATATTTTAAAATAAAATAATTAAACATATTAACCAAAAAACCCTACAATAATAAAGGGAAAACCCCAACTATCAGACGACCCCCCTATGAGCAAACACTTGGCAACAGTGGGAAGAAGAAACGTCCTTTTTTTGACAGGAAACAGAGAAACTTCCACAGACAAATTGTGGAAGAGAGCTGGATATTAATAACTAATGATAAATATGAGAATGATGTATCCACAAACAGACTATAAGCTTTATCAAAAAGAAAAGTTTGAAGCCTAATCTTAGAAGTAGAGAGGGTGTCCGCCTCCACAATCCAAACTGGGACCTGGTTCCACAGAAGAGGGGCCTGAAAGCTGTTATTAATCTACCTTTGGATTACTTCATGTCTGCTTAGAAATAAACAATAAATATCAAATGTCTACACCGAACTACTGCAAATTCAACAAATCACATCTTCTTTGTTTCCTGTGTTTTGTTACTTAGTTACTATTTGACAGAAAGCCAATCACCATGTGGGTGACTCAAATATCTCCATTAGTATTCAGGAAACCGGGCAGCCACACAGTTGTTCGCTCTGTGAGCCCGTCAGCTGGTATTCAGCCTCTTCCTGATGCTGATGGGATTTGAGCATCTCCAGTTCAGTCTTATCGTTGGCATCAACAGCCTCTCCTGTGGGTCCAGTCCTGCGCTGTTACCACCCCCCGCCTTTTACCTCTAAACTGACTTTATCTCATCTCTCTGTGTTGACATCAGCAGTCTGTCCTGTCCTCCCTGCTTCTTTCTGATTCCATTTAAAAACCCTCTTCAGCACTGCGCTAAAACCCATTACTGCACTATCAACACACAAGCATGCAAACACAGCCACACAGACATACAAATACAACTAAATGCACAGATAGCACAGATATACTGAGGAGGCGAGATAACCTGGATATCACACACCATAAACTCGGGATATGGTTATATCACCATGTGGGTCTGCAGTGTTTGGTGACTCTCCTCTGCCTACCTTTTGCCATACTGTCATTTCTTATTGCGCTCCCTTTCACTTCCTGTCTATCTTTGTCCTTGTCATCACACGGACAATAAGTCATGTGCAGGTGAGTGTGTTTGTGTGTCCTGCTAGGAGGTTATTCCGAGATGCCGGAGAATCGAGAGATAGTGATCTCAGTCAATCTAATGGAGGATAACACGCACGCACGCCCGCGCACGCACACACACTGTCTCCAAACCGATGTAATCCGTTTAGGGAGCATACTCTGTATTTGAGGGACGTTCAAGTACCTTTGGGAAAGGATTTAGGAAATACCCTTATCTTACAGTGTGCGCGTGTGTCCTTGTGTCTTTACAGTAACCCTGTCTTTGTTCTGACTTCACTAACCTGCATGGCTGATTTCATCAACCCTGATAGCCCTCATATATCAAGAGATCTTGCTCTTGTTCGTCTGCTGTGTGAGCTGTTTTCACATTGATGCTTCCATCTCAGCGGTCTGTGTATTGGTATGGAAGTCTTTATAAAAAGTAAAACACAGTATTGCTTTTTAAGAAACGGGCCAGCAGGGCAAAAGTATTACTTTTTCACTTTTCTTCTTTATGAGAGAAGCTTAAAGTAATAACCTGCAATTTCTGCTGCTTCTCTCTTTCTTTATACCATACAATAGTGATTTAACCTTTACCCACTTCATGAAAGCCATGTTTGTTGTTTAGACACCCATGAGGTGGTTCATTTTTCCTAGAAAATCCTCTGCAGCACAGTAAATGATTTATTTTACCTCTGGAAGAGTAACAACACCAGCCTGTTTGGAAGAAACATGATTTAGGAGAAAAAAGAAGCTACAGTACAGCAAATGTTTTCAAATTTTATAATACTCTCCTGAATTTAAGAAATCCCTCTAAGAAATTGTTATATAGGATGTCAAAGGCCACAATAAAGCAAGAAAGATAATAAGATATGTTGCTGCATTGCTGTAACATGCTACATGTTCGGTCGTTATCCAATAAAATCGATGATCTGACAGTGCTGGTACGGAATACCGGGAGTGTAGTTTGATGTGTTTCATCGAATCATGGACTGGAGTAACCGTAACCCACATAATTTCCCCAGGGATTAATAAAGTATTCTGATTCTGGTGTTAATTTATTATGATTGTGGCACCCAGATTATAATCAATCAGTCAATTACAAATATACTTGTCCACAGAATCAGTTTATTCCAACCGCTCCATCACCACGGGCCAGACCAAAGCTGTCAAAGTACATAAGGGACAGGACAGTAGACCTGGAACGAGCTACAAGATCATCAGCATGAAGTTTGGTGAAAAGCAAGATCTTGCCTCATGAGGCAAGAAGGAGCTTCTTATATGGAAGAAGCTTCCTAATGATCTGAAAGCAGTTTGGATCACAGGCATCACGAACACCACCGGCAACACCCTACGCTGTAATGGATTATCCTGCATCATTCCCACACTTAAGCAAGAAGGTGGAATCATTATGCTTTGAAACTCTTTTTCTGCTAAGGGTACAGGATGACTTCACTACACTGAGAGGCTAATGGGCGGAGCCATTTACTGCACAATCTTGGACGAAAGCTTCCTTTTCTCAGCCATAACACTGAAGTCGGGTTGTGGATGGGTCTTCCAGCATGACAATGACCCAAAACATACCAGCAAAGCAACGAAGGAGTGGCTAAAAGAAGAAGCACATTAAAGTCATGGATTGGCCGAGCCAGTTTCCAGACCTCAATCGTACAGAAAATCTATGATTCTGAATCTGAAGTTTTGAGTTGTCAGGAAACCTAAAGGAGTGTCTGTAATGAGGATTGGGCCAAAATCAGTCCTGAGATCTGTACAAACTTGTTGACCAACTAAAAGACAATTTAGAATGAAGGGAATTAGGGCAAAGCTCAAAGCTGAACTCAGTAACCTTGAACATCTGAAATGTGACATTAATATTTGTGGTACAAATAAACATAAATCCATGAGATTTATAAGTAACATTTGATAAAAATCAAGAAAGACATGGAGCTAAAATCAATGTCATGAAAAAGGGTCTCTCCCTTAATTAGCCTGGTAACTAATGCACTAATTTTAGCATAAAATCAACATTGTAAACAAGCCGAGTGAAGAATGTACACAAGAGTTTCCAGGACACCTGTCTGAAATGACAATGACACAAACTGGGAGAAGACTATCCCCGATGTTATTCAAATATGGAATTTCATACATCTGGCATGCCTGTGGGTATGATCACAAGTGAAAGGGTTGTTTCCATCCAACTAAAGCATATGGTCTTCTATTGTAAATTTAATCTTCACCAACTCCTTTGATGTCTGAACTGCATAGTGAGAGGCCAGAGCACAACTGCAGAGTCAAGCTGAATCAGAATTCAGAGAGGCCGAGTCCAAAAGAAACTAAGAGAAACCGAACCGTACAGCTGATCAATGTTACATTATGCAGATAGAGTCAAAGTGTGACAAGCACTATAAAGGGTTAACATTTGACACACTGAATGAAGCCTGCAGAGTCTGAGATGTATCTCTTCGGGTTGGCTGGCTCATGGCTGAGATCTTACCTGCTTGGGAGGTCTCAGACTGTTAGTACTTGGACCATTGCTGTTTTCTATGTACCTGCTGCCTCTTGGTGTTCTTTTACGTTCTTTTAATGTAACCTTTCATTGTTACGCTGATGACCTGCAGCTTTATGTTCCTTTAACCATTGGAAATTATAATGTTGTTTATCTGCAATTAAGGGCTGGTTATCAGATAATTTCTTGCTCCTAAATACTGATAAGACAGAGTTGATGGTCATTGGGCCACACGAATTTCATCTTGAAAATTGATGACAGTGCCATAAATTGCAGGAACAAGGTTAAAAACTTGGGCGTGTGGTTCGATATGGTGCTCTCCTTTGAATCTCATGTAAAAGAGATAACAAAGACCGCCTTTTATCATTTGAGGAACATCAGCCAGAATCAAGTTTTGTCAAGTGACACTGCAGAGGTTCTTGGCCATGCATTTGTGTCCTCCCGTATTGATTATTGCAATGCTCTTCTTTCTGGGCTACCAAAGAAAAGTTTCAGAGGTCTACAGATGGTGCAAAATGCAGCTGCTCGCATTTTAACAAGAACTGGGAAATTTGAGCACATTGCCCCTGTTCTGAGATCTCTGCATTGGCTACCTTGTCAGGTTCGAGCAGATTTTAAGGTCCTGCTGCTCACCTACAAGGCTTTAAATGGATTGGCGCCTTCATACCTCTCCGACCTTTTACACCTTTATGTTCCACCCCGTGCTCTACGATCTCAGGACTCTGGCCTTCTAAAAGTTCCTAGAGCCAGCGTGCTTTTTCTTTTCGTGCCCCGTTTCTGTGGAACAACCTCCCTCAAGATATTAGGCAGGCATGCTCTGTGGAGGTTTTTAAAACTAAGTTGAAGACACATTTGTTCACCTTATCCTACATGTCTTAATTCTGTGGCTTTTAGTTTTTTTTATTGTTTTTAACTTGTATTGTGTCTCTTACCTGTATTGCTATGTATCGCTTTTATTTTATTTATCCCTTTAGTTGTACAGCACTTTGTTTGAAAGCGCTTTATAAATAGAGTTATTATTATTATATTATTATTATTTTTCTTAGAGAAGTTCTCTAAGCATTGCATGGTCTGACCTTGGGATGAATTTGCAATTTTAGCTGTTTGCTAGTTTGCAGCATTCACGTGGATGTGAACAAAGCCACAATCTCCCCAGGAGTGGATGTCAAAGCTGCAAATACATTTAATCAGCAACACATGACTGTTACTTACCCCCTCAGCTCCTATGGAAGCAGTAATGGCGTACTCCTGTGAAAACTACATAACTGTATATCAGCTCCAGCTCCACTATGACTATGAGAGACAAACTTACTAAACCAAAGCAAAGCTGATGTTTTACAACCAGTTGAAGAAAGTCCCCTCACGTGACTGACTTCTTAGAACTTCTGAGTTTAAAGCTTTTATGCTGGGTATAGTTTGTACTCACAATGAACATTTGTCCTGTGTCTTTGTTCACTGATCCATGGGACAATCAGTGTGCAGTCATTGAGATGATGCTGCCATTATGTCTGTGTGTTAGCTCTGTGAGTCTGAGGTTCATTCTTTTCCTTTGAAGGTTACAGTTCAGTCTTCTGCACCAGAGCTTCCTATGACTCCACCAGGACTCACAAGCAGGTCACGAGAAGGTTAAGCTCAGTCATAGAATTACTCTGGAGGTAAGCACTGTAGTATTATAGTTATTAATATTTATTTGTATTTAGATCTGGTGCTGTGTAGAGTGTGATAAAGCAAAAACCAACTGCAGCTGTACTTTCCCACTCATCTGCTATCTCTTCCCCACCAGCCAGAGCCTGTCTCACCTCCTTCCTGAACTCTGTGCAACATTCTTCCTTTTTTAATTTCCACATCTTAATCCTTGCCTCTGCCTTCACTTCCTGTACTTGATTTCCAAAGTCATCCTACAGAATACCCCCCCCAAAAGAACACTGTTTTGCAATCTCCTTGAGATTGCACTGTCTGCATAAAGTGTAGTCCACCTGTGTGCACCTTCCTACATTCTTATACGACATTCAGTGTTCCTGCGTCTTCCTGAAATTTGTGCTCATCACAGCCATTTCCATAAAATCTACCACCATCCATCCTGCATTTCTCTCATTAACACCATACCCACCCAGTACCTCCTCATCACCCTGTGCTCTTCACCTACATGCCCATTAAAGTCCAATCACTACCATCTCCATCCTCGATGCACTCTCTTCCACTTCATCCAACTTACTCCAGAATTCCTCTTTATATTCTGACAGTCAACCTGTGGGGTGTATGCACTGACAACATTCAGTAACAGCCCTTTGATTACCAGCTTCAAAATCTTGATCCTGGCTGATGCTCTCTTCACCTCAACAATACACATACTCTGCTGCTCCATTTCTCTTCCTTTCTGCACCAGGGTAGAACAGTTTGAATCCACCTTCGGTGCTCCTGGCCTTGCTTCCCTTCAACCTGGTTTCATGCAAATAGATATCTGCCTTCCTTCCCTCCATCATATCAACCAGCTCTCTCCATTTCTCCACTGCCTCCTAGAGTGTCTTCAGCCAACAATAAGTTTCCATCAGCACCCTGTTGGCCAACAGCACCAGAAGGAGTCATTATTAACTGATTGATCAGATCTGAATGTTTGATTTAGCAAAAGATTTTATTCCTGATGCCCATCGTGATGCAATCCTCCCCGTATAAGTGGGCTTAGGACTGGCCCGAGGAGTACACTAGCCTGACTCAGCAGACAGATGCGTGGACACAGTGATTACAACACAAATCACAACTCTTTACAGTACTTTTCCTTTTCAGTGTCATTAAATCAACCACTGTGGACTTGCATAGTAGCTTTTTGTAGATATATTTTTGCTCATGTCTGCATTAGCTCTCCTAACCCTCTCATGTAGGAAAGTTGATGATTTGAGGATAGTTCCCCCTGCACCACTTACAGCTAAAAGCACACACTGCAAAAAGTGAAAACTTTGGAAATGTTTTTTACTTGCAGCATCATCCGCTCTAACTAAGCCTTGCTGTTGTGATCATCATACTATCAGGTCTCAAGGTCCTGAAAGCAGAAATGTCAGTTTGAAGATAAAACACATTTGATTCAAAAACGTTTGAAAAGAAAAACAAGCTGCTTGAAAGGTTTATAAGCGTTGTAAAACTCTGCATCAACACTATGTGGCATTCAGGTGGTTCGAGTGGTCCAGTGTTTGATCTAGATAGTTCTTTATCCCCATGAAGACTGTCAGGTTCAGTAGACAGCAGACTGTAGTAGAATACAAACGGATATATAGAATACTACTATAATAATCTCAATAGCTCCAGACACAGGGCAAAACAGGCTGCTGTGTGTTACTTTTTACAGTGTGTGAGCCATGTTCTACTGAATAGTCAAGTACAGAAATCCACTTACCCATCAACTGGAGTTTTATTACATAGTCAGCATCTTTAGGTACACCTATTTCTGTTTCACACACACACACACACACACACACACACACACTTCTGCTCTGACACACTCACTTGATTTTTCTCCCTACATCTCTCTCTCTCTGTTTCTTCCTTCCCCCTTTCATTCACCCAGAATCTTCCAACTCCATCTCTCTCTTTCTCTCTCTACAGAGCCTCGGTCTTTCTTTTCAGTGCTAGCTCAGCTGTCCAGTAGGGTGACTTGCTGTTTTAGCTACCGCCTCACTTTGCCTCGTCATCCATTTTCTAGTTTTCTCCCCTTTCATATTTATTAAGCCCCCTGACTGACCTTAAGCAAGCATTTAATCGCAGCGCTAACCAGCGAGGTTAGAGATAACTCTGTGTGTCCACCTTACAGCCATTAGAAGACTTAAATAAAAGGGGAAACTCCAGAAAGGAGCAAAAAGTTCCAGTTTGTTCCAAAAGAGCACCAAAGTCATTAAAACCTCCATAATCACTTTTGCATGTTTTAAACTACTGGGGCGGGGGGGTTACAGGGATTTATGCAAAGGGATAACATTACTATCCAGTGCTCTGTTGAACATGAACAAGCTGCTATGTATGTATGTTTCCTATAATGTTAAATACATGTATAGCAAAAATACTACTGATGCAATCACAGCATTTAGACCCTGAGACTCTGAGGTTAAGGATGTTTGGTGCAAGTGTTTTGAGACTTTGTTCGGCATGCTCAGACACACAGCACTTCCTGAAAGGTTATATAACTTTTGCAGGCATTTAATATTTGCCAGTAATTTCATGCAAGCACAAAACCACTTGGACATAAATTTGGACATAAAGATCTACCTGCTTCTAGGTTTGGAGCACACTTATCTTGCGGGAAGGGGGGGGGGGTCATAATACAAAATAACTGACAGTACTCAATAAATACTGAACTTATTTGGCTTTATTTTCTAAGCTATTCTTGGTGGCCATCATACCTGGAATCAGAATTATAAGAATGAGTAACTTATTTCGTAATGTTCTACTTGATGGCAAAAATCGCCTTCACTTCATAAGCTTGTATTTGCCACTTTTTTTCTGGCTGTCACACAGAAGGAGTTAAAACTTGCACAGGCCAGACCCATCATCAGATTCAGACAAATCCATTTAGACATGTGTTACTTTGAGGTTCCATAAGGGATTAAAGCTGACCTCAAAGAGAGCGTGATGAAAGCCATATTTGGTGACCCGTGTTGCATTCACTTTAGAACTGTAAATGAGTTTGAGATTTTTGGGGAAAAAAATCTTCAAAGAAAAATGCATGACATGCCACATAGTGTATAAGTCATTTGATGACCCTGCCATGCCTCAGCCCTTATATATAAAAATGAACTAACGTAGCACACGTATGCTTAATCTGAAGTGATTTAAAACAGAATACTCACTCACATGTTCACTAGCTCCATGTGCTGCACAGAAATGCAGTATTAGTTTAACACACACCTTTCTGAGTCCTATAGGTCTGGTTTTGCATTTATAATTAAGTGCCCGAGGAGGTACATCTGTAGATTAATGGCTCTTCTTTGGAAAGAGCTAACAGTATGCAGAATTTATACAATCAGACTTCCCTTTAAAGGGAAAGTGTATATATTTCACTTTAGCCAGACAGTAAAGTGGCTTGGTGTACTAGAAAGCCAGAATAGGTGGATATTAAATAAGCAGACTTTTCCCAAAGTTGAAAAAGTAATCATTAGTTTACCAAGAAGTTATTGGTCTACTTTGGCTGGCTTTAAAAATCCCTGTGTGAAAATACCTAATTTTATGGCAGAAATAATAATGTTTACAGTCTCCTGTAAGCGTTTCAGGTAGCTGTGTGGTTGGCATCACCACAGCTGATTCAACTCACTGAACTTCACCTCTTGACTGTGCTTCTAGCAGTCGAGAATTTTTTGTGGTTCGTTTGTTTCAGTTAGTAAAATGTTAGCGATTTAACAAAACATCTACAAATACAGACAGAAAGACAGGATGTAAAATAAAAACAGAGTTTGTAAGTCAGTGTTTGGTGTGACAGCCTTTAATTTAAAAACAAGCGTTTGTGGTTCGGGCATCTGACGAGGATGCCTCCTGGGCGCCTCCTGGGTGACGTTTTCCAGGCATGGGGAGGAGGCCCTGGGGCAGACCCAGGACATCCTGGAGAGATTATATCTCTCAGCTGGCCTGGGAACGCCTGGGTGTTTCCCCGGACAAGCTGGAAGAGGTGGCCGGGGAGAGGGAGGTCTGGGCTTCTCTGCTTAGGCTGCTGCCCCCGCGACCCAGCCCTGGAGAAGAAGATAGATGGATGGATGGATGGACGGACGGACAAGTGTTGGTAATGTGGCACCCTGAGCTCTGGAGACATCATTTTGTGACTGATAGCATGGGCAGATGGATATGTGTTTGTAGTAATGGTCATGCTGAAAAGTGAACTGGTAAACTAAAGGACCAGATCCATCTCTCAGGTTCTGTATCAGGTGCTGGATTTTTCTTTCTGGAATCTCTTGAGGAATGACTTTCAGATGCAGTTTATCCACATCATATAGCACTTTGGGAATCACCTTTGTTGGTGTTACCATGTTATTGCTGTCAAACAAACTTTTGGCATTTTTCAGGAGCACATAAGATCAAATAGTGTGTTTTGTTTTTCCAATAAGCTGCTAGTAACAAAGTGTCTAAGGTAACAATTTAAAATGGGTTGTTAGCTAAGTTGTGTAACATTACTTGGAAAATGGTCGGGTACAAGGACTGGACTGAAAATGATTACCTAACACCAAGTGAGGATGTGTTATACCAGTATAGATTTAAAATAATCTGAATCAAATGCAGCAGCCATGTTAGTAAATTAGTAATGGATCTACATCGTACTGAAACTTTGTGCTAACACACATCTTGCATGTGCAGATGAAGTTTACGCAGCTACACTGGTCGGTGATTACAAATATGTTCAAATATATTAGGAAATAAATGTATTAGCACGCCAACATTTTGTGATGAACACATAGTGTTTCACAAAAGGAAAAGCTTTCTCCTACTCATTCTCTCTCTCTCTCACACACACACACACACACACACACAGTGATATTTCACTTACAATAGTGAGCTGGGGCTCCTATTAAACCTCTCCCTTTAACTTCAATAGATAAGAAGCTGCTTTATTAAATTCCTTCCTATTCAGATTGCCATTGATTCATTTTCGGAGGCATTTCAAAAAATCTATTTCCCTACCCCACACACTCCTGCAGCTTAGTAAGACTTTGACTCCTGATCTGTTCTTTCTCTCATTTTTGTTTGATTGATTGTCCAGCACTTTCCTCATTTCCTCTGCCACGTTTGTCCAAGCAAAGCTTTTTGTAAAAGGTGTAAAGAGAAGCATGCTATTAAGGGCTATGTGAGGAAATGTAATATGGTAATTCAGAAACTATATTTCATTTGTATAGCTGTATAACTCGGCCTCTTTGTGTGTGTCTGTCACTCTAATTTTCATGGTTCTATTATCAGATTCTCATCTCATTTCTTCTTCCTTTACGTGACATAGGCAGCTAGACGGAGTTTGCAGTGACCTTTCAATGTGCAGGGATATGAAAATCTGACATCATTTATTTTATTATAACTCCGTCATGTCTCCAAATGTCATGTTTTATATCATATACATCATCTTTCCCCACATGTTGGTGTCATGGAAAAGAGCAGAAATCTCCTGAATGAACAGTCAGAATGACACCAATGCAATGTTGTCAAAGCTTTTTTATTATGTTTGTCTGTGAAGTCGCTCACCAGTACATGAAGCTGACGGTTTTATCTGTAACTATTACATCATCCTGAGTTTGCAGTTCACTCCACTGTGTGGAGTTCTTCTTGCTGTTTCACTGTCGTTCGCCCCCAGGTGCCATTGTCCATGGATTAAATCCACTGGACTTTTGAGCACACATCTATAAATCCCACAAAAATAAAGGTTATAATCCACAAAACCTTTTCACAAAATCTTATTCAGTTTGCTCTGCAAAAGCTCGTCTAAAAACCAGCGTTTCATTCCTGAATCTTCAGTATTTACTCTCCATGTTTCAAATACAAACCACTGCTACACACCAAGCAATCTGCTCAGATGGGACAGTGGTCAGTGGGTCACCCACACTTTAGAAAAATTACATTTTATATATACCTGGTTAAATAATACAGAAAAATATCTGTAAAAATACAGACAATATCTTAATGTATCTTCATCTAAAGCCGTACATTGTGTTGTGTTTTTATTGGATTTTTTTCAGTGTGCATGCGTTTTGAAATATAAAAAATATAAAACATTTTATAGTACTGTGTGGTTCAGATTTTTATAAATGGTGCAAAAAAACGTGTGCGTTCCTCCTCTATGCTCACTTTCAAATCCAGACTCTGATTATCCTACAAAACTCGTAGTTTCTTCAAACCTTTTCTCACAATTAATTGCACATTACCACGAACTGCCTCCACCTGTTCTCGAGAACTACTCTGTGTTCTCGCTGTGTGCGTAAATTAGTTCAGTTTCACAGTGACAGCAGCTGTGCTTGAAACATCGACACATAAAAAAGCAAACAGATTTGTCTGTGTCGCTGCACTAATGTGCCAAGTCTAAACGAGCCATGTTGTCACAATTAGCTTGCTGAGTGAGGAGCATTTTCATACTGTGGACAGGTATGCCGTCAGGGACTCCTGTCTTAATATTTCACTCATGTGAAGCTGTCAACGAGTGGATATTTGATGTATCAGTTCAGCATTATGGGCATTTCCTAATTATTAATAATATGAATTTAGTCTAGGTTTCTCAAAATAGAGATGCTCCACATTTTTTATGCATTTCCTATATTAATTAAATGTGCTATTTTATAGTTACCCGTCACCCACTCCCACCCCCTTTTTGTGTTTAAAATGCATTTTACATACTGTACTTATGTACTGTAGTTTCTTTATGCTGTAGGTATGAAGATGTTGAAGAGCTTGTGTAATACATGAGATGGATAAGGAGGGTGAAGGGTGTACAACTTAATAATAATTATAAGTAATATCCATTCAGCCCATTTCTTATAGAAATAGACAGTGCACCTTAAAAAGAAAGAGAATTTTTTTAAAAAAGGTAAAAAGGTTCAAGGCAGATTTGGAAAATGTGAAGGAGGCATAAACTCTGTGACATTTTCTCTTGGCCATTCATACCGCACCAAAGTAAATAATAATAATAGATAAACAATGAAATTACAGAATGTTCCTGTTTTTCAATGTGACTATAAAGATGTGCATTTATACTGTAGCTTCACAATAAATAAAAAACAGGTTTTGGTAATGACCAGAACTTTTTCTGTCATTTCACAAATGTATTTCTTACCATTTAAGTCCAAAGACTTTGGACAATTTAAGAGCCCTGCTCTGTTACTACAGCAGCGTCTCTTTATCATGCAGAAAAACGGACATGTATTGTTGAAATTGTGCTTTTTTCTCTTATTTACACTGACAAAAAGAAGAGTTTTGCTGGTCCAGCTTAAATTCAAAGTGAGCCATATGTGACCCAGGATGTGAAATAATATCTCTGAGTTAAAACTTTAATAAAAGACATTTAGATCTTAACAACCCAACCAAGCAGCATAGTGGAGAACAGAACAGAGCTGAAAAGAAAGTTGGTCTGAAGCCAAAAATACCAAATGAATGAACATTAAAGAGGACAGGATGTCAATATCAGGGTTATGCAAGACACTTGAATACTTACAGTTATTTTAAATAGTGTGTCCCATTTTTTCTGAATTGAAGATTTTTTTTATGAAAATAAATCTGCAGGAGTTCACATAGAGAACCCACATGCAAACACCACACTTCTTTACCCTTCTGTAAATAATTTTTTCACGTTTGTGATTTTTGGTTTTTAGTTATTATTTTGTTTGCTTTCCGTAGTCCTAAATTTGACATCGGTATCTCTGTAAACATTAGAAAGTTAATCTTGTGAACAAACAGGATCAAAGCAGATAATCAAAACCTGTTCAGTTTGTTGCCAGTCAACTTTTGTTGCTCTCTGCCTGCAGTGCTGAAACCCACATGTGCTCCACTGGCTTTGATCACAGGTGAAGAACAAGGAAGCACAAGCACTGTGTGGGCCACTGGTGATCTAAATGAAAGCAGCACAAAGGAGAGCTGAGAGACTTATCATACCTCGAGAATTATGAAACCAGAAACATGTTTCATAGTCCTTTTTTCAGAAAAACAATTTTATTCATAATTTTGCATTTATTACATTTGTTTGGGTTTTTTTTTGGCTTATGTCTTAACTTGGAGGTTGAGCTGGTTCTTCAGTATAAAACATATCCACCCATCTGAGATGCCGTGTACCTCTTTCGTCGTCCTTTTATCCGCAGTGACAGGAGCATTTGGTAGAACACTAATTGCATCTCGTTGGGATATGTGGGCGGATTAGAAGCAGGTGATTCCATTTTTCATACACCCAGAGATAAAGTTAATTGTGCTTTCTTGGTTTTATCATCAAGAATAAGTCACATCACTGCTAAGCAATGTTCTAATCCAGCCCTGAACCAGCAGACTAAATGACTCCCTGTAGTTGTAGCACAGCAGCATTCCTGCACAGCCTGAATGTGTGCATCTGTTTGTATCATTACAAAAGAAAAAGTTACTTGATTGCAAAGAAAATGTATACAAAGAAAACTTTACTTTTGTAGCAAAAACATTTCTTGACTAAATAATGAACATCTCTGCATTTTGAGTCTTTCAGTTCTGTGGTTTGTGAACCTTTAACCTAACCTGCGCCGTGTTCCTTGTCCTCAGCTTACCAAGGGTAATTCACTGCATTAACCACCGTGCTCCACGATATAGCCTGGGGTCATTCCACAGGTCCTCCAAAGGTACAATTTACACTTAAGTACGTTTTGCATGTTCCACTTTAACAGAATGAACCACCAGATTTTTGTCAAATGAACATTAGAAGAAGATTTGAAATGAAATTGTGTTTTCTGGTACTATTAAAATCCATTCCATCTGCCACGAATGTAAGCCACTCAGACCTGTTTCTTCCTTTTAATTGTGTGACTACCAACCATTACAACCACCTTTAATGCAGGGGCGATGTTAATTAAGTGGGCTATACCTTTACGCCCTTGACTTCAAATGGCACCTTTGATGACATATGCTACATACATTCACATACTCACAAACCTCCCAGGTGAGTAGATACTTTGAAGTGCAACATGCTTCTCCCACTCATTCGTCCTCCGTTGCTTAGCAAGGATCTCTTTGTAGCTCCCCTAACAACTCTTCTAAAGGCTTTTTCTTTCCCTTAAAAACCTAAACTCTGCCAACAGACTCTCCATGCATGCATCCCTCCATCCAACTCCAAATCCACTGCCTCTCTTATACGGCCTGTTTTCCCCCTTGTTTGTCCTCAGCTCGGCTCTTCTTTTGATTTGCATTTCTCTCGTCATCCTTCTTCTCCTATCTGTTTCATTTTCTAAAGGTTGGCAGTTCACACTATTCTTGTACCCCGTTTTTTTTTAGTCTCTTCATATTTCATCGCTTTCATCGTTTATTTCCACATCCTTCCCATTCATTCCTAAATATCCATCTCCTGTTTTCTCTTCATTGCCCTCTTTCAAGTCCACTCATCCTCAATGTTCTCCTCAAGTCTGTCTAATCCTCATTTTCTTTTGAAGCATTCCTCTGTGGTTTCCATCTCCTGTCCTCACTTAAATTGATCTGTCTGATTTCCGCAAGCTTCATCTGAACACGAAGGCAGACTCGACATCTTTAAAACGTCCAGCAGACTGATCGTAGGCTGTGGCTCTTTAAAGAAGCGCTCCAAAACTCTGAGTGCCAGTGTGACGGGTATTTGATTCATAGGTAGCGAAATCTCTTGTTAGCATTCATTAACAGTGTTGAAACAAGTCAACAGGGACCAAAACCAATTCTCATCACAACCAAATTGGATTGCGTGTAATTTCATCATGCGCTTTCCACTTTTGGGCGTCCTGGCGCAGGTCTCACCTTGCCATGTTAAACTTTGCATACAGATCAGACTACCAGGTTTGCCTGTTCTTCATGAGACACAACTAAAGTGGTACTTGAATTAAATGAGTACGAGCAAGAGACTAACTTTTGAAAATGAAATGATACACTGTACTCTGCAAAGAAACACTAAATTAATCAGTTGAATTCACTCAGGGATTTTACTGCAATCGCACCGGAACGCAGAAAGTTGATTTGAAATGTCATTAGATACACTGATGATGACAATTTAGTCTCATAGCTTGTTCTAGTCTGTTTATTACACCAGAAAATAGTTTGAATTTCGTGCCTAGGATGTGAGGACAAGTTACATATAGAATTTGGGGCTGGATCTGTTAAAATGTCCTGAGACCCTACATGTGGTTGCAGGCAGAAAATTCTGATATATGTCATATGCCATGAGAAGAATAAGCGGTGTGTGTGTGTGTGTGTGTGTGGGGGGGGGGGGGGGGGTGCTTTTAATGCACAAAGTTACAGTTTACAATTCTAACTGGAACATAATTTTCTCTTCCTGATGTTGTGGACAGTAATAAGCCTACACGCATGTTCAAAGCTGGACTGAAGAATATGCAGTTAACATGTCTCAGACCTGTTATGGATGACATTGACGTGGTCTAGCACATGACCACCGTCTGTGATTGGCAGGTGGCTTCTCTGCCTGGATAAATGCTTTTCTTGCGTTTTGCAAGGTCTTCTATTCCTGCTGTCTCATATCAGTCTGGTGAAACGTGCTTCTAAAATAAGTAAAAGGTTTTGGATTATAGAACCAAAGGAGCCATGGCTGACTTGATTAGGCCTTACGTAGCATATGTGTTAAATGCATCTGAATTTCCCCAAAACACCCTTTTTATTAAATATTTCATTTTGTGTTTTAATCTCCTGGCTATGTGTTGTGACTCTGGAGGGCCCCCAGGAGGGCTGGCCTAGCAGACGCACAACACACATAGCTCATGGTTCTGTATATGTATTATATATTGCAGATATTTAAGTGATTTACAGTAAAGAGTCCAGAGATCCAGTGCTGTCTCCTGCCTCTTATTTATATGCCAGAACACAATGCATCATCTGACATAACACACACAAACGGGTTACCCTTAGACTGAGTTTATGGTCGTTGTTTGATGCATTCTCAGTCATCCAGGTAAGTAAATCTCCAAAAGCTGATTCTGTTCATGTGGACGTAGCGTTTTTGTAGGAGAAACGTTTCGTCACTCATCCAGGTGACTTCTTCAGTCTCAGCTGACTGCAGGTTTCCCCAGATCTTATAAACAGGACATTTGCATAATGACTGAAACCAGCCCACTGAAGGAACAATGGGCTGGGAGGTCAGTTCCTTAATCGTAATTATGCAAATTCTCATGACCATTGATCAACAACCACTGATCAAAGCCCACTGATCAATGGCCATGAGTCCCATTCACAGAGAGTTGGGGAATGGCTGCAATCACAGCATTGTAAGATGGTGACAGATGTACCCTTAGGCCCTCTCCTCGATTCAGAGATGGTCTTTCCCTTTTCACGTAAATGGCCTCCTTGACTCCGCC
This sequence comes from Perissodus microlepis, assembly GCF_051167445.1. Lineage (NCBI taxonomy): Eukaryota > Metazoa > Chordata > Actinopteri > Cichliformes > Cichlidae > Perissodus > Perissodus microlepis. The sequence continues at coordinate 1,951,692 of NC_140462.1, read as the reverse complement.
CTCAAACCAGCGTTCCTCCCTGTCAAGGATGTGAACATCCTCATCATTGAAAGAGTGTCCACTGGCCTGTAGGTGTAAATAGACTACAGAGTCCTGGCCTGACGAGGTAGCTCTTCTGTGTTGTGCCATCCGCTTCGCCAGAGGTTGTTTGGTTTCCCCGATGTATAAATCCTGCCAATCCTCCTGCACTTAACAGCGTACACTATGTTACTCTGTTTGTGTCGGGGGACCCGATCCTTGGGGTGGACCAGTTTTTGGCGCAGCGTGTTTTGGGGTTTAAAAGCCACAGAGACGCGATACTCCTGACACGTACGGGATCACTACAGGTTTTCGCTTGGGCAGCGGTTGTCCTTCTCTCCTGGATCGGCTGGAGCTTTCTTTAGGAGCCTTTCCCACTTTGACAAAAGTCCAGCTGGGATAACCACATTTACTCAGGGCCTTCTTGATGTGCTGTTCTTCTGCCTCCCTGGCCGCTGTGTCAGTGGGGATGGTGTTCGCTCTGTGTTGTAGAGTCCTGATGACGCCCAGTTTGTGCTCCAGTGGATGATGAGAGTCAAACCTTAGATACTGATCCGTATGTGTAGGTTTACGGTACACGTCAGCTTTTAGATGTCCCCCATTACTGATGGAAATCTCACAGTCTAAGAAGGCTAACCTGCCACTTTTCATATCCTCCCTGGTGAATTTGATGTGTCGCTCCACCGAGTTACTGTGATCTGTGAAATGTAGTACGTCCTGAGATTTGATTAATGTAGCTTGCCATCGCCAGTGTGTGAATGTGTGTGTGAATGGGTGAATGACTGAATGTAGTGTGAAGCGCTTTGGGGTCCTTAGGGACTAGAAAAGCGCTATACAAATGCAGGCCATTTGATTTTCACCCAGGTGTCATCCACATACCTGAACCAATGACTTGGTGGCTTTGTTATCCAGGGTACGATAGCAAAGACACAGTTCAAACACACTTGGTCGATGCTGAGAGTGGTCCTGTTGCTGAGGTTGGGGTCATCCTGTAATCTCTTACGGACTATCTCCAATGTTTCTGTGACTGGGATGCAAGTGAAGAGAGATGTAACGTCGTACGAGACCATGGTTTCATCTGCCTCCATAATGACATCTCTCACCTTCTCAACAAAATCCGAAGTGTTCTGGATGTGGTGTTCAGAGCTGCCCACCAGCGGGTTGAGGATCGAAGCCAGAAACTTTGAGATGTTATAGGTGACCGAGTTGATCATGCAGACAATCGGTCTTAAAGGTGCACCCTGTTTATGTATCTTCGGTAAACCATACAGACCTGGTGTAGGTTCCCTTGGGTACAGCCTGTGGTATGGGGTCAGACAAATTCTTCACCCACTTGTCCACATCCTCGGTGTTGCATCCTTTTCTCTCGAAAAGAGGGTCTTGTTATCCTACCCTGGAACACCACCAAGCCATTGGTTCAGGTATGTGGATGACACCTGGTTGAAAATCAAATCTCAGGACGTACTACATTTCACGGATCACATTAACTCGGTGAACCAACACATCAAGTTCACCAGGGAGGATATGAAAAGTGGCAGGTTAGCCTTCTTAGACTGTGAGATTTCCATCAGTAATGGGGGACATCTAAAAGCTGACGTGTACTGTAAACCTAAGTTAAGTGCAGGAGGATTGGCAGGATTTATACATCAGGGAAACCAAACAACCTCTGGCGAAGCGGATGGCACAACACAGAAGAGCTACCTCGTCAGGCCAGGACTCTGTAGTCTATTTACACCTACAGGCCAGTGGACACTCTTTCAATGATGAGGATGTTCACATCCTGGACAGGGAGGAACGCTGGTTTGAGGGAAGAGTCAAGGAGGCCATTTACGTGAAAAGGGAAAGACCATCTCTGAATCGAGGAGGGGGCCTAAGGGTACATCTGTCACCATCTTACAATGCTGTGATTGCAGCCATTCCCCAACTCTCTGTGAATGGGACTCATGGCCATTGATCAGTGGCTGTTGATCAATGATCATGAGATTTAATATAATTACGATTAAGGAACTGACCTCCCAGCCCATTGTTCCTTCAGTGGGCAGGTTTCAGTCATTATGCAAATGTCCTGTTTATAAGATCTGGGGAAACCTGCAGTCAGCTGAGACTGAAGAAGTCACCTGGATGAGTGAACAAACGTTTCTCCCACAAAACGCTACGTCCACATGAACAGAATCAACTTTCAGAGATATGGTCGTTGTTGTCACCTTTGTGAAAGGAGGCGTATGCCAAAAGTGACATCAGAGCTGCGAGCCCACAGCACACTTTGGCATCATTTCGACTCTTCGTGCACCTCTGGACTTTTGTAACCTGGCACATGCAGCCAGTGCAGCCAGGTTTGAGTGTACATGAGTGTATGAGTGGGTCAGTCTTTCCTGCCATTTCACTAATATATAAATCAATGTAGCAGCACAGAGATTCCTGGAGGAAGATTGCTGCATCAGCTGGAAAAGATGAGTCCTTCTATTTAAAAGAAAAAAAAAGACTGTAGATAGAAAAACCTCAGCAATCATTTAATTTCCTGTTTAAAATTCTTCCTGTACCAGTGCTGATGCTATGAGTTTTCTGAGTTGGGACACCTATCGTTTAGGAAAAGACTGCGGCGAGTCCAATGCGCCTCAAGTGAAAATGTAAATGGGTTGTGCTGACATCACAGTCCGTGCAAGCAATGACCAATGTTTCAACTATTACCGCAGCTTTTGGTTCAAATCTACTCTAAAACTGCAAACGTAGCTGCTGAACAATGCTCTGATTACCTGTTGGCTCCGGTGCTGCACAGCTGTAACTGAAATAAGCACCGCAAAGTAAACTTGACTGGGAAAGATTTGAGGGCTCAGATGCAAAGTGTTCATACAAGAGTTCAAATCTCCTTTAGATTACGTTCACAACGCAGCCCTGACGCACTGCTCCTGACCGTCCCAGCTGTCATTAATAAACCAGCTACTGTAACACAACATTTCCTTCTTCCTATTTGACTCAGCAACAGTAGCTTATGTTTAATGCAGCGGAAAGAGATTAATAGGAACTGCTGCTATGCTCCGCATACATCCCTATGTTGACTGGCTAAATATGGATGAAAGCTACGCATGTTAAACAGGTTTCTCATAAATGGAATATTCATATAGCTAAATTGTTTTGAGTATATAATTAGGCCTATGTATAAACACGCATATATACACTTCAAACCTGATTTCATGTGCAATAAAAAGAGAAAATAAAGCCTGTGCAGCAAAATCACAGAGAGGAGAAAAGAGGAGAGGATACGGCCTGAAGAAGGGAAGAAAGAAAGTGAAGGAAATACTGGATATTGGAGGCGCAGGAGATCTCTCTCTGTGACTAATTCTCTACTGATCTCTTAGTCTCCCCCTCATTTAGAAAAGACCTGCTCGCCCCCCCTCTTTCTCTCTCTGACACACACCCACACATGCACATACACACTTGCAAAACACTGCATACACCCACTCCCAATTCCTCTTTTTCTCTTACATGCTCACTTTCTGTCTCTCACACACAGACACACACTCACACACACAAAAAAACGGAATCGCCCGGAGTGCATGCAGCCCACACTGTTTCCTGTGTGTGGATAAACCTACACGCACACACACACTCACACACACACAGATCTGAGACAGAGGAAAAATTATATTTTGTCTTTTGATCCAAAGCCGTTTGATTTTCTCCGCCTCGCTTGCACAGCCACTTAGCAGCTGTACACTTGTGTAACCAGTCTGTGCCATTTTGTACTTACAGTGTTGGATTTCTTTTAATGTGCTTTATGTTCTCACAAGCCTTTTAGTTGTGAACATTTCTTAATGTCATGGATCTGAGCACTTGATTCTCAGTATTAGACCCGTGCTCGAGGAGATACTTTCCCCCAGGGGTGCACACAGAGTGATAACAGTGCTGAGTTAAGCGTAAGATGACTTGCAGTGAGTAATTGGGCTCAAGGCCACGTTCTGGTTAAAGTGTTATTCTTTAGCTGTTTACATGACTTTTGATACCATGAATGCTTAAAAGTCAACCTGTTAAAGGACTATTTTCTCCAGGGCTGAGAAATAGTAGACAGAAAGAGTTTGTAATGACCCCAAAATTGACCTATCACTTAAGCATTGACAGTGACTGAATAACAGAAAATTAAAAAGGAAAGGAAAAAAGTGGCACTGTAATTTCAAAAGGATTATAATAACTGGGTGTACTTAATCATCTCTGAAAGGCCAGAGAACCCAGGTTTCAAAAACAATGGCCTAACTGCTCCAGCCCCCAGCCCCCCAAGGCTGACAGCCCCACTCTGCTGCTTTCTGATTTAATATTCCCTGGAAGACCGTAGATTCTGAGTTAAACTAATGGTGTAACTATTCAAGCCTAAAAAACCAAATCTTTAACACTACACTGGTTTGTGTTTGAAGTCAAAGAAGGACGTGTAAAACTAAAGTGAGATGGTGTTTCTGTAGGTTTAGAGTTTAAGCCAACCGTTTTTCCTCTTACAAATGTAGAATTTCTAACCAATTACAGCAAAATCTTAAGCAACCCGTCTTTTCTTCATATACTGCTAGGAAAATGGGAAATCGGTTTAGAAATGTATTAAATTGTGCAAACAAACGATGTCTGTTTCATATACTGTATACAATTTACACAGTGTACAATTTGAATGAGTCAGTATTTGGCATGACCATCTTTATTGTTCAACCCATCGTGAACTCTCTTAGGAAGCTTTCTTGTAATTTCTTCAAGTCGTCTTCAGGAACAGTTCTTGGATTCGGTTCTTCACAATCAGATACTGCAGTGCATTCCCTCAAAACCATGCCCTGGACCTCAAATGCTCAGATTTGAACTCCTCAAAATGTATACATCTTCACTCAGATAAACTGATGCTTGTTGTTGATATCCTGTAATTCATCCTAACCTCTCCTTTTTCTCTGTTGCTTCTGGTTCCTCTCAAATCGCTGCTCATTTTCAAGGATTCTTATGTAATGAAAATTGTATAAATTAGCTGAGCATTAGAGAGTGGTATTGGTTGGAAAGACACAACTGTGGTGTCAGAGAGAGATTTTGTGATGGCTTTTAATGTTGCAGACATGTAACTGGTATCGTCCCCATTTGTTAGCCTCCCATTCCCCATCTATACAAGCAGCAGCAGGAGCTGAGGAGTTGTTTAGTTAGATATGATATGGGCTTTTCAGTCAGAATGCAACTACTCAAACCACCTATGTGTTTCATGTCATTATTATCATCATATCAACTATTTGAAGTTTTTAGCCTATTTTGGTAGGCTTAAACATGAAACCTCAAGAACAGACTAGAAATGGTAAATGGCCTGTATTTGTATAGCGCTTTACTCAGTCCCTAAGGACCCCAAAGCGCTTTACACTACATTCAGTCATTCACCCATTCACACACACATTCACACACTGGTCATGGCAGCTACATTGTATGTCTGTGAAGGTTCTCAGTCATCCAGGTCATCGTAGTCAAAGGAGCTTGCAAAGAAAAGCGTCTGGACTTCTTTAAGTTACTTGAAGACGTTTCACCTCTCATCCGAGAAGCTTCTTCAGTTCTAAGGTCAAATGGTGGAGAGTCCCAGATATAAACCTAGTGGGAGTATCCCCCCACAGAGGGACAAAAGGACCCCCTGATGATCCTCTAATCGCCTGAGCCAAGGTGTGAAACTGGGTGTGGGTCCCAATCAGCCAGAGTTTCGGGTGTGTTCATTGTGAAACCTGGCCCCACCTTATCATGCGAATTCCTGAGGTCAGATGGCCCAGGATGTGAGTGGGCGTTAAGGCGTCTGGGAAGGGATCTCAAAACTGGATTATAGATGGTGTATGCTGTACAGTGCAGCGAGGAATGCCCAGACCTCTACATTGGAGAGACCAAACAGCCACTTCACAAGCGCATGGCACAACACAGAAGAGCCACCTCCACAGGACAAGACTCAGCAGTCCATCTGCATCTTAAGGATAAAGGTCACTCTTTCGAGGATGCCAATGTTCACATTTTGGACAGAGAGGACAGATGGTTTGAAAGAGGAGTGAAAGAAGCCATCTATGTCCACTGTGAGCGACCATCTTTGAACAGAGGCGGGGGTTTACGACACCAACTCTCTGCCATCTATAATCCAGTTTTGAGATCCCTTCCCAGACGCCTTAACGCCCACTCACATCCTGGGCCATCTGACCTCAGGAATTCGCATGATAAGGTGGGGCCAGGTTTCACAATGAACACACCCGAAACTCTGGCTGATTGGGACCCACACCCAGTTTCACACCTTGGCTCAGGCGATTAGAAGATCATCAGGGGGTCCTTTTGTCCCTCTGTGGGGGGAAACTCCCACTAGGTTTATATCTGGGACTCTCCACCATTTGACCTTAGAACTGAAGAAGCTTCTCGGATGAGAGGTGAAACGTCTTCAAGTAACTTAAAGAAGTCCAGACGCTTTTCTTTGCAAGCTCCTTTGACCAGCTACATTGTAGCCACAGCTGCCCTGAGGCGCACTGACAGAGACGAGGCTGCCGGACACTGGCGCCACCGGACCCTCTGACCACCACAGGTAGGCAAACATGGGGTTAGTATCGTGCCCAAGGATATTTGGCATGCAGCCAAGAGGCAGCCTGGGATCGAACCACCGACCTTCTGATTAGTGGCTGACCTGCTCTGCAACCTGAAGCAAAGTTATTGGCATCTATCAGACTGGAAAGGGCCACAGAGCCATTTCTAAGGTTTTAGGGCTCCAGTGAACTGCAGTGAGAGCTACAAATGGAGAAAACTTGGAATCAATCAAATTTATTACAAGAGTAATCAATGACTCCTCGAGGAGGTGGAAAAAAGAACCCAGAAAGGTCAGTGTTCATGATCCAACAATAAGAAAGAGACTGGGCAAAAATGTCAGCATGGGAGAGTTCCAAGGAGAAAACCACTGCTGACCAAGAAGAAAACAAAGGCTCAGCTCACAGCTGCCATTTGATGATCTCGAAGATTTTGGGGAAAATATTCTGTTGAATGATGAAACAAAGGCTGAAGATTTTGGAAGTTTTGAGTCCTGTTACATTTGGCATAAAACTAACACAGCATTTCATAAAAAAAAAAAAAAAAAAAAAAACTAAAACATCATAGAGTCAAACATGGTGGTGGTAGTGACGGTCTGCTGCTTCTGGATCTGGATCTGGACAAATAGCTGTAATTGATGTAACCATAAATTATTCTCCACCAGAAAATCCTGAAGGAGAATGTGCAGCCATCAGGTCATGTTCTGAAGCAGAAGCACACAAGGGTTATGTAGCAGGACAGTGGAGACAGCCAAGGGCGGAGGCCCGGTTTTAAAGAGGGCTGTTTTCCCTGCACCTTCACTGACACCTTGGATGCGTAGCAAAAGACCCTGTCTGCAAGATCTTCAACTCACACCTTTGGCAGAACATCTCCAACAGTCTGAGGGAGACTGAGGACACTGATTCCTAATGGACCATGTTCCACACCTCTATTGTTGAGGCTGCCGCACAAAGCTGCAGCTGCAAGATGGTTGGTGTCTGTCATAGTTGTAATTACTGAAGCAAATGGTGGACAGCGAGTGGTTAACCTGCAGGAGGCAGCTGAAGGCCAAGCAGAACGTGCTTTGGCAGGTTTGGTGATTTGAAACATGCAAGTGTGAAAAAATAGGGAAAAAGAAGAAATCAGTAGGGGGTCAAACAGTTTTCTACAAAACTGTAGACTTTATTGACTCATTAGAAATGTCGCTTACACGTTACCCCCCCACACACACACACACACAAAAAAAAACTACCACTAAATCATCTGACATGCCTGCTTGGAAGAAACACAAACTCAAACTTGTGTTAAATAAGTTAAATTAATTTGAACTCTGAACATAGACGTGCTGAGTAGCACATTTAGCTCAGTGCAGTGAGGAAGTGTTGCTGCATGACGCAACCCTTTGGAAATAATGGATTTCAGCATGCACTGCTGTTTTCGCATTGTGTCTGAAAGGTCTGACTCATGGATCTTTTATTTGGCTTTTTGGTTTTTATAAGATACAATCCATGACCCTGAACAATGGCTCAGAAATATCTGTAGCCTAATTGTGCTATGTACTGAAAAATCCATGGTGCTGTCCATGGTGCTGAAGTAGCAAACCCATCTTTGATTGCATCTTTTTTCCTCCGGCCTGTTTCCTGTAACTTTCTATAATATTCTATAATATTTTAATATTCTACAATCCTATAAATTTACTTAACTATACATTATAAACTATATACTATAGTAGAATACATTAAATTATGCTATATATCTATACTGTAGTATGGTGCCACATTCATGTGACAAGTAAAAAGCCCACAGTAATTCTGTATTATTCATTAAATGTACATATCATGTAGCAATCTTGGTGTTTTCAAAGGCAACCAGGCCTGACCAAGTCATCACAAATATAAAATATATCAATGAGAACACAGACAGACAGATGGAGGTAATGTTCAAATGTTTGGTATAACCTGATAGTCGGGCAGATGATGTGAGTTAAGTAAGAAATTCTGAAGTAACACTGTCATGTCTTTTTGATTGTTAATAGAAGTCATTTTAAAATCCTCACTGTCCACACTGAGTAAAAGGGTACGCCTGAACCAATTATGGTTTTGGTAAAATAGAGGTTCTAGTAAATAAAAATTATAAAACGAATAATAACAAACTTTCTGTTTGTTTGGGATTTCTCTTGAAGCTCTCCAATGACTCCTGTTTTCTAGGTATGTGTCCGTCCTTCTCTCTCTACACTCACAGGCTCTCAATCCTTCCCACTCCCGTTTCACTCTCCATCTCGACCTCCTCCTTTAAATGAAGCTGTTTATGTAACAGTGGAACTGTAATGCCACAAGTAAACGCTTTACCAAATTTACATAATGTGATCAAACGCGCTCTGTTTTGGTGAAAGTGCATGAATGTGTTTGAGAGAGACAGACACTCTGTTTGGTACTCCCAAGCAGAAGAAGACACATGTGTCAAAGCAGTCTCGATGACTTGATCAAAAGGCATTTTTTAAAGTCAGTAGTTATAATAAATAATGTCTTCTTCACTATATAATATAATGTGTTCTGAAGTCATGAAAACATGACTGCTTGTTTGTGCATGTGTAATTCATGTCTATAAAAAATCCTCTGGCACAGTTTTTCAACTACATTCAACCAGCTGTCCAGGATTTCATGTGTTCTCCACGTGTGTGAGTATGCGTACATTTCACTGCTGTTATATGTAGATGTTAATCACACTGTACAGCAGAATGAACAATGCCATGTGCAACAACAAAACCTGCGTATTCAGGTGAAAACCTGGATATTCTTACTTTTTACCAGGTAGTAGGAAAATCTTTGTGAAATGTACACATTTGAGACATGATTAAAGTACAGTACAGTTTACAAGTTCATAAGAATTGCATCTAAAATATGAATATATATTTTAAGACTTTACAAATTGGTAATTTTTGAAACCTATATACTTCTTGTAAAAAAAAAAAAAAAAAAAACATGAAGGGCATTAAAAATGCATATTTTTGCATATGGTAATACATTTTTACTTTTTCTTTCATGGACTTAAAACATTAAAAATACAGTATTTAACAGTAATTGTGAAATATGCTTGTAAAGTATTAGTAGTTCATTAACTCATTACAGCAGGTCAGAAAATCCTCACCTCTTGACAGTTTCTGAGCTAAAATATTTATGTAGTAATCTCAGCAACTGGCTGAGGATTTAAATGAAGCTAATTTAGACCCAAAAACCAGAGCATAGCTCTAAAAAGATATCAAAGAGTTTTCAGTTCCCACATTGTGAAATAACATTAATAAATGGCAGTTAAAGGCAGCTATGGGAGTCGTGGCAAGAGCTTTAAAAGCAGGAAAAGCAGGCAGAAAGCAAGCAAAGCCCAAATATGACTCCAGAGGATCTACCGGAAGGTTTATCAGACACAGAAATGTTGATGCACATTTCTGTGCAGCACTGATGCACAGCAGGGTCTACATTAGTCATCAGACATTGACACTGTTGAAGCGGTTGCAGGTGAAGTGTGCCTTTGAAGTCTGCAAAGCAACATCTGGAAAACCAAAGTCATTTTGGAAACAAGCGCTGTGGGCAGATAAAGCCAAAACTGAGCTCTCTTTCTCTGTCTTTTTTCTTTTTGGGGGGGAGCAGTTGATTAAAAGAACACATTTGCAATAGTGAAGCATATAGTTAGAAATCTGCAGGATTAATGAAATGAATAGCTGGGACTGGATTCCACTAAATACCAACAATTTCTGGATGCAAATGTCAAGCAGTCAGTCTAAAATTGAAACTGAAAAGAGGCTTTTGTCTTTGGAAAAGATCTGAATCTTAAGCAAACCTTAAAACCTTCTATAAATGACTAAACTGATGCTTCTGAAGTGGTGCAGCAGTCCCAAAGTCCCCTAAGATGATGTTTTGTTTTTGGTTTTTGCATATTATCCAATTAAACAGAGAACAGCCATAAAAATGGGAATAGATCATTGGGCATCATTGGTTTGTACATCAGTATTTATCTCTTGTTTATGAAAAAAAAACAAAAACATTTTTAGCCTTACGGGCAGCAAAATGATGAGCAATGAATGCAAAGTGTCCCAGACTCAAAATCATTCATCATTAGTGAGTACAGCACTCACACAGACACACAAACCATTTTCAGCACACAGTACCCATGGGAAATCCTTAATGGGGAACATTTATGATCCTATAGAGGCCAATTTTTCCTGAATTGATGTGCTGGATATGTGAGCCAAATGTAATGTCATTTCATTCTGGAGTTCATCTAGCAGTTAACGTTGTGGCTGTTCAAGCCCACTCCCATAGTCTCAGAAAATCAAGTTCTTTCTAAAGAAACATAACAGCTTGTACCAGATGACTTATGTGTACCTTAATGTAATGTAATTATTTACCACAAGGGGTGAAATTTGAGCAAATTCTGCCTGTAGGTATGCACTTTTACTTTAGCCCCATGTCCAAGACTTTCATGATAATAATTAACCTTTTCACATGCTACAAACTACACTATGTTGCCAAAAGTATTCACTCATGTATGCAAATCATTGAAATTAGGTGTTCCAATTGCTTACATGTTCACACGTGTATAAAATCCAGCACCTAGACATGCAGACTGCTTCTACAAACATTTGCGAAAAGAATGGGTCCCTCTCAGGAGCTCAGTGAATTCAAGCATGGTAACGTGATAGGATATCGCCTGTGCAGAGAGTCTACTAAATATTCCACAGTTAGCTGTTAGTGTAATTATAACAAAGTGGAAGCGATTGGAAATAAAAACAACTCAGACACCAAGTGGAAGGTCACATACAATCACAGAGCAGGGTCAACAAGGTGCAAGTTTCACAGAGATCGTCCACTTTCTGCAGTCTATCTCTACAGAGTTACAAACTTTATGTGGCCTTCAAAAACTCAAGAACAGTGGGGTTGTTTTTCAGGAGCTGGGCTAACTCCCTTAGTTACAGTGAAAGGAACTTGATTTGATTTGATTTTCGGTTGTTACAGACGGGACAGACATGACTGGGGGATAGGACAGGGAGAAAGAAGGAAGAAAGAGAGGGAGAAAAATAAAAATAAAGGGGAGAAGAGATGGTGAGAAAGGGGGGAAGAAAAAAAAGAAACGTATTCCAAAGTGTAACTGACATGAAACTGCCCTGGGACAAACTTGTTGGACTTACAACAGATGGAGCGCCGGTGTTGTGTCGTGAAAAAAAGCGGACTAGTCAGCAGGATGCAAGTAAAGATGCAGGAGGAGAACTGTGCCGGTGAGTTAACAGCATACTGCATCAGGAAACGCTGTGTGGTAAAGTCCTAAAAATGGAGCATGTAATGATCACCGTGATGCAAACCGTAAATTTTATCTGAGCTAAAAGTTTAAATCACCGTCAATTTCAGTCTTTTATGTGGGAAATAGATTCAGAGTTTGCAGACATTCCTTCATACAGAGGTCCGTTGTCTGAGTTGGGGAAAAAAATGGTAAATGGCCTGTATTTGTACAGCGCTTTACTAGTCCCTAAGGACCCCAAAGCCCTTTACACATCCAGTCATCCACCCATTCACACACTCACACAAAAATTCTCAATAGGGTTTTTGAGCTCAGCAAGGAAATCTGTCGGTTCATGGACATGGCGTGTATGATGCGGTGAAGGCATTTCAAGTGAAGCTGTCACAAATGCACCAGTGCAACTTGCCTCACTTTCCCTGTTGCCAAGTAATGTTGAACCAAGTCAGCGCAACAGTGTTCCCAAATGCTGATAAACGGAGCGCACTGAGTTCGGCGCTTTGGTGACTTTGAAGCACAAAATGAGAATTTCGAGCTGCTTCACAACCCATTTACAGTTGACGTGGAAACTGCACCTGTGCAGATTCATACGGAGCTGCATTCTAATGGGACACTCAAGGGAAAGTACGACACTGAATGGCCCGCACAGTTTATTAGTTCCATTGCTGAAGCAATGCCCCAGCTCCGTCTACATGCGGCTCGAACCTTGTGTATGCTTTCATTTATTGAGGGCACCCCACCCATCGGAAGGGACCCAGTCGGGCCACAGGCACCAGGCCCTGCCAATCGGCCACCAGGAGTGAGTCGGTACATACATGAGCGTCCAGTTCCAGACACCAAGAACCACCAACACACCAACGTCTGAGGACATCAGCCACCGGCAGGGAGTGTGGTGAGATAGGCCTCCATACCTCAGAGAGCCTGAGATGTTCCCAGAGAGGTGGAGCCTAAGACCCAACCTGACAGACACAGACGAACAGGCGCGCGCGGACACAAACATGCATTCCCACTCCCATATACACAAACAAATACTCGGCACTCACCCAACGTGTAGACAGACACAAATAGACACTGCACAGACAGTCACACTCCCCAAACATACTCTATATCCCAGGCCTGGGTACCCCTGACCCCAGAGGGGCGAACTGAACCCGGACCCAGGAGATGTAACCCTTCTCTCTGGGGTGGAGGAAAGCAGACCGCCTCCTTATCTGCAGTAGCAGGGAGGCCCCGCATCCCAGACCCCAGTCTGACGGCCAGCACCTCCTCCCAGCCCCCCAGCCCCGACGGTTAATAGAACCGGGGTTAGTGAAGACCCCCAAACCTCCCTCCACCCGCTCATATGTGGTGTTGCTGTGTGCTGTTCTAAAGTGCATTTAAAACTCAGGAGAGCATGGTACTAGCTTCCTCTCAGAGAGCAGCACGGCTCCTCCCGAAAACCCTCAGTGTCTAAATGCATTTAAAATTGAGGGTAGGGCACCAGCGCCAGAGGTGGGTTGGAGTACAACGACCATCCTCTGGATGCTGTATAACGTGCCCACCCCCAAGGCCCTATATGTATGTGTTATGAGAGTATGAGTACTGTGGATGTCTAGGTTGCGGTATAAAATTGAGGCACAGGCGGCCAGAAGGGGACAGAGGGGGAGTGCCTCCCCTGCACCCTGGTGACACACCTGCACCCCAAGCCCTGCGTGAGTGTGTGTGGGTGTGGTGGAGCGGAAGAGGGAGGCAGCTGAGGATGGGGAGGGAAGAAAGGGAGGGGCAAGCGGCCCCTCCCTGGGGCCAGCTCCCCCGCTGACCCCAGTAGGCACCCCCACACTCTGGAACCCACCAGGGCAAGGCGACCCAAGCCCATCTGGACCGGGGCCCACAGCAGCAGCACTGCCTGCCCCACAGAGTCCGGGGCAGCCCACCCGACCCCACCGCAGAGAAAACTGCACCCACCCCATCATCCAATCATCTCCCAGACTGCACAAGACAATAGACACCCAGGTTGAGTTCATTCTCCACCTCTCCTATATCTCTCCCCCACCTGCAGAGTGAGCTCCTGTAGAGAGGAGACCTCCTGCAAAGATGTAACAGCCTCCCCACCAGTTAGAGAGCCCTCCAGTTGGGCTGATGCACCAGAGGTCCCCCGCACCAGGGCTGAGCCCCCATGCACCCACCTGCCCACAACCCCGGCGACACAACAACCAGGACCCAAGCCCCCAAGGCCCAGCCAGAGCCCACCAGTGAAAGGAACTCTTAACTCTTAAGAACTTGACTGGCCTGCACAGAGTCCTTACCTCATCCCAGTAAAATACCTCTGGGATGAATTAGACCACAGAATACAAGCCAGCATCCAGCATCAAACATCACATCTATAATGTAGACACATTTAAATGTAACAGCTACAACAATTATTATGTTACCCAAGTTCTTAAAGTAATAAGTAATTGAACTAGTGATTGAACTGGGCTTATATGTTACAATATTAGAACTCTGATTTTTATCTACCCACAGTTATACCCTTATATGTGTAGAATAACTACTTAACAAATGTTAAAGTTACAGTGTGTAAATGTCACTGCTAGATGTCAATAGATTGCATATTAGATTCAGCTGAATTCTATTTTCTTACCCCTTTCATAGTGCTACCTATGGTAGCCACTGTAGGACAAACATGTTTTAGTCAGACAAGAGAGATCAAAAACATTAAATTCAGCCATAGTCCATAACAGCTGTTTGTTTAAAAAACAAATGTGCAAACTACATTTTAACATATTTGAACAATATGAAAAAAAAAAATGGATACATGTCAATTAAATATTTTGCAGTATTTTATGTTTTTATTCCCAAATTACCTTAAAAACTCTTCTATCAGTAACAAGTTTACAGAGATAGCAAAGTGACTCCAGACGTGATCTGCCCTGGAGTTTTTCACTATCTGAAAAGCGGTGAAAAGCATACTCATCTAGTTACTCTGGCCAAAGCTGTAAAACTCTGAGAAAGGAGTACAATACGAGTCGAAGAGTCAGCGAAGCTCATTTCTGATGGATGACAGTGATACTGAGGCGAGTTGTCGACGATACCCGTAACTCTTCTGACAGTAAGCGGTGTAGTTTTGCCAGTGTTAACTGCTGTTAGTTTCATTTAGCTGCTGTTAGTTTCATTTAGCTGCTGTTAGTCAGCATTAGTGAAACTGTTGTTTATGTCGATGAAACATTGTTGGGCTCTGATGCTTAGTGAATAAACTCATATGATGTGTCAGTATCCTAACACAGAGACACTTATCCACACTAAGACCTGGAAGCAAACCATTGTGACCACAAACAGATCTGCTAATTACTATTTCCAGCTCAGCTTAAGCATTTGGGGGTTTTCTCTAGGTGACTTCAGTGGTGCTAAGGTGGAGTTCCCCTATCATACCAAAGATTGAATCGGCAGTGGCACAAAGCCCACTTTTCAAATATTACCTACTAAGTGTAACTAAGTATCAAGAAGTCCAGTTTTATGTCATAAGAGAAAAAAAGGTTGAGAAACCGTGTAGCTGGACATCATATTTAACACACAATTTAATCATAGGTGAGGTTGTTTTTTCAGTTTTAGCCTTCACCTCATATCAGACCAAGGCTGACTGAATCTGTTCTGTTAAAGAGGTGAAATCAAACAGTGTTTAAGGTGACTGATGTTTCAACAACTGTATGAATTTATCGCAAGCCACTTTCAAAGGAACACTGAAGCAACAAGGCCTTTTGCAGATAGACGACCTCACCGAGCACCACCTAGCAAGCATGAAATTTTAAAAAACCTGCAAGTTTTCCAGATTTAGTGTGCTTGACTGAAAGGTTTCTGTAGCATGCCAGTAGTCTCTCCTTTCCGGTATGAAAGTACTCGTTGTGTATGACTAATTTCACAGACATAAAGCTCTGCAGGTTAGTCTAGACTCTAAAAAGAACATGTCCTTAGCAACTCACATCTACAAGGAATGTGTTGTTAACCAAAATGTCCTCATTTAGTTTTCTAGGGGTTGACCAAAGAGCGTGCTAATGAGAAAGCAGCTGGGAAGCTTTGGAAAGTAAACAGTTGGGTATACAGCAGTTGAGTATGTTTGATGTAGGTAGACTGAAATGTTTCTTCTCATGGTGAAAATAGCTCGAGAACATGCTATACCAAACACTTCAACTGGGTCAACTCAGTTACACTTTTGCTTATTGTACTACCATTTTGAGCATCCTTGATTTATTCTGTTGTTTTGCACATTGCAAGATGGTCATCCAAAACTAAGGAAGCCACAAATTACACATTGTACACCCAAACTTTAGGCATTTAAGGAATAAAATTGATATTTTTTGTTTGCTGCTTTTTCAATTTTGTTCCTATCTATTTATTTATTTATTTATTTTGGGGGGGAAATAATGAGTTTTGAGATTATATATGATGTAAGACGCTGAAAGCCCTGGACACTGAAGCGAAAAAGAAAAACAGTGCACTATGCAGTTAGTGACTTTTCTTTTAATCACAGGTTTCAGTGCAGCTGAACACAAGTTCACCTGAAGTTCATTCACCTCTAACTCTGTCTGCAGTTCTGTGTTCTCGTGCCCACGACATACCGCCCACCATTCCTCCCAAATTTGGCTCTTTAAAAGCGTTTTCTTCATATTGTCCCTGAAAAGAGCCTAAATGAGAAAAGCAATTAGACTTTTTTTGTTTGATCAACGTTTCAGTTTCTGTACAGTTGCATGTAGGGAACGGGAACCTTTTTCATTTTAATTCAAGCGGTGATTTCTGAGATTAGGTAAATGCTTGGGGGGGGGCACGAGGTCTGTAGAGAGACAAAGAGATGGACTTCTGTGGGCTTGTTGATAACTTAAGCTAAAGTCCCTGCTCCTCTATGTGGGTCCCTTCCAGGTAATAAAACATAGTGACAGATATACTGAACTACTCTCGTTCTCTCTCTCCCTTTACTCCTTCCTTAATTTACTATTTCCCCCAGTCAGTCTGTCTCTTCTACCTGCCTACACCCTCTCCTCCTTTCTCCACTCCCTCCATCACCTTCTTCCCTCGGTCCCTCTGCTCTCTCCCTCACTCCCCAAATCTCTCTCCATCCATCCATCCCTTTCTGCTTCCCTGCCTCCCTCTCATCTCTCTTTATCCCTCTCAAAGGGAAATATCATAGAGAATTTGGCAGGTACTCCAAAGATAGAGAGTGGGCAGAGAGAGAGAGAGAGAGAGAAACGCAGAGCAGAAGAGAGCGAGAGAGCATTAGAGCGAAAAAGAGAGGTAAAGAGAGGAGGAGAGCCAGAACAAAAACGCTCTCGCATCTAATTTTCGGATGGAGGTTTCTGTTTGCCGTGAATAATTTATCATTGGCGCTCTCTTCGGCATGTTCTGCATCTGATAGACATATTTATTTAATGCAGATGTCCATTAAATATGTAGAGAAAAAAGAAAAAGAACAGTGGTTGTTTAAAAATGATACATATAAATTATCACTGTTGAGAATACGTAAACCCTCCTGTCACAGTTGTTTGCAAGTCAGAAAAACAAACAGAGGAAAAAAACATTATATATCAGTGTTGCTCTTCACTGGTGACTGCAGGAGCACTGCACGGGGAGGTCAGAGGTCATGGATGGCAGCACTGCAGGCTGTGGGGGTTATTTGACTTGCTGAATTAAATGCAAGCAAGAGGAGAATGCTCTCAGCTCCTTTGATTAAAAAATATCACATTTGTAAGCAGAATACTAGCCTAAGGCTAAATACAATGGTGTTTTTTTATCAAAAGGGTCGGGCGCTTCTATAATTGTGGATATTTGAACCAGTTCCAGCTGCAGTCAGCAACTGCAGTTTGGTGCCCCCTGTTGAAAAGCTATCATTCGTCTGTAATGACTGTTATCACCAGGGCTGCGGGGATAAATGTTGTGAAGTGTGGCAAAATCCTGTTACAATAATAAGAAAAATGTGCTCAACTCTTTAACAATTTACCAGGTACGTGGTCAAAGTGAATAGCAAAAGTATGCCACAGTGCAAATTCAGTTTCAGTTTGAGTCGGGTTTATTTATACAGCACCGAACCGCAACAACAGTCACCGCAGCGCCGCTCACTGATGAATAGTCTCCTTTTTCTTCATGGTGGAACGAAAATGAACAAGTTTCAGCTTCAAACACAAACATGTCAAAATGTGAATCATCCATCCATCAGTCCAGATATCAGCATTATTGATGCCAACACTGATATTATTATCAGATCGATTCTAGCGTGATAGGATCGATACGTATGTAACCTGCTGATTTGTGTTGAATTCATTCTGGGGGTTTTAACTGAAAACATATACCTCAAGCGTGCACTAACAAATCAGTTTGGCTGAGATTAAAGTTATAGTTTTCACACAGCTGAATAAACGTCACGCAGAAAACTGATTAAACAGAAGTGTGAGATGGTCAAGAGTTTACTCCAGTGTCCTGTTATACATTAGCAAGCGAGGAGCAGATGGCTGAGTTTATTAAACTCCACCGAGTCAGCGGTGATGGAGATCTGAAGGCTAGACAGTCCCATTTCACAGCATCGCACTTCCAGCCTTCTCGGTCTTTGAAAGACCCGGCCCACGTAGACCGCGAAGGCCTATGAATTGGGACATAACTATTCTGTCTCTTTAGCAGTAACTAGCTAGCTAGCTAGCTGCACTCAAACGGGAAAATACAGGTGTTAGCTGTAATGATCAGGTTTGTAAAGTACTTGCTAAATGAGGACTTTGTTTTTGAGAACAGGGCTTAATGGTGCAAATTAGCTTTTATAAGTGTAGCGTTTCATGTCCCCTTTTAAATAGAGTCCTGAAAAATGGTGACCCACCTTGAAGCAGTTTGAGGGCCTTTAACTCAAAAAATATGCGTAGTATAAAAGTTTTTGATAAATTATTGTAGAATAAAGAGAAAACCTTAGGGTGTCAGATAGGGAGAGACTTATTATTCTGAACAGAACAAAACTAAAACACTGCTCCTGATGTAAACAACCATTAAAAAGCAGAAAGACCTGTGATTGTTTGTGTCAAATGTCAGTCATTTAATGGCAGGTTTCAGATTTGTATCTTGAAATTCGATGGATTTAATTCTGCCTTGGAAAACTGTAAATAATACTCTTTGAAGCTTGATTCACTCGTCTACATCTTGACAGCCACACTCTTTCCTGCATGTGTAAACGCAGCTTTAAAATGAACACTGAGCTATTGCCAGCAAGTTTTCAACAATCCTATTACGGCATTCCTGTCAGTCACTGCTCAAATGTAAAAATGACTGGAATTAGATTTATTTCAAAGTTTATTCCATCCAGCTGAGAAACATTTTTAAACAGGTGACTGACTGTAAATGTAAGTTATACACAAATAAGGATAATAGTGTCGAGTATTCCATTTGTTTTGAAGCTGTAAGAAGTTCGATGCATTTGTAATGCATGCTGCATAAATGTGGGTGTTAAATTGTGTGGAAATCATAAACAATATCACATAAAATGGAAAAGTTGCATTGACATATTCTAAGAAGAGCACTGACTCGCTTTTTTTAGCTTCTATATTTGGTTTTAATACAAAATAATGATTTTTCTCTAAAGTAATCAAACACTGCAGAGCCTTGAGAAACACTGAAATTCACATTAAGCTGTCACATACTGTGCTCACATGGAAGCTTTAGGATATTTGAGAATGAATAAATGTCTCCATTTCACTAAGCCTGCAACATAAATTCAACAGTTTTAGTGGCAGTGTTTCCTCCAAAGTGGCTCCACTCCAGTAATAGAAATTGTATTCAGCTAGTCATTTCACTTCTGATGACAGTGGATGTGTCGTGTTCCTTGGGTCTTGGGCTCTGGTTTGCAGCTTTCTGTTAGTTTCCTTTTGGGCTTTGAGAAGTGATTGAGGTTCATCTTCTGGATTATTTTATAGTTTCTGTTATTGTTTTATTTTGTATTTCCTTATAAATGTTGTTATCTTCTGATGCTGGGTATTGGTTCCTTCTCATTTCGCCTCTAGTTCTTAGTTTAGTGACTTTGGGTTTGTTTGTTTTATTTACCATTCTGTTGCCCTGTTTATTTGTGTGAAGTTGATTGTGCTTCTCAATTCACTTGTGTCTCTCTTCCTGTTTTATTTTGTTAACGTCATAGAAAGCGTTCCAAAGATACTAACCGCAAGTTGCTCGTAGACACTTAAATGCATTAAAAAGTGCTTGTGTGAATAAGTGAATGGGACATATTATATAAAGTGTTTTGACTGCCCAGGTAGAAAGGTGCTAAATAAGAATCTGTTTAATTTACCATTTAATTGTCTCATTTGGTCAGCTGTCAGCAGCTGTGTTCCCCACAGATGTGGTAGGGCAGCGATCCCCCCTGGTCGTTTGGTAGCAGGTCGCAAGAGTTCAGGCTCGGGTGTGAAATTTATGGTTTTCAGGCTTTTTATCGTTAACTCGGTTTCCCTGGGTCTTTGTAGTTGTGTGTCTTATTTTGAAATAAATATTTACGCGTTACATACATACATACATATACACACACGAAGAAAAAATTCCCCTTTCGCACCTGTGCGTGGTCTAGGAACATTCATGTCTCAAAAAATTGTACATTTACTGACCCGTAACTCCACTCATTTGAACTTATAAGTGAGAGAATTATAACATTTGTGTTGAGTGCGTCGGGGAATCTGAATCCTTTTAGTACTAAATTGTTTATTTTATAACTGGAGTGCAACAGTGAAATAAAGATAAAAACCATCTGTTTGTGACTCTAAATTCAGCTCACTATCACTAATTATTTGATAAACTCCAAAGGTTTCAGGCACATTTTAATAAGTGTAACATGAAAATTATGCAGACATTCAAAGGTCATGTCTGGATAGACCTGAAAATATAAACTGCAACTTAATGCTAGTCTGAATCAGTTATTTACAACAAACACTGCAGTGATCATTTTATATATGACAGCAAGCACAAATATACAGGACATTTATGGCACTGTTTACTCGAGAAAATTGGCTTTATGTAAATATATAGCTGCAGACTGGATCCTCACGGAGCTGACCGTGCTGAATCTTGATCATTTTAGAAAGCATCAGTCTTTGCTTGAATTGCGTTCTGTAAGGATGATGATGATGATTTTACTGTTATGGTCATTGTTCTCAGTAATGTTATAGTGGTCGTCCTTTGAGTTGTTCTTTTTATTTGGTGCCCTTGTTGTTTGTGTTGTTTGCTTTTGTGAATCCTGAACCAAAGGAGCAGTTAACAGAGAAAAAGAGACACATCCATCACACACACATACACACACGGGAAAAATATACTCTAGGTCTACTGGCTTAAAAGTGTTGGACACATTGATCACAATCATAACCAACAATCTTACTATGAAAGAGCTGCTCAATCACTTGACTGTGTTTATTCAAAAAGAAATATCCAGCTGTGGTGTTTTTCACAAATCTGTGTCACTTCCATGCACATGATGCAAAGAGAGTATGTGTGTGTGAATATTGAGTGTGTGTGTGTCTGTGCTTGTGATCATGTGTTTATGTGTACGGCTGCACTCTTGGCGTGATGTGTTGAGCACTGTAAGCCCATTTCCCAAAGCAGGATTTGATATACAAAAACGCCATCCAAACACTTCCTGGAGTTCATCCAATGAAATGGTCTGGGAGCGTGGAAACTGTCATCTATTGGCTGTAACGCAGGAAGAACTGGTTTACCAGGAGAGATTGACTTGTGACAGCTTTATTGTCCAAAGCATCCCTGGATGGCTGGATTATAGAGAGCATGAGAGGAGAGCAGGAGAAACTGAACAGACACAAAGAAGAGAGAATATAAGAGGCTGAAGGGAGATGTGGGAGTAAGTTGCCGAAGATGTACGTTTTTGTTTGTTTTCTTTTTAATTCTCGAGAGAAATCCAGATTATAATCAGGTATAGGTATTTCATAAGCACTGAGCATCTACCTCTCTGTAATCTATTCATCAAGACCCAATAATTTACAATCATTTACAAACATAATTCCAAAAATATTCAGATGCTGTGAAAAATTAAAAAAAAAAAAAAAAAAAACAGAACTAAATGATTTATAAAATCACAGAAACCCATATTTCATTCACAACAGACCAGAGAAAACATATCAAATGTTTGAACAGAGCATGCTTACACCTGAGCAGCATTCGCTCTTCTTCTAACAACAGTCCATAAATGTCTGAGACCAGTTGCTGGACTCTTGGAAGAGCAATGTTGTCCTTTTCTGATATAGGACTCTAGTTGCCCAACAGTCGTGGCTGACCAGTTCAGAAACCATCTCTTTACTATGAAGCCATGCATCCTGTTATAGTAAATCCAGTATGCAATTAAATACACTTGCTGATATATGCAAGGCCTTTGCAGAAACCGACGTCCCCTGGATGGGAGCACATGTTGCTCTAAAACCTTTACAAAACCTTTGAGCATTGATGTTGCCCATTCCAGATGTGCTAGCTGTTAATTCTACAGCCATTGATGCACTATTAAACCATCACAGTCCTTTTGTAATTACCTCTGGCCTCAACACGTTTTCATCCCAACACATAACATTCCCACGCCATGTGACAAATCGTAGGTATGTTCAAAGGCATGAGAGCCATTTGGAATGAATGTATACATGTAAATGTGTTTTACATTCTGTTCACGAATCACTTTGGAAAACACTGACAGGGTTAGGGCTGGAATGGACAGCTGGAGCCTCTGCTCTAAGCGCGTGTTACTGCCGCAAGTGGCATTCTATTGCAGGGGTGTCAAACTCAATTGCACAGGGGGCCAAAACTCAAGGTCGCGGGCCAAACAAGATAAATATTTATTGAACACACTAAAACAATGTTTTTTAAACAGAAATATGAATAAAAACAGACAGGAATATTATTCCAGATATTTTGCTCTTCATAAAATTATATCCTGTCAAAATTATGCAAGTTAGAAATATGAACATGCTGCCAAAAACCCCCAGAAAAAATAAATGAAAGCACACACAAGGTTGGAGCCGCATGTAGACGGAGCTGGGCGTTGCTTCAGGAGTGGAGCTAATAAACTGTGCGGGCCATTCAGTGTCGTACTTTGCCTCGAGTGTATCATTACACTGCAGCTCCATCTGAATCTGCACAGGTGCAGTTCAGCAAAGTCCGCTGACTTGGTTCAACATTACTTGGCAACAGGGAAAGTGAGGCAGGTTGCACTGGTGCATTTGTGACAGCTTCACTTGCAATGCCTTCACCGCATCATACATGTCCATGAACTGACAGGTTTCCTTGCTGAGCTCAGAAACTCTATTGAGAATTTTTATCCCAACTCAGCCAACGGACCTCTGTGTGATGAGGAATGTCGGCAAACTGAATCTATTTCCCGCATAAAAGACTGAAATTGATGGTGATTTAAACCTTTAACTCAGATAAAATTCACGGTCTGCGTTGCGGTGATCATTACATGCTCCATTTTTAGGACTTTACCACACAGCCTTTCCTGGTGTGTGATGCAGTGATGTGCTGTTAACTCACCGGTACAGTTCTCCTCCTGCATCTTTACTCGCATCCTGCTGACTAGTCCGCTTTTTTCACCGCACAACACCGGCGCTCCATCTGTTGTAAGGACAAACTTAAATTAAATTTCTTAATTACAGCCACATTAGCTCCACTAATAAGACACACGGGTTTACCAGCAATGTCTGTAAACATATATTCTACTACCATAAGGCTACCTTTCGCGTTACTATGAGACGCCTCGGGTCGTGTGTTACACGCTGGGAAGGAAAATGCTCTGCTGGCCTAGAGAAGAGCGACAGACAGATTTGCATGACAGAGCTTCAGCCTGCATTTCTGGATGGCACAGTACATTGTGTTCACATAATGATTTCTGGAAGTGTTCCTGAGCCCGTGCAGTGATTTCCAAGACAGAATCATTCCTGTTTTAATAGCAGTGCCACCTGAGGACCCAAAGATCACGGGCATCCAGAACTGATTTTTGATTCTCCAGATTTTCAGAACTTTTGATGACATCTACAGTATGTACTGTATAAAAAATATTATTCTAAAATTGTCACAATTTGTAGACAGTTTTGTGCAGATTGGTGAACCTCTACCATCTTTACTTCTGAAAAACGACATCGCTAAGGTTCTCTTTTTATACCCAATCGTGTTCATCAGGTTGTATTTCTGTAAATATAAATTGGCTTCCATACATGAGAACAGTGAAATTCCTAGTTTTCTCTCCATTCCAATACCCGAGTGTTTCTTAGTTTTACACGAGGCAGTTAGTTAAACATTGTTTTCTCTTGTTTAGTTGACTAAAAATTAGTTACCAGGAACATCCCCAGTTTATACAGAGACTGACTGTAAGTGTCTTTCACAAACTGATCTGCAGCAGCATAATTATTATCAGCACAATCCAGTAGTTTACTCAAGTACAAACAAAGTCTTTGAAGAGATCGTTGCAAGATATGACTTTTGATAGAAGCTGCATTCAAAACTTTCAGTTCACTGTTCGGTAGAGTGAGATACATCACATTGTATTAATCATATATATAATTTATTCCTCTGCTTTATAATTTTAACAGTTTACAGGAGAAAGCTCAGTTAGAGATTACTGCAAAAAAAAAAAAAAAAGGTCATAAAGCATTTGGCACACGTGCACACTGGATCCAGAAATAAGATTTGAAATAACTCTGTAATAGAGCTTAAACTAATACACTGGCTGGATTTGGCTCTGGCTGAAAGGATGAAACAAACACAGGGTAATTTATAGCCACAACACACATTACAACCTCTAATGAAATTCCTCCTTCCTCCTGCCTAAATATGAGGAAAATTATAAGATTGATTGAAAATAGCATGGCCGCAAAATAAATCCACCACGCTGCCAGGGTCTGTATAAGTATGATGTGTAACATCATTCTCAGCTCTTCACACAGTAACTGTTCTGGCAGCTTGTAGCCTGCTAATGCTTGTTTGTCTGGAACTCAGTCCAGGGGACAGCTGGGAGTTCACATCTGTCAATAAAACCACAACAATTATGGCTGCAGTGCACTCAGCCATTTCTTATGTTTGCATCCGGTCTTTGATGTTTTTATCCAAAACCACATAAACAAAGACTGTTTCTTTCTTTTCACATTCAGCTGTAATTGAGGAATGGGATTTTCCTTTGAATGCTTTTGGTGCAGTGATGAGTGACACCTAGCTCGTACCAGGTGTGACCCCCCTTTGTCTTTAGAAGTGCCTCAATTCATCATGGCACAGATTCAACAAGGTGCTGGAAACATGGGACTTGATGTGTGATGCTGCTGGAAATAAACATCAGGAGATGGGCAGACATTAGTCATAAAGGGAAGGACATAGTCAGCATTTAAAGAAAGTGATCCTCCTCAAAATTCTGATATTTTCCAGAGAACTTCAGCTGACAGTTTATTTTCTTTTTTTCTTTGCTTTTCTTAATTCAGGCTATTCTCTCTAGAGAGGTTTGCTGTGTGGGAAAATCCCAGTAGATCATCTGTTTATGAACTACTGAGACCAGCCTGTCTGATGCTAGCAACAATGCCACTTTCAAAGTCACTTTAATCACTTTTCTTCAACCATTTTGGGGCAGAGACAGCTCAGTAGGTAGAATGTTTACCCCATGCCGGAAAGTCAGGGGTTCAAATCCACTGAATGGTTACCCTGAGGTACTCCTGAGCAAGGTACCGTCACACTGGATTGGTGGCTGCCCACTGCTTCACTGAGTGAGTGGATTAAATGCAGAAAACAAATTTCCTGCAGGATTTATAAAGTATACATTATTATTATTATTATTAGTCTGATACAAGTTGTCTTGACCAAGTCCTGGTCCTGGGTTCCTGTCTTTTGATTGGCTGGTGAAATAGTTGGACAGGTGTATCTAATAAAGCGGCCATCGGCCACCTGTTAATCAGGTCAAAAATGATGAGCAAAATGAGACCACCATGACCACATCTGAGGTCCCACTGATGGTGTCACAGGTCAGACAGTATGTGCATGAATATGTTTTCAGTTTTGTGAGCAGCAGGCACTTCACACGCGCAAAATATATGGTATAAAGGAGTAAACAGGGCCAATTGGTGACTGTGACTTGAGGATAAGCTGCGTGCCTGCCCCGTGTTACTATAACACTGTTTATTGATTATTGATTTGAAGGTGGCCTTGAATGTTTTTCGTGTTCTTTAACATTCTGACGTGCATTGTTTTACTATCACTGTTACCAGATTGGAGGTTAGAAAGATAAGTGAACCAGTGTAAAAGAAGAACTGATATTGCCACACTGGTCTCTACATCACAAGCAATATGGCTGCGTACTGTTATACATGTACTGTGGGCTTGTTATGCTCACATTCAACACCAGCTGAAAGCAGCTTCCAGTTCAAAATAATTATTAGTCTTACACTGGGCATTAATGTAGGCCTTCAGGTTATCCACTGTCCTATTGCAGGGTGTTTAATCTCCTCTCTCTTCCAGGCCGGACTTCTTTTAATCTAACTTTTTCCTGATTGGATGGCCTTCACAAACACAAATGCTAATGAGTAGGTGGGTGGAGCATTTTTATTCTTACAGCCAGGTTTGTGTGCCAGATAATCAATTACACAAAACATAAAGTATTGATGACCATATTTATCCTCTTTTTAAGTCAATATTCCAGGAGTAGAATTAAAAGGACCTGAATCTGAAAATTAAGAGCAGTTTGAAGCCTGAGTATATGCTCCAGGTCATATTTAACATAAGCACCCACGACTGTAACACTATATATTTGACATAAAAAAGGAAAAATACAAGAGGACCATTTGTTTAGGGCATATTAACACAGGGTTATTTAATAATCCTAAAAGTATAAAGCCCTCTGGGCATCGAAACAAAACAACATGCTCTTCAGTTAAGACACAAAATCTTATCAGCTCATTCAGGCAGACAGATGATCACACAAAGAACACCTGAGGAAAATAGGGGAGGGTTGTTCTGAAACTGCACAGCACGTGGCATTGAGCACATAATGTACCATGGACAATGGCAATGCATTACTAAGA
The DNA here is from genome assembly GCF_051167445.1 of Perissodus microlepis. NCBI lineage: Eukaryota > Metazoa > Chordata > Actinopteri > Cichliformes > Cichlidae > Perissodus > Perissodus microlepis. The sequence goes on along the minus strand of NC_140462.1, from coordinate 1,924,837 downwards.
AGTAAAAAAAATAAATAAAGTTCAGTGCAGATCAAGGCAGGGACAAACCCCCAGCCAAGATGCACATGTGAGGGAGGGAATGGAGAAGAAACACTGTGGGGACAGATAACACAAAGAACTCTTTGGCAGAGAGGGCAGGAGCACAGTTGGGATGTTACGTTGCCCACACCTGAGATCTGGCTTCAAATAGTTGCCTGAAGATAAAACCAAAGCGAGACAGGAAAACGAAACAAGTTAGAGAACTAACCACATATCCCATTATTTAATCTTTCTGTTTATAATGTTTATATGTTATACCCAACAGCCTTCTACTTCTAGCCAGCGGGCAGCTGCACTTGGCAGTGAAATGTGGCTCAAGGGTCCACAACAGTTATGATGGGAAATTCCACTTCCCTCTCTTCTCCCACATTTTCCTGTCAGGTCTGCCGTTTAAACCTGCAGGTCAAGACTCCTGCTGCCTCGATACGCTGTTCGTACATTTAAAAGCAGCAGTCAGAAGATTTGGGGTTTTTTTCCTCACTTATCTGTGATGTGTAAATGCAGAGCTAGCCCTGAGGTAATCAGTGGTTTTCTGCTAAGGAGCACACCTACACACACGGTTGCATCATCATGCATTGTTATTATTCTTTGAGCAGTTTGCATCTCATACATGATACAGAGAGACCGCACGGTAGGGGCAAAGCTGCTAATATCTCCCATCTAAGACGGTTCACGTCCAAAGGTTAAATGGCAGCACCAATGCACTGACTCATGCACAGTCAGCCACTGTTTGGCAACAAGAGAACAATGAAAGACATTAATAGTTACATCCTGCTGTAGCGCAGCAATATTGGCCTCAGGCTTTTGTGTGTGCGTGCGTGCGTGTGTTGACCCTGTCAGAGATAGTGAGTGTGTGTACACTAATCCTATTTCCCCACAGTGGGAATGAAAGGTCTTGCTGGAGACATGGTTATTGTTGGGACAAGATAAAGATGTAAGTTACACACACAAACACTCACATGCACACACATACACAAATGCAGCACTGCAAACTCAATCAGTACTGGATATATGTGTGTGTGTGTGTGTGTGTGTGTGTGTGTGTGTGTGTAGTGCCATGAAAAGGGATTTACCCCTTCCTGATTTCTGAGTTCTTTGCATAGATAACCATGTAAATACAAAATCCAGTTTTTATTATGATTTTATTTATTAAGGGTAAAAAGCTATCCATCCTATCCTACCTGGCTTTGATGTCAAATAGTAATTTCCCCCCTAAAGCCCCTAAACTAACCGGTTGCCCCACCGTTCGAAATAAGATACACAATCAGGTGATAACACTTCTTTCTTTGTTTTAATTCAGATGTGTTTCAGGGTTTTCAAGCATGAAAGGCCTGTTTAAAGTCATGGCACAAAAACAAAAAGTAGAAATGCTGATCATTACTTGCTGAAGTATCTGACTTTGTGCACGAAAAGCTGTCTTTTTCAGAGGTTATCAGCCCATTGAATTCCCAGTGTCAGTTCATATTACTCCCATATCAGTGTGTGTGTGTGTGTGTGTGTGTTCGAGCTCAACAAACACACACACACACACACACACACGCACACGCACACACACTGCAGGTAGCTATGGTCCTATTTGATGGTGATTATGACACCTTATTGAAATGAAACTATATGTGAATTTGTTTTAAAAGAGCGATGAAAATTTGCATGAGGCAGGTGTTAGCCAGTTTTAAGCATTAAATATGGTTTGGATTAAAGTACACATACCACATGTTACAGAGCACTATTTTACTGCTCACAAGGCTGACGCCTCCTCTGGTGATCTTACATTTGTTCATCACCATAAGAAATGACTGATGATTTTAATATGCTTTACGTGTTTATCCATGCTTTAGTTGTGAATCACATTCCAGGATATTTATAACCTTTATTACTTTTTATTCTCACCAGATTTCTAGATCATAAAGTTTAGAAAGAACTGTTAGAGCCAGTCCCTTTAAACCTTTATGGAAATTACAGACTGCTGATGATGTCATACAGCTCTATTAATGCTATGAATTTTTGTCTCAGGTTTGACATTGTATAAAATTCTTGGTTTTAGACATCGGGATCTGATATCAAACTACTTACATCCTCTAAAGCCAGACGATCAAAGTTCCAACAGGAGACCAGGAGTTTTATCACTGTACAAAGTGGTTTTCTCAGTTTTCTGAAGTGTTTCATCCTCCAGATGGACACCCACTAGTCATTTACATGTACATGGGAATGATTAAAACCAGTCTTTTAAACAGATAGTTACCTTTTAAGTAGATGATATACTAACACTATGCTAATGTTTAATCATGTTAGCATGCTAATATTTGCTAATTAGCACAGAATAAAACAAGGTGTGCAAGGCAGCTGAAGCTAACAGAAATGCCATTATGTGCGCATCAACCAAAATGTGAATTTGAGTGGATGAAAAAAGGCAATTTCCAAAGTGCATGTAATTCTGAAGGGAGCATTAAAGTTTCATCAGAGTCCATCTGAAAAGTTTTGGAAAAATTTGATGTAAAATCCAAACCAGGATGTTGCTGGAGGGAAACTCGAGGTATCGCCAAAAGTCAGTAGATGATTCATCATGTGTGAAATATGAAATTCACAGCAACACATCAGATATTTTAGTTGACACTGTGGTAGTGGCCTGACCGCGTAACTAACTCCGCTAACACATGGAGATGGGGTGTTCACCTGTGACTGGGTTCGTTTGTAATTACCAGTCATAGCAGCAGCTTTATACTGAGACTTAGTAAATTCAGACATTCATATAAAAACATGTACCACAGTAAGACGGTTAATGCTTATTAATAGATTAGTAATTATGTACTTTTAAATGCTCTGAAATGTACCCGAGTGTTGAAACTTTTTTAATTACTTGGGCTTTTTATAAATTGTTAAAACAACATCCACAGTCCACATAAGTAACAGTGGGAATGCAGGAGAAAACTGAGACACGTGCATCTTTCACAGAAAGAGAAACTGGGCTGTTTGAGAGCAGTTGCTGACCCCTGACCACAAGTTCAAATAGTTACTGAAACACAGTGACACATAAAAAGAAAGGGCAGAGACAGAGATAAGGTTAAGAACATCCAACCGGAGAGTAAAGATACTGAGTTTTACTCCTTTCCTTGGTGATATTTCTCCAGAAAACCCTGAGAAAACACTCACTAACAAACCAATCAGATGCTTTTTTGTTTGTTTTTATTGAAGCTGCACACAGTAAAACAATTTTACCTGTTTACATATTTAATGGTTTATTCAAGACTCTTTATTGACATTATTGTCTGTCTGCGCCTGGTAGTTGGTGAGGTTTAGCGTAATCTGCGTCCTTCTCTGCATGCTTTTTAATTTTCCTTGTGAATTTTTAATAATGTTGCTTTCAGTTTCACTTATGCCTCTGCACACTTGCACAAACAGGTCACCTTTTAGTCACAGGAAAGTGGATAACAAGCAACAAGGTGCTATACTGCAGGGAGGGCTCGAGCTACGGGAAGCAAATGTACAGCATTTATTTCCTACTGTGTGTGTGTGTACTCATGCATAGGTGTTACTCTAATGTGTAAGTTTGCGATTGCACAGACATTCATGTGGATTCAGCTTTTTCTAGTGTGTGTGTGTGTGTGTAAGTGTGTAAAAGTGCTCACCATTACTCTGATGGCCACTGAAATAACAGGGCTGGAACCCACAGCATGAGGTGCACATACACACATACACACACCGAAAGTGAAATCTCCCATAAGATTTAGAAAGTTTTCAAAGTAAGTTTGTACCTTTGAAGTGACACAATGAAGTATGAGGTTTACGTGAGGGTTATTTGTAAACAAATACAAATCTGTAGAGAAATGGTTATAAGTGTTACATCATGTCTGATTGGCTGGCTTTGGGTAGGTGACAGGTGTTAACTTGCATGGCTTACTGCCAGCAAAAAACAAGTCTACCACCTGTTATGACTGCTGGAATCTGATATAGTCCACATATTTTGTTGCACAACAAATTAGAAGAGCGCATCCCCCAATAATGATAATGCTCTCGTAGTTGGTAAAGTAAGTAACTTGGACCGAATTCTTATTTTTGTTGTTGTTCTTTTAGCCACTTTCTACATTGGCTTGGTGTCTCTTTGATGTTTTGCTAAATTGTTTCATGTGTAACAGTGTAGACCTATGAGCAAAAAACTCATTCTTAAGAAAATACAGCTCTCACTTCTGCTGCACTGTATTTGACGTACTCCATTCATACTACATGCAGTTTGCAGAGGCTGGAGCTGCCTGTCCTTTGAGCGCAGTATTTGTGATCAGTACAAATGAATGCTTTGTAGTAGTACCTATGCATTTGCTCCTTTATCCCAATTAGCAAAATGGATTTCATCAAGAGTGCAGTGGGGTGCAATAAGTGGCAAGCTATAATGGTAGGCTTTCAACCCCAACTCTGAGTGTGGTGTTGGAACTTTTAAATAGAGTCTTTTAGAGGTTGTCTAATGGGACGTCATGGGCCAAGAACCTGTCATTATTATGGTTTCAGTGAGTGATGTCCTCTCTCCAGTGTCACTGAGACAGGTGCAGGTGAGCCGTGACATTTCTTTTCGACAACTACATGTTACTATTTGCTGCTGTGCTTAGGATCCTTGCCCTGTTTCACAAGCAAACTTTGGCCTAGCTGGTGGACAGTTGGTATGAGGAGTTTGGGCTGGTTTACACGGTTTTCACCAAACACGGTCCTGTGAATAAAGTCCAGATAAGTCTTGTGGTTTACTCAAAGGCAGCTTTGCAAAGCTAAGCTGCGCTGCCTGGCAACACTTCCAAACAAGACATGCTTGTTCAGTCTTTCTCTGATTGTAATGTCATATGCACTTTAATATTTAACACGCTAACTGAGGCCTGCAGAGTCTGAGATGTAGCTCTTGGGTTTTAGCAGTTTCTTTGAGCATTGCATGGTCTGACCTTAGGGTCAACTTGCTGGAAGGATTATGGCCTTGTGCTAACACTCGAGCGAATGCTCCAGAACTTCTGGTTTTATAGAGGTTTTTAATTTTACTTATGATCTCTTAATTCCTATAGAAGTAGTAGTTACATTTTTTTACACTTCAGCTTTCTTCTGCATACACTGATAAAAAAGGAAATTTGTGAAACAACACAAGTGGCTCATGTCTTCTGTTCTCTGACTCTTTCATGTTTTCAGGGATTCATAGGGCACTGAACCAGTATCATTTGTTATTGTGGTATGGATTCTGTTTTGGGACCCGTAACACAAACATCCTTTCTGAGAGGAACTTGACCTCCTTCAAAAGAGCACTGGATCTGATCCAGATACAGCAGGACTGTTTGTCAAAGCCTGTGTTTAGTAAGGCAACAAAGGCAAAGTATACACCTAAAAAACAACACATGTCACACTAGATCCTAATGATCTAAATGTGCTGTCAAGAACACAATCAAAAGTAGAACTAATGACATGGCAGATTCTGCACAGACATCAGTAGACTTGTTCCTTTCAATCGTTTGTCCTTTGTTGTGCCTTTGGCACAAAAGCCCTAAAGCAGCTGTTTTACCTCAACACACAGCAGCAGCCTTCCTGCAGATATTTTTCACTTACACTAAAATAATACAATTAAAAAATTAACATTTGTCCCAAAAATTAAGCTCAGCTTTTTTTTCCGGTTTATAATTAGACGAAACATTTTGCTTGTTCTCCTAGTTTATCATAAAATATCTGTCAAGCTTAGGTTGAACTCAGTTTTAGCATTAGCATCAATTAGCAACTGGTAGCATGTTACAAACCGGATTGTGATCAGTGTCACTATTTAACTGTCACACTTGCAAAACAAATGAATGAACCACTGTAACAGGCACATACTTGTAACTGGACCATTAAAAGGCTGTTTTACTTTCAAGGTTGTCAACTGAGGAGTAGCCTCGATTGAAACTGCCCTGCAGGGCACTGGCACCACCTTGTTGGAGACTTTTCCACATTCACTGATTGCACTCCTCTACGCTGTCTGGCTTTCTCTATATAAATAAGACATTTTTATGTCATTTAATGAATTTTCTGTCACATTCTACAGCATTAGTTATTAAGAGCTTAGAATGTTTTGGGATATTTCTTTTCTACCAACAGTCTCTCGCTGATGAACCTGCCAAACTGTTCTGCTCATCAGTTTCTGTTTAGAGGAGTGTTAAATTGCCTGAATTTCGCAGCAGACATTAGTCGGGACAACACTTATTGAGGACAGAGTGTAACAAATGTTTTAATAATGGAAAACAACATTTGCTTTGCTCATTATGAAAAGGGTGATACACTGTGGAGCCCTAAAGTCAAAAACTGTTTGTTTTGGGTTTTTTTATTTAATCCAGTTCTATGTTCCCTGGTTGCTGTTACAAAGCAGCGCTGGCAAACACACATTTTCCACAAAGTGATGCTTTAAAATCCCTTAATAAAAATAAACAGGATGAATCCAACGGCGATGAGTGCCTCCAGCTCCCAAATGGCAAACAAGGCATGTTTTATTATGTTGGTAAGTCAATATACTGATTATCACAAGCGCACATTACAACAACAACAACAACACACCTTCACACAACCGCGTAACGCTGGACCGAGCGCTTAGATTTTATGGCTGGTTTTTAATGTTTTTTTGTGTGTTTGTGTTATTGTTTGAACATGTGTATGTGCATTAGTCAATAAGGACGAGTGTGTGTTTGTGAAGCTGAGGCTTTGTTTAATGTCACTGTCTGTGCTGTAAATTGACCAGCACCCAGAAACCCCCCCACCACCCCCTCTCGAGCTTTTCTTGACTAATTAAAAATACTCTGCATTGGAGAATGGATTACTGCAAAGGGCACACAAACACACACATATTTTAGCACTTCCAGTTATGACATCCACGTGCACTGCCGCTGACACTTTCACACTGTGTCTTTGCACCACACAGGTTGGTGATGTTAAGGTAAATTACTGCTGGGGCTTGAATGCAGATTAGTACGTTAGCACGAGCGCCTTTTCCTCTCTAAAATATAAACGCGCATGTGTAGGTGTGTTTTGGCATTACTGCACGACAAGCATAGAGCGAGAAAGGAGCGAAGAACAATATGACTGCACTGGTGCACACGTGTGTGCGTTTTCCTGTCAGCTGGCAGGGTTCCCTACCTCTGCCTCCCTCCATCAGTCGACCATTTGGACCAATAAATCTCTACAGATCCTCTGAGTGGAATCTTTTATTAAATGCCCGCCGCACCGCCAAAGGAAAACATCAGAAGCTAAGATGGAGACCCAAATCTGAGTCGGGCTACAGCTAAGTGGCGAGGAGAGTGCCGCAGACAAGCTTTTCTCAAAGTACTGGTCAATATCCTGGAACGGTCTGCAGGGTTATTTCTTGGGGAGGCTCGACATGACGAGAGCGCCACTGCTGTGATTTAATGAGGTGGGGGAAAGGGTCCTTTTTCATCACTGGCCTCTCTGTTCAGCTATTGTGCTACCGTCAAGCCTCTGCCAAGAATTGAACACTATTGGATTTAAATAGAGTTACCAGACGCTATGAGTAGCACTTTAACACCAATAAATTACATTCATTTTGGTATGTTAGGATAATTACCGTAAACAAACAGATCCAAACTCCGGTGCCACAGCCAGCTTTGATTGGTCTGCACTCTGATATATGGGCCAAAGACTCACTGAGCTGTCAGAGTTAGATAGTTAGTTTAAATGTTACCAGCTCTGTAAAGAGTAGGGGGGAAAGGGGCAGTAAAGAAGTAAAGACACAGGGCTCAATAAAAATAATGAGCTGTGTGGGCCGTCCCTGTGAGTCAACATACTGTTCAGTGTTGACATAAATAACTATTGGCTTAAAAATAAAGCTTCAGATTTGTAATTGTAAATTGTATGTCATGAGACATGATCCTTTCTCAAACACAGCGTTTTGTGCAAATAGTACATCCTGTTTTGTTTTTTTTATTTACATCCTCTACTAATATTAACATAATGTGCCAATCCTTAATGATAGTGAAGAGTATGCCACAGCACATTGTCTGCCATTATTTATCCTGAGCATGTTCTTGTGGGGCGACCGTGGCTCAGGGGGTTGGGAAGCGTATCTGTAACCGGAAGGTCGCCGGTTCGATCCCCGGGCTCTCTGTCCTGGTCGTTGTGTCCTTGGGCAAGACACTTCACCTACCGCCTACTGGTGTTGGCCAGAGGGGCTGATGGCGCGATATGGCAGCCTCGCTTCTGTCAGTCTGCCCCAGGGCAGCTGTGGCTACAACCGTAGCTTGCCTTGCACTTTCAACATCCTTTGTCCACTTCATAGTTTATAACATGTCCAAACCATCTCAGCTTCTCCAACGTTGTCTCCAAAGCACTCGGTGTGAGCTCTCGCTCTCATGTACTCTACATGCAGTACAACAGAGTGTGTCTAATGAAATGCTGCGATACATAAACTCAAAGAGTACAAACTTATAAATGACTGTTTCTAGCTATGCTCTAAAACTCATTTAAATAAACAAAGTCATTAAAGGTGAAGTATAACAAATATAGAATGAAGTAATTCATCAAGCCTGAGCTGCAGTAAAGCAGCAAATTGTTCAGTCAGCCGTTTGTCTGTCATTGATTATGGTGGCATAGATCACATACACTCTTCTGCCTCTGCTCTCTTCATCCAATGTATTTATATCATTCTGCACTTGGGTTCATAACTAGGGACGGCTGTATGTCTGCTAGAAAGTTGGGTGGCAATCTTAGGCAATGAAGGGAGAGCAGCAATGTTTTCATTATTGACAAAGCTCTCCTGCCTTTTTTAATAATACTATGAGACTATTTCATCCTCCAAAATTATAACTTTACCACTGAAATCAAAAAAGTGCCAAAACTTTCCTTAAACAGCTTACAAAGGCTTTTACAATGTACAGTTCTTTTAATCAATTAGGATCTGTTACAGTCATTAATCAGGTTTATGATTTTTTTAATGTAGATTAGTGGTGTTCAATTTTTTTTTTAAAGTGGTCTATATTTTCCATATTTCTACTTTGTTTTGATTGGTCTTTTTCACCAGGGGATATGCAATGAATATGCATCTGAGAGAAACAATATATCTTGTGAAAACAGAGCACAGGGTTAGAATAACATGTTGAGGAAAAGAAAGTAATTCAGTATTTACAGGATTATTGCAAGAATACATTCAGCTTGAACCTAAACGTCATAATTTTCAATTCAGTTTAATTTTTTTAAAATAGTGCAAAAGTACAACAAAAGTTCCTTCAAAGCTCTTTGTATTGGAAGGAAATACAAAACAGAAAACTCACAATCATACGACCCCCTATTAGCAGCACTTTGGCGACACTGGGAAGGAAAAACTGCCTTTTAACAGGAAGAACCCGCCGGCAGAACCAGGCTCAGGGAGGGGCGGGGCCATCTGCTGCGACCAATTTTTTTTTTTTTTTTTTAGGGGGGGGGGGGGGGGGTCTTCAAGGAGTAGTATATGATTTTACTTACATTTTACTGCTGAAGCTTTCAGTTAAGCTAAAAACCAATTTTTATTCAAGGGACTCTGTAAAGAATATTAGGTCTATTTTTCTTAATCAGAACAAGTGAAATGACCAAGTCACTTAAAGCAAAGTTGCTCCCTTTATTAATTTGATGTCATCACTTTGTCAACATTTCTAGAGTTAAGAGAATAAAACAAAGCAATCACTGCTCATTATGTTTTAGCTTTCCTGCAGGTTCACTTTTCATTTGCTCTCTGGCACAGTGTTGCAAACAAAGTCAGGCCCCCACTGACTGCATCTAGGTAATGGAAATGTAATGCACTGCCCCACCCATGCAAACCCTTGCTTCTTTTCCACATTACTGGGAGAATCTTGATTTAAGCTTGCAGATAGCTGCGGGGTTGACGGGCGCTGCTGGGCTATCAGGGCTTTCCTGCTGCTGTCGGCTCCCCTGCAGTTTAGCCTGAAACTGCAAAGAGGCCATCTGTCGTCTGGGGCTGCCGGGAAGCGGTGTGCTGAGGAGGCTTTGGATGAGCTGAAAGCAGCCTAAACAATTCCTCGTCTCTCCTGCAGGGGACGAAGCAGCGGCAGCAGTGCATAGCAGAAAGTGACAAGGCAGCAGGCAGGAAGAAAGCGAGCACTGAGCTGCGTGCAGTCCAACTGCGCCACTGTGAGACCTCAGCCATCTCTGGGTGAGAGTGCGGTCCCTGAACCAGCCTCAGGGGGAGTCATAGGGTGACCAATCGTTTGACACTGTTCAACCTGTGTTCTCTGTGAAATGAGGTTGCGCACTAAACCTGAACACACCCTCTCTCTCTTCCACACACACTGACATGCGCAGCGCTGCAGGCTGATCCAGCTGAATTCCTCGTGGCTCGTTTTTCCTCTCTGATCATTCCAGAAATAACCAACATAGCCAAAAGAATTTCAATGTCCGTTCTCAAACTGAAGTACAGAATAATCAGCAGCTAACAGTTAAACAGCTGAGGTGAACACATACATAAACTGATTGCAGGATAAACTGTTTTTAGTTACATTATGTAAATTATACCAAATATGTTTATCATACATTCTGACTAAAGGAATAATTGTCTCCAAATTGCTCATTTAATTGAATTTGTTATTTTTATATTATGCTTGTTAAAAGAATTATTTATAAACACTAAAAGAGTCGTTTAAACATTGCTCACATGGCTGATTGTCACTGTGATTATAATTAGCATAGAGAGGGGTTGTATATTTTTAGATATCTCAAATAATTAAACTTAACCAACAAAGATGAGTTGTAAATGGGCCGTGACACAACCGTTTCTGTTCCATTAAGGACATCAATTGGAAAAGACATCTTTGTTGTTTGTCTTTAGCTCACGGGCAAATTTTAACCTGTATTATGCCACTCTTTTTAATACTGTGGGATGATGTCAAGGATATTAGTGTGTGGCTACAGCAGGGAAGCAGAGAATGACAGAGACAGCAGGAAGGCAAACGCAGTGTGCATTTTCTGATCCACTTTTTCCTGTAACCTCTTTACTCTTTGCCATAAATTAAAGAAATGATTTATTTAAAAACTTTAATTCTGTGCACATCTCAGAAATTTAGTTATATTTGAATTTCACACACACAGTTCAAATAAGACCTTTTAGTTTTGAATCTTTAGATGTTATCAGTTGACTTTGTTGCTTGCTTGTTCACGCATATGCTGTATAACATCATACAGAAATCCTCAAACTCAAGCCCATTATATTCCCACAGTAATTTGAGCTACGAGGAATTTCTCTTTCCTTGGGCAAACCAACAGAGCTCAGCTGAAAGCTTTGATCTTCTATTAACCTATCGACTTCATTTCATTCATGAAAGTCCCAAAGAAACTGGCTGATATTAAGGATGCCTCAGGGAAACTGGAATAAGTTTGCTATCTCGAGCTCCTCTAAATCATGATGTCTTTCCTGCTGTTAAAAACGCAGAATCTGTGATGACCTCACAAAACATCTGTGCCGTCACCTTGGAGTGTTCATGTCAATGTGAGTTTTAATCATTTCCATCCTCAGTTTCTTTGTTTCAAAGCAAATTTCCAAAGACTTTGCAGTCAAGTCTCTCATCTGTTGATTCCAGCAAACAGTTTTTATCACTTTTCTGCTTAATCAGAAAAAAATGCTACCCTGTGTTCCAGTTTGGATGGAGAAAAAAAAAGGAACACTGGAACCATCTGAATTGGCAACGTGTATGAGGTGAGCAGCACTTTACACCTGGTGTTCAACAGACCATTAAACATTATAAACTGGTTCATGAGACCCAATTATCCCACAGGCAGGCAGAAGTGCATAGATTTTTTTTGTCTTTGTGCTCTTTAAACATTGCACATTTCTTTTCCACTTTTTTCCTCTAATGGGCGAGTCTCCATTCTGTGTTCAAATCTGGAAAAGAAGAGATTCTGTTACCTTCAACAAATCTGAATTGTTTTTAAACCTTCCAACCCACAGGCTGCTTACACTGAACCTTGAGTTCCTCTTTGCGTGGTTGAGTGATCCAGACTAAAGGATGTTTGCAGTATCATGCGCAGTTATTCATGACTGAGAGAGAATTGGCCATTTTTCCTTTTTCGGTGCAGCCTTGGTAGTGTCTTCGAATGCTTCATTGACTGCTTATTGCGGCAGACAAATGTTTGCCTCATGATTGTGTGTAATCTCCAAGATGGCGCCGACCCATGGTGACGGGCCGCAGGTTGCTCTCCCTCAAAGGAAATCACCTGCCACTGCACATTTGCAGGTCCGCTGCAGGAGACAGTGAGCAGCTGGAAGTTTCTGGGTGTCTGACCGACTCCCGCTACTGACAAATGAATTCCATTCAGTTTCATTCGTATCGCACATATTCATGTCACAAGGCACCTTGAGATGGTTTATATTGTAAAGCAAAGATCGCACAATAATACAAAGAAAACTGCAACAACCAGCCAACCCCGTATGAGCAAGCACTTGGCAAAAGTGGGAAGGAAAAAGGCCCTTTTAACAGGAAGAAACCTAAAGGTTGTGTGTATATGCACAAAGAAAACGCAACAAAAGAAAGGTGGGCTGGGGAACATTAAAAAAAATAACTTGTGGCAACAATAACAACATTTATCAACTAGTAAACATTTAAGTGTGCGTGCTGAACTCTACTTTTCCTTTCCTATGTGGTTTGTGTTGCAATTTAAGTTTTACAGGCACTCAGTGGTTAGACAGCAACTCTTCCAAGGAAATTAAGGGAAAGTTCCAAACTGTTAGCAACCAGAGGAGGTTTGTGGTGTAGCACACTTTTTCCAACCACTCGCCACGCTCCTAAAGAATATTCCTGTTTCACGGTGCACAAGGTTATCGGCCCGTCCCTTGTCCCGTGTGACCGGGTCTTTAAACTCTATCCCTCTTCTCTGGGAAACATTTGAATACTACAGAACTGAGATTTATACTCAACCAAACACACTCTGCAGTCAGTGAAGTGCCTGAAGTACAGGGTGGGCCATTTATATGGATACACCGTAATAACATGGGAATGGTTGGTGATATTAAAGTCCTGTTTGTGGCACATTAGTATATGTGAGGGGGCAAACTCCTCAAGATGGGCGGTGACCATGGTGGCCATTTAGAAGTCGGCCATCTTGGATACAACTTTTGTTTTTTTCAATAGGAAGAGGGTCATGTGACACATCAAACTTATTGGTAATGTCACAAGAAAAACAATGGTGTGCTTGGTTTCAACGTAACTTTATTCTTTCATGAGTTATTTACAAGTTTCTGACCACTTATAAAATGTGTTCAATGTGCTGCCCATTGTGTTGGATTGTCAATGCAACCCTCTTCTCCCACTCTTCACACACTGATAGCAACACCGCAAGAGAAATTCCAGCACAGGCATCCAGTATCCGTAGTTTCAGGTGCTGCACATCTCGTATCTTCACACCATAGACAATTGCCTTCAGATGACCCCAAAGACAAAAGTCTAAGGGGGTCAGATCGGGAGACCTTGGGGGCCATTCAACTGGCCCACGACGACCAATCCACTTTCCAGGAAACTGTTCATGTAGGAATGCTCGGACCTGGCACCCATAATGTGGTGGTGCACCATCTTGCTGGAAAAACTCAGGGAACGTGCCAGCTTCAGTGCATAAAGAGGGAAACACATCATCATGTAGCAATTTCAAATATCCAGTGGCCTTGAGGTTTCCATTGATGAAGAATGGACCCACTATCGTTGTTCCCCATATACCACACCAAACCATCACTTTTGTTGTTCCAACAGTCTTGGAGGATCCATCCAATGTGGGTTAGTATCAGACCAATAGCGGTGGTTTTGTTTGTTAACTTCACCATTCACATAAAAGTTTGCCTCATCACTGAACAAAATCTTCTGCGTGAACTGAGGGCCCTGTTCCAATTTTTGTTTTGCCCATTCTGCAAATTCTGTGCGCCGATCTGGGTCGTCCTCGTTGAGATGCTGCAGTAGCTGGAGTTTGTAAGGGTGCCATTTGTGAGTAGCTAATATCCGCCGAAGGGATGTTTGACTGATGCCACTCTCCAGTGACATGCGGCGAGTGCTGCGCTGTGGGCTCTTGCTGAATGAAGCTAGAACAGCCACTGATGTTTCATTAGTGACAGTTTTCTTGCGTCCACATTTTAGCCAATCCAACACTGAACCAGTTTCATGAAACTTAGCAAGCAGTTTGCTAACTGTAGCATGGGAGATGGGTGGTCTCGTAGGTTGTCTTGCATTGAAATCTGCTGCAATGACCCGGTTACTGCGTTCACCAGATATCAACACAATTTCGATCCTCACGTGTTAACCTCTTCGACATGTCAATGGCTGTGAACAAGGAGAAACTTGTAAATAACTCATGAAAGAATAAAGTTACGTTGAAACCAAGCACACCATTGTTTTTCTTGTGACATTACCAATAAGTTTGATGTGTCACATGACCCTCTTCCTATTGAAAAAAGTTGTATCCAAGATGGCCGACTTCTAAATGGCCACCATGGTCACCACCCCTCTTGAGGAGTTTGCCCCCTCACATATACTAATGTGCCACAAACAGGACTTTAATATCACCAACCATTCCCATGTTATTACGGTGTATCCATATAAATGGCCCACCCTGTAGAACGCTGTGACAGCTATTAGATTTATTAATGGAGAGCAATGATAACGATCTCAGAGAGAATGGTTTACTCTGCTTTCCTGTTTTAGGGATTGAACACCTTTCTGCTCTGTTCCAGGGCTAAAGTATGGTACATGCTTTTGTAAGCCTCTGTAATTAATGCTTTAATTTGAAGAAAACAATGTTGGTACCATGAATGACTCATGACAATCAGCTCTGTTGTGCTGCTCTAAAAGCACATCCTAGTGGGGCTGAGTGTGACTCACACCGTAGGCCCTTTGGTGCAGCTCCATCTCCAGGCCTACTGAGCTTTGGCATGAGTCACTACTGCATCACTGGAAATAGAAAAGCTTAGCTGAACACTTGTATTGCACAAAGCTCTAATCTCTAGTTTTATTATTTTCCGGCATATGAGAGGTGGATAATGTTTCCTCAAATGTTTCTTGATCCTACTAACTATCTTAGTGGAATGTTGGAAATTCACAATCTTTTGTTTCCTTCCATTAAAAGATACTCATTTTTTGGCAGTCAGTGGCTTTGAACACACAGTGTGTGATGCTTTACATTTTTTAATCTTTTAACAAAGAAGCTAAAAGCAGAAATCACAGCGCAGATGAGATGGAAAAATAAGAGCTTGGTAGTATCTGTAAGAATAGCACAGTATTGCAATATATTTACATCTAGTTCTCTTAGGCCTCAGAGTCACTTTGAGCTGACAGCTCTCTGAATCCACACGTTTGACGTGACTCTCACTTTTGCTACAGTCACCCTGCTGTAACCTGGTGACAAAAATGATGTCATCATGTCTCTCAGTGACGCATATAGCAACTGTCTACCTGTTTCTCTACTGATAACACTGAGACGAGCTGCTTGGTGAAGTTTAAGGTCAGGAAAAAAGGTAAAAGTCGAACAGAGAAGGAGAAAAAAGCGGAATGCTGAAGCATGAGTTGAATATTTCCCAATAAGGGACACCAGCTCAGTGTATCGCTTTTTGTAGTAATTTGTGCTTAATTTCAATAAATATTTGCAAAGTTCGTTGGTTCTTTGCATATCAGGGATGTCCAGCTTATTTTACTTTGTGGGTCAGATGCATCCACTTTGATTCTAAGCAGTACTGTGCATGAGTAATATACTATGATACAAAGCCATTTTTCACCTCCGTTCATATTTATTTTCTGTATTGTTTTCCTGTAGAACAGCTGTTACAATGAGTCACCGTGGAAAGAACCCAAACACAGGACACCAGACAGTAATGGAAAGCTGCAATCCAAATCTTAAATTTCAGACAGTGGTTATTTAAAGGTGGTCATTTTAGACAAGAGCACATGCAAGTGGCAGGTAAATGCCAAAGTCCAAAAAACTGTCTACAGTGAGCTTTAACAAGCCTTACAAGGAAACTCAGTCCACCCGTTTCCTTAACCACTTATCCTCGCTGTCATAGGGAACGATGTAGGGAACTCCCTGGACAAGTGAAATGTGTATGACAGGCCTAACACAGAGACAGGCAGACTCACATTCATTTGTTTCACCATTTTCTAATGACGTGTGCACATGTGCAAATTCCAGGTTAGTTGTGCATGATGAATGAATGATTCGAATGTTTAAAACCACATGAATTTTGAATCACAAAGCACATGTGAAGAGACTAAACAGAGCAAAGTGACATCTCCTACTGGCCCACATAAAAAAACATTTAAAACTTTAAAAAGGATGTGCCATGTTCAAATTCTAACAACAGCTGTGGAATAAAATGCTGATATTCCAAGTGCATAAATTAGAAATGAAACTCTGTACTATTGCATATTTATGTACAGAGTGCAAAAACAGGACTTAAAATCTATCCATGGGAGAGAAAATCAGGAGATGTGTGGACAAAAAAAAAATCAAAATCCACAGGACTTTTTAATATGTCACTATAAAAAAATTAAAAAAAAAACAGGAAACGAAACTAACTCACAAACTCTGTTTTTTAAACTCTAGAGTTTAGTGTAAGGGTTGGTTAGAGGTGCTATAATGCCAAGCGAGCACTTGTTGAAAGTGATTTGTTCCGTTTAAATTTCAGCTTGTTGAAGATACAGTTTTTACAAACTGATGGAAATTTGCCAGTGGAAGTTATTTTGAGGTTGACGGCTGCTTAACAGCAACACTGTCGAATGAAACAGTCAAAGAAACATCTCATCCCCATCTCCCTGTGATTAGGAAACAGTTTACAGGATACTGTGTACAACATGATTAAAGCCAGGGTTTATCTTTGGGTTATTTTGATGTGCATTATTTTGGGTGTGAACATAGTAAGAGTGACAGGGTGATACCATAAAGTAGCTGTATCTGGGAAGTATTCACAGTGCTTCACTTGTTCCACATTTTGTCATGTTACAGCCATTTTCAGACCTCTCCAAAGCAGCTGAGGTGGATTCAAGTATGAGTTTTTACAGCCAAGGACCTTCACAGGACTTTCACAGAGTGGCTACAAAGCCACGTCTTTGTTATCTTGGATGTGTGCTTGTTGTTGTCGTCTTTTTGGATGAAGAATGTCATGGTCCCGGGACTTCTACCCGGTGTTTTGTGTTTTACTGTATTTTTGTCATTTGATGTTATTGTGTTTTAGGTCCACTGTTTATTCTAAGGGTCCCTCGGTTATTCTGTTTGGATGTCGCTTATTAGATTTCCCTTCGTGTCTTTACCCCCTGTGCCTCAGTGTATCTGTGAGTTCTTATGCCTTGTTTTCCCTCGTGTTGTATCCCATGCCTTCCCAGTCCGTTATGTCTGTGCTCACCCCGTATTCTCCGTCCCTATCCGGTCTGCGTCTGTGTACTTCCTGTTGTACTTTGATAGTCTCCTGTTAGTGTACGTCACATTATGTTTGCTCCTGCCCTGTCTTGTTATGATTATCAGTGTCAGCTGTGTTCCCCGTGTCCTCGCACGTCCCTCATTATCCTTCCTGTGTATTTATGTACGTGAATTTTGTTTTTTCGTGGCCTGAGCATCCTGCAGGTGACTTTTGGCAAACTTCAGGCAGGCTGTCACGTGCCTTCCACTGAGGAATGGCTTCTGTCTAGCCAGTTTACCATACAGGCCTGATTGGTGGTGGTGCAAAAATAGTCCTTCTGGAAGGTTCTCGTATGTCAAAGTTACCATCGGGTTCTTGATCGCCTCTCTGACTAAGGCCCTTCTACCCCGATCGCTCAGATTGGCTGAGCAGCCAGTTCTAGGAAGAGTCCTGGTGACACCAAACTTCGTCCATTCTCAGAAGTCAGAATTGAATTAAGCATAACATTAAACACTTAATCATCAGCATCTTAATCAAAATCAAGAGCTTTAAAGGTTTTTTCTGCTTTTTTGAAAACAGTACATGTGAGAATATAATGAATAACAATAATTGTTTTTGATTAAAGAGTATTGCATATAATTATTGTTATTCATTCATTTTAACTGTTGTATTGTTTTAGAAAAAAGCAGAAAAAAATAGTTGAGCACTTTGTTATTGTCTTAAGATGCCAAATTACATACTTGTGGATGAAACATTACAGAAGCATAAAAAATATTTGAGTTACTATCAGTTCTGCTGATATAGGGCATAAACCTTGCAGTGAGTGGTTGAGTTTAAAACACTTTAGTTGAACTCTAAACAAGCTCTAAACAAAAGAAGCATAACCATCTGTAATGAATTATTTCACACATTAAAACAAGGGTTCAAATGTGTGGGTAACTAGCATCATGCTTATTCACAAATGGATGTCTCCTAAACATGATCCATACAAAAGATGATGTCTGTGAAGAGGGTGGTCTCAGGTCAGTACACCAACATGTCGCCCATCAGCACAGTCCTGTCTAAAAGTGTTGCAACATCACTTCAAAACAAACAGAACCTGTAGCAAAGCCTGGCCCAAAGCACCTCACCGAGGGGTCGAGTTAGTTTAAGGGACGGTGGCTTGCATGTGCCCATGCATGCCTGCATGCTGTCTCATCTTGAGGGTCATGTGTGGAGCTGAAAGACAGAGCAGCCATCTCTTCTTCGCCAAATCTCACCTAGTCTTGCACTGTCTTTTTGTGGCACACACACACACACACACACACACACACACACAGCTCAGGTGTGATTAATCATTCAGTGGTGCTGCAATCGCACCAGTGGGTAGTTGAACATAACTGTGTGTGTTTGTGTGTGTGAGACAGAGAATAAGGGGATATGACAGCTCTGTGTCAAGAGGCTTTGCCTCTAAGGCCGGATTTATTTTATTCAGAAGCATGTTCGCTGACTGGTTTGTAGCCTGCAGTGTGAATCAATATGAGACAAGATGCACGCACACACACAAACACACAAAACATAATATTGATGACTTTCATTCCTTCGATGGATTCTACAATGTAGCTTAGAGTAGGCTACAATGTGTAAACAAATCTATTTACATTTATGCATGGTGTGTGTGTGTGGATACACATCCACTTTGTATGCATGTGTGTGTGTATTTGGTTTATATTTCTTTCGTGTCTGTACTTCTAACTCTTTGTGTACAGCACACCTGTTTTCCTTTGTTGTTTGTACATCCTCAGAAAAAGTGCGTGTAGAGAACAGAAAGGTTTGCATAGCAAAAAAGTCATCTTACAGTTCTAATGGGTAACACTTCATAATACAACCTATGAAAAAGGGCATAATTTATCTGCAATTAAATGAAAATTCAGTGTATTTTATTTGAAATTACATTGTAATTATATTTACATGCAAATGCAAATAAAAGGTAGGTACACTAAAATAAGTCATTTTAAGTAAGTGCTGCATGATTTCCTGGTAATTTAGCAGAAAAACAAACAATATTCTGTTTGTTGGTGCCGTAATATGACACGACTTAATCAGAATCAGCTTTATTTGTCACAAGCAGGTTGCCCTGCAGTGAAATGGGACCCCCCCGACCTTACACACATAACACAGACATCACATGGGGTTACAAGTTGGAGATCGGTAGCGTTACAGAAAAGAACACTGAAATGTACACAACAACGGGAGGGTACAAGAGGAAAAAAAAAAAAAGAGACCTCCACTCATGCTGTGCTTCCATGGTAGGACAGCATGAGAACAGGAAACAAAAAAAACTCCTCTGCACAAAAAAGCACACGAATGGCCACAGCACAACATTATGAAAGACATGACAAGCCACAGGGTAGGGTAGGGGATATTAACTTTGCCTTTTTTTACATCTTTGGGGGTTTTTATGATTATTTAATACTTATTATGTTTATGTGCATGATGATCTTAACTATTGTTTTTACTGTTGCTTTTTACTTTTATTTTACTTCTTTACTCTGAACTTAAAATTACAGCATAATATGTAAGATACCCAGAATTTAGGCAAGGTTAAGCCATACCATAATATGCCCCCCAAAAAATACAATGTACATCAAAATACTACAATATTTTCCCATCCAACTAAACACTGAATGTCACATAGACGTGCAGATCATGTCTATATTGGGTTTGACATCCAGGATGGGTCATGGACCACCAACAAAGTTTAAACTTTGGACTGGTTTTGGGGGGTTTTTTTTGGATGTCATGTGAACGCCTACGACAGGTGCAGGTGAATTTACATGATTAATAAAAGTAATATTGTTTAATCATGTAATTTTACTGTTATTTTACATTTTCCTGTTTTTCTTTAACCTGGTTATAAACAAATAAGTTAAATAATTAAAATGAATGAACCAGTTTTACTGTCATGTATTAAAATGTATTAAATATTAAAAACATTGAAATTTACATTAAAATGTAAACAGTAAATGGTAAAATTATTTAGAAAAAAAATGGGGAATTACAATGGTGGAGAGTCCCAGATTTAAGCCGTGTGGGAGTGGCCCCCCAAGAGGGACATGGACCTCTACCTAATCACACAAGCCAAGAAAGGAAATCACATGACTGGGTGGGGCTAGATTTCACAGCGGGTTCACCCGACACCTTGGCTGATTGTGACCTCCACCTATTTTCACACACCTTGGCTCGTGTGATTAGGTAGAGGATCAATAGGGGGTCCATGTCCCTCTTGGGGGGACACTCCCACATTAAAAACTGAAGAAGCTTCTCGGATGAGAGGTGAAACGTCTTCAAGCAACTTAAAGAAGTCCAGACGCTTTTCTTTCCAAGCTCCTTAGACTGACTTGTTGATCCCTTATTCTACTGTCCCCACCTTTAAATATCTCTATGTAAATACTATTACATTGTAATTTCCCTTTAATTAAATGGAATTCCATTTTATTAAAGGAAAATTACATCCTTAATTCAGTTTTATTTATACAGCATCAAATCCCAACAACAGTCGCCTCGTGGTATTATATTATAAGGCAGACCCTACAATAACACAACAGAGAAAACCCCAACAATCGTATGGGGCAGGCTGTATTATAAGGCATTACCTTTTAATGATATAATATAATTACATGAACTTGCATAGACAGCAGTTTATTAAAAAGTACAGCAATACTTTAACAAGTACAGAAAAGACTACAGAGCATTTAATAGATCCATGCTTGTGTTTTTGCTTTCTTGTGGGAAGCTGAGGTTTGATTCCCTGCTGGAGAAGAGATCATTGTTTTTATGCAGCATCCCCACAGGAACCGTTAAAGTGTCATCTCCCTCACCTCAGCACCCTCACCCATACCTACAGTAAAAATGTGGATGGTATGCATTCTGGACTGCAGCTCCACTGTGACAGTTTCAGGCTCTCCCGTGTGCAGCTATTGATGACAGGAGGGGAGGCGTCAAAAGGTGTATTTATGGCTTGACAGCCAGCTGGTGAGGTTTGAGCTTGTCCTTCCATGTCTTCTCATCATCTAAGAAAAGTGAAACACATGGAGTAGCAAGAGAGCATTTCCCCTTAATGCCACAGCTAGGACACACAGGTCTAATTTTATGCTCGAGTCCCTACCAGCAGGGAGAGTTATACATAGAGGTTACTGCTTGTGCAGAGTTTGACCAATTAAACTTTATTTTTATACGGCTGTCACCCACAACAACCACAGCTCAAGTATGTGTGAGCACCAGGCTGCTGAATACTTCTAAACTTTCATAAGTCTCTCATTGTTTGTGCAACGATGGAGAACAAAGATACAAATGCAGCAAAGTGAATTTAAATGAGACCTTTTAAAGACACAGGAAAACAAACGTAAGATACAATGTATGCACACACAAAGGACAAAGGCTGAATTGTGAGGAAAATCCTACTTATTGTAAATGTGAATACATAAAGAAAATAATCCAACAGATGCATTTCTTGAATACAGTTTTTATCTGCATTGTTCATAGATGTTTAAATCAGCTTTATTTGAAGCACAGTTGTATTTGCTGTAGAAGACCAGCATGAGATAAAGGTAACAATCAGAATAATAACAGCTGAGGAATTATACAGTAAAAATATAACTAATATAATGATGTGCTGGCATCACAGAACCTCCACCCTCTTTACCTGCACTGAGACACTTGGTGTTGGCCTCTGTACCGAGCTCTTTTAGCTGAAACTTGTGCTAATGTAACCATTGTTTCCAATCCTGTATTATAATCCTCTGTGGTCGACATTATCATAGGCGATAACCATAACCCTGCCCAGACACTGTACTTTGGACAAAAGATGGGAAAAATTAATAGTTTTTGAAGTGTGTCATTTACAATTATAATTTTTTGTTCTCTGATTGCCAAGACTGCCAAGTTATTAAGAGAAATACACATTCTGATTCTGATCTAATGACGGCCAAGACCTCCTCTGCTGGTTTTGATGTTCAAAGTGGCATAGATTATGCTGCAAAATGATTAATAATTACAGCACATGAAACCATAGGTTTTTCTGTGTTTGTCTGTTATTTAAGTTCCCAGGTCAACTATGAAATTCCACCTACATGCACAATTCACACACTGCACACTAAAAAAGTCATTCTTGGCAGTTATGCTCGATATAAACTGAATGTAAATCAATCAGGTACATTTCATTTGACTGTACTGCATTAAATGTAACATTTTACTTATGTAACAAATTTACATGTAAATTTTCCCTGTAATCAAATCAACATTAATATTTTTTACAATTTCAACTGGCCACAACCTGCCAACACAACATTATTCCAGGTCTGTGCTCACAGGTAATCTCTGCATAACCAGACTAACCAGACTAGTTTGATGAACTAGTTCACTAACTTAGCTGTGGTTTCACCACCTCAGCTCATTGAATTGCAAAGCATGACTGAGACTTTACACCATATGCAAAATGTCAAGTGAAATCATATCTGCCAGAGGCAGCAGGTGACTTTGGTAAAGTGAAGAAGCCATTCACCTGAGCTTCCTAAATCAATAATTCATGAGCAAATGATCCCTCCAAACATTTTAAATTAGACAAGAAATTGTAACTGTTTCCATCAAAACATGCCCGTACATGTCAGAGCCGCTGATACCTTCATTCTGATTTGTTCTGCTTCCTGTGCCAGCTTGTTCCTATTTTCTTATTGCTGCTTCTCTGGCTGTGTGTCCTCCTGTCACGGAGATATGGCAAAGTCGAGCGTCATCCTTTTCTGGTCCAGTGAGGTTTATTAAACAAATTCATGTGTCCTTTATCAAGCCTGAGACTGCAACACTGACCAGGAAGACCTCAAGTTAGTTGTTCTGCATATTTTTTTGTACAAGTAGGGGACTGTAAAGTTTTTAAATGTGAGAAGGTGGAAAGCTACACAGTTGAAAAGAAGCACTGAAATTATATTGTAAGTCAGAACTGTAGACGCGCTCCACATTAAATCTGAATAGAATAAGATCTATTTACACTTACTGCACCCAGATCATAAGTATTATTAATGATTCAACATATAAGAGACTTGGATAATTGTTAAACTAATCGAAACCTTTAACCCCATTTCCTTTCTCCTTGATTGTTTTTACTGTCTAAAGGACAAGGAAAGACACGAGTTAAGGATCTAATTGAGAGAAATGGGATGCATGCAAGGTGTTCTAAATTAGTAAAATCTCTGGGACCAAAATAGCCACATTTATGGGAAAAATACCAGATGAAAAATTTTAATTTTCTTTAAGCGTCAAAAAAATAATAATCTTGTTAGCTTTCAGTGTGTCTCACCCGGGAAAGGTAGGCTGTAGCTCCTGATCCAACAGAAGAGCTACCATGCTAAGAACTGTTGAATAACTGTTGTTAGTTAATTGTGCCTATAATACAAAAGGCATCAAAATTCACAGTCCATCATACCTTCCTGCATATTGGGATGTATAGCTGCAGACTGGTAAGACAGCCTATGTTGGCCCTGTCCACCATCAAAATCACCCGATAGAGACATGAGTGTAAGATCGTGGTCAAATAGAAGACGGTGACAATGGTCAAGGAAAAGTTCTTTTGGGAAACTGGAACACTCGACTTAGCCATCATTGCAATTCACGTACACCGCTTCATGGCAACAGCATGTACTGATGGCACAGAGAGAGTATGAGATATCTTCCAACACAGCAGAAGTTATTGAAGAATGGGTTATGGAACTTGACTTAACGTTGAAAGTCACCTGATTTCAACTGAGCAATTCGATGACATTATCTGAAAACAAGCTAATCTGCAGCTGTGTTGTAAAGCTGAGCAACAGTAACAGCAGGTTTAAAGTCTTTATTTAACTCAAAGGGCAGATTTGGGTTTGTTCACTGGCTCAGCGTTGTCAGTCTAAGCTGTGGGCTAGACTGTGAGGCAGACTGTGAGAGAATGTTCTGGCTTTCTTGGGAGGTGCCTGAGTCCGGGATGGAGGAAGAAAGCTGGTTTACAGGCTGAGGACGGCACGTAGTTAGCTGGTGAGAGCTCGGGATCCTAGGAAGACTTTTCAAACAATAGAGACTGAATTTCTGGAAGGAGGCAAAAAGCTGGGGAGTGCGGTCTGTCCTTAAGCTCTGAATGGAATCGCTGGGAACAGGGAACAAACATGGGAAGAGGAAGATTGCAGGAGAAACATTTGTGAATGATTCACTATGACCTGAAGATCTGGTCCACATGGTAATGACTTCTGATGGAAAACAGGTGAAGCAATCTGCAGAGCAGGAACCCATGCTCTCCGTCAAAGCAAACAACCAACCAGCAAATTTTTCAGGCTCAAGTCTCTATTTCTGTCTGTCATTTTCACCCCTAATAAGATCTCATGAAACTGCCTATCGCTCCCCTTGCCACAATAACCTTAATATCTTGTCATGTGTTTAAAGTGCTACTTCCAGATATTGTGTGTGCATGTTTGAGATTTGACAGAAAAATTCAACTCCAGTGCCGTTTAGCTCCTGTAGTGTCAGTCCTACATTACAGGACAAACTGATGCAGTCTTGATAACTGTCACCACAGGACGGGTATCGTAGTGCTTCATTTGGTCATAACTGATATTGTGGGAACTGAGGGGCAAGTCATTTTTCAGAGTGTTAGGGTGTGTGGTGAACAAGCCCCTAAAATGCAGACACTGAGAGGAAGGTGCAATTAAACAAAAGGGTTTGTTTTGTTTTTTTGAGCTGATGAAGACTGCGAGAACAAAAAACAAAAATTCCAAAACTTCAGTGGAGCTAGGAGACACTAGGGGAGAGAAGACAAGGAAACTAAGATGTGAACAGTCCACTCTGACAAAGACAAGAGGAACAACAGCACTATAAATAAACAAGGGAGATGGAAACAGGTGGAAAACACTGCAGGAGCAAATCAGGAATAATCAGGAAGTTAGTCATTACAATAGAACAAGAAACAACGAATACTGAGACAGAAACATGCGAACTTGACACAAATGCATGGCCTTAGACACAGAGCAAAGCTAACAAACAGAAGGACATGGCTGATTAGACAGGAGAGAGGACATGAAAGGAACCTAACAACATTTAATAAACTAGTCTTAAACATCATTTTGATGTCAAAGCCAAAAGTAATCAGGGACGAGTGTTTGATGTTGCTGCTCTCATTAGATTTTTCTCAGGTAGTGTCTATTTTTTCTTTTTCCGATTTCCTTTCTGAGCGACTGAGACTCAAAATAAATGCCTGATCACTCGTTATTTTTATATGAACAACTCTAGCAGGTGTGTTCTGCCAACGAACGTCTGAATTTGTGCTTTATTTAGATCATGTTGTGAATTATCTACTGGCAGCGTTGTTGTTGGACATGCCTCCAATTGCAGAGGAGTTTATATTATTTACATTCTTGTCCTTCTTTTTTGGCATACTGGTTATATATAAATGTCCAAATATCATATTGTATTATATCGAGAAACACCATTGACTGAAGAAGAGTAGACTCTTAAATAGTTGACAACATAACACTGCATACAGTACCATATTTTGTGTAGAAAGAAAATTATTTTGTAGTTTTTAATTATCTCGTCGTTTTGGGAAGGTCCTGAGTAAAAGGTTACTGTACTGCAGTTTAATCGATATATTCCCCCATTTTAACAACAACTCATCAAAAGAACAATTGAGCCATAGAGGTTGAAGCATTATTATATACATCCTCACTCAGTATTATCAGCTTTATCAGCATTATATATTTATTAGTGAGAAAAAAGTTTTTCCAGCCAGCAGAAAGTCTGCACCTCTACCACAGACACACTGTGTTGGCTTACTGAAAACATTTCCACAGCCTGGCCGGGCCACGGAGGCATGAACTTTTGACCTTGCAGTTATAGAGCTGACACTCAGATTGCCTCAGGCCACCATGGTGCATCTGTGATTTCAAATTTACTGTACAGTACCAAAACCATCCATAACTTTCTGAGAACTCAGAATCTCAGAGTGTGTGTTTGTGTACAAACTGTAGTGTGAACAATAACAGAGGCTGTTGCGCGTCCTGAGATGACACATATGTATTCAGGTGGAGTTCAGATCCGCCAGCATAGGTTAAATCAAGGAAAACTGTGGTTTTGGATCATTTTGTCTTATCGTGACGTTTCCTTACAGCAATACATTTTCTGGCCCTCCCATAATCTAAAGACATACACGCTAGGTTAATTGGCCATGGGTGGGAAGTAGGTAAAGTGTTTGAAGTGTATAAAATAAAGTTCTGTGTGAATGTCGAGTGAATTAAAAGCACTTATAGTCAGTAACAATAGAAAAGCACTATATGAGTGCAAGTCCATTGCCTTTGCAAGTTAAGAATAGCTATTTCCCCGAGAGTATTGTCCACGCCACCAATCAGACAGTTCCTTATGAGCAAGTATTTGGCAACTGTGGGAAGAAGGAGAGTGTGTCTGATAAACACCAGAACATCATAGATGATATTCCAAATCTGTAATTTGTAGAATGACCTGTGGTGCCCTGTAACAAATTGTCTGCACACAGACACCAGAAACCACTGCAGACAATGCACTGTCTGCCAAACCAAAGTCAGTAACTTTGACATTGAGGGGACACTGAATGCCACCCACAACAATTACGCTGTCAAGTTTGAACTCAACATGTTGTATTTCCATGGAACTCAGGTGGGACAAGGCATTTTGGCAGCCCTGGATCTCTTATGGGAAGGCCCTGGTTGTTACAGTCCTGTGTGCAATGAAGCAGG
Source organism: Perissodus microlepis (assembly GCF_051167445.1). Taxonomy (NCBI): domain Eukaryota; kingdom Metazoa; phylum Chordata; class Actinopteri; order Cichliformes; family Cichlidae; genus Perissodus; species Perissodus microlepis. The sequence goes on along the minus strand of NC_140462.1, from coordinate 1,897,690 downwards.
CTTTGATTAAGGAGTTATAGTATATATGCTCCAGATGAAAAAAAAAGCCATTCTATGTTGCAGGTTCAAAAATCACAGCTGCTCCAGGATGAAAATTTACAGTTTTGCCTGTTACAAAACTTCAAAGTGGCTCTTGTTGACTTCGATTGGCACCGCTTTATTGGTTTCCATATTGCAACATTTGGTTACAAAACCAAAGCTGCCCTCTGTGAGCAAAGCCTCCACTTTGTATCCCCGTCACAGTATGGCCCCTTCAGCATGCCAATGACCACAACAGCCTTCTTCCCTTATGATCTTGAAGTGTCAGGAAATTTAACCAGGTTTTTTTTGTGTGTGTGTGTGTGTGTGTGTGTGTGTGTGTGTGTGTGTGTGTGTGTGTGTGTGTGTGTGTGTGTGTGTAAATTATTGCTAAAAAAAAAAAAAAAAAAGCTTAAATTTCAATCTATTTGTTTAAAGATTTGATATAAAGGAAAGAAAGCAGCAGGAATAATAACTTGTTTGTTTTTGCCACAGTGGGACTCTGAATGGAAAAACAACATGCGCATGAGTATGCATACGCATCTACAGGAATGCATAAAGCCCCATGCTATGAACAAATAACATTGCTGCCTTTTATTTCAAATTGAAATAGCATGGTGACTGATGTGTAAATCACAATGGTTCTATAGACTATTCTGCATATAGACCCTATTTCAGGCGGTACGTTAATTTGCTCTGTAGGACACCATCTATGTTTTCTGTTTTTAGATCAAACCGTTTGTTTCCCTGATTACCTACACATGACCAACAAGACATTTATCAGATGAAACATATCACAGACCACTGACTCCTTACCCTATAGTACATGGACTATGATACATGGTAATATTACCAGAATTTTGATTATGTTTATACTTCCCAACTTTTCTCAGGTAACTGCATAATGGACACCAAAAAGAAAGCTTGAGAGCACCCTGCTCACTTTCTCATCTCCTGCACAGTAAGCCACTTTCTGCTTGAAGTGGATGTGGGGCCACTGTGGGGGGTAACAAATGTAGAATAAAGTGAGATACCCAAAATAACTGAGTTTATCAGTATGTTTAGAGAGAAAGGTTACTGAAAGAACTGTTTATAATGGCTGTCATATTTGGAACATGACAGACTACAGCTGACAGAACTGCAGGAGAACATTGGACAAAAAAAGTTCAGGTAGCAGAGCTTCAGACATGAATCCACTCCTTGTTAACTTCAGTGACATTTCCACACTGGACTCAACTGCATGTAATTTCTGTGTTGATGTACCTTTAAAAAGAAAAAAAAAAAAAAAAATGGCGGCATCCCTCATCTATCTGCTGCTGTCAGTCTAATCACTGTGATCTTATTGTTACAAAAGTACTGCCTGGGCACTGAGACTGCTAAACCCTTTATTTTTGATTACTTGTAATTTCAGTGATGATGAACTTTAAGCTCCTTCTGTAGATTAGTCTTGATGGGAAATGTCTAAACTGTTTTTTCCCTTTTCATCCCCCTCATCTCGCCTGCATCAATCCCGTCTTCTCTCTCTCTTTTCTTTTTTCTCTTGTCCTTATCTTTCCATCCACACCTGAAGACTAATTATTGCTGCTCAGTGTCAGTATCTTTTTATAGTACTGGCCTTATCTTTTTCTCATCTCTTCCCCGTCTCCCCCTAACCTTTTGCCTTCCTTTCCCCTTTCCTCCTCTTAAGTCATTTGACTCTTTTTCTTTCACCTGATCTCCCCTCCTCTCTCGCCTTTTTGTGCCTCCCCAGCTCTGCATCTCTTTTCCTCTCCACTTCCATTCAAGGTGATTAATTATTTCTGCCCTATGTGCTGTCCCCTCTCCGTTCTTTAAAAATCATTATCCAATCTTTTATTAACACCGTTTAGGCTTATCTTTGCTAAGCCATTAATAGCTTGGCTTTTTCTTTGCTGGAAAAATTAGGGCAATTGCTCTCTAGGCTACGCTTGAGAATCACTTAACTTGAATGTAAAAGTTAGAGGGTTGAATTTGTGTTTTTTATGACCATCTAATCCCAAATGTTCTTGAAGTTTTTAAGATATAAATGTACTTGGATATAGATTAAAGCACTTTTACCACGGGGAAAATAACAGGAGTGTTCAGTCACGGGGGCAATAACTTTCTTATTAAAACTGCATTAAGGAGACAAACAGAAGAATCTATCTTGACAGCTCATTTTGGAATAAACTTATTTCTCTGTGAATAAATTTTCATTTTTTCCTCCTGTTTCTGTTGGAAGTCACTATTATGGATTTCATGCATGAAGGAAAACTGGGTATCAGTAATAATAATAATAATAATAATAATAATAATAATAATAATAATAATTTTTATTTAGAAAGCACCTTTCAAGACATCCAAGGACACTGTACAATAGATAAAACACATAATAGAACAATGAAAGCTCTGCTTTCCATGGTGCTGAGGCGGAAAGAAGGCACAGCAAGCTGGATAGAAGAAGAAGATCGAAGTGAGCGGGCAGAAGAGATGGTGCTTAACAGGTCAGACAGGTAAGCAGGAGCAAGGTTATGAAGGGCCTTGAAGGTGAGCAGAAGAAGTTTGAATATTATCCGGAATTTCACTGTGAGCCAGTGAAATTCCTGAAGAACAGGTGATGTGCTGGCAGGAGGGGTTCTGGTGATAATGCGAGCAGCAGAGTTCTGAACCAGTTGAAGCTTATGGAGGGATTTATGAGGGAGACCATGCAAAAGAGAATTACAATAATCACTGCGGGAGGTAACGAGACTGTGGACAAGAATGGACGTAGACTGGGTGGAAAGAGAAGGACGTGATCTGTTAATGTTGCGTAGATGGAAAAAGGCAGAACAGCTGAGAATATTAATGTGAGATTTATAGGAGAGTGAACTGTCTAGGATGACACCAAGGCTCTTAACCTGAGGAGAAGAGAAAACTGTGGAGTTATCGATAGTGAGTGAGAAATGGTTCACCTTCAAAAAGGTTGGATTTCGTGCCAATAAGGAAGATTTCAGTTTTATTCTCATTGAGCTTGAGAAAATTAGAGCTAAACCAGGATTTTAATTTGGATAGTAAGGGAAGGAGGAGGGAGGGAGGAATCAGGCCTGCAGGAGAGATATAACTGGGTGTCATCAGCAAAACAGTGAAAGTCAAGATCAAATTTGCAGAAAATGGTACCTAGAGGGAGGATGTATATTATGCAGAGAAGATTAGAGTATGTTGAAACCTGCTGAAATGAAGCATTTCCATGAGGTATTTTCACTGTTACACTGACTGACACTTGCACTATACCTTCCTGCGTGACCGACAGCAGGGAACATCGTGTTTACTGGGTTCTTTAATGGGCCGTTTTTAGCGATGGGCTTGGCAGTGGTGGAAAGAAATGCATCATACATAAAGATGAAGTTGCCCTGCGTCCTGATCCAGACTTTTGAGTTTTAGGACCTTAAATTCTTGTTGACGATTTGATGTTTTATTTGATCCTTAGTTTGTGTATTGTTTATATTTGATTTTCACATTTCATAGTGTTTGTTTCAGTTTCTGTTTATTGACAGTAGTACTCTGGTTATAGTTGCCCATGTTATTTTCCAAGCCATTCCCCCCCCATATGTGTCTTTCTATACTTAGTTTCTTTGTCAAGAGTGTGTTTGTCACGGCTGCGGCAGCAGACGAGTGGAGATTATGAGTGAGGACCCAAATGCAGGCACTGGCTTAGATGTGAAGAGTGAGCTTTATTTATGGCGAAAATATAGACAGAAACTAAGAAATAACCTAACCTGGAAAAATCTAACAAATGAATCCGAAACCACAAACTCACAGGAAGACACATAGAGAGAACCATACAGAGGTTACACAGACAGACCAGTGACGAGCAAGGGAAAACACACACTATATAAGCACCAAGGGAAACGAGAAAACTGCACGCAGGAGGGAGACACAGCTGAACCTAATGAGCATGACGAGACACAAAGCTGAACGCACTGACATAAGACATTGACCTTCACAATAAAACAGGAAACTGAACACACAAGCAAAGAGAGATTAGATGAAACTTTATTAATCCCTCGGGCGGGTCCCTTCCAGTAGCACAGCACCGACAGAAGTTGCATGTTACAGATTCAATAAGGGGAATGAGAGTAAGGATATAAACATAAATAAATATCATATATACAAATATACACATATAAACACACAATATATAATATGGATAAATACTATTGCACATTTGAGCGAGTATATTGCACAGTGATTATTGGACAGTTAAATATAAGAAAAAAACAAAGATTGCAAATATTGCACAGTGTAAAAAAGCACTACAGCTCAGTTGTTCCCGCCCTTCCTTGTCCCCATTTCCCCTCCCTCTCCCCTCCAGTGAGGAGTTAAACAGTCTGATGGCGTGTGGGACAAAGGAGTTTTATGTATCTTATGTATCTTAACAGAGTACATAACCAGAATAAACAAGAACATAGGATAATATTAATAAACACAAACCCTGAGTCAACGGACTCAGGATCATGACAGTGTTCGTCTGTGACTTCTTGTTTTACTTTGATGGTTGTCGTGTGTCTAGTTTGACTTCTCATCTCGTTGCGTTGACAGTTTTCAGCTGTGTCTTGTTACCCAGCTGTTTCCAGTTCCCCAGATTACCTCTTGGTGTGTCTGTGTATACTTATAACCTCGGTGTCCCTTTGTTTCTTGTCAGACCATCTATGATGTCTCTTTGTATTCCTAACCCTGTGTTGTTGTGGATTTAGTTTTGCTTTGGCTTTTGGACTTTATGTTTCACAGACTTTTCCCAAAGCCCTCAATGAATAGGCTCATTTTTTTGTTTAATTCAGTCTGCCTGGATTGTTTCTGTTTGCAGGTTTAGGAACCAAATGCAGACAGAAAAGAAGGATTATTAATCTCAAACTGTGTCACTTTTATATTCATAAAATTTATAAAATTTGTATAATTTTTTTGCAGTCTCATAGTCAGAGGTATATAATCCACTATAATACATTTAAACACCATGGAGAACTTTCACCTCTGATTTTACGCCACAGTACTCCTGTTAATGCTGCATCATGCATTTAATATGCTTTAATTTCAGTTTTGCTTCAGGCAAAATCAATATGAATAACTGCTCCTTCTCTTCAGCTGTAGAACGTTTGTGATACTAATGACATAAATAACTATACACAAGCTGCCCTGTCTGATCAGAGTCATGCTCGCCGTTACATGGCCTCCTGGGGAAAAATAATGTAATTCAGCCTCAGCAGTCACACTTTAGGGCTCCTCATAACACACAGTCTCTCTCTTTGTTGGTCCATTCAAGGATTTGGAAATTGTTGATCTCAATGATTTTTTAATTTAATCTTATCTATACAGCCATCCATCCATTTCAGACTGCTTATTTGTTTATGGGACTGGGGGCAACAAAGCCCAGACCTCAAGCTCTTCCAAGACTGAGGTTTTTCTGAGCCAGCTGAGAGCCCTGATCTATTCAGCATATCATGAGAGCTTCTCCTGGGTGGACCTGTAACTTACCCAAAATGCATCCAGGACCTAGGCTAATGCCCCAAAAAACTCGTGTTTTTATTGATACAGGCAACAAGTAGTTCTGTGAGATGCTCTCAAATGACTGAGCTCCTGAACCTGTCCCTAAAGGCGACGTCTTTAAAGGAAACTCATTTCCACAGCTTCTAATTGCATTCCTGTTCTTTTTTTTTTCCATAAATGTACATCATCCAGCAAATCAACAGCTTTGCCTCTCTACATTAAAACCTCAAAGCTGTCCAGAGGTGATCGTGCCTTTGCTATCGTAGCACCCAGACTCTGGAATAACCTCTGTCCTTCCAGTCTTTGAAATTGCGCCTTCAAACGTATTGTTTTAGTCTGGCTTTTGATTCAAACTAGTTGGTTACTTTGTGGCTAGTTATGCTGTTTACCCATATTCTTTCTTGCCCTCCTTCTAACTGTCTTATACTATTGATGTGCCCGACTGTGAAGCACTTTGGTCAACTTTGTTGTATTATTATGTGCTATAGAAATACATTTTGATTTGATTTGAAAACAAACCAGTAAATAGTCTGACAAGAATCAGGGTAGTTTCACTGATGCAGTCTCCATCCTCCCAAATTCAAAACCAATTCAGTGCTTGAATTCCTTCACTTGAGGCCATACCTCATCTTCGTGCCCATAAGTCGTTATTTTATCAGCTTCTTGTCCTCAGGCTTGGAATTGCTCATTCTCAATCCTGCCCCTTTAGAATTGGTTGCAATTGAAATTGACAAGAAAGGGCAGTCCTAGAAATGTCCAGTATTGGGGTGCAACTATAGCTCACACGGTTGAGCAGGTGAGCTATATGCTAGAGCAGCGGTCCCCAACCCCCGGGCCTCGGACCGGTACCTGTCCGTGAGTCGTTTGGTACCGGGTCGCGAGAGTTGAGGCTCAGGTGTGAAATGTATGGATTTCAGGGTTTTTATCGGTTTTCAGCGTTATTTTGTTATCGTTTTGATCGTTAACTCGGTTTTCCTGGGTCTTTTCACGTGTGTTATGAATAAATCTTTTTTTTTTCGGTACCGGCACTACTTTTATTTTGTTGTATTTATCTGCGACACCTTAAAGGCCAGTCCGTGAAAATATTGTCGGGCATAAACCGGTCCGTGGCGCAAAAAAGGTTGGGGACCGCTGTGCTAGAGGAATGACTGACTCAATGCCCAGAATCTGAACCACGCCATTACTATTGTTATAAAAGAACTGAAAAGCCTGTACCAAGAGGCCCCATATACCATATTCCTATTGTGACACAGTACTTCACCTACTCTTTGATAAAGTCAAGAGCTGGTTCCAGAGGGAAAAACCAATTCCATTAAACTTTATTTGTAGCACCAAATCACAACAGCCCTACAGGCAAGGCAACCCTCAAGGTAATTTTATATGGGAAGGTAAAGACCCTACAATAATACAGAGAATACAGAGAAAACCTCAATGTTAACAATGTTACTGGAGGCCAAGGTAATACCATCCAGAGTAAGCAGCTGGTCAGATATCACATTTCTAAGATTTTTAGGGCCTAGTACAATAAAGCTCAGTTTTATTTGAAATTAGAAGCAGCAAATTAGTGGTCATCCAGGTGTTTATGTCTTTAAGACATTCCTGCAGTTTATCTAATCTGCAGGCCCAGACTAGTAATCTGGTAGGCCAGGCATTTTCCCAGTGGGCCAAAGCACTTTTGGGCCGATGGGTGAATTGAAAGGTTGCTGAGCACCGGCCCTACAAACCCATTTGTTCATTTTCATTACTGACACTAGATTGCCTACTTAAATCTCTTAACTCCACTGGGACCTCCCCTACCATCACAGTGCACTCACACAGCTTGTAGAACAGAGTTTAGTGTCTCAGCAGTACCAGAAACAACTAGTAACAACTCTTCACAGCACAGGAGGGACCGCAGTCTCAACAACAGAGTGAGGAAGAGACAGAGAGGTCAAATTAACGTGGTAAGAAAATAGATGGAGGGATATAATCAGGAAGAGAGAGATTCAAGGATTCAAGTAAAATGAATGGCTACTTTTGACCATGAGTCACTCTCAATAGCTAAAGTGTGGCTTTTAATTATCACATGCTGCAGTTTGTTTGTCCACCACTATGCCAGGTTAGTTAGCCATGACCAGTTTGTCTGCCTGTATTATGAAGTCCCACAGGATCTTAGCTCTGTCATTCTCGACCAAGTTAGGGGGCATTTCTGAGTTTAACCTCGAGACTTCCAGGTTATACTCGGCACAGATGTTTCTGTACATTATACCAGGCACTTGGTTATGGCGTTCCATGTATGCCCTGCCTGCTAGCATCTTGCACCCTGCTGTTATGTGCTGGATTGTCTCAGGGGCATCTTTACACAGCCTGGGGTCTTGCCTGGTGTGATAGACCCCAGCCTCTATGGATCTTGTGCTCAGAGCTTGTTCCTGTGCTGCCATGATTAGTGCCTCTGTGCTGTCAGTCCAGCTTTGTCCAGCCACTGGTAGGACTTCTGGATGTCAGCAACTTCCTCTATCTGCCACTGGTACATATCGTGCAGGGGCCTGTCCTTCCATGGTGGTTCTTCTCCTTGCTCCTCTTCTTTCTTGGGTTTCTGCTGCCTGACATATTCACTAAGCACATGGACAGTAGTGGAAATCTTCCTGATGTACACATGGCTGTTTGTCTCATCCTGGACAGTGGTTCTGACAGCCACTAGTCCTTCTCCTTCCTTCCGCTTAGCATACGGTCTCAGGGTGCTGGATTTGGGGTTAAACTCTGCATGCATGGTGAAGAGCTTCCTTGTCTTGATATCAGTGGGTATTCCAGCAGGATATCTGATCACTGGCAGGGTGTAGGTGTTGATTCCCCAGATCTTATTCTTATTCATTGTTACATTCAGCTGACTCCTGAGGATTTGCCTTACTCTCTGTAGGTATTTGTTGGTTGTACCTTTCATACCAGCCTCTTCATGGTTCCTATTTGCCTGTGAGATTATCAGGTGTAGTTGTCTGCAGTGTTTCCTTCTGGTAGTACAGACCCCTCAGTTCTGACTACCTTCCTTGTCTTTGTTGCCACCCAACTACAGTCCAAGTGACATTTCGATGTCGTTGCTGTAAATCCTAGTGGTATGGATCACAGAATCCATGTGTCATTCTCTCCTGGTATACAGCGGGATGTCATCTATGTAGAGGAGGTGCACAGGAAAGAGAGTCTCATTTCTAGAACCCAGAGTCCAAGCCTCTGTACTCATCATGTCCAGGATTGTAACAATTACATATATATAGATACTTTTTTTTTTTCATGAAGCATGTAGCGCTTTGTATTTTGGTGCCAATTAAAGAAAACCCTGGTGTATTCCCATTTCTTCTCTTTTTAGATTTTCTCCCTGTGTAAATCTTATGTGCATCATACTGTACATTCCCATTGTCCCAGTGGATGACCTCTTACTTACATTTACTCTCCTTGTTTGTTACATAGCTCATCTTTTCATATTCGCACTGCCGAGTCTATCCAGTCTTTTAAATTACGTCTTAAAACTTATTTTTTTACTTTGGCTTTTGATTCTGTCTAGTTGGCTGTTTTAGCTTGTTGCGTTGTTACCTATTGTTTGTTGTCCTCTTTTATTGTTTGTTTTAACTGTCTCATGTTTTTATTGACTGTGAAGCACTATGGTCAACACTGTTGTTTTAATATGTGCTATATAAATAAATTTTGATTTGATTTGATTTTCATTCTCACCCACTATAGATGTGCCTGATCTGTTGATCAGTGTAATATATTATAATGTAACACAACACTGCAATCACATCTATTGCATGAAAGGATGAGAACATAGTGGTGAAGGGCAAACTGTTCTCAGGCTGCTGAGAACATAACATCAACTCTTTACAAACATCTGCAAACACAGCATGCTAACACGAAGCTAGTGTTAAAGAAGCCAGAGTGATGTTAAAACTGAGTGTATGCCAGCCCCAGCACAGCAGCCAGAGCCCGAACCTGTTGAAGCAGAGATGAGCAATCATGCCCAGAAAGCTCATTCTCTTCATCTGGACGTTGCATTTTTAGTGGGAGAAGTGGCTTTTTTTTTTTTCTTTTTTTTTTTTTTTTTTTTATAATAAAAAACATGCTCCTCACACAAAATATTAAAATGCATTACTTGAAAATTAGTGCTCAATAACACTAAAAAACAAAACAAAAGCATAGATTACTTTTTGTGACTATTTCTGTGCATCTTTCACCACCTTCCATCCTGAAACCAGGCTGTTGTAAAGTAGATCCACTTGCTAAGAACGGCTCTTTGGGATGGTTTTGCTGTTGGCTTTGTGTTAATGCTTTAAGGCTGAAACAAAGATCCTGTGCATGTCCTCATTAGGCATCAGTGTTTAGGCAAGGAAGCCCAAGGTTTATTATTAAATTACTTTCTTTATGGAATAATAAGTTAACAGAATGCATTGTTGTTGTTGTTTTTAAATGAATGTGCAAACCATAACTTTTCAGAGAGAATTGGTCTGTTTTGGCACTCAGTTACTTTAGGTGGAAAATGTTTTACCTTAACTGGAATTAGCGAGGCTGAGCCCGTAAAGCGAAACATTTATATTTCTACAGAATGGCAAGAGTTGAAGTGCTGTGGTTTGCTACTTTTCTAACCTTTCCGAGAGTTCTCTTTGTTTCCTTTTTTGTTTAAAATGCATTATGCAGACTGAGTAAATGCCCTCACAACAGTAAGACACACAAAGTTGTTGTAGTGTGTGTGTGTGTGTGTGTGTGTGTGTGTGTGTGTGTGTGTGTTTCCTTTTTCCAGTTTGCATCTTTTGTGCTGATTACTTTTTTTTTATTTTCTCTTGTCTGCTTTTCTTTGTGGTTGTTTTTTTCTTTTAACTTTCCAAAAAGAAATAATAAGAGTCGCTTCAAACATAACCTATGGACCGGCTCAGTAATCTTTCCATAACTGCATTCTTGCAAAAATCCAATGACATACTTACAAAGTCAATCGAGTGCACGGTGATTTTACCAACGTGTGAAATAAACCAGTGTGCTCAAGGCAGCAGGTTGTAGATCGAGGCGAATTACTTTCCTGCTATGGGTTAGAAAAACTTCAGAACATTGTTCAGTAACATTTACTGTATTTAGCAGAGCTTCAGGCTCAACAGATGGTTCATCATAGCTCAACAGCTTTTTCTTTTCTTTACAAAAAGGAGTATTTTTCCCAACATTTGGACCTCAAGTCTGTATGATGATATTATAATGGTGCCTACCTCACCTACCTGTTTACACTCAAGTGCTTATTGTCTTAAGAATGCCTTATATTACATCCACGCAGTCTATAGTTAGTACTAACAGACGCAGTCAGTGTGCACTTTTGTTAACCTTTAGTGGAGGATCAGTGACTTAAGGACACCATAATTATTGATGATGATTTATAAAATGTTTAAAAATGCTAATGAGGATGTGCAAATGTACACATTTCCATGTACAATAGAAAAATATAAGTGAGTAACCTTGAAGTGGTGAAGGTGTCTACATCTCAGTGACATTTCTAACTTTGGCAGACTGTTTAAGATAAAGTATATTAGCAGAAGCACCTGAAGCAGATTCACTTGCCGATTCTTTGCTGTGTATGTATGTGTGTCCTGAGTGACCTCTGTGCAGAACTTCCTCTTGTGTCCACATCATAATTAGATGGAGCTTAGACCATCTGCAATGCATCCATCACTGACACACACACACACACACACCTCTGCACCTACAATGAAGGCAGAGCAAGAGAGAGGGAGAGAGAGAGGCCACAGTCCAGCTCTAATCAAGTCAACTCAGACATATCCAGGTTAGAGGAAATTAATATTTCCCGGATGCTGCTTTCATAGATTCTAACTCAGCACCTCACCTGCCTGAAATGCTATGCCTCGAGACTTTTCTCAAATGTCAAGACAATCAATCTATAACCAACACATTGCATGGGTATAATGAAAGTATGTGTTTTTTAATAATTCAGTGGGCAGGGCAAGATACAAATGCTGCCAGGGTAAAGGCTGTATTTCCCTTGGGTCTGCGGTAGGAAAACATGAGTACACACGGCACTGGCGGGCAGGTAAACATTCAAATGAAATTCTAAATGTTTCCTGAACAGCATAAAGGAGAGTGGACTGTTAATATTAAAGGCTGCAACCAGCACACGTTGTTCTGTATTTGCTGCAGCAAATTTTCCCAAAAGCTGTGGATAAGTTTTCATCTTTGTGTACAAATCAACTGCTTTTTACCAGTAACGCAAAAAGGCTGACAAACAGAGTTCCTACTTGATGCACTGTTGAGGCCAAAGGTAGATGCCAATATTGTCCAATTTTTGGTATTGATCAATACCAAGTATAGTAGATAAAGGCTTGTTACGCCCCTCTGCAGCCCCTAATCTCTTCAATGTGTTCAGCTGTTGCTAATTGGCCACACCTAGTCAGGTGTAGATAAAAGCATACCTGAGGCAAGCTTTAAGGGGGGCTCACTAGTTTTTGCCTTGGTGGTGCCAGCCATTGTAGCCAACCTGCTATGCATTTTAAGTTAAAACCTCTTCTCACTGACATTCTGGTGTTCGTCTCCTTCTTTTTGTTGTGGCTTTTGAGCCGTGTCGTAACAAGACTAATATTCCCAATACCAATATTTTAAACTTAGAAATCCAGGTGTAATGCCAGAAAGGAGCAGAGGTGAGCCTCACAAACAAGCCTGGCCACAGAATTTCAGATTTAGAGTTTCAGGCACTTCCAAAATCAAGGAGCTCGTTGGTTCTGATGACCATTGTGAATGAATCTGTTTCTGCTAAAGTGAAAAAAGATTCAGACATTCACTACAACTTTTTTGGAGGCCTGGCATATGATGCACATTACATTGAGCTACCATATGGATCCATCTATGATACAATTGTGAGACAATATTAAAGTAGGAGTGTATGTGAAATAGCTTCATTGCTCTTTGTGACCAACTTAACTTGCTATACTTCCTACATGAAGTTATATTTGTGCATATTTTGCACATTGCAATGTGATGAAAGAAAGGAGGGGGGACATTATATGTGAGGTGGAATTGGAAAGCACGTACTTAAGTAATGTGTGGACAGAGCCGACCTGAAGAGCTATACCTCCTTTTGGTGTTGTTTTTATGTTTATGACAAGAATGTATTTCTCAACCTTATCAACTAATTTTCTGTACAATTTATCTTTGACACAAATCAACTGCAAGGGGTGAAAAGATCAAGCTGCTGGTAGCAGAAAAGAAGAGTTCAAACAGGAGACTGTAAGGAGGGAAAGTCGAGATGGTGCATCAGCACGACCTGGCCAGTGCCAGTGGGGTTGTTGATAGAAACTAATAGTCCTGGCAGATCTGATATATATCATTTGGTGGATGTGTGAGAGGAAGAAATGAAAGAAAATGAGCAGCGAGCAGACAAGGCAAGTTAGGCAAGGGCTTAAAATAACAAGGATGACAGTTCAGCCAATCTTGCCCAAATGAAAACTGGTGTACATTTAACCAGTTAATGGTCTCAGTGTATTAAAAGCTCCCAATCACATGACTGCAAACTGGAAGAAAAGAGATCCAAAAGAAAAACAACATTATAAGTGCAGTAAGTCATTGACATTTCTACAAGGCAACAGCTGGGATATTGTTGAAATGACTAGCCTGCAGCTCCAGTGTAAAGAAGTTACTTTGCAGCCTTCGGTGACTTAAACATGATTTTCAACTGACAGGATGGCTGACACGACTGGACACACCACACACTCCAGTGCAGTTACACACACACCGTTTGCTTAATCACTCACATGCATACGCCTGCTGTGACACTAAGGCGAGGAGACGCGTTTGTAGCCTTAAGGACAAGATAGTGACAGGTGTCTCCGAAGGAGGACAGTATGAAAAGAAAAGATAAATGAGATGGGCAGTGTAAATACAGACTGACTACGGCAGGGGGAAAGTATCAATGGGAAAGAGGGAAACAAAGAAAGTGACAGATGCCAAAGCAGTCACTAAACCGACAGTTGATCTACATGCCACGACACATTTCCATCCTGGCATCTTTACAGTACGGGCGTGTGCATGTCACCTCACATTTCTCTCTGTTAATGACTCTGGAACAAGCAGGGCAGTTGTATGTCTCAGACAGTGACAGATCAGCACACCTTCATTCTACCATAAGAATGAGCTTGCACGAAATGGGACGCAAAGTGGTTGATTTACCCCACATATCGAGAAAGGATGTGCAGTTAGGTTTGACGTAAAACTATGACTCAAGCTGTAGTTTTTGTGTAAATGTGTGCAGCTACTGTGCAGCAGGGTTGCCATAATATGAATTATCATAGAATTTACTGTCTTAAATCACAACCTCAATGTCACATCGCAAGATCCTGGATATTTGGTGCAAGGATGTGATGGAATTTAAAGTGAGGTTAGAAAATGTTGCTTTTAGGTTTGGGAATGCTTCCATTTAAACAACTCTAAACTTGGATCAGAAGGGTCAAACATAGGCCAGACTGTACCAACAGCTGGCTCTTTCAATGGTATGCATTCTGTCTTTGATTTTTCATCACAATGGTTTCTTTCTTCAGGAAGCCAAGCATTAAAGTAGGCGTGACGCCATGCACTAAACGCAGGTTTTTCTTTGGCAAGGCTTTGGTTGCTGTACTTGCTGAATTGGATTTCTGACCATGCCCAGTGGAGCATGAAGAGACACAACATCGATCAGCCATTTATTAACCCTCTGAGCTCTTAGGCATCATTTGGTGATGACCCAACTCTAACCCTAGGATATTAGAATATTTGTATTTTACTAGTGTTCTTCCAAACCTTCAACAATAACAAAATTCATCTCTGTAACTGAAACACATCAATGAAAAAATTACACTTTTTCCATGAAAAAGTCACTTCTGCCTGATTGAGACATCAGAGAGTTATGCACTGATATACTGAATTATCTGTAAGTAATTGTGGAAAACAAAAACAAATCCATCAGCTCTTGAAAGTCTTATTCCAAGCAAATCAGGCTGAAACATGAGTGTTGGGCTTTACAGTATCAGTATGTCAGCATATCACTCTGTCATTTCAATAAGTGGTACTGCACAGTGCATTTAAAGCATGTCTTTCCATAACCTACATTACAGCATAAAATACTGGGGAATACTGTAATCTCCCTCAGGAATCATTTTTGCCGTTTTCCAAACCATTGAGCTAGCCATTCCTCACAGTGAGCAGAAATGCTAGAACATGACTGTTTTAAACACCCCAAAGCAATAAATATGCTCAGCAGCAGCAACAAGGAGACATAGACTTTGTTGCTGTTCAGTACTCATGAGCATATTTAAAATGGTCAACAGTTAAGTCCTATTTAAGGCCCACTTTTAAGGACACACACTGAAGTGTGTGTGTGTGTGTATATGGAGCATACAAATATTTTAGACAAATCCCACAATTGTATATATTTGCACCTTTTGACAGGTCAACTGAGCACCAATAGAATATCATAATATAGAATGGCCCAATGGAATACACATACATACATACATACATACATACATACATACATACATACATACATACATACATACCAACCACAGGTAACGATTTTCCATTCATTACCAAAATCAGAAAAATTTTTACTGGTTTAATGTGAGTTAAGGAACAGCTCTAAGGTTTCTCACAGTACTACTGAAGACAGTTGCAAAATATCTCGTAAGACACCTTGTTTTGTTTGTTTTGTTTTGTTTTGTTTTTTTTAATGAAATACAACTTCAGGTTTTCTGAAGTTAGAATTAAAGAAATTAGACATCATGTCACATTGAATTCTTTAAGGCTGCCTCTAGGAAGCTTCTGTAGTGAGACAAGTATAGTTGGAAGCACAGAACCCTGTGATTGACCTGAAATAAACCCTTAATATTAAAGGTTTATTCCAGTCTACATATAGAATGCTGCAGTGTTAAATAGACATGTAGAAGCATTTCCCCTTTGGGATGTTTGACCACACTGGCTGGATTGGATGGTGAAAAGGTAACACAAGGCCTCTGACCATCATCCTGCTACTGAAAGTTAGTTTGAGGTATGAAAATCTATTCATATTACTATTAATTCCTAAGATATGATTGTTCAGGAAACACTGCATGAAACCTCTTAGATTCTGTGTACTGACATCAATTAAGGACATAATGACTGTGCTAATGACCTGAGGTGCGGTTGATTGCCCTGCCCTGTGTGACGCTGTATTGTAACTGTAATTTCTGAAACAATTCATTCACTTTTTCCAGGATTAAAGTCAACTTACCTGCAGTTCCATACATTCAGGACCTAAAGATAGTGTAATAAAACAGAAGTGCTTGTAAGTTATGCAAATCAGTCTGAGAAATGTTTGCATTGAACCACAGGAACTTTCAAATTGTGTTTCTGGCTGATAAACAACTAAAGACGACCAAGACTGTGATCATAAAGGATACAGAGGCTAAAAGTGCAGACATCAAGAACCGTGAGGGCGCAAATATCAGTTTGTTTTATGAAAAGTTTACTTTCACAAAGAATGTTTCAAACAAGTTATTAAGTCATCTTGTGCACGTCTGATGGAACAACAGTGATCAATAACTCTATCCACGACTTCACCCTGCATGTCACACATTGTGCATGTCTGCATGTCACACACTCAGCCACAGACAAAAGAGTCAATTAGGCAACAAACCCATTTTTAACATGTGTCATTACAGTCATTGTGAATGGGACACTTGCAGAGTGTTAGTAACAAATCCAGTGGCCTGTGCTCAACAATTTACCTGTAGACCTGTGCAGACACATGGGCAGAATGCATGCTGCTGCTCACACTGCAGTCTCTCTATAGACATGCTACGAGACATCTACAGTGTCTCTCGAAGATGCAAAACTTTTATTCTAAAAATTGTATATTGGTTTTTTTTGGTGATTATGGCTCATAGCTCATGAAAATCCAAAATCTAGTAAATCACTCTTTTATAGAAATATCCAAATTAATTTATGCCCTCAGTACAAGGCTGGAGCTCCTTTATCAGAATTACTGTATGAATGTCATGTGGGGTTCGCAATGGGTTACTTTGCTGGTCAATCAACAACAGTAACAACATGGTCGGCAAGACATTGGCTCGTAGTTTTGGCAGTGTGGGCAGGTCCTAAGTCCCATCAGAAGAGCATCCAAGCATCTCCATAAAGCTTGGATGGAAAGATGGAAGCACGTGCTGACAAGTTTGGCAGACAGCTGGCACCTTTAATCATTGTAAACTGTTGCACCTTCACACTGGACTCCAGATTCCTTGGATTTTGTTCCTCTTCACTGTTCCTCTACACTTTAGGACATTTGGTTTACAAAATAAATCCAAAATTTACTTTGGACCACTAAACAAAAGTTCAGTTCTTTTTCTCCCTGGTAAGATGCTTCTGACAGAAGGTGAAGAACTCAAAAATTCTTGAATCAACTTTCCTCTCAAGGTTGTGGTGATCCTGTCGCTTGTGCACCTTCTCCAACCACACGTTTCCCTTCTTTTTATTAAGCGTGGAGATACCACTCTCCCAAAGATCTGTTGTTCAGGAATGACCTGTGGTGTCGTTACCCTCCTCATTCAGGCTGTCATCTGGACAACTGTCAAGCCCAGATATTTAAATTTTTTCAGATGAGCACATTGTGAAAGGCAGTTTGTTTTCCATACAATTTCTGTGCCGCTCAACGTTGACAGTGCTCAAAGGCAAAAAGAATGCGTACCAGTGAGTGCCAATAAGTTTGTTTTCAAAAAGCAAACTTTTTTATTCCTGACAGGAGGAGGTCCTGTATCCCAGTTTGCCCGGGTACCCAACACAACATATCCTACCCAGAACTAGCATACTGGAAGCGTTATTCACAATATGGTGCTAGTCTCCCGCTTCTTTCCAGCTGTGTCCTTTGAACTCTGTATTCTGTACTTCTGTGATGAAGGAAAGGGTCGGCGCTTAAAAGAAGCTGAAGAGTTCACATAACTGAAAGGCCAGAGCAACTGCAAACTTTGACCGTGATCGCCATGATGTCCACATGACCACCGTGTAACTTGAACCTTGCAACCTTTTGGACCAATTAGTGTCACATCACTTCTGAAACCAAAGGTGTCCCCATGCCCAACACACACACACCAATGAGGACCGCCATGGGTAAGGACACATGCACATTCATTCTCAACCCACGGCCCCATCTGTTGCATGGCCCCTGTCAACTAAATGTCACCTGATGGCATCATATGCTTGTCAACCTTTCCCCTCTTGTCTATCCCTCTCGCACACACACACACTGCTCACACATGGTCTGACACAAGCAAAATCCTGTATGTGACATCTCCTGCCTTGTCCTTTTTGTCTCCTCTACTCATCTTTCTTCCTTGCTCTTGTCATCCTCACCCCTCCTTTCCCAATCCAGTTCATACTTTTCAACTTTATTTAGCTCCCATTTTTCAGTTTTCATGTCACCTTCCTCACGTAATACCTTAGCACAGTCACACTCATGTATTACTGCATAGAAACAGGCATATATGTTCAAGCAGTGGTGATGTTTGCATGTAAGCACACACACACCTTTTTGCACATGTGAAAATAGGTAAATAACTTTAGAGATAACTATAGAGATGCATGGAAATACCTTCATGGCCAGTAAGATGACATATATTATATTTATGCACTCACTGGTCACTTCATGACTCTTCATTCACTTTGTGCTATAGATTCAACAACGTGCTGGAAACATTCCTTTGAGATTCTGGGCAATATTGACATGACAGGCTCATCCAGCTGCCTCAGAGGTGTGGGCGGCACATATGTGATGTGAATCTGTCATTCCACCACACACCAAAGTTGCTTTATTGGATGGGACTTTTTGATTGTGGAGGCCAGTAAAGACTAGGGATGGGTATCGTTTAGGTTTTATCCGATACCGGTGCCAAACCGGTACTTTTGAAACGGTGCCGGTGCTTAAACGGTGCTCGAACCGGTGCTTAAAGAATGGAGAACACAAAATTGGTCCAAAAACCTCTCATGTTTAGCTGTTTTCCACTTTTTCTTTGGTCATTTTAGCCTTTTTGGCCAGGGTGAAGGGAGCATCTGCCATCAAACAAGAAGACAGCCGCATGTAACTACGACGCTGTTTGCTAGTTCACCTTACATGCATTAATGTAATAACGTGGTTAGCCTACTCAACGTAAATTACACACGAACAACATTAAGCTACTCACGCAGAGAAGAACGGCTGCTGCTGCATCATCATCCTCATCATTCCTGCTACACTGGCAGGGCTAGGGGCCAGGACTCTCCTCTTCGGGTTTTTGGGGGATGTTGCTAACTCCGGATCCGATAACAGGCACCACACCCGCAGTAGATGTGCTCGGTGTGAGGTCTCGCAGCAAGCTATCAAATACGGCGCATTTCTCGGCTTTTAACAAAATGCTATAAGTCACCAGGTGTTTCATCAGATTCGAGGAGTTACCTCCTTTGCACAGTATCAGCTTAAAGCACTTGTTGCATCTTTTGCTGTGAAGTACAGCCAGACTTTGACCGCTTCGTCTTGGGCATTTTTAATCTGTAGCTCTGCTCTAAAAGAACGTACGTACCTGGGCCCGCCTACTACACTCGCAAAGGTAAAATGATTGGCTAGAATCCGAAGTGTGTGACATCTCAGGAAAAAAAAGCACCAAAATGTGCGCTGCTTTTCGGTCTGGTTACTACCGTTTATGTCAGAACCGCCATCATGGCACCGGATACCGGTACCCATCCCTAGTAAAGACAGACTTAATTTGTCTTTGCTGCCATCAGCCTCATTTTTCTTCTTGATAAAGCTTATAGTTAGAGTTAGAGCTGGTTCAGGTGTTTATACTGTAGGCCCAGCCTCCTGGTGAAACCACAAAAATATACCGACCACCTCTCCTCCCTTTCATTCTCCATGCATTTAAATCCTCTATTGTATGTTATGAACCTTGTGACTTGTCTCTCCTGTTGTTGGTGCTGTTTCTTCTCTGGCCTCTCTCTGCCTCTGCCTTCCTGCAGGTGTCTGCGGCTCAGTAATATTTTTTTCTCTCTTTGCTCTCCTCGACCCCAGACTGTCGCGGCGGACAGCCAGCCTCCCTCTTTTTCTCCTCACTGTGGCCAAAGGGAATGTTTCCTTTTTTTTCTGTAACACTGTAAGGACTTGACATTAGCATGTAAAGTGCCCGGAGATGGCATGCTATGATTTGGTGTTCTGTAAATAAAATAAAATTGAATGATATTGAATTGAAAAAACTGAAGGATCGTTGGAACAGCAGTTCCGAGACAAACCTCATTCAACTTCAAGCTTTGGGATGAACTGGAAAACTAACTCCTGGCCTTATCATCATCATCATCATCATCAGAGCCCTGGTGTTCACAAATTTATTAATGCAGCTTTAATATCTAAGGGCTTTTGAAAGGTTGAAATCATGCAGAGAATATGAAACACACACACACCTACTGCAGTTCTCTTTGGCTACTGAACCTTAACGCTATATATCAGTCACTGATGCTAGAATCCTCACCGACTGCAAAAAAGAAACCACATCTTCCCTGAATCAAGCACTGTGTGGCACCGGGCTGTTTCCCTGATTGCATGTAGACTACGGTGTACAAATAAACTGGCTCGACTACCTGTGTGTTCTACGTATATGGAACTCTTATCGCTGGTTAATGATTATACACCGTGAGTGTGATCTGAACAGAGGCTGCTCTAATCTGCAATAGCCAGTTGATAAATGTATGATGACAAGCCTGTGCACAGTTGAGCAGAAATTTTTAAAGCCCTTTATTTTGTTCCCAGCTTTTCAAAGCTGAAAACCCGGCAGTCAGGACTCTCGGGTGATTTTTATAAAGAGACAAATCCTGGTGCTAGTTTGTTAATATTGATTAGAGGGCTGATTTACAGACACTGTGGTGGCTCCCGGTGGGATTTCACAGGGATATGAGTACAATTTTATTGGACAGTTTTTAGAAGCTTTATGAAACAAGCGATGAAAAAAATAAGCCTCTCTTTAACTGTCAGCAAAGAATATCATAACACTGTAGATCACAGATTAAAGGCCGTATCAATGTATTCAAGTATGAACACAACTGTGACAACAGTCGTGCATTTTAAAATACGCTATCAACTCTTTTTGAACACTGGCAGACAAAAAATGACTCCAAAATAAGTGTGGCTTTTATAAAAGGGCGCCTATTATTGCTCATTTTCAGATCCTTATTTTTATTTTTGGACACTAAAGTAGCTTTGCATGATTCACAGCTCAGTTCTCTTATACCGGACCTCGGTGCTGCACTTCTCTTTAACCACTTTCTAAAATAAGCTGTTTCAGTTATGTGTGTGTATATATACACACAGATCAGGCATAACATTATAACCACCTGCATGATTTAGTGTTGGTCCACTTTGAGCTACCAGAACAGCCCTGATCCGTCCGGGCATGGACTCCACTGAAGCTGTGCTGTGGTATCTGGCACCATTAGATCCTTTAAGATCCTGTAAGTTGCAAGGTGGATTTAACTTGGTTGTGCAGCACATCCCACAGACGCTCGATTGAACTGAGCTGATGTCAGTTTGTGCAGAAGGACTGAGGAGTAGAGATATAGACACTGCTTTCATTTTAATTCCACAAAAGAACAAGAGTGCGATGATGAAGGGGAAACTACATCCAGGACAGAAACAACCACATTGTAGTGCTAACAGAACTCTTTGCAAGCATGTGCAGTGCATCCAATCCCAACTTCTGGAACTTTGGGAAATTTTGCTGGTGTGTGAGACTGTGGTTTATATTTTTAATCTGTGACAATGTCTTTCAGGTCATTTTAGAGTGTAAAGAGGAAGTAATGCAACGAGCAGCAGAACAGATTACTTAAGTAGTGACCCCGACACTCTTCATCACTGTTCCTTCACCTGACCACTCATATGAAAATAAGGGAAAGCGTGCATGTAATGGGTATACTGTCCATTTGTCTCATATGGTTTTCCTCTTTCACACCTGCTGTTATTCAGGCCTGAAAAACTAGAAATGATCTTCCAGAGCCTCAAACCAAAGTTGAAACGGCTCCAGTCACCTGCATTAGCTGAAGTACACAGAGTCTGTAACCTCATACAAGGTTTAAGCTTTTAAATCACGCTGAATTCCACAGTACAGTACTGCAATGTGCTATAAATAAAATTTATAATATCACCATGTCTTGTAAAATCTGTTCATACCAAGAGTAAAAATTCTTGCCTTTCCATCTCTGCTGCCATAGCAACCACTCCCCCCTTCCAGTAGGATAATGCACAAATAAAATAACAGAACAATGACAGAAAGGAGGATTTTACAAATGCAAAATGCTAATGCAACATGTTCTCCCAGTGATTAAATCTAAAATGGGCAAAAGGAGGTACTATAATAATTCAGCCATTTACTGCATGAGTGAAGATCCCCGACAACGAGAGCTATTGACTAAAAACCAAAAAGGGAAAAGTGAGCACATGGCTCATCTTTCCTAGTTTAACACTCTCATGGTTACATGCATCACAGCTGGCTGCAGTCACTAACTGCTGCTGCTGGACTTTAAACAGCTTTGCAATCCCATTTATAGCAATTTATACTTTTAATATTATGGTTTAGGTTAAAAAAATATAAGCTTGTTTTGTTTTTCACTACATCACAATGACAGTCACCTGGAGGTGTTTTATATTGTGAGGTAAAAACCCAACAATCAGACAACCCCCCTGTGAGGAAGCACTTGGTGACAGTGGGAAGGAAAAGCTGCTTTTTTACAGATGAAAGATTTAAGGTGAAAGGAGGGAGGACAAAAGACACTCTGTGGAAGAGAGCCAGAGATTAACTGGCTAACTCACATTAATTAATCACAAATCATTAATGTTTAATAGAATATCTACAGCTATTTAGCTTCTGGCCGTAAACAATAAAACATACACAATATTCTGCACGGTGCGGTGCTCTGTGCTTTCTGTGCAAATGTGCGAACCCCTAATTGTTCATGTTAATAACTGTTTATGTCATTGCTGCTATAGTTTATTTTTCAGACAAAGCCTTATGTTTTTTGTGTTCCTTAGATTCTCCACTTATTCTTCAACCTTTACTTTCTTTATATTATATATTCAGTGATATAGAAATAACCAAATCAAGTCATTTTAAAAATATACTTTCCCATTATTTTTTCCACACTAGAACACTTGTAGATCTGGAGCTGAGTAGATAGGAGATCTCCTGTCAGACCAATTTATACAGCAGCAAGTGTAACAAGAAGTTTTTGTCTGACTTCACAAACTTTCGGGGCTCAGTTTTCATTGTACAACTTGAACCCCAGATGTTGTAGAAAACCCGGGGACAGACATACATGTTGATGGCATCCTTCTTACACCCAAATCTGAGCTTAAACAAAGACAACAGGTTAAAGTTCCATTGTAGCTTGCAGGGAAGCACAAAGAGCTCAGAATCGCTTCTTCTTCTTTGGCTCACTCAGCAGGGACACGGGCAGTAGAAAAGTAGAAAACTGAGGGACTGAAGATGGAATGTAAGAAAAAAGCTTAAGAGACAACAAGAAGGACAGGTTAAGTGATAGATAATCATTGTTAAGAGGTTTGGTGAAGGAGCGAGAGTGAAGGATGGAAAGAAAATGAGCAGATACAGCGGTGCACAGACAGACATAATTATCACTTAGGAGACAGATGGGAGGAGCTGAGATTTGCAGAGGCCAGCTGCATGCTGATTCACGATCGGTCTCATTTACTTTTTCACTTTTCTCCATTTTACAGAAACTCTTGGCTCATCCTCATTTCTTCTGTTTTCCTATTTCACATTCTAAGGTAAAGGTTTGTACATTCCCTGCTCTCTCTCCATTCCTCTATCAGCGCGGTAGACACCAATTTATGAACGTCTAATATGTGAACCAATTTTCTCCGGTTTAAATAAAGGTTTAAAAAAATACAGCTAATTGGAAAAGAAGGAGAGGAGCAGTGAAAGAAAGGAAGAGAGAAGGAAAATATCTGAGGGGAAACGAGGAAGGACACAACACGGAAAGTCAAGGATATCCTATTTTTCACCTCCTTTAATTGGAGTGAAGTTATTGAAGGTTGTGTTGGACATACACTGGTTTATTTATTAACTGGGCAAGCACAAATACCCACAATATATAAAAGTAAGTTATAAAGACATCTAACCTGCCATCTCAGTCAGTGTGGGAAAAGTTTTGTATTCAAAGAATTAATTGATATTGAATGAATACTTATAACGAACATTTAGAAATATGTATGTAATATATGTAATAAAATAATAGTATTAATGATCCTTTTTTAATGATTTTTAGTGTTTAACTGTGTTTACCTGTAAAGTATTCACTCTCTTCCTTCTCACCTCAAGCCTTATCTGTTGAAGTGAGATCAGGGCTCAAACACATGAAAATGTGCATAAACATTTGTTATTGTTTCAGTAACTTATTGCCAGCAGACACTGAGCCCTCCTGTATGGAGCTGGTATAAGTGCACTGAACAACAACAACACTTGTTCATAACCTAACTTTGTAACAGCTAATGTTGGGCTCGAGTGTCCTATACAGTGTTGGGTAAGTTACTTTAAATTAGTAACTTAGTTACATTACTAGTTACTTCTATCAAAAGTAACTCAGTTACTTCAGGTTACTCGTTACTTTCAAAGTAACTAGTTACTAGGGAAAGTAACTTTGGTTTTACTCAGAATTAATGTGTTGCTTCCGTAACTGGATACCCAGCCAGACTGCCAGTCTTCTAGCTTGCTTACTTGCTACAGTGCACTGTGCCACCTACCAATAGAAAGGAAAGAAATAATGTGCATATTTCCACGAGAGAAATCCCACGCCTGGACTGTCGTTGACCGCCGCCATGATTCTAGCCTACGTCACAGCGTCATGTTTTTACATCCAGTTTTTGTGTTTTTGCATCCAACACAAAAACTGCAGTCGTGGTGCTTTGATTGTACTCAGAACTGGGAAATTCTGCCTTCTGAATAGGAAGATGTAGGTAACACCAGACTGCAGATGAGCTGCTTACAGGGCTGGACTGGGACAAAAAATCGGCCCGGGCATTTTGACTAGAGACCGGCCGCCATTATAGCAAAAATCATAAAGCCTTTGAATGAAAACAAACGCTGTTGTGACAGTGATGTACACTGTTCTGATGGTATATATGTATCAATCTATCAATCGTTTGTTGTAAGATTCAGATAATTATTTTTTAAAAGCGAGACATTTTAAATGAGAATAAGAAAGTATTTCTTTGTGCCCCCCTCTCCCTGTTAATGCCCTACCTGGCCCCCTGGCAACACTTTGCTAGACCCGCCCCTGCACAGTTACCAGCTGTCAGCTACATAGAAAAGGATCCTGGTGTTATTTGTCTCTCAGAAACAGTTCATAACTTCAACTCATTCATGTCACCTAAAAGGTAAACCTGTTTCTCCATCACCTGTTCAGCTCTGATGATTCAGTAAGGACATCTCCTGGTTTCATCTTCATGTTTCCCTCTCACCAGATAACCAAACCGACATCATGACCAGCAGCTTTACAGCTGTGGCTCCAGCAAACATCAGCTGATACTAGAAATTAATATTAAATAAATTCTAACAACAGCTGATCAAGCTTAAAAGTGCTGCTGTTGTTTAGCGCGACATCCGCTGGTTTCCTCTTTCTGGCGCAAAGTGAGCGATAAACAAACACGAGAGAAAAGCTGATCAGCTGATGAGAGAATGAGCGAAGAAGAGGCAGCTGTGCAGCAAAGACAGAATAACTCCAGCTTTGTGTCTTTTTCATTGTAGCTGAAGTCCGGGACAAACTTTGTTCCTTTTCACCTCAATACGAAACGCGTAATAATTTCTCTGAATACGAGACAATTCCGTTTTTTTAGGGGACGGTTGGCAACTCTACTAACTAACCTATGAACAAAATAAAGTTCAACATCAGTAACATAGCTCCCACCCAGCTGTATAGAAACTCCGTCATGCTAGCTAGCACGAAAATAAACTCCACCTAAACTTGGTTTATATCTGACCCAGATGGACTGCAGGTCATAACTTCTTACCTGAAGTTCAGTTCACCTGACACTCGGACGGGCGGCCGCTTCGGGTCTCTCCTCCTGCCTCCCCTTTCCTTCATCCACCTGCTGGCCTCCACCACTTGCTAATGTTACTGAATCTGTGGAAGCTCCGCGATGCCACCACACGAAGTAACGAATAACGAGCCTATCTAAATCCCAGTAACGAGTAACGCGTTCCTGATTTTGGCATAATAACTAGTTACCGTGCTCGTTACCACAATAATAACGTAGTTACTGTAACGCGTTACTTAATAACGCGTTAGTCCCAACACTGGTCCTATAAATCACATGTTCCCTCTGATAAACTGTTTCATTACATTCTCACATTGTATAAGTTTATTCACTAAGAATCAGAGAATCAAGTTTCCTCCACGTCAAAGGTAGTTTCACAAACTCCACTACAGCAGCTAACACTGGCTAACAGAGACTAACACTGGCTAACAGAGACTAACACTGGCTAACAGCATCAAAAAAGTTCAGCATATCCTCGACAACTCACCTCAGTATTGCTGTCATCAGTCAGAAGTGAGCTTCTCTGTGAAAGACGTCTGACACTTGTCAGTGAGTCAAAGTTTTAAAGCATCTTCCGGAGTAAATAAAGATGGACGCTTCTAAAGCTTGTCGGCATTGACAGCTGAGGTAAACTGTGGACAGAAAGCGGGTCCATCCAGACTATAGTAGAAACACGCCATGAATTTAGGCATAAATCTATAGACAGTCTAAATTTAATGTTTTGATGGCTGACTAAAACATGTCCCGCAGGGTCACCAATGCTACGATTATGCACTCAAATTGGAGAGGTTAGAAAGCCAAAGTGCAATCTACTGACATCTAGTGGTGAAAATTTTACACACTGTAAATGGAATTAAGCATTAATCATCCATTTATTAATTTCAGATGTAATTGTATGTTATTATGAGGGAATTCTTGTTCAAATGGACTCAGACCATACTCTGAAGGCCCAGACGATGAGCAGTATGTAAGGTTTTAAAAATGAATAACTAAAGAATATTAAAATACTAGTTTAGAACCTGATGAGTAATGTCACAGTGTGATGTCTTTTTGTGCAGTCTTATATACACTGTGCCACCCTCACCGTTAAATGATGACTCATGATTTATCTACAGGTTATTATTTGAGAAAACAGCATATGCATTTCCTAAGATGAACTTCTAAATTTACATCTTCAATGTGATGTACCAGCCTTTCATATTGTGCTGTTTCATCCAGGCTATGTAAAAGCGCACAACACTGTGGAAAATATATTTCATAGAAACAAGAAATATATGATGTCTGCCACAGTACTGATGAAAACACAAGTATTTGACTGTAACTATGTATGAGTTCCTGTGGAGAGAGCTATAAATGCAATATAGACAGTAGTACATATTTCATATTTGTTTTTCTTTTTGTCTTTTATTTTAATAAAATGTTTAAAATCCCATCATCTTCGATTAATTTTGACTCCAGTATATAGAATTAATTTTAACAATTTTTACTTTTACAAGGAAAAAATAAATTTTATGTAACCTCCTAAATTCCTACTATTCTTGAAGTAACCAGAGAGCAATCAGAGTAACATTAACTATTACTACTGAATGCTGTTGTGACTCTTTAATGATTCCGTGTTCAAGCTAATATGGGGTGTTATGTTGGCCTCTGGGCAACTAAAATGAATGAGGGGGAAACATGGTCTTGATTAAATGTTAGATGGCACACAACATTCAATCTTCAGCGCCACAGTTATGTGCTGTGCGGCTGGGCTACAAGCGCAGTCATTAACCCCAGCCTCCTTCCAACTGCCAGTGCCAGTGAACATAGGCTGAGTGGCAGGTTTCCTCCAGAACATTTTTCAAAATGCAAAACAGGAATGTCTATGGGAGATGAGACAGCAAAATAGCAGAAAAGCACGGCCAACCCAAGAAAAATAGTGAGATAAAAAATGTTAACAAGTGTATGTTTAAAAAAAACAACTAATATCATGAGAATGTTGTTATATACAAAAGCGATAAAGTAAGTTATGTAGAGGCATTATTTGGAGGGATTTTGTTTTCCTTCCAGGAAGAAACTGATGTCATTGTGTAGGAAGTGCAGACTTGCCAACGCTGAATATTTTGCAGCGCAAACAAGGCACCAAGGCAAAATGATGTTAAATCAGCTTGGAAGGAGGGAAACCAATGTGGTGAATAGCTGTTCTGGCTTCTCGGGAAATAGAGCCTAATGGGGGAGATATTTAATGATAAGAAGAAGAGCCAAACAAAAGCTGGCAATAAACCGAAGAGACAGTTTGGGGACAGAAGGAGCCATCAACAGCCAGAACCCAGCCGGAGAAGATGCAGCTGCACCTCCTCTCCCGAGATGGATAGATGGATAGTTTTTGGAGGAAAAAAAATTTATTCTAAAAATGTCTTTTTTTTTCTTTTAGTAAAAAGTAATAGGTTCGCAAATTGCTACAAATATCAATAGTATTGATAGCAACGCTGGTATTGGTATCAGGTCAGTACTTTGTTTCTGTCCTTTGGAAATGAAAGAAAATACCTCAAATGCGCACTGGGAAAAATAGTAAAAAAAAAAAAAACATACAATAGCTGGCAAAAATGTTATATATCTGGAGTTCAGAACTTTTGGGAAACTGATACAAGATCCCAAAAGCATCACACGTCCTGCAGTTCAGGGTGTGGCTACTACAGCTCATTTGCCAAACAAGAAGCACGGCACTCCCAAATATGCCTCCCTGTAGGAGCATTGGACAACCAGCCACAGAGCTGTAACCTCACCTGCCTAGTCTACCAAAGACTGACTCAGCTTGTAACTGTAACAGCCATATATGTGTCCAAATGGCTCTTACACTTTGTAGTATTTTATAGAAATAAGAAGCATGCCACATCTGATAGATGATGTTTGTCAGGCAAACGGAGTATTCAAAGTGCGGAGTGTAGTGATGGGATTTCTGGCTGTTTTTAGAGAGCCGGCTCTTTCGGCTCCCAACCGGCTCTTCAGGTTGTTTTGTTGCTTTAATTTATTTATTATTAACAACAATATAAAATTATGCACAAAACGAATTACTAATGTAAAAAAAAAACCTGTGGTTTTATTTATATATGTTTATATATAAATATATACGGTGGCCCCTAGACACAAAACACGTACAAACTCCAAAGCACGTACAAGATTTATATATATCTTTTCCATATGGAAAAGATATATATAAATCTTATAAAGTTTGTATCTGTCTTGTGTGAAACTTGTATGAACTGTGTATAGAAATGGCCGTAATCACATCCTCACATTTGATTTCATATCCCCTGTTAGCGTTCTATTTGCACTAGCTCCAAACCCAGATAAATGGAGAGCGCAGTGTCAAGAAGGGCGTCCGTTGTAAAGTCTTTGCCAAAAACAAGTATGTGAATTGTAAAGAATAAGACTTCCATACTGGACATGATATGGGACCAGGTTAACAACAGTTTCTGCCACTGTTGGCCAACAGGGTGCTGATGTTAACTGTGCTACTGTTTCTACAGACAAAGAAAAGAGTGGTTAGGAGACAGGTGTGTATAATAGATAATAAATAGATACATCTCAGGCCCTCCAAAGTACGGAGGCCTGTCTCCCCTCACCACACTCCCTGCCGGTGGCTGATGCCCTCAGACGTTGGTGTGTTGGTGGTCCTTGTCGACTGGGGCTGGGCGCTCATGCATGTACCGGCTCACTCCTGGTGGTCGATTGGCGGGGCCTGGCGCCTGTGGCCCGGCTGGGCCCCTTCCTGGGGGTGGGGTGCCCTCTGGCCTCTGGGCCTGAAGCTCGGTCCTCTCTGGCACAGCTGGCTGCCGGCAGAGCCCGCGGGCACGCCACTGCAACCCCCTCTGGCCTCTGCTCCGTAGCTGCTGGGTGACCTCTCGTTTGGGGCTCTACTCAGCTCTTCCCAGGAGGGTGGCACAGTTTCCCCCCTTTTGGTGGTCCTCCTCGGGTCCTCGTACTCTGGGGCCTGGATCTCCTCCATGCCTGCTTCATACCCTGGGGGACGGGGCTATGGCTCCCCACACTCCCTAGC
Organism: Perissodus microlepis; assembly: GCF_051167445.1. NCBI lineage: Eukaryota > Metazoa > Chordata > Actinopteri > Cichliformes > Cichlidae > Perissodus > Perissodus microlepis. The sequence continues at coordinate 1,868,036 of NC_140462.1, read as the reverse complement.
AGATCGTTACATGGCGAAACAATTTGAATACAAGCATGCTGATCCACACAGGTGTGCACACGGGTGTTCACAGACGCGGACTACACCTTTCTTGGCTGCTACCTCAAAGCATACTGTGCGCTGTCTATCTTGCGTGCTGCACAATAGCGTTTAATATTTAGTATCTACTGTTATCTACTGCTAGCTAGTTTATTGTGATGGTGCTGTATTTATTATGTTGCTCTTTGTTGTTTGTTTTCTCTTCTGTTTTTTTTTCCATACAGGTGATCCAGGTGTTTTGTTTGTTTTTCTTTCTTTCTTCCCCCCTTTCTCACCGTCTCTTCTCCCCTCTGGTTTTCTTTCTCTCCCTCTCTTTCTTTCATTCTGTCTCCCTGTCCTATCCCCCAGTCACGTCTGTCCCGTTTGTAGCAACCGAAAATAAAATAAATACATAATTATAATAAAGGTCAATCAAATGGACCAATATGGCAAGGCCATGATGATCCACTTGGTAAAATAAATCCGCTTGGCATCTTTCTTGGCCTTAAGACAACAATTCTGATGGCTAAAGATCCAAATGGGACAACAAAAAAAATAAAAAATAATAATAATAGAGAGAGCTGGCTGATACGATGTACAGATGGAAAGCACAGAGAAAATTCATGGATGCAGTGAAGGAGGACACGCAGGATGATAGGGATAGGGTGAGATGGAGGCATACTGTGGAGAAACGTAAAGGGAGCATCTGAATGAAGTAGTGTAATGTACAGAGGTGAGAAAGTGACAAATCTCCTTGACAAAATACTCTTTCACCTAACTCTGTATTAACAAAATCAAAGTATTGCTGCTAATTACACACGGCCCTGTGATAGACTGCCTCTCACCCTACGACAGCTGGGATTGGCTTAGCCCCCTCCCAATAACAATTGGGTAAGTGGATGGATGGATATTAATACAACATAAAATAGACAGAAACAATACACCTGGGTCAGGTCACTGTCTCAGATTCAGTTTTTAAATCCAAAACATATCTCAAATAATAAAAAATATTTAAAAAAAAGAAGCAGACAAAGCTGGAGACACACACACACACACACACACACTCTTCCTCTTCTACATCGGCTCTTGGTACTTTTAATTATCTTAAACTCTATGCGGGTCAGCCGGTTCAGCCGATGTCTGAAACAAGCTGTTCCAGCTCCAACTGCACCGCACGCAACCAAAGGAAAACAGACAGTAGACCGACTTCACCTCTCCTACTCATCATTTACATAAAATGTAAGTTTCTCAGTTTCTAAGTTTCTTTCACACACACACAATCACAAAAATGTGATTTATTGAACACAACACGATCACGTGCAAGATGGCGCCTGTGTGCTCGGCACGCCGTCTATCGCTCTCCTTTATTTGTTTTGTTTTATTGTTTTTAGTTAACTTTGTGTTACATGTGTGCTGTACTTTTTCCTATGATCGCCAGACATTATTGGAAATAGGTTTATCCATCCGGATGTCTGACCGGCCTGAATATGACAACCAAGGCTTTTTTCCTCCCTATCTGGAACCAATACCACCGTACTGGCGTTCCCTACCACCGTCACCGGATCTGCGGAAGCGACGCAGGAGACGGGGTAACCGTGGAGGTCGTCTTGTGAAGCTGAAATCCTGGATTTCTCATTTTCCCCATGAGCTCCGCTGCATCCGCCGCTTTTGTCCGCGACTATTGGTGCCATTGCGTGCCTTGGATCCGGTGGACTCCTGGCTGGTTCCTGTTGTTGGGTCTTTCGAAAATGGTCCAGCAAAACTCTCTCCTCTACGACATATGCGCTGGCGCGGAGTTGACAAGAAAAATCTTCGACCGGTGGATCTGGTTGCTAATGCCTCGGAAGTTTTGGACCCAGTTCCTCTCAGGCTGGGTCTAATAAATACCAGGTCGGTGGCCAACAAGACCTTCATATTGAAGGATTTTTTTTCTTTCTCGTGTTCTGGATTTACTCTTCCTGACTGAAACCTGGATTTCTCCCGGTGAGTTAAGCGCTTTCATTGAACTAGTACCCGCTGACTGTACCTTTTTTAATGTTCCGAGAGCTTCTGGTCGCGGAGGAGGGCTTGCTGTTGTTTTTAAGGCTCACTTGGACTTGAAGCAGCTTTTCCCTTCGTCTCGCTACACCAGTTTTGAACTCTGTTTATGTAAACTGGGCCACTCGCCTTCGTTGTTATGTGCGATTGTTTATCGCCCGCCGAAATATAACAAGGTGTTCTTATCAGAGTTCTCAGAGTTTCTTGCTGATTGTGCATCACGGTATGACCAGATCCTCCTGCTTGGTGATTTTAACATTCACGTTTGCTGTCCGGGGAAGCCCCTGGCCAAGGACTTTCTGGACTTAGTGAACTCTTTTAATTTTGTCCAATCTGTTAGTGGTGCCACTCAAGAACGTGGTCACACACTGGACTTAGTTTTATCTCATGGTTTATCTGTTTGCAATGTACGGGTTGAAGATGCAGTATTCTCTGATCATATGCCTATCTTATTTGATATTGCTCCTTCTAACGCTTTTGCAAATCAGGCTGCACCTGTTCGATGTTATCGTGCCTTTGGCTCTGATTCTGCCGAACGGTTTTCTATACTGTTTGACAAATTAATGTCTTATGCCCCTGAGTTGCCCACTGCAGATGACCTACTTTTGTATTTTGACTTTGCTTGTAAATCTGTGCTTGATGTTGTTGCCCCTTTGAGACTAAGAAAATGTAAATCTAAGACTAGTCCTTGGTTAACAGATCGTACCCGAGCTATTAGAAGACAATGTAGGAAATGTGAAAGACAATGGAAAAAAGACAGATTGCATGTCTCCCTGGAAGCCCTAAAGATTAGTTGGAAAACTTATCAGAGGGCAGTTAAGGCCGATAAACACTCCTACTTTTCTCAACTTATTTCGGCCAACTCTCACAACCCTCGTGTTTTATACAATACGATTAATTTTGTACTTAACTTGGAGGGTTACAACCTTTTGCCGTCCTCTGAGGCTATGTGCAATAAGTTTATTACCTTTTTTGTGGACAAGATTGCTAGCCTGAGGCCTCTGATTCCACCTATTGTTGAGCCGGCCATGCATCCTCCTTGCTCAAGCCTATTCCCTGCTTTTGCATCGATTTCTCTGCGCGACTTAGAGGAGTTGGTGCTACATGCTAAGCCCTGTGGCTCCCCGAATGATGTTGTTACTCCCCGCTTTCTCCAAAAAGTATTTCCCATCATTGGACCTTATATCCTGAAAATTATCAATACTAGTCTGTTAACCGGTCAAGTTCCTAGTGGGTTTAAACATGCAGTCATACACCCCTTACTTAAGAAACCTGGCCTTGATAGTTCTACTATGTCAAATTTTAGACCTATCTCCAAGCTTCCCTTTTTAAGCAAGATCTTGGAGAGGATTGTACATACCCAACTGTTGGATTATTTGAACGATTCGCAACTGTCTGAAATCTTCCAATCTGGTTTTAAGCCCTTTCACAGTACGGAGACAGCTCTTGTTAAAGTTATGAATGACATTCTTGTTGCTACTGATCGTGGTAAATATGCTGTGCTTGTGTTATTGGACATGACAGCTGCATTTGACACAGTGGACCACGACCTGCTGATCTCCCGCTTACACCACTGTGTGGGAATTTCTGATTTGGCATTGTCATGGATAAAATCATATCTTTCCGAAAGGAGTTTTTGTGTCAAGCTGGGGCTGGCCGCTTCCTCTGTGGCCCCTCTGCTTTGGGGTGTGCCCCAGGGATCTATCCTTGGGCCATTATTTTTCTCGCTGTATTTACTCCCCCCTTGGTGCGATTTTTCGTAAACACGGAGTGTCATTTCATTTGTATGCCGATGACTGTCAGCTTTACTTACCTTTTAGTCATTTGGATACCTCCCCATGTCAACCACTGCTTGACTGTCTTAGCGATATTAAATTATGGATGGCAAATAATTTTTTGAATTTTAATGGTCGCAAAACGGAAGTAATTTTATATGGCCCGCATCGTTCTACTGATACCCCAGATGTTGATTTTGGTGATTTGACCTCTCATCTGAAAAGTTCAATCACTAATCTTGGTGTTAAACTTGATTCTGCTCTTACTTTTGAAGGTCATGTAAATGGGGTGGTAAAATCAGCTTTTTATCACCTCAGACGCCTGTCGAAGGTTAAGCCTTTCCTTTCCAAACCCAATTTGGAAACTCTTATTCATGCTTTTATCACCTCACGTCTGGACTATTGTAATTCCCTTTTAATAGGGGTCGGGTCGGGCACCTTGTCACGCCTGCAGTTAGTGCAAAATGCGGCGGCGCGATTTTTAACCGGTAGTAGGAAATTCGATCACATCACTCCGGTTCTGGCTTCCTTGCATTGGCTTCCCATTGAATTTAGGGTTCGTTTTAAAGTCCTTTTATTGGTTTTTAAATCTTTAAATGGTCTGGCTCCTGTCTACTTATCTGATTTGCTGAAGCCACATGTTCCTCCTCGCTCGCTCCGTTCAGCTGAGCAGCTGCTGCTGTCGGTCCCTAAGTCGCGGCTGAAATGCAGAGGAGACCGTGCCTTTTCAATTGCGGCTCCGATGCTCTGGAATAACCTTCCCCTCCAAATTAGACAAGCGTCATCAGTGCAGGTCTTTAAGTCCAGATTGAAAACCTATTTTTATTCCCTGGCTTTTAACTCTGTAGGAAACTGACACCTTCTTATTTATTTTATTGTATGTAATGATTTTATGGTATTTTTAATTTGGTAGTTGTTTTGATCTGTGTTGTTCAGCACTTTGGTCTGCCTGGTGTGTTCTTAAAGTGCTATACAAATAAACGATGATGATGATGTTGATGAATAAATCTGTGAAACAATGTGTATCAACATACAACAACCAGCTGTTTTCAGGGGCACCAGAATGAGCTGGTTGAGTCTGTTTTTTTTGTTTGACACAAGGTTGCTTTGCTGCGTCTGTGAACTTCAACTTCTCTTCTCTGTACAGGCCTCTGGCATCACAACAGTAACTACTTTTTTATTTTAAAAAATCACAAAGCAGTCACAAGTATGTTATATCTGCTTTAAAGTTTGGACAAAGTGAGCTCTGACAGTTTAATATAGTCCTGCCTCAAAAATATGTTTGACAGTTGTTCCAATAGCATTTGTGGGTATAAAACAGCACAAAGAAATATAACTTCAGATCAATCCAGGAACGTCACTGTTTTCTGTTCTCTCAGAAATTACATTGAAAGAGGTCATGATTTTTTTTGAGCATACAACAGAGAACTATAATTATCCACAAACAGCAATCTGGAGTGTTATGTGGTGTGTTGACACCACACTGGGAGCTAACACCCAGCTTACTGTATGAGAACACTGAGATAAATTATAAAAGACTCATTTGATCATCTGTGACTGTGTATGAGGGTCACCCGCGGGATGGTGGTGGAGGTCCTTTAATGTAAGGTGCTGGAGTCCTTCATACTTCCCTGCTTCTCACTTTGGCTCCCTGTCTGAGCACATCTATGGCTCCTTATCTCTCCATGTTCATTCTATTTTGAGCAAGGTCTTCCCAGGTAGAGGCGTCTACTAAATATTTTGAGAATGACACTGACTTTGTCTGTAGTCTTTTTGTGAACTCTGCACCTTTCTTCTGCCTTGATCCTGCATTTGATCATGATCATAAGTTACAAAGATCGCAGTGGAAAATATAGAGGAAAGCGGGGACAGCATTTAGGTGCCAATTCAAAAGAACTTGGAAGAACCATTGAAAAGAAAAGGCATAAAATCAAACGGTTAAATGATCAAACACACTCTTCCCCACAGAGCAGGAGTAAGCGTCCACAATCATCAACCCACTGCAAGGCCACTCTGGTGCCAAGGCTCTCCTCTCCCTGACCTCAACTCCTCCTGCCTTAGGTACCGACCTTTGCAGTTGACTCCACTCAGTAATTAGGCTAGGGAGTGAGAGCAAAACACATCCACATTGACAAAATCACACTAAGCCTTCTCGGGCTGTCATGGTAAATGGCCTGTATTTGTATAGCGCTTTACTTAGTCCCTGTGGACTCCAAAGCGCTTTACACTACAGCTCCTGAAATGTTTAAGTGCTGCATGATTATTAGCTAACGTCCACTTGTGAGTGTAGAACGTCTCTTAAGAGACTTGTCTCAGACTTTATAGCTTAATGCAACAACTACATCTTAGATGGTTACTGTCCTGTTGATGTCTGCTTCCTTCAGAATACTTATGTTAGTGCCTTTCCAGCCAATACCCAGGAGTTTGTGAAGGCATAAACCTCTGAGTTTGCCTCCCATTTCCTGTCTAAAAGAGCGCATAGACTGTGCAGAGTTGTGCAAAAGTCCTGAGCCTTATTTCTTTATATTTTGCTAAGAAATGGTAAATAGCTTAAGCACTTTTTAAACATGCAAGCATGTCTGGAAATACAATATGCTCCGATTACCAGGTCCCCATGGTAATCGGAGCACTAGGTGCAGTGACTCCCAAACTAGGCGAGTGGCACCAGCAGATCCCGGGAACAACATCGGAGATCTCTGTCCAGAAGAGCGCAGTTCTGGGAACAGCTAAGATACTGAGCAGGACCCTCAAGCTCCCAGGCCTCTGGTAGAGGACCCGAGCTTGAAGGATAGACCGCCCACAGGGGCGAGCTGGGTGTTATACATGTATGTATATATATGTGTGTGTATATGTAATATGACAAAAACAGTTTTTCTACAATTCTAATGAGTGTGAAAGTCAAAATGTGGTGTGAACACCTTTATTCTTTAACACAGCCTGAGCTCTCTGAGGAAAGCCTTTTCATCATTTCTTCAAGTAAGTCTCCAGGAATCGTTTTCCAGGCTTCTTTCAGAGTTCTTCTTTAGATGTTGCTGCTTTTTATTTTCTGTTAGCATTATCCCACACTGCTCCACTAGTGTCGAGGTCCGGCCTCTAGGGAGACCAATCTATGACTGTTGTGTTCCACTGTGTGCTTTTCTATCCACGTATGCTTTTACTGCATTGGCAGTGTGTTTGAGATCTCTGTCATTTTAAAAAAGCTGTTTCCAGTCAGATCCTTTTCAGATTATATTTGACAGTAGATCAAACTCTGACAGCTTTTCAGCTTTCATAATTCCTCAGTTTTAAAGAGACCAATGCAAACACGAACATTGACGGAGCCTCCACCGTGCTTTACAGATGGCTATAGACACTCACTGTTGGACCTCCTGGCCACCTCCATAGATATTTATGGATTCATCACTCCATCAGACCTCTTGGCGCTGACTTTCAGTCCAGTTCATCTGTCATTTCACTTTCCTAAGAATGGCTTAGGAAGCCTGTCTTAGCCTTCAGTGAACAGTAAACTGAAACTGATCGACTGGAGGACCAGATTCATCTCTCAGGTCCTCTGTCAGGTCTTTGCTGGATTTTTCTTTCCTATTCCTCAAGGACATGACTTATAGATACTGTTCATCTGGGGGGGGGGGTTTCCTGGTGCAAAAAATGCTATTTTGTGTCTGTCAAGCTGTGTTATCTTTGGCATTTTTCATAGATTCAGCTAAAGAAATGAAAACAAATTGTGTTTTTGTGACACGTTTCTAGTAATAAAAGTAATACTGCTCACTTTTAAAATGAGAAGAAAGTCTGGCTCTTTGGTTGCTGTATGTAAGAAACAGCAACCAAGTAAGTGTTTAATAAACCAACAGTGGAAAGATTAACAGTCACATCATCTACTCCACGAAAAATGCGACTTGCAGTTTATCCAGTTAAACGCTAGCTGTGAAGCATTTGCATGTGTAGCACTGATTCTTGGTGATTTGATATTCACAGCACAGATGTATGCACTGGAGAAGCATCATGTCAGCATCTCAGTTTCCTTCAGTACCCTTTTACCTACCTTTACCTATTCTGTATGTGCAGATATGTGTGTGCCCCGACCTGCTGTGTTCCCCAGAAGACTTGCATCATAGCACAACAAGTCGAGCTACACCGATGCGCGATTGTGCGTCCTCACCCGTGTTGTTCGTCTGAGGTAGGCGTGTGACGACCAGCAGGATGACAATCTCTGCTACAGATCTCTTTTTTGGTGTATGTGTGTGCGAGTGTGTTGGGGAATAAGTAGGATATAGAGACGATAATTGGATTTTTCGATTCACCCCATTCTTTTGAGACACTTTTTTAAAACCTGTCCAATTACCTCTTTCTGTCTGGTTTCCTGTTTTCTCTCCACACCAGTTAGTGCAACATCGTGGCATCCTTGTACAAAAAGTCCCTCCATTGCCTCAGCCACGAGCACATTTCTTATTCCCGCTTTCACGCCTGGCTGGGAATATTTTAGACCCTATTTGATCAGAGAGGAGTCAAGACAAGACAGTACCTCCACCAACACAATTGTCTCCCTCCCTGCTCCTCACATTTCCCCCATAGGTGTCAACTACTTTGTGAATCCACCGTTCTCCTAATCGGGTTGATTGCGCCCCTCGTTCTCCCTCCCCTTTGAGATGCTCCGGGGGTGCCGATGATTCGGGTTGACGTCAGCTTGGAATCAAAAAGAATGGCTTTGTCTCTGTAATGAGGTGTGTGGGGGGGTGAATGCATACATGCTTAGGTGGAGGACAGTGTACAGTTTATTCATTTGTTTGTGAATATGCTTTAGATGAATCTAAGAGTTTAAATGTAAATGCATCTTTTATGTTTGTGGATGTTAAAGTGAAGCTCCAGTGTGACGGTCACAGATTTCAACAGCAATAAAAAGGAACGATTTTTTTCCTGTTGTTCATCAGGACGCACTCGAGTAAGCCCAGGATGCACAGTTAAAAAAAAACAGTTTAAAGCTAAAAAGGAAAAAATCATGACTGAATTTAGAAATCCATGTGAGTCAGCGTCAGTGTGTCAAGTTTTTTTGGATTTAGATGCTTGTAGGTGATGCATCATTGATTGCTCATTTCAGGAAACTCACAGAAGCCAATAATTATATAAAAGCAAACGCATTTACTACAATTTACAAGATTTTCACCCCATCGTGCCAGCATACTCACATACAGATGATACATTTTAACGTGTGTGTGTGTTCTTTGATTGTAAAGCATTGCATATGCCTGATTTGCAACCCCACAAATAATTTTGTCAGCTTTAGGATTTAGATTAAAGTTATGCTTCAGAAAATTGCTTTCTCACATGATCTTGGTGCCTGTTCAACTTATGCAGTGACACACCTCAGTGATGTTGAACAGTTTAGCCTCAGACCTGTTCACAATCAGATGTCCTTTTAAAATACTTGTCAATCAGCCATGCAGGCTGGAACAGCTCTAACAGACTACAGCAGGGGTCAGGAACATTTTGTGTCAGAGGCCACTAAAGCAAGCAAAGGGCTACACTGTGAACTTGGTAGACGTGGTCTAATCTGGTCTACATTATACAGTGGAGCTGCTTCTGCCTCAGACGGATTTCACCCTGCTAAAGAACACTTCAAGAAATCATTCCTACAGGTGAACAAATCTGTGGCACGTTAAATAGCTTCTCAACTAGCTCGCTTTGCATTATTGCCTTTTTGGCACTTTACACTTCAAGTATCATGGCAGCACATTGTTACAGTAACAAGATCTTTCTGATTATCAAGAAGGGAAAGTGAGTTTTATGGCGCGAGAACACACACTAATTAGCATAAATAGTTAAACTGTAGATACAATACAACATTGTTACTGTGATCCTTCCTTACACCAAGAGAAAAACACAAATCGAGAAATGGAAATCAGCCATAATAGCATTTGCATGCATTTAATTATGTCCAGGTTAAATCTGTGTATTGATTAAAAATTAAGTAAAAAGACATTTTACCAATGTATCACTATGTAATATCTGCACATCATCTACAGAGACAATAACAAAGTTCAACTTTAACTTTTTTTATATTTCAATTTTGTGTAATTGGGATATTTATGTTTTAGGTCTATTTGCATTATTAGAGGTATTTTGTCATATCTTGTATAGTGCATTATCTTATATTGGGACTTTAATTTGTTACTGTTCTTACTGTCTTGGAGCGACTGTGACCACATAGTTTTCTCTGGGATTAATAAAATATTCTGATATCTGCTTAAAGTCAATCAAGACTTCATTCTTTGTAATTTGGTTTAAAAAAAAATAAAAGTCAAGATCAGAGAAAATGATCTTTGTATTTTCAAGTTGACAGAAGATTTATTCATGATAATACGTTTATTTATCTCTAGCAAAATCCAGAAACTTTCCTTCCACGCTAAATGTCATGCTCAGATCTGTCAGCCCAGCAAACACTGCAGGCGAGGCCCAGAAAATATTGCAAAAGGTCACACAAAGAGAAATAAATTGGAAACTGAAAAGTACAAAAAGAGGTTCTAGACTTTCAGAATATTCTACGCCCTGAGGAGGGAATTTCCCCAAAAAACTGTAAGAGGGAGCCTGGTCCCGATAATAGAAGCATAGTCCCCAGAGGATACCGAACTCCTGAGAAGTCAGGAAAACCTGATTATCTGTTGGCTACAAAGAACTACGTTGCTTTCAGGGAGCTCACTTTTAATTTTGTGGTCAGAAAGAATTTTGACTTGAGTTGACCAAGGAGCTTGGAAAGAAAAGCGTCTGGATTTGTTTAAGTTTTGTTGAAGACATTTCATCCAGAAGCTTCTTCAGTTCTCAGAGCAATTGGTGCAGTCCCAGATTTAAGTCCTATCGGAGTGTCCTAAGAGGGTCATGGACCACCTATTGATCCTCTACATAATCACACAAGCCAAGGTGTGAAAGCGGGTGTAGGTCACAATCAGCCAAGATTTTGGGTGAGCTCATTGTGAAACCTAACCCCACCCTATCATGTGATTTATTGAGGTCAAATGGCCCAGGATGTGAATGGGGATTAAGGCATCTGGGGGGGATGACTTGAGCTGAGTTGATTTAGCCCATCATTATTCTTGTGAATATGAATGACAAGCAAACAGGTAAAAGTAGCTCCAGTATCACCACATTCCTCTCTTCCACACGGGAAAACCTGCTAACCACTGATGAAGCTTGTATGTAAGTTCAGTTCATCTGCCAGCTTTCCTGGTTTTTTGGATGCTGCTCTGTTCTTTACATCTCTACCACTTTCCCATTGTGTCGTCACCATACTGACAAAAAACAAAAAACTGGTTCATCCCAAAGACAAAACTCCTAAACACAAACAATGTGGTGTATGCTGTACAGTGCAGCGAGGAATGCCCAGACCTCTACATCGGAGAGTCCAAACATTCATAAACGCACAACATAGAAGAGCCACCTCCACGGGACAAGACTCAGCTGTCCATCTGCATCTAAAGGTCAAAGGTCACTTTTTCAAGGATGCCAATGTTCACATTTTGGACAGAGAGGACAGATGGTTTGAAAGAGGAGTGAAAGAAGCCATCTATGTCCACTATGAGCGACCATCTTTGAACAGAGGCGGGGGTTTACGACACCAACTCTCTGCCATCTATAATCCAGTTTTGAGTTCCCTCCCCAGACGCCTTAGCGCCCACTCACATCCTGGGCCATCTGACCTCAGGAAATCACATGATAGGGTGGGGCCAGGTTTCACAATGAGCTCACCCGAAACCCTGGCTGATTGTGACACACACCCGTTTCCACCACCACCAGCTGAAAATACAGAAGATCAGCTGTCATGTTCATTCAGAAAACTCCTGCAGGGTAAATTTTGTTTATGCTTTAAGCAGACAGAAACGTCCTAGCATGACAACACAAGGATTATAACCACCCACAGTGCAACAACCATATAACTGGATTTTCTAAAGGGAAAAAAAATCAGATCAAGTCACCATCGGTAACAAAATGAAAACCTTGAGAGTTCAAACTGGAATCAACATTAATAAAGTCTGTTTGGGACATACAGAGCAGCACATGGTGACTGTCCACCAGCGAGAAAGAAACTGGTTGTAATGAAGTTAAAATGCCAAGCAAGTGTCAATAAGCTGAAATATCACAGGCCAAGCTGAATTTGAGTTCATTCTAAAAACAAACAGCCATGTGATCAAAGATGGCGTGTGATCTATTAGAGCGAGGGAAGCCATCGGTCCCAGGAGTGGGGCGGATGACCTTCAGTGTATTAATATGGATGAGGCTCTTTCACTGTGTGTAGTTCTAATTCAGTCTCATTTGCACACATAAACAGGCTCTCATCTATTTGTCAGTTCACTTCCTTTTAAAGATTATTTGCCTCCCTCGTCCTCTCTTTGTGTTTTCCTCTGAGGAGCCTGAGAACAGCAGTACAACAGTTTATTATATCAGCGATGAAGATATTAATTTGTTCAAAGAGACAGAATGAGTGAGACTAGGGAGGGGGGGGGGGGGTAGTGGGATTTTGATAATGATTATCTCATTCATCATTTCTTCATCCTTTATCTTTCTGTTTCTGTCCTCGCTCGTCTACTTCATGTCTCCTTATCTTTTCAGTTTTATTCAGTTTGGAGAGAGAGCGCAACCCAAAATGATGACTAGTTAGGGAACAAAAACATAAATAATTACAAATATGGAGTTATTATTTAAAATAAGCATTAAAGTTAAAGTTGTTATTCAAAGAAATATGGGATTAACATTTCTAGTCCTTTAAATGCTTTGGAAGAACAGCCACAGACGTTACACCTGATAATGACTCTGATAGCGACTAATTGCAATGACTTAATTAAGAAATGGAATATGCTTAAAACATGCAGAGTCCTAAAGCAGTTCAGTAAGTAAAATATATTTAAAGAGGCATTAAAGGGCCCATTTCACACCAGACATGACTTGTCCTCATTAACAATGTAAAAGAAAAGGCATGTTCACCTTCTTAGCTTCGAGGAAAGCAGAACGAGTCCTTAGCTGTTGAGCATTGATAACCCTCTATTCTAAAATATAGTATGACCTAGATTTTTATTTTTTTACCTAAAATGAGCGGCATAGCCCATAAACTCAAAGTGTTTGCAGATGTCAAGTAGATGGCCTTATATAGGACTGGACAGTGAATCTAAGAGATTAGATGCACTGCAAATTAAGACAGGACTAGCAACTAAAAAATGTTGCAAAAGTGCACAAAAGTTGTCTTTTGCTTGGTGCTTTCTTAACTGGAGTGCGTTTGACCTCTCATGGCCACCGTACAGAACTTGTTTACAACCACATTTTCTGAGTCTGAAGCTATTTTCATGAGGGTCAAAGGAGCTTGCAAAGAAAAGCGTCTGGACGCTTTTCTTTGCAAGCTCCTTTGACTACGATGACCTGGATGACTGAGAACCTTCACAGACCTGTTTTCATGAGCTTGTTATTAAAGGAAAACGACAGTTAGCATTAACAGTTAGCATTTAGCATTAACCACGGCTTACCATGATAAAACTGAAATAGTCACTTATAGTCTACTATATAAGCCTGCAGTAGCAAACATATTAACATAAAAACATTTGTTTGGAGCTCTTTTTGTCGCTCTGATAACACCATCATTTGAAGTTTTCCCTCTGGTTTTGTGTCCATTACCCGAGACAGTCAGCAGCCATGCTAGCACCTCTTTGAGGCTGCATTTATTGTGCGCTTACACGATCCTCAGTGGTCTCATTTCTAATTTGTGGAGTTGTTCTTCTGATTCACATATTCATCCCCTTTTAAAATAGAATGTGGAAGTAATATGAATACCTTTGTCCATAAAATAAATAATTTACCCAATTCGGAAATGAGTTTCTTCCAAAAGGTAGCTCAGCCTGAAAGAGGGTGAGGATCTCACCCTCAGAGTAGAGCCGCTAATCCTCCACATGAAAAGAAGCCAGTTAAGGTGTTTTGGGCATTTGACTAGGATGCCCCCTGGGCGGGTCCTAGATGAGGAGGAGGCCACAGGCAGACATCTCTGCATTGGTTTAGGAACAGCTTGGTTTTTTATTTTAAGAATATATTGAGAGGTCAGCACACCTCCCCATATTTCATGGCCACCCTTTAAATAGATTTTCAGTCACCATGTGCTGCCCAGTGTCCACCAAGAAAAAGCTGGATGAGGTTAAAAAAGTCCTTTTTTCTGCTTGCATAGTGCGAAGAGCTGCAGAGAGCTAAAGAGTTGAGCGATTACTGCCTGCAGCTTTGAAGTGACACCTTCGTCAATACACAAAGTCATTTAGTTGCCAGTTTAGAGGGCTGCAGCTGTCTAAAACTAACGCATTCAAGTGCTACAGCACTGCAATAAATGTTAATGTCCACATTTTATGAAACTGATTTTGGGAAGGGGTGATTCTGCTTTAAAGATTGCGCTGGGAGTGCTCGCACTCGAACAGTGACAGCAGACTAGGTATTAGCCTCTCTGTAAAAGTGTTCCTTTTATGTAAGAGTTGTGCACTAAACTTAATTTTGCCCTGTGTGCACACTGCACAAGTGCATGTTTGTGTACAGTGGCACTCGCTGACACGCAGAGCACGGTTGAGGGAGACAAATCACCTTTCTGGCCCTTCACGGCATGGGACAGCTCTTTGACAGAAGAACACAACACACAACAGTGCTGTGACACACACATAGACATACCCTCGGTCCCTCACTAGATTCCTGGGTAGGGAGGCAAGCGACAAGCTGTCAGTGTGAGAGAATCTCTTCTTAATTAGCAACCTATTCTGATGACAACAGACTTGGGTCAAACTGTGCCGGGCTGCGTGTGTGTGGGCGCTAAGGAGCATCGTTTGACTTCCCTCCTCCGTGACACATCTGAGAGCTGAAAACACTCGCTAATCACTTCTGAGGCACACACCCCCACCGCCGTCACCAGCAAACTCACCCACGCACACACAGTTCATGATGCGTGCTGATGGATTGCACCCAGTGCGGGCAGCGTATAGCTGCTCTTCCCTTTTGTTTCTTGTTTGCTGAACAGATGCTTCATAATGACGCACACGCAGGCAAAACCTGGAGCTGCTCCATTCAAAATCAACAGGAAACAGCCTTTGTGGATTCACTGCTTGTTCTCCTAAATGATGATTTGTTGCGATGAGTCCTTTATCTGTACAAAAACTACTTTTTTATTTTTTGCTTTTTAAACCAATCAGTTGAAATGAAGGAATCGTTTTATGCTAGAAATAACCTTCTTCGCATTAATATTGTCCTGTCAGCAGTCTGACTCGCTGCTCTCTTCCCATCAACAGTGGCTACATGCTACATTCAGCCAGCTAAAGCTGAAGGCTGCACACTGGCGCAGAGACAGATCTTTGAATTAATGGCCATAAGGTTGAAGGTTGCACAGAAGGCAACTTTCCAGCTGTGTATGATGCTTTAAGTGGTTAAGTGCACATGATTTAATGATATCATTTTGTGCTTTCAATGATGTCAGAAGAGGTCCAGTTCTACGAGTGACTCGTCTGCAGCTGGGCTTTAATCCAAGCACTTGAATTGGACAGGCTTGATGCAATGGCTGCTTTGAATGGTGTCTCTTTAAAAAGTCACATTACGCTGGGCTAAAAAGTGGTGTTTCAGTGCTTTCTCTCAGTAAAGGTTTTGTGAAAGGAGTAAGGGTGAGAGTTACAGTGAGGCGGTGGTGGGAAGACTGAATAAATGAATCCTGGACCTCAGTCTGCATTTGCAGGGAAAATGACGCGAGCAGCAGAGGCAGAATTGCTGATTTAAATATACAGCAGCTTATGCTGAACGGAGGATGCTGTGCAGTTATTTTTAATCACGTTTGTGCATTTGCAATTGCATGTTCCTCACTGGTGAAGCTGAAGTTGGGGCCTGCTCCAAAAGTGAATCACCACAGACTCCGGTGTAAAAAAAAAAAAAAAAAAAAGCCCAACTTTAGCCATGAAAATGACATATTTAAAGCCTTTAAACATTTTTTGATCTCTGTGGCTGATTTCATCCTTCTAGAACTCATCCAGGTGGATTTGGTTAAGGTTTAAAAGTAGAGATGTGACAACTTTAACTGATATGTGTGCCAACGTAGGCTGCTGTAGCCAATGGCTGTTAGCTACATGTCAGTAAATTAGAGTCACTCTTCACTGTGGATAATTTTAATGGTATTTCTGACAAACTGTGTTGCCTGCTGTTTGGTAAAGATCCAAAAACTTGGTTTTTCAGTTTTGGAAAGGAAACTACTCACTGTTCTAAAGTTTCTCTGTCTCTTGCTTAGCACTAATCAAGGTTACAGTCCAGAGATGTAGCTTGCTAGCCAAGCTTGTTAAGATAAGATAAGATAAGATAAGATAAGATAACCTTTATTAGTCCCACACGTGGGAAATTTGTTTTGTCACAGCAGGAAGTGGACAGTGCAAAAGTTATGAGGCAAAAATTAGGATACAATAAGAATAAATACAGTACACAACTGTACAGAATAGAATAAAATAAAATACTATATACAGTAGAATAAAAATAAATATACAATAAGATAAAAATAGAATACAAATGCTATATACAACTGAGTAAAAATACAACGATGACAGAAAAGATTATTGCACTTAGTGTTATTGCACATGTGTGGATGTGTGTGTTTGATCGGTTAAAGTCTTTGTTGTGGAGTCTGACAGCAGTGGGGAGGAAAGACCTGCGAAATCTCTCCGTCCCACACCGTGGGTGCCGCAGTCTCCCACTGAAGGAGCTGCTCAGTGCTGTCAGAGTCTCCTGCATGGGGTGGGAGATGTTGTCCAACAGGGATGATAGCTTAGCCACCATTCTCCTGTCACTCACCACCTCCACTGGGTCCAGAGGGCATCCTAGAACAGAGCTGGCCCTTCGGATCAGCCTGTTCAGTCTCTTCCTGTCCCCGGCAGAGATGCTGCCGCCCCAGCAGACCACACCATAAAAGATAGCAGAAGCCACCACAGAGTCATAGAAGGTCTTCAGGAGTGGGCCCTCCACTCCAAACGACCTGAGTCTCCACAGCAGGTACAGCCTGCTCTGCCCTTTCCTGTAGAGGGCGTCTGAGTTATGAGTCCAGTCCAGTCTGTTGTTCAGATGAACACCAAGGTACCTGTAGCTGTCCACAGCCTCAATGTCCATACCTTGGATGTTCAGTGGTTGCAGTGGAGAATGCTTGTGCCTGCGGAAGTCTACCACCAGCTCCTTGGTTTTACTGGTGTTGATCTGGAGGTAGTTCAGCTGGCACCAGTCCACAAAGTCTTGGGTCAGTCCTCTGTACTCCTTGTCGTCCCCATCAGTGATGAGGCCGACTATTGCAGAGTCATCAGAGAACTTCTGCAGGAAGCACTGGGTGGAATTGTGGGAGAAGTCTGCAGTGTAGATGGTGAAGAGGAACGGAGCCAGAACCGTTCCCTGTGGGGCCCCCGTACTGCAGACGACCCTGTCCGACACACAGCCCTGAGTCCTCACATACTGTGGTCGGTCGGTGAGGTAGTCCAAAATCCAGGTAGTGAGGTGATGGTCCACTCCAGAGTTCACCAGCTTGTCCTTTAGAACCGAGGGAAGAATAGTGTTGAAGGCACTGGAGAAATCAAAGAACATGATTCACACAGTGCTTCCAGCGGTCTCCAGCTGAGCGAGGGAACGATGTAGGAGGTGAATGACTGCATCATCCGCTCCAATGCCAGGCTGGTAGGCAAACTGAAGTGGGTCCAGTGATGAGCTCACCAGGGGCTGAAGCTGAGCCAGGACCAACCGCTCCAGGGTCTTCATCAGGTGGGATGTCAGAGCCACCGGCCTGTAGCTGTTGAGGTCCTTGGGGCGTGAAGTCTTTGGCACTGGTACAACACAGGAGGTTTTCCAGAGCTGTGGGACTCTTCCCAGCCTCAGGCTCAGGTTGAAGAGGTGCTCCATCACCCCACACAGTTGGTCCGCGCAGGACCTGACGACCCTCGAGCTGATGCCATCTGGGCCCGCTGCCTTCTTGCCATTAATCCTCCTCAGTTCCCTCCTAACCTGGGTGGTTGAGAGAGACAGGCTGGAGCCTTGTGTTGAGTGTGTATTGGATGCTGTTGTTGGGGGTGGGGAGGAGTGAGCAGGGTGAATAGAGGAGGTGTGAAGTGTCTGAGGTGTCAGAGGTGGAACAGCAGCAGTGGGGGTGGGTGAGTCTGCAGCCGATGTTGCAGACTGCCTCATGGCTGAATCAAATCGGTTGAAGAAATGATTCAGTTCATTTGCCCATCTCACATCGCTCCCAGGCAGAGAGTTCTGCTGTTTGTGGCCCGAGATGGTTCTGAGGCCTCTCCAGACTTCACCAACGTTGTTTTGTTGAAGCTGGTTGTTAATGTCAGGTGATAACTTAGGACCACCCTCTAATCTAAATATGGCCACTCCTGGCTCCAAAAATAAAACCCAATAAGGCAGAAACTAGAATAGGTATAAAACATAAACGTTGGTGCCTCGGTGGTAGTGCCCTGCTTTTTATATGCAGCCCGTGGCAAAGGAACGTCTTAAACCACTCTCAGCTATTGAACTCTAACTTAAGTGTATTCAGAGCTTAACTCTAAGCTCTTGCACAACAAAGCTGAACTAGAAAGTGCATTTTCTGAAGAAATTGCAGTGTGAATGCTTGAATCTGAATGTATGCACTGAAATGAATTAATTGCTGAATTTAAGTTAAAAATTTTGAATTAGATGAAAAATACAGAAATTTTCGCCTGAAAACAAAAGTGCTGAACTGCTAAAAGCTGAAATTCACACAGAAGAAGTTGGAAAATAGCTGAAAATGTTTCAATGTAAATTAGAAAAACCTAAGTAATGAGAAAATAAATTAAAGTTTAAAAAGTTTAAATGTCTGAGCTTTGAAAGACATGGTGTTGGAAAGAGAACAACAATGGCGACGTTTTGAGGGTAAAATGATGGCTGTCGAGCAAACACTGTGGACACAGCAGCAGTTGAAAGAGAAGTGTTTCAGATGAATCTTGGCACAGTGGCAGGCAGAGCTCGTTAAGCAGGCAGGTGTGAGCCTGGTTGCTATAGTGACTGCACCCAATGGCTCCATACACACGGACACAGACATGCACCTCACTTTTGCTGCTTAAAATGAACAGAAAAGTCAAGCCGAAACAAATCGTTCCCAAATGAAAAGTACAAGTCGTATTGACAAAATTCTTTCACCGTGAGCGGCAGCAATGTCCAGTCTACCAAATTCTCAGTTTTAATGCGTGTGGTGTTTATTATATGGATGTGGTGACAGTGTAAAGACAGCCTGTACTTCTGATTTTCAGACAAACTTTCTGAGCCATTTTAACATTAGAGTCTATGGAAGAGTTGGAGGGAGGAGGCTGTGCATTGGTGACATTTATGAAAGAACTATAACACCTATTACAATAATAAACACATTGGATGAAAGAGGACAGCGATGGCTACGTTTTGAGGGTAAAATGATGGCTGTAGAGCGAACATTGTGGACACAGCAGCAGTTGAAAGAGAAGTGTTTCAGATGAATCTTGGCACAGTGGCAGGCAGAGCTCGTTAAGCAGGCAGGTGTCAGCCTGGTTGCTATAGTGACTGCACCCAATGGCTCCATACACACGGACACAGACATGCACCTCACTTTTGCTGCTTAAAATGAACAGAAAAGTCAAGCCGAAACAAATCGTTCCCAAATGAAAAGTACAAGTCGTATTGACAAAATTCTTTCACCGTGAGCGGCAGCAATGTCCAGTCTACCAAATTCTCAGTTTTAATGCGTGTGGTGTTTATTATATGGATGTGGTGACAGTGTAAAGACAGCCTGTACTTCTGATTTTCAGACAAACTTTCTGAGCCATTTTAACATTAGAGTCTATGGAAGAGTTGGAGGGAGGAGGCTGTGCATTGGTGACATTTATGAAAGAACTATAACACCTATTACAATAATAAACACATTGGATGAAAGAGGACAGCGATGGCTACGTTTTGAGGGTAAAATGATGGCTGTAGAGCGAACATTGTGGACACAGCAGCAGTTGAAAGAGAAGTGTTTCAGATGAATCTTGGCACAGTGGCAGGCAGAGCTCGTTAAGCAGGCAGGTGTCAGCCTGGTTGCTATAGTGACTGCACCCAATGGCTCCATACACACGGACACAGACATGCACCTCACTTTTGCTGCTTAAAATGAACAGAAAAGTCAAGCCGAAACAAATCGTTCCCAAATGAAAAGTACAAGTCGTATTGACAAAATTCTTTCACCGTGAGCGGCAGCAATGTCCAGTCTACCAAATTCTCAGTTTTAATGCGTGTGGTGTTTATTATATGGATGTGGTGACAGTGTAAAGACAGCCTGTACTTCTGATTTTCAGACAAACTTTCTGAGCCATTTTAACATTAGAGTCTATGGAAGAGTTGGAGGGAGGAGGCTGTGCATTGGTGACATTTATGAAAGAACTATAACACCTATTACAATAATAAACACATTGGATGAAAGAGGACAGCGATGGCTACGTTTTGAGGGTAAAATGATGGCTGTAGAGCGAACATTGTGGACACAGCAGCAGTTGAAAGAGAAGTGTTTCAGATGAATCTTGGCACAGTGGCAGGCAGAGCTCGTTAAGCAGGCAGGTGTCAGCCTGGTTGCTATAGTGACTGCACCCAATGGCTCCATACACACGGACACAGACATGCACCTCACTTTTGCTGCTTAAAATGAACAGAAAAGTCAAGCCGAAACAAATCGTTCCCAAATGAAAAGTACAGGTCGTATTGACAAAATTCTTTCACCGTGAGCGGCAGCAATGTCCAGTCTACCAAATTCTCAGTTTTAATGCGTGTGGTGTTTATTATATGGATGTGGTGACAGTGTAAAGACAGCCTGTACTTCTGATTTTCAGACAAACTTTCTGAGCCATTTTAACATTAGAGTCTATGGAAGAGTTGGAGGGAGGAGGCTGTGCATTGGTGACATTTATGAAAGAACTATAACACCTATTACAATAATAAACACATTGGATGAAAGAGGACAGCGATGGCTACGTTTTGAGGGTAAAATGATGGCTGTAGAGCGAACATTGTGGACACAGCAGCAGTTTGAAGAAAAGATTTTAAGATTAATTCCCCCCTCCTCTCACTCTAGCAGTTGAGCTGTCTCACTCTAGCGCCAACATTCCGTCCCATACACACCCATTATAAACTCTGAAACGGCTGAAAAAAAGGATGAAACTTAAACTGGAACTGAAGAAAAAGTATAATAGATATTGAAAAGATAAATACAAGTTGAATAGTTGAATGTCTTGTCTTCGTTTTAAAGTTTGAATGGTGGCTCTACGTCAATGTATGTGGAAGTAGATACAGTTTAAAGAGGAGTAAGTTGAAGGAGAATTTGAAGGGTCTCCCCATTGAAATACATGGGAATTTTTTGTTGAAAAAAGTTGAATAATTTTAAAAATATAAATGTTAAAAATGAGAAAAATACAAGCACACATGTCCAAAAGAAGAGGAATCTAAGGGTGTTTGAATGGTTTTTCTAAGTTGAATGTTTTAAATGTAAATTAGAAAAACCTAAGTAATGAGAAAAGAAATTTTAGAGTCAGAAAATATCTGAATGAATATTAAAAGTTACTCTTTAAATCACTGAATGACTAAAATGTGTCCCTCCACTTGGATCCACACAGTTTAAAAAGTTTACATCTCTGAGCTTTGGAGTTAATTAGTGTCAATGCTTTTCAAGCATTGACACTAATTAACTCCATGTGGCTCTGTGGAGGAGACCAAAGCCCACTGAGACACATACACAGTATCTGGGGGAAAAGAACATTGAGAGGATGCTGCTTAGATTCATCTTGTTTTACAAAACCTCTTTGGATGGATGGATTTTGTACTAACAGATGAGGCACTTTTAGGTCAGCAGACCATAAGATTAATCTCATGGCTACATGTATGAGAGAGGGTTTCTAACATGGCTGTTAAACTAATTCTGACCATTCTTTGCTCTCCCATTAAAAACTCTGTACTTGGAAAGGTTAGTGTGCCCGACCTGTCGAGCAAAATCTCGTAAAAAATAAGTTGGTTGTCCGTGTTAAGCCTCTGCTATGCATGGCTATTACAGGAGTGCAATATTAAAGTTTTTGGGGGAGGAGGGGGGGTCCTTCTCATCTCTAGACAGTTTGAAATATGCCTGACACTATTGTCACTAAAGAATAAAAACAATTTGACCAAAACCGCTCGGTTTTTATTTTCCGTCAGATGTGGCGTATTTCAGGAGTTTTATTTATCAAATAAACGGGAATGAGTAAAAACTAATTCAGATATTTCAAAAATGTGAGGTTAGACAGCTGACAGTTGGGTGGGAATGCCGCTGAAGTGTTGCTGGCTGTCTCTCCTGCCAAAAGCTGCCTGCTTGTCTGTGCGCGTGGAGCCCTGCTAGCACTGCTGCCCCTTCTGCTGCCATTATTTAAATACTTAACGCCATAAAGAGATACAGAATAAAAAGAACAGAATGGGGCCATGAGGCAGCAGTAAAGAGCTTGTAATGGACTATAAAACAGCAGTAAAATCCTCACACTTACCTTTACAGTCCAAATAGGACACACACACACAGAAAAGCCGTATCTCTATTTGTCACAAATTGCCTTAATCTGACACAGATCAAATGATGGTGATAAATAAACACACATGCACCTGGTGTCACGATCCCGGGTCTTATGACTCAGTGTTTTGAGTTTAGTGTGAGTGATTCTAGTTTTGCTTCCCTTGTCTCGTCCAGCCTGATTACTCCCAGCTGTGCTCTCCTTCTGTGTCTCATTCCCTTGTTATCCCTCTGTGTATTTGAGCCCTGTGTTTCTCTTTGTCAGTGTCGTAGTCTCCCTCATGGCTGTGTTTCCTTGCGTGTCAGTTTATCCATGTCCCAGTTTAGTTTAGTTTTCCATGCCATTCTGCAATAAAGCAGCTTTTTGAGTTTAATTTTGTTGTCATGAGTTTTGCGTTTGGGTCCTTCTCCTGCCTGTACACAGCCGAAACATGACACCTGGACAATCGAATGATGACACAAAGGGAACTGTTTTCTATACAACACCTACCACTGTGTAAAATTTGCTTCAGAAGTGATTTTCGGTCTGCTGGAAAATGTCAATAACTGTAATAAAGGAAAATAGGATTGAGGAATACAAATAGGAATAGATATTGAAGCAGACAACGCACACAGGCCCGATGAAAGTCTTTGGCACGGCAGTTTGGCGATTTGTGTTTCAACAACACCCTGTATGATATTCTCAGTCAGACTGGTCCAGTGAAGCACGCTGCCACCATCACCAGTCCTCTTGGGTACATCCACGACTCTATTTCTAAACAGAAACCAAAAGTTGTGAAGATTTCTGGACCAGGTGCAAAGCAATTCTTCACCATAAAAATGGTATGTACAGTGTATGTTTGAGTGAAAGTCTAAGATCTGATTCATAGTGGTAGGAACCAAATATCCTAGTAGGCCACTGCATGACCTTAACATGCTTCTTCTTCAGCCACTCCTTTGTGGCCATGGTGGAAGACCCATCCACAACCCCAAAAGGTTGATTCTGTTCACCTGGACCTTTTCAGTGGGAGAAATCCATCCAAGTGACTTCTTCAGTCTCAGCTGAAACTAGAACCACTGCAGGAACAATGGGCTGGGAGGTCGGTTCCTTGATCATTAATATGCAAATTCTCATGACCATTGATCAACAACTACTGATCAAAGCCCAGAATCAAGAATCAACCTTTTGGGATTTACTTACCTGGATGACTGAGCATGCATCAAGACCCATCCATCACCCATCTTCAGTGTTCTGCTGAGGGAATAAGGTTCTCCTTCAAGATTTTACATCCATTGTCCTCTCACTGTATCTTTGGGTCATACTCAGCACTTCTCTTCCTCCAAACATGATCAAGTTGGAGAGACGCTGATGCCAAAGAGCTCACTTTTGGTTTCATCTGACCAAAGCACTTTCCCCCCAAGACTTCTCTGAATCATTTAGATGTTCACTGGCAAGACCTGTACATATGCCTTCTTGAGTACGAGGATGTTTATGCGGATGTATGGAGATTTCAGTCCATTACAGCGCAGTGCGTTACCAATGGTGTTCTTGGTGACTGTTCCCAACTACCTTTAGATCATTAATAAGCTCCTCCCATGTAGTTTTGGGCTGATCCACCACCTCCAGACTGAATGTGACTGAGGGTCATTATATATCC
The DNA here is from genome assembly GCF_051167445.1 of Perissodus microlepis. NCBI lineage: Eukaryota > Metazoa > Chordata > Actinopteri > Cichliformes > Cichlidae > Perissodus > Perissodus microlepis. The sequence goes on along the minus strand of NC_140462.1, from coordinate 1,844,013 downwards.
TTTGACAGCTCTTTGGTATTCCCAATGGTGGTGAAGAGATTGGAATTGAAGAAGTAAATTCCATGGATAGGTGCTACATACACAGCAGGTTTAATTATTTATATAGCACATTTAATTACAACAGGAGCGTTGACCAAAGTGCTGTACAAGAATACAACATACCTAATAAAAATAACTTAGAGTATTGATAGCAAACACCAAATATGAATTAACAAATAACTCTCATGCTGTATTAAAAGCCAGTAAATAAAAATGCATTTTAAGATAAGATTTAAAAAGATTGAGAGGTTAACATCAGTGTATCTGTGAATGACTGACTGTCACAGTTGTCTCAAATTCTGATTCACATATTGTGAACATTTAAGAAACCAAAAAAACCCAAATAAATCCCCTCCTTCCACCCTTCTGTCACCTTCATTCCTCATCGCTTGTCTCCAGGGTACACGCTCAAACTCTGTTTCCTCTCGCCTAAATAATATTAAAACAACCCTAGCAGTGAAGTAGAAAGAGGGAAAAAAATCCCTGTCTTCATTCAGGCCGCAGGCGAGACATCAGAAAGTAGACACCCCAGTTTCACAGTAATCTCTGTGCTGCTACCTGTAATCTGTACACTGAGACACAGGCTCGAAGCTAAAGTTCTCCCGTGTTTCTGGAGGGGAAAATTCAATTCTTAGACTTTCCAGCAACAACATGTGTGTGTCTTTGTGTGTGTAGCAAATAAAGTTGATAGCAGTTTGAGCTATTGTTTGATTAAAGACAGTTACTCTGTCTTCTTCTGTCTCTGCTCGCTCATTCTCATTCCGAGTCCAGCTCTCATTTCCTCTGTCCCTCTGTTACTCGGGGAGAAAGGGAAGGGAGGAGAGAAGAGGGTGGGTGGTTGTTAACCTTTATAGAGATGCCACTTTGTTGATTTTCCTCTGTGTTTCATCACACACTTCAACTAATTAAAGCCATCAAACACACACTCACACACAGCTACAGGCATTTCTTAGTCTGCTAATTAAAGCATCTGTTTTTACCTGATCTCTACTTCAAATACTTCCATCTTTCTCTCCATCCCTCCATCACCACGTCCCCCGTTCAGCAGAAGCTGCTGTACATTTAAATGCATCGATGAACCTGAGGTTCAGGTTCATCGATGCATTGATTCAATCTTCCCACCGCTGCCTCACTGTAACTTTCAGCCTCACTTCCTCCAGTCGGTGAAGACGCTCTGTCATCATTATAGTAACCTCTGCACAGTTCAGCAGGCCCTTCTGGGATTTCCCTCAAATTTGGACTCCTCACTTCCACGGACGGGAATTAGATTTCTGCGAGAAAGGTGAATCAGAGTTCAGCAGATGGTAGATTTTATCGATTTAAAACGAGAAAAGAAACGATAAGCACGTCAAACAAAGGAGCTAAATGCTCTTAAAGATAAATGCTGTTAAATTCTCACCAGTAAAAGCAGTGATTTCCCAGCTTTCGTTAAAGTGGCCGAGTGACTTGACAAGCCAGCTGCTACAAAACGTCCACCAGTTGTCTTTTCTCTTTTTTTCCAGTGGCTAATAAAAGGAGCAATATGATGAAAGAGGCTGTCAAATTTAAATGCTGACGCTCAGAAAAAGACTCAGTCAAAATGCTTTTTCTTCTGGTTTTCAAATGGACTAAACAAGAATGGTATTTCTTTCATTTTTTTTTTTTTAGTTCTAGAAAGAGCTTAAAATGTTAACGTCAACTGCGAGACGGGAGGTCTGGAATCTTAAACTTTAAACAGTGTTATGGGGAATGGTAAAGGATAGAGGCTCGCGGGGGGGTAACGTGTAGCGTGGACCAAAATTGTGTTTGTCAGCTCCTGTCGGGTGGTGGCGCTGAAACAGAAGAAAGAAGATGGAATCTACCATAGACTGTATATAAAAGATGAACGTAGCCCTGAGCTAACCTTTAGCATAGTGTGGATATCGTCTTTTTCTCATGCATTTCTTATTTTTTGTGCTTGATATGAAAATGAACTGACTGTGTCTATATTTAGAAGCAACTTTTGTAAATCACCTGTGAAATTCACCACACTTATGAGCTCTATTCGAGGATTTTGCCCTGTTTAGTAAATTGGGCTTAAATCTGCTTTTGTTCAAACAGCCACCAGGGGGCAGCTCCTGTGGTCACAAAATGAAGCCGGGTTGTGTTGAAGTCAGGCCGCTCCCTCCATCTAAACCCTCAAACACTTTTATGATGCATTTATCAATTTCTCCTTATACAACTCACTGAATACAACGTGATGTATATTTTGTAAATTATAATCCCCATTAGTGTTCAGAAGAACAACACAGCAGAGAACTGCAAGGTTGGCCTGTCCTAACGCACTAAGGTAACTACAATATAAGCTTGCAGTGTTCTTCACTGTCACAGATCTTACTCACCTGTACACCAGGAAATGATTCTAATGTGCCAATGTTGAACCAAAAAAGGGGGAGAAAGAAAATAGTAACTGCGTATCTGTACTACCAACTCCTGCAGAATCTTTTTGTTTCTTTTAAACACAAGAGTTTTAAATCTGGGAGCTGACCACCTACTCGCCGTGTGCATACATTGTGTAATGCCTACACAGTTCAAACAACAGGCAGCAAACGCCGGCTCTGGGGATGTGGACTGTGATGAGGTGAGGGTGGGACACAATGCGAGGATGACTTAAGAAGTGCACATTTCATGCGCTGATCTTTGTTACGAACCCTCCGCTGGCGTCGTGAAGGTTTAGGGGCGACTGTAAGACCGAGATCAGAAAAATGTGGACGTGCTCATAGAATAAGAATCCAGACAGAGCCGTTGCTCCTGAGTTTTAAAGACCGATAAGGACACATCCCAGGGCACGAATTTCAAAAGGACGAGACCCCGAGACAGATCCGAGCAACAAAGGAGGGACTACATGTCCCACGAGGCATCGGAAAGCCTTGGGAATCACCCAAGAAGAACTGGGGGGATTAAAAGGATGGAACCAGCAACACAGGCCTTTTTGGCGCTACTTCCTCGTTGACTTAAACAGGTGATAAGAAGTGGGTGGATGAAATTCTGTAGCATCCGGCACAGATGAGAAGAACATTAAGATGTTTAACAAAACCTGGACTCAAACTAAGCATAGTTTGAATTCTGATGTGAAGGTTTTTGTCAATGACAGTTGAAAAATGTGTCCAACAGGCAAAAAATGGTAAGGTTAAGCAGCAATCACACTACAGGCTGTATTTCCTCAAAAGTTGCAGCCCTTTGCAGCTTTAAGCTCTCTTATCTTCCATTTTACATCCCTCTCTTCCTCTTTTATGGCCGCTGCTTTCCTCTGTGCGAAATAACAATATAGTAAAAAAACAAACAAATATTTGGTTTGCACTCAGATAGCAGGAAAATAACCTGTTTTTCATAGTCTGCTGCGCAACATGGTCGAAGCAAACCATCTTTTCTGTCAAAAATCCATAACTCTGCAGGATGTTCACTTCAACCAATCACAAAGCGAGAGTCTTGCCAGTGCTCCCCTCCATCTCCCCATGTCCCTCAACGATTTTTCCCCCCCTCCTGCAACACACAGACACACACACACCCTGCCGAGCAAGAGACTCTGGGTTGGCAGATGAGTAGTGCTGTCATTTGTCAGCTACATCCCAGAGGTAACATAAGGGATAGGCCACACAAGTGTGTATCTGCACGGGCAAGTGTCTGCGTCTGTGTGTGTGTCAGCTAAATTGGGCGTAGCGGTGATGTTGTATGGAATGATCAAGCGATTGATCCAAAATTTAGTCCAATGCTTCCCGGCTTGAACTTCATGAGTGATGAGAGGGAGGAGGAGGAGGCGGGGAAGAGGATGAAGAAGGAAGGAGTGGTGTAGAAAAAGGCAAACAAACAAAGAAGAAGTGAGTTTTCCTCTAAGGCTGAAGGTGATCCACCACGGGCAGAGTTCACAGTCTCAGTGTGCATACATTTAAAAATGTTCTCATCTTTTTAATCATACTCGCTGCGCCCACTGAAATGAGCCCAGCCCGGCTCATGTGTGTGAATATGTTATTTCACAGTCTGAGATTTATTCTTGGGAGAGAGCCTCTTTAACTTACAGTACCATTAACCAGTCCAGTGTAATGCACTACTGCCATCCAGTGGTGGTGCAGTGGAGTCGCTCGCTTCCAGTAACAACTTTAAAAATACATCGAAAATCGTATGCAGAATCTTCAAAAAGCTTTTTCCCCCTCTTTGTGTTCAGCTTGTACTATGGCAGCCCTGTTCCCCCAAACACTCAGATATAGATGTGCAGAGATCATTCATATCCACACATGCACGCAGTCCCACTCAAACTGCATTGGGCAGTGCAGCCCTGATATCATCCATTACACAGTGATCTCCACTAATGGGGCACTCCAGTGGCAGGCTAATTCAAGAAACTGATTAGCATAAGTGAGCTATGGCTTTCATTAGCCTTATCAAGGATTCATAACACTGACCAAAATGAATGGGATCCTCGGCACGCTGTCCGAGGCGAGCACCGAAGTCATTTACACAGGCGGCATTTTCTCTGCACTGCTACTGACACACACACGCGCACAGTGAGACAGCACACAGTGTGTTCGTTTTATTTTTTAAGGAAATGGAGGCCACAGTTGCCCACTGGATTTGATGATAGTGCGACGAGTTGTTGTTGTTGGCCCGTTCTTGTCTGTTTCCAGCTGCTCAGCAGTCCCGGGTCTACTTCTTCTGCATTTTTTTTTTTTTATTTCATGATGGGTTTATTCTACCACGAAACTGTGCTGTCGTAACAGATGTAGTATGCTGTTTAGTCTTGCTGAAATATGTAAGCCCTCCCCTGAAAGAGAGAAAGAGAGATAATGTGGCCATATGTTGCCTAAAACCTGGATATACCTTTCAGTGCTGATGGAGGCTTTGCCAAAGTGCAAGCTGCCAGGTCTATAGGTACCACTGCATCATCAGAGATGCAGGCTTTTGGACTGAGCACTGATAATAAGTCAGATGGTGCCTCTCCTCTCCGGTCTGTGGACACAGTGTCCATGTTTTTACAAACAATTTAAAATTTTGATTCATTTGACCGCAGAACCGCTTTCCACTTGTTCAGCTTCTTCACGTTCCTCTTCACTTTGTGGATGACAGGTGTTCCTGAGCTCATGCACTGATTTCCATGACAGTTCTGCAGCCCAAATGCTACGAACATCCAATTTGACTCATTTTCGGCCTTGTCCCTTGCGCACAGAGATTCCTCCAGATTCTCAGAATGTTTTGATGATATCATGAACTGCAGATTGTGAAAACTTTAAAAATCTCATAACCTTACATTGAGGAATATTGTCCTAAAACTGTTCCACAATTCTTAAACATTTTTTTTTTTTTTGCAGATTGGCAAACCGCTACCTGTGTTTACTGCTGAGGAACTTGCATCAGACCAAGAGAGGTGTTAAAAATTATGCAACAGAACTGCTGCAGACAGCTTAGCAGTATGTGGCTTTAAATCTAAAATAACAAAAAGAGCACTGTAGGAAAACATCCTCTATGAACGTGTGAGAACGCTGACTGCATAAATGAACAGACCTATCAGTATCACAGCTCTATCTTATATTTACGTCTCTAACGTATTAATCCCTGATTTGCCACTCAGCATAGAGTGTAAATATAAAAGGAAGGATTTCAGGAACTTAAGAAGTTAAGGCTTTTTTTTTTTTTTTTTTTTAAATGATGCACATGCATTTCATTTTGTTATCAGTCTTAGGGGGAATTTTAAGGGAAAGATTTTTCTGTGAAGACGCGATCCAAACGATGGTTTTCTGCTGGACCTCGTCTGCTTAACGCACACCCGTGGATTCAGTTTGATATCGGCTAAAATCAGACATTTTTAGATAGGCCATGTCACAAAACAACCGAGTATAGATTTTATAGACGCCATATTGGACATTAATCCCAGCTGTCTCCATGCTAGATGCCAACAGGGGAGCGAGGGCTTTCCTGCTCTCTCGTGGTTTGGGCCACTAAGTTAAAGACCATAAAATGTGTTTGGAGCAATAAATTGTTTCAACCAAGTGAAAGGATTTTTGCCTGGACAATCAATTTTTGGATGAAGTTGCGAGTCGTGCTATGTTGCTGTGGCCTTCCTGAGTCAGTGTAATGCTGAGTGGGATGCAGTGTGTGTATGCATTTATATTGACACTGGGGTGTCTGGTTGAGTAATGGGGGCATAGCAGAGTTTAGATGGCTTCTATCCTCCTTCCTATCCAATCCTGGAAAGGGTCATCACTCATACAGAGTGAGGGGGAGGCGGTGTGAGCGGGTGACAGTGCTAGTCCAGGAAGGAAGGAGTAAAACGGTGAGGACGTGTGCAGTGGCGAGAGAACGTGGCACACAAGAAAGACAGTTTCTCCTGTTTGGGATCGTACAACCTTGAACTGCACAGCTACCAGCAGAACCAGTACAAAGCCAAAAACACACTCCGATCTCTGCAATCAGTGCAGACATCCAGTCTCCCACCACACACAGCAGTAACACTGTGTTCATCCCCCACTGCCACTGAGTTTGGTGGACGAATAAACAGAAATTGTCTCTTTTGGGCAGTAATCCATGTCTTGGATTCACACCAGCACTTGGTTTGTGCTTTGTGTGTTGTTCTGCTACAAATTACGTCCTGGCAGATGAACGCCACATCCAGAACTTCAACGGTAAACAGCTCCGCTTTCATTTTGTCAGAAAATCAAACCCAGAAGACAAATGATAAACAAACAGCTACAGGCTGTGCAGCTTTTGTGCCGTTTTCTCTTGTTTTGGTCGGGGATACGATGTAGAGCACGGCTCTCGCGGGTCTATCGAGATACAGAGAGAACACCATTCATTCATCCTGAGAGGTCACGATGTTTGTCAGCGTGAGTTCTCACCGAACAGAAGGCGGCAAACGATGTTCAAGTTGAGAGAAATCCTAGAGCTGCTTGAAAGACCGTGTGTAATAGAACAGCTTCGAGATGTTTCAGTGACGATTTCTGCGAGAGATTTGAACCTTTCCTTTTTACGTCACTGAGAGTCACAAATAATGACAGCTGTGTTAGCAGCGTTTTCTGGGTAGAACAAAAAAAACATTTCAGCTCTGGAATAGCACATGTAGCAAAAATGCTAGTTCACAGCTGAAGTAGCTAACATTGATACCACTGACCAACACTTTAGGAACACTTTCATGGTCATTAAAGCTCACGCTTCAACAACACTGCAGTATGAAACAGCCATCATGAAATTTAACCTGGTCAGTGCTCACGTTATTTTTTTATTTTATTTGGGACAGTGCATGTTAACATGTACATGTAAAAAAGAAATTACATGAATGTAAACATACAAATTATAGCCAAAGGCTAATTACCATCTGTTATCCAAAAAACATATTAAAAATGGACAAATAATTCATAAAAAAGTTCATAATTTATACATAATATGTTAGCATTAGCCGTGTAGCAATTAGCCACATTAGCCATCTGTTATCATTAATATATCAACTAGCTGACTGCAGTTAGATCAAACATGAATAATTATTGCAGGTTAGATATCGAGCTGTGACAGTAAGCAGTAAGCGTAGCTGAACTCAGGAGAGTGTGGAGAACTAAGCCGAATGAAATCCAGAGCAAAGCTGAGGATGTGAAGACCTGCAGCCTGAGTGAAAGGCAGAGCACTGGACGCTGGATAAGAGACGCTGCAACTAATACCACATTTATCCAAAGTGTGTTTGAAACTGTTCTGTAATGCTCTTCTTCGACATTTTTTAGACGTGTTTGTAAATAGGTTCAAAATATTTTACTCGGACAATACAAGAAAATTATCTAAATTTGCAAAATAATCAAAGTTTAATCTGAAAATTACTTATTTTGATCAAACTTATAACTCATGGGAAAATCTGTTTAAAATAAATGTTAATCTTTTCAATATATGTCTCGGTTTCTATAACTTCTGTTGCTGCAGGATCAAATTCTTCTCTGTGGTACTGAAAATAGTATTGCATTTGAAATTCCAGTGTTGCGACATTGCTGTCCTAATGACTTGATGCTACTTTGTGTGACTTGGCATATGTAATTCCCATTTAAATGCAGCAGTGAATTCTTAATTTAGCCATGCAATATGAATGAAAAGGGAGAAAACTGAACCTTTGAATAATTGAGGGAAAATTGTTGACATGAACATAAATTACAGGCATAGAGCAATTTGCTTTAGCGATGAGATGTCTTGTAAAAGAAAGCAAACCAAAACACAGTACATAAAAGTAAAATATAATTTATTTAAAAATATATTCAATAAAACAATAATTTACATGTAAAAGAACACAAAGGTTCCCACACTGGATTACAACTGTGAGGTTTCAACAGAAACAAAAAGAGAAACATCTTTTCCTTGACAGTAACTTACATTTATCTTTAATCAAAGCAATAAATTAAAACCAACTTTGAACTCTGCATGTCTCAACTTTGGATTGAGACATGCTGTCAAAATCAGAAGGACTCTCCAAATCTTAGGAGACAAGGTGCTACGTTGCCAGCCGCTCCCTTCTGATCGCACGGTCTAAACACTTCAGCGTGTCTGATGTTTCTGGCCGTATCCAGCGATCGGTTTCTATAGAGCCCTGACGATTATGAAGAGAAAACTGCGGAGGCGATTCGTCGTCGTCAGACAGATCCAGCCGTGCTGAAGAAAAACAGGTGAACACAGAAAACACACATCTTCACTGTGTAATTAACAAGCTGGGAACGGGCGGCTACAATGCATGCTTTATATAAGAACAAATATTTGCTAAATATTGATGGTTTGCAGGTTTACGTGAACGATGCTGTACTTACTGAATCGAGCAAACTTCAAACCCATTAAAAATCCTAATGCAGAATTTTATAATGATCGATATATTAGACCCCGAGCTTCATATTCCTGATGATCGGCAATGCTGGTCTGGGCTTTTATACAACGAGAAACATATTTACACAAAAAAATATGAAGTCGTACCAGCTGTGTTGCCACGACGACTGAGAGCCTGATGACCCGTCCTGCTCCGGTTTCCCCATTCCCCATCCTCATTCTGCCGCTGTCTGGTAACGGCGTGGCCGGAGTAATCATCATGATGACCAACAGGGTGGCCAGAAGCAGCTCGCTCCTGAAAAAAGTTAAAACTTCAGCAAATAAACTTCGTGTTTGACCAGGACTCGCGGATGGTTTTTAGGAAGAATACCTGTGGGCGCTGTGACTGTCTGGAAAGCCTCCTCCTCTCCCGGGCCGACAGCTGACGAGTCTTCTCGGGTTCTGGGGTTTGCAGCACTGACGAGCCATCGCCCAGAGGGTCTTAACACACACAACCAAAGTCAGTCATTTCAAACATCGCCGCAACTTTTTATGTGATCCTCGTCACTTAAAGCATCCTCGACATTAAAAAGTTCCAGATGTCATTTTGCAGTATACAGTTTGGCCCCGCTGAAATAAACTTTCTCAATAATTTGAAAAGCTAGATACATTCAGGTGTGCGTCATACTTCTCCAGCATGAGCTAAACAACACAAACATGAGACACAACCACCAGGAGGTAAATTATGTTTGTGATCCAGAGAACAAACGATGTCAGTACTGTAACAGCTCAAAGAATTCGGGACGGCTGTCTGCCATGAAGACTCGGGTCTTGTGAAGTCAGTGAAACGCCTGCAGCTCTGTGACTCAAAAGGAGAATGTGGATTTCACCAGCAGTAAAATGCTTTTATTCCAGCATGTCTTACCAATGAAAGCACTCTCTGACTCCAGCAGAGAACCTCTTGCAGATCCCCTGGTCTCGCTCCTCTGAAATACACACAGCTCTTTTCACAGTTCCACTCTAATAACTACAAGCTGGTGGATACGGTACAAATCACAGGATTTTTGTGCAGCTTAAACATTATTTCTCACCAGTAGATCATTTTGCTGTGGTGGGGACAGGTCGAAATAATCTGCAACACAAGTAGGATATTCTTTATTATCAACAATGGATGGCACTTTGGACCTGCTGTTGAAAAGTAATAACAGGGTAAAAAAATAATTGAAATATAGTCTGACCGTCCTGGACCGTAGACCTCTGGCTGCTCAACTGGTGATATGAATCCCTGTAGTCCCGCCTCCGTCTGCTGGTCCCACCTACTTCCTCTAGTTTAGGATCTTCGCTGGAGCCCAACCTCGATTCTTCATCTACCACATTAGAAGTAAATGTAAACAAATAATAGTGAAGTAATGTTGTTATTAATAGCGTACAGTCAACACTTTGAGATCACTGTGTTACCTCTGTACTTGAGCTGAAGGGAGTCGTGGATTCGTAACAAATTTCGTGGCTCTGTATATCTGGAGTTAGGCCTACGAACTGGAGCCTGGAGCCTCAGCCTGGCCATATCAAACACATCCACCACAGCACGCTCGCGATACCTGGAGGAATGGAAACAGGTGTACGCACAGAAATATCAGTTTCTGTGGAAGAGCAGAGCAGTCTTTTGTCTGAGTTTGGCTTGTTCTGGTAGACAATGCCGAGGATCAACGATGGTCAAAGCGATAAGCAGGTCGCCAAGCTTTTTAGCTCATTTCCATGATTGAGTCATTCAGCTACATGCAGTCTGCCTCGCTGTAATTTCATGTTGCATCTCCACATATACCAACACAAACATGTCTGGATGTTTATGCTCGCGTGTGCAGAGTGGCACACTGACTCATTATGATCAAATGAGAGACGAGATGGAGGTTATTTCTGACTGCTGGTTTGATTTTTAAATTATAACTCAATAAGTCTGCACTTGCACAGATGCTTGTTTATTTCATCTCCTCAACTCCCACCCACCCCACCGCCCACCGGCTGCTTCTGTCAGTGGGAAACTTGTGTGTGGGGACAGTACAATGAAGAATGAGAAGACAGACAGGTGAGACACTGTAAACATACAAAATCAGACTGTACAAGCACAGCTATACAAAGCATTAACAGCCACTTGCATCTCTTCAAGAGGTTGTTAACGTAAATACCCAGGCAGCCAATCACATCAGAAAGGGAAGGAAAGGTGGTTTAGGTCACTTTGAACATTGAATAGCTGTTGGTGCCAGACAAACTGCTCTCAGTATTTCAGTAACTGCTCATCTGCTAGAATTTTCCCACACAAGCGGGAACCAATCAGCTAAGTAAAGACAAACGACAGTCCATCATTACTTTAAGAACTGAAGGTCAGTCAGTGCGGAAAACTGCTAAAACTTTGAATGTGTCCCCAAGTGCAGTCGCAAAAACCATCAAGCTCTACAATGAAACTGTCTCACATGAGGACGCCCCAGGAAAGGAAGACCAAGAGTCCCTCTGCTGCTGAGGATACATTCATCCGAGTCACCAGCCTCAGAAAACACAAGTTAACAGCAGCTCAGATTAGAGCCCAGATAGATGCCACACAGAGCTCCAGTAGCAGACACATCTCTACATCAGCTGTTCAGAGGAGCCTTTATGGTCAAATAGCTGCTAAGAAACAACAACTAAGGAAAAGTAACAAGCAGAAGAGATTTGTTTGGACCAAGACAAACACCAGGAGTGGACATTAGACCAGTGGACATCTGTGCTTTGGTCTGATGAGTCCAAATTTGAGCTCTTTGGTTCCATTCGCCGTGTCTTTGTGCGACACAGAAAGGTGAACGTTGGTCTCTACATGCATGGTTCCCACTGTGAAGCATGGAGGAGGTGGTGATGGTGTGGGGGGGCTTTGCTGGTGACACCTTTGGGGATTTACTCAGAATTGAAGGCACACTGAAGCAGCATGGCTACCACAGCATCCAGTAGCAACATGCCATCCCATCAAGTTTGCATTTACTTGGACCATCATTTATTTTTCAACAGCACAATGACCCCAAACACACCTCCAGGCTGTGTGACCGAGAAGGTGAGTGCTGGAGTGCTGGCGCCTGATGGCCTGGCCTCCACAGTCACCTGACCTAAACCCAGTGCAGATGGTTTGGGATGAGATGGAGCGCAGAGTGAAGGAAAAAGGACCGACAAGTGCTCAGCATCTCTGGGAACTCCTTCAAGACTGTTGGAAAACCATTTCAGGTGACGACCTCATGAAGCTCATGGAGAGAACGCCAAGAGTGAGCAAAGCTGTAAGCAAAGCAAAGGGCGGCTGCTTTGAAGAATCTAAAATATCTCACAATTTTTTATTTACTACATAATTCCATGTGCTCATTCATAGCTTCAGTGAGAATCTGCAACATAAACAGTCATGAAAATAAAACCATTAAATAAGAAGGTGTGACGAAACTTTTACTGGTATTGTAGCTCAATGTGAATGATGGTGTGTATTAAACACTCAGTTTCACTTGCTAACTTCACTCTTCTCCATGTCTTTCTGAAGGACCAACAACAGCACAACTGACAACATGAAAGCAAAAGCCTGCAAAGCTGCTCGTCGACAAACACACAGAAGAACATTTTTGGTGGTTACAATATGAAACATCTAAGTATGCAATGTGCATTAACTGATGCACAGCTACATCCAATATGAAGTCCGGTAAATGTATATGCATCCATTAGTATGCCAAAGGTTACAGCATGAGTGATGAATGTGTTTTACCTGTTATTCAGAGGAGAGTCTAAATCCTCCCAATCCGCCTGCTGCAGGTCACCCTCCAGGCGTTTTTGTTCATTGCGGAGCTGCCGACGCAATGCTGACAGCTCACTGAACAGATCGCAACGGTCTCCTAAAACACACACAGTCTATAGCTGATACAGTGTTTTCAATATCATTACCCTTCCCAGCACCAGCAAAACGTAAAGAAACACAGCCGAGTCGATGTGTAAGAAAGGACGGATCACTCTAAGTGTCAAAGAAAATTTAACACTGTTTATGGGAGACTGAGCCCAACACAAAGATCCTGCAGATATGATCAGAGGCATCTATGTTTGCTCTCACACCGTACCTGCAGCTCGCAACTGGTTCCTACAAGCAGGGACGGGAGGGGACTGCAGACCGGACAGAGACCGCTCCTTAAAAAGAAAAAGATTAATTCACAAAGGATTTTAGCAGAAAATATTCTATTACAGAGAACTTAATTAAACGTTTTCTAACTTTTAAATAAACTGGACCAAGAAAAGTCTTAAAAACAGTGCAGATATAGTAGCCTGTGTTTAAGCCTTTCAAATATTAAATACAAAACACTGCTGGTAACATTCTGTCGTTGACTCTTGGGTCACTTTGACTTTAATGCCTTTCACATCATCATTCATCACAGTACAGATGTGATCTGTGCAAACACTTGTAGAAAAGACTTGTTGCAGGTAGTTAGCACCGGATAACTGTGACCTGAGTAACTCTGAAAAGCTATGCATAAGAGACACGAAATAAATGTGTACATGTGCAACAGACTGACACAGAAAGTGTTACTCAGTAACATTAGCATAACAACTTTTACAAAAAACCTCTGGGTGCATTCAACCCTCAAACATGTTCACATAAGATAAACCAACCTCAAGATGCTGTCAGACTAATGGAAGTGAGTGAAAGAGACTTACAGACGATGGGACTGAAGAGTGTTGGCTGTCAGCAGTGGGAGGTCTGGGGGTATACTGGTGAAGGCCACGTTTCTTCTGCAGAGTGGGGATTGGAGGTGAGGGTTCCCTGTGGACCTGAAGACACACAGCTTGTGATTTACTACATAAAACTTTAAAATACTACAGTTAATATAAGCCAACTGATTATTTGAAATTTATTGTTCAGAATATTTGGAAGTTATTCCACACAGCCAAGAAGGGTATAGCAGTGTAGCTACAAGAGAAGATGTTTATAGTGTTCTACTGTTAATAGTATTTTGGTGCTTTGAGAATATCATGACTGAAGTGATCTGAACTGAGTGAGAGTGTCCTGAGTGGAATCAGCGACGGCCATTTTCATCTTGAAAGCTAATCAAAGGAAAGGAATTAAAAGAAGCAGCTGTCGTTCAGGAGGTAGGTGGCCCAGTAACCACAGGGCTGACAGGCTTGTCCATCTGTCAGAGTGTCCTTGGACAAAACATTGAACCCCAACTAATTGCTCCCAGTGCTCACACCAGCACCGTGCACGGTAGCTCAACTCCGCTGGTGTGGGAATGGATAAACCAAATAGTGGCACTGTTTGGTCTTTGGATCAAACTAATGAAGGGGTGTCTTCAAATAATTCAAGTGAACACACAGACACATACAGTATGTTGGTGGTCAGCTGGTCACTGGTTACAGTCTTTGTAGTTATGTGTGTCTTGAAATATGAAACATAAATACAACACCCGAGCAGACATTTGGTCACATGGAGGACGATGACTTTTATTCCTGAACATCAGATGTCTGCTTCGCATCTCATACTTCTGTTCCTTGTACAAACTGACTTTAACCCTGACAGTACTGCAAATTGTGTTTCACAATAAGTGTAAACAGTTAACAAAAGTGAGCAATAGAGTTCATTTTGTTCATCTGGACTCGGGGAGATCCAACCTCGAGGATCGCGTCCCTCAAAACAAAGACCAGTATAGTAACTGGACTGGTATTTACCGTTCTGCTCAACTTAAACACTCAAAGCACTTTCTCAATCACCCAATCTATCCGTGCCTGAGCACTTTCCAACACACACAAACACCTGAGATACTAACCCCGGGGTTCAAGTGCCAAAGCATTGAAAACCGAACAACTTCTGGCTGAGCAGATGGCTCAACACAGAAGAGCTACCTCATCACGCCAGGACCAGCTCATAGTGACTCCGTCTCTGTCCAGGTGTATAAGTTCATCACTGAAGCAGGATCACAGAGTCACGGAGACCATTTATGTGAAAAGGGAATGACCGTCTCTGACCCACAGACGGGGCTAAAATGTATCTTTCACCATGTTACAATCCTGTGATTTCAGCCATTCCCCAGCTTTCTGTGATCAGTACTCTTAGTGATTAATGATTGGGACAATTTGCTTTCTGGGATTTTGTTACCTGGATTATTAAGTAGGCATCAAGTCAAACGATGGACAGCGTGACACAGCTGTACATCTGTGAACTGACCTCCTCCACCCGTGCCTGTCTCTCCATCTCATACTGTCTCCTCAGTATCGCACTCTCCTTCTCCTCTGCTTCCTTCTTTATCCTCTCAGCTTCCTTCTTCCTCTGTTCAGCGAGCTGAATCAGCTCCTCATTCTTGGCCTTTTGCTGAGAGAAAGAAAAAATATTAGAGGAAGTACACAAGACAAAGATTTAGGGAAATGAGAAAGACTTGCAATGTGTTATAATTAGAGACCATCACAACATCCGCAATCCCCAGCAACATGATTTACAGTCCAACCTGTGTGCACTCGTTACTACATGCGTGTTCACTCTGTAGGGGTTGACCAACACCCATCTCTGGACTCAACCCTGATTTTAAATTCAGCTACACATCTGCACAGGTTCATGACTACATCTTGCACAGAAAAGATCGGTCGACAGACAGGCATAAAAACACCTGCCAAAGTACTCAAAGTGACTTTGGCTACGTTCACACTGCAGGTCTTAATGCTTAAATCCAATTTTTCTGTCTGCTTGTTCACACTACAAATAAAATGCGACAGCAAACGCGCTCTAGTGTGAACGCTCAAAGCGGCCGCATGCGCAAAAGAAGACGCCATACACAACGCGCTCTGTTTAGACCCAGAGCAAACAGTATTGTTTGACTGATGGCCTTAATATAAAGACTTCGGACTTTACGTTTCCCAATTTTGCTTTAAGTTATAAAGTTATTTTGTTATTTACATTTGGCCTAATAATGATCCTTATTGCTGTTTTAGAGCAGCGCTGCTTCAAAGGATAGCTGCAGATTTGTCAGAATCTGCAGATTATACAGTACAAATAAAATGTTCACGTTTCTCCAACGTTGTCTTCCCAACAGTTTCACTGGATGTCCAGGAAGCGTTCGCGATGTCTTCTCCGGAGCTGATAATTGGCATCTGTCTCGTGTCAGTGACGTAAAAGACGGATTTAATGCGACATGACCATCAAACAGCAGTCGCTTTCTAAAACATCGGATATGTATCGGATTCAGGACCACGTACGAAAGTGACCCAGGTTGGATTTGTGCCGTTCACACTGTCACACCATGATCGGATATGGGTCGCATGGGGTCAGAAAAGTCGGATTTGATGCGCTTTCGCCTGCAGTGTGAACGTAGCCTAAGTCAGAGATGAAGCCTTTCTATCCGTCAGATTTTAGCTTCTCACCTCCATTTCCTTTCGTTTCTTCCTCTCTTGCTCCTCCTCGTACTCCCTCTGGATGCGAGCCCGCTGCTCTGCCAGCCTCTTCTCCTCCTTCTCTTCCTCCAGCCTGATTCGTTCTCTCTCCTCTGCCCTTTTACGCATTTTCTCCTCGATCTGCAAACAAATGCAGGCTGATAAAGAACTAAATCAGCGATTTTCAACAAGACAGCGTAGCATATAATACCGACGGGAGAAATGCCCCCAGCTGCGTAGCCTTTTACCTGCTGTTTGAGGTAAGCTTTGTACTTGTCCTGCTCCTGGAGCTGTTGCTCTGTGGGCTGGCTGGCAAATACTTTGCCCCTGGCAAACTGTGGGGTTTGTACATGGGTGAAACCTACAAAACATGAAACCGATCTTTCAAAATAAACGTATCAGTCTCAATGCTGTTGTTTCTGGATATTCTGATATGCTACTGGGTGGAGATGCCAGTTTCTGAACATTGAAGTAACAGCCAGTTTCAGCCTGTTTTCTTTGTGTTTTATGGCTGTGGTGTCAACAATAATCTGATAGCAAACAAAAGCTAAATAAAGCAAAGTTATATTTCTAGTGGTATGGATGCCACACTACCAGAAACCCTCTCATTGGGGTCCAGGTGCTCAGTCCGGCTGGCTGCCACAGCAGCTGTGGCTCTCCTCTGCCGCTGCTCCGGGTTGCTGTACGCCTCCTCGTTCAGCTTGTGCATCTGACTGAGATCAGCTGCAGAGTCAGGCAGGCTAAGTTAGAACAGCTCCTCTGAATTCGTAACATGCTGCATACTATAAAAAGACGGTACACAGCGGGACATACCAATGAGATTTCCAGTGCTGTCCCTCAGCGGCGCTCCTCCTCCACCTCTCCCCCAGGGCTGGTGGTTCTTCATGTCAGCCTCCAGCTGAGCCTCGTAACGCTCCCTGTCCTCCCTCTCCTGACGCCTCCGCTCCTGTTGCTCCTGGATCTAACAAACAGTATTTCTCTGTTTATTCAACACTCATCAAATGTCAGCGATCAACAACAAGACACTGTGAATTGTTCTATTTTCACCACAACTATCTGTCCAATTGATGAAGACAGTAAGCCTCAGTGATGAATGTTACCACCGTTTTCTCATCAAATGTGTCAAGATGCCTATTATATAAATTCAAAAACATTTAAAAAACAAAACAAAAGTAAAACTGAATATCTTGTGTTGACTTCATTTGTTCCAATTTTCACATTTCAGCTCAGTTTATCAGAAGCTTTCAAACATGAGCTGCAAATATGGAACCAAAAAAAGCAGAAGAATTAAGTTATTACTGCACCAGAACGACAAGGAACCAAAGCACAGCGACGAACTACCTGGAAAACATTTTAGGGAGTCTGCAGTGATCTTGTATGCTAGAGAGAAGACCAGGGGAAAATGCACGCTAAGCAGATGGAAAGAGGATTTTCACAATAAAAGGGGTCAGGGTGGGATTTGGTTATGAAGTAACTGAACAGAGGAGGATCTCAGAATTACTTCTACAGCCAACTCGACTAATACATGAGAAGGATTTTTGATTCCAGATAACTTACAGGGAGCCTTATCTATTTTACCTTGCTGTAAAGCTCGCCGTTTCCACTCCTGGAAGCTTCCTGTCAACACATCACACACTAGGATGCAGTGAAATTTCATTACCTTCAACTCTCTACCAATACTGTGTTCAGCCAAATAACAAAGGAGGAGCCCAGCAACATCACCACCACAAACGTCCGTGATGGCCAAATTTATTCACCGTTAAATATCAACGGTGCTGAATGCTTCTCTGGTGATTTAAAGCCCCCCCCCCCCCTAATCATATAAATCAAATCCACATCCATCGACATCCTTAACGCTGTTGTTACTAGATTTGCTGTATCACGAGCACCAACAAAATTTTAGTTCTTTGGGTGGTGGCAGCACAAAGAAAAGGTTCCTTTTATCTCACCTACCTGTTGTTTCAGAGCATCCCTGTAGCTCAAAATCCTTTCCCTGGCTGATCTGGATCTCTCTGAGGGGAACATGTTGGCATGCGATGACCCAGTAGCCGTCTCGTTGCTGGGCCTGTTAGAGTAGTTGAGACCCGATGAGCACTTTGGTTGGTGTGTCTTACTACCATGTCTTACAGCAAACACAAACAGGAGTTAAAGCCACGTCCTTACCATTCTGTTGGAAACTAATGAGTTTACTTGGCCTGGGCAGGATTCACTAACATGATTGTGTGCGTGCAGGTATAACAGATATAATTACTGCCATCTTGGCTTCTAGAAAACTGTAAGAGTAGATATTTACTGCATAGGAGGCTCAGGAAAGCTGCTGCCACTGTGCTGGCTGTGAGGGCTGTGGTTACCAAGCTGGCTGGGCACGGCTTCCCCTGGCGGGACATTCCAGTAGGGCGTGGGAAAGCCAGCACCAGGAGCAGGCATGTGCCCGTCTGAAAGAAAATCAATCACATAATAAACTAAAAGTAGAACACCTGTCTAATATACCAATTATACTCGGATCAGGTTTTGTAATGTAGACCAGAAAGTGTTTTTACTCCCATGTAACAGAGACCCGGACTTACAGTAGGCCATGTTTGGATCAAGCATGCTTCTGTTGGCGTAGTAGTGATGCGGCTCTACGTAGGGGCTTCTGTATGCATCACTCACTGAAGGCGGTGGGCGGGGATGAAACAGAGGATGTCTGGGGAGGAACCATTTCAAAACATGTGATTTGTAACTAAATAAATATTCAATCCTGAATGAATTTCTGGATTCAGCTGGGACTGGGACTAGTTAGTGTTTTTTTAAGTGTCTTTAAAGGGTTCATGAAGCCCTGCAACAGTTAATCAAAAGAGTTTCATTCTAGTTTCTCTTTAAGGTCCTTTTCATTAGCTGCAGTTAGGGCCGTGCGATATGACCAAAATCTCATATTTATCGTCCCGACAACGATATGTATCACAAAAATTTTATATTTTCTGTAAACTCTATGAATCTCAGGCAACTCGACTTGCAAAGTGTTTTCAGCTGGGCGTCGTGTACCTGGAGTTAAGTGTTACATAAGATGAAACGGCCGCAATTTTCTTTGTGAGTACTTATTACACGGCGTGCTGCGGGGAAAAGCCTGCTCTAAGGTTTTTGGGGGGGTTTTAGCACTCGACGGCTCTTTTTGGCCTCTCATCCGTAAACACTCTGCATACTATTTCACGTGATTCTGTTTATTTGGAAAAATCTCAAATCTTCAACTTTATTGTGAAAGGTTTATGTGGAAAATAAACATGTGGATGGTGGAGCCACGCGATCGTTGTTGCTAACGACAACGCATAAAAACAGTCGCTTGTCCGTCTGTAGTGTGGTTATATTAAATATAAGAAAAAGGGAGAACGTCAATAAATTCCACAGTAACCATCAAAATGATGGAAAAAACTGCCGTAAACAGTTTATTTTGCGACACCACGAAACAAACGATAGCGTATAATGTGAGACGATAGACGTTTTCATGTCGTCATCCGATATATATCTTTATATTGAACAACGTTAACTACAGTGTTTGTCAATTCTGCTGGATCCAGATTCTCAGCACACAAACACGTACTGGACACTGATTCCCAAAACAAAACGCTGTATTATCATTACTGTTTGATCTCACTGACATGAGCCATTATATACTGTTTACTCTTCCACAGCTGCATTCAGTTCATTTAAACATGTCCTGCAGCATGACATCATTGCTATTATTAACTGACTTCGTTATGAAAACGATGCAGACATATTTGGCTCCACTGTCAACCAACTTGCTGCTCAAGTGTTGCCTCCTGTCCTAATCTTAAGTGTTGCATTATGAAATCATTCAGACTGTAACTGATGTAAAGTTTCGTATTACTACCTAGGGATGTCCATGGACGTCACAGGGTTGGCAGGCTGGCTGTTGGGAGGCAGACCACCTCCACCTAAGCCCAGGGCAGAGCTATACTCCAGCAAAGGGGACGGGAAGGCCACGTGAGCCTGCTCGGGGGGAGGCATTTCCCTCTCTCTAGCACCAATCTTCTCGATGTCAGGTAGAGCACTTGATGATGATCTATCACCTGTGGTTACAGGATCTGACACCTGGGCACCTTTTCTTCTGCTCAGTCCAAACTGTCTGATTCGGTCCGGCTGGATAAAGAAACAGCTGATAAATATCCTGCACAGTGTAAACATTCTCAGAGTAAAGGAGAGTGGCTTATGAGCTGTAAGCTGACCTGTTTCTCAGGGTCATTTATTCCTGTTGCTGCGACTTTCAACTCGAAATATTTTTCCCTGAAACAAAAACTTGTATCCATTTCTGCAGCCACTGCAAGTCATAACTAAGTGCCTAAAGTGGTGAAATATTTAGGGCTTCTAGTGAGCACCATAAATAAAGACGCACCTCTTCTTGTTGCAGTGCTGCTCAGCTATCTGCTCCTGCAGCTCCTGGCGGTAGCGCTCCTTCCTCCTCTGCAAAGCCTCTCGTGTATCAGCTGTTCCTGAAAACACGGGACCGCATCTGAAACCTTGAATTCATTTTCCCAATTCTTTTTCACATTTAAAGGGTTCATAAGCTTGTAACTGTATGTTCAGCGGTTTTAACACAAATAATGTTTTTTGAGCTGCTCACGGGAAGTCTTTTTACCTATTAAAAGGCCAGTGGCAAACTCAGCATCTGCAGATTTGTTCCGCACTCTGGATGTCTGTCCATCTCTGGTAACACCAGCTGAATCTTCCCTAAACACACAAATAAAATGAGGGAGAAAGAAGTCACTATCTTTAACACTACTTTTATCATAAACAAAATCTTCTACCTGCCATCGGTCTTTGTAGGTCGTCTCTTCTCATAATTGCCATTAACTGCCATGCGTCTCGTGCCTTCAATCAGTTCCAGTTCATCTTTACACTCCTCTCCCTCCGACTCCTGGTCCGTTGGCCTCCCCAGCCTGTCTCGATGCCTGAAGAGCGCTGGCGACTGCCTCTCTTCATCCTCAGCTAGGCACAGAGGCCTGTGTAGCGTCCTGCTCTCCTCTGTTAGAGTGGCTACGTCCTTCTGTTCGAGCACAGACAGGCGTGGCTAGAGGACACACCATCATAACAAGGCAACATTGAAGAAATAAACAGAGATCACTAGAAAGAAAGAGGCTGCCTTTGTTCTGTCATCCATCCATCCACTTATCCTTTTCAGGGTCGCGGGGGGTGCTGGAGCCTATCCCAGCTATCATAAGGCACACCCAGGGTACACCCCGGACAGGTCGCCAGTCTGTCGCAGGGCTAACACACAGAGACAGACAACCATGCGCACTCACATTCACACCTATGGGCAATTTAGATTAATCAGTTAACCTAACCCAACAAGCTGCATGTCTTTGGACGGTGGGAGGAAGCCGGAGTACCCGGGGAGAACCCACACAAACACGGGGAGAACACGCAAACTCCACACAGAAAGACCCCGGCCTGATGGTGGAATTGAACTCAGGACCTTCTTGTGCGGCATGTGCGTGAACCACCGTGCTTGTTTTGTCATGTTAGATGAAATCAAGTACAGTAAGAAAGCTACTGTCTGATCTGACATCAGATGTTACAGTCTTTCAGTATCACATCAGAGTGGATTAATGGACTGTCGAGCTGTCACTACTGCATTTGTGCGAGTATCACTTGGAGTAGCGTGGTTTCAAAGTTTACAGCTTTAAATTGCTTATAAAGTTAGATGAAAGCCTTTATTGTTGCAACAGTTTACTCGATGTGTTTAGCTTTCTACGTCAATCGCTGATCTATTGTTTTAGCTTAGTTTTTAACTTTAGTCTTTACTGACATTCACATGGTGTTTGTGCACATGTTGAGGTGTCTCCATCTTTTATACACACACTGAAGCTCTGACCCAACAGAGTTGTACGTAGGAAGGAAAATGTCTGTTTGAGGTGTGACTGTACCAGCGACACATAGTGCCAGCAAGCAGACATTCTACTGCTGCATCCTGCATGTGAAAAAGGACAGCTTCAGCACTGCCACAACATGATCCTCCCAACAATCACATGTTGATTCATGCAGGATAATGGCTTATGTAACATCTGGTAACATCACAAGTAACCGTTCCACTAAGAGTCGCCCGGATTGAGAATCACTGATGAAAACACGTGTGGGCTCTTTCACAGTGCATCTTAACTGTGTTTATAGTCTTTTGTGTTTATAGTGTTTTGGTAAATAAAAGTGTTTTATTCCAAATGAACAAATGAGAAAATTCTTTTCAGCAGGACTGTTGTCATCTGCCATCCACTTTAGCAGCCATTCTGTTCGGCCAAGCATCTAATCTTTAAATATATTAAAATCATAAAACATTAAGGCATTTACCTTGACAGGCCTCCTGTTATTGAACTGGAGTAATGGTCCTGCAGTCTCAACACGTTCAAACTGGTTTTTCTGTAACATAAAATAAAAGCAGAGATGAAACAGGTGGTGTAAACCTAATGAGCAGACTGTAGCTAGAATCTAAAAACTGGCTTTGATGCTAGAGCTGCGACCTCAGGTGTACATATAGGTACAAAACAACGCAGATGTTTACAGTAGAGTGTGTAATATTTCATGTGTGTCACTGTATTACATGGAGAACAACTGAAACCTTTGTCTTATTTATACTTTATTAACACAGGGTTAGCAACATAAACAGGCCGAGCAGATGTTCAGTTGGGTTTCTATGTTTCTTATTCCTGACTGTCTTTCAATTGCCACACAGCTTTGTCATATTTGTGACACAGCATGACGAGCGCTTTATACAACATGCCTCATTCACCCAATGTGTCCAAGTTCTTTCTGTCTAACATCACATTCACACTTTGGAGGTTCAGTGGAATTCAGTATTTTGCCCAAAGGAAGACATCGAATCACCAACCGTCCGATTAGAGGATCTGTCCTACCTCCCGAGCCACCGCCACGGAAATCTGTCTGCAATCTCTCTCAGAACTATGTCTAAAAAAATGTAGTTTATTGAACAGTTTCTCACCAATAAACTGCAAAGAAACAATGCTCCATTTTATTCTAAATCCTATATCCAGCAAACCTTTCCACGATGGGGAGAAAACCCCCACTCAGCACAGTCACACACATCTAAAGGTGTGACCTGGTCAGGCAGTCAGTTGGTGAAATTTGCCTCCTTACTGGAGATTTATACTTAAGCGGGAAATTCATGATATTGCTACGTTGTAACCGCAAAACCAACTGAAACCCTACATTGTAACTAAAGTGCACCTCCTTGGAAATGTAACTACATGTCGAGGATCAATCTAAGGCCTCACAAATGTTAGCAAATTGCTAGAGGGGACTGATATAGGAATGGATGTGAGGATATGTACAAAGAAGTGGACAAACTCGAAAAAAAGGAAAATGACAAAGAGTGGGGAGCCAGGTGGGGGGAAAGTCCCAGCATTTTATTTGTAGCTATCGGCTGGCACCATGTATAAAACACAATCACAATGTACTTAACCCATAATGCAGCACACACAAGCATAAATGCCAGCAACAATTTCAGCCACTTACATCAGTAAAGTCTACAAAGATTCCCCACAGACGTCTAAGTCAGCCTCAGTGATGCTAGCAGCTCTCTTTAGGCTGTGATGATAGTGCTGGGTGAATTGTGGCAAACTGTGATGTTTGGGTCTACTAAACCCCAACAATTTATAGAATGGAAACAGTTTGATACCCGAAGAATTCTCAGAAAATGAAAAAGACATGTAATTTTTTTGTAAACCTGAGACAAGTGATAGCTAACTTGCAGCATAAAAGTATAAGTTTAGAATAAGGATCTGACACATATAGATTGAAAACTCAAACTCGCTACAGTGTCACACACACACATAAACAGGGCAGTGTGTGACAGTCACCTGAGTCATGTAGCGCCTGTAGTCCATACGAAGCTCGTGCTGCAGCCTCTGTTTCTTCCTCTCGTACTCCACACCAAGGGGGAGACCCACACTGCAGCTCTCCTCTGAAAACACATCAACATTTCATAGAGACAGAAGGTAAACAGTGTTATGCAAAACAAATCTCAAGTGACAAGTGAAATACTTAAATATTATTTAACTTAAAGTATGAACTGACGTGACAAATTGTGGCCAGGATCTATACCTCTTCCCTGTGCTTTTGACTTAGGAGGGATGTTCTCCTTAGCAGTAGACCCGTAGCCTCGGTAGGGTTTTGCCTGTCAGTCAGAAGGAAAAGAAGATCCACATTACTTCTTAGTTACAGCATATAACGGCAAAGAGGGCGGCTAAAGTTTAACTTCAATAAACTTCTTATTTGGTCTAAAACTGTGTTGTTTTTCAGATGTTTATCAAAAGGCCTGCCTTGAAAATTATCTATTTCTAACCCACCTTCATTTCCATGTATGGGGGGTCTTGTTCTAAACAGGCTTTATCCTCTGCCACCCTCGCCTTGCGTTCCCTGATGAAGTTCTCCAGCTCGTCGTCCATCTCCATCCGGTGAGGTTACACAACCGAGCTGGAAACAACAACTTAGTCCTGCTTACAGTGAGCTTACAGAGAGATCACTGCAGCGAGAACAAATGATAAAACTGTATGTTATACAGGGTTCAGTACGTCACGGCCGTCACTGATATGAACTGCAGCACACACCGGTTCGCGTGCAAGTCGGTTCTATCACTTTAATTTACTGTTGTCAGGCAACCGGCGTCAAGTTCCAGGCACAGATAGCATTAACCCGCTTAACTGTATTAGCTTAGCAATTAGCAATATAATAATGCAATTAGTATGTAGCATGGAAAGTGCTCGTAACTGTAACACCCAGAACGTGTTTGGTTCGTTTAAACCAACTTAAATTGCTAAGGTTCGCTTGCTTATTAGCTTTGACTAATGGAAAGCAAAGTAAAGCTAACAAAAGCACATGAAAGCTAATCTTAGCTAATGAGCACTTGGCTTCGAGCTGCTAGCGTTAGCTTTCTACTGGAACTCTGTACTGTTGTTATTAGAATTAAGTCAAACCTACCATTAGGTGGTGTATGATTGCGAGGCAGTGTTCGTTAGCTTGAAAAGGATGGCGGTGTCTTGAGCGATTGTATATCGCAAACAAATAGCAGTACTTCCGGTCGCAGGTGTCGAAATAAAATACTGTGTAGGAATACTTTGTGATGTGTCAGCTATCAGAAACCATTCAAATTTGAAACTATGTTGATGCGTCCGTGTTAATAGGAACATATTTGTTTTTTATTTGAGAATTCATCAAATCAAGTTTTCTCTGTATCTCCATTATAAGCTAGTTACAAAATTTCACAATCGTTCACATATCACAGGCTTTTCAATCTCATGTTCTCTAGCACATCGACACTATGGCTCTATCCCAAATTCAGGGTCTGCAGCCTTAAAGGTCCACAAGGGCCGCGTACTCAAAGACCGCTAAGGCCGGAAGTGCGAGGCTTGTGAAATGGGACGGTCTAGCCTCCGTCTCGCTGCCCAGGTTGCCTAGCAACTATGGTACTAACCGCTGGAAACGTTTCGTACAGCATTTTTTGACAGAAATGAAGAAAAAATTCTTTTGTTTGTTTGTTTCTACATGAGCTTTGATTTGATATGTATCTGAGGCTGAGACCACAGGACTGTAAAACATGATTGTTGGGCTTCATTTCTGTACTGAGCAGTCATTTTAAGATTAGCTAGTAAACAACAATTAGCTAATGTTGTTCATGAGACTAAAGTCATCTTACTTTGGTAATGTAAATATAATATGGCCAATATTAAAGTTATTATTATATTAACCATTATTAGTTATTACACCAGTGAACCTGAACTCACTGCTGTTGCAGTTATTTATATTTCCTATCACCTTAAATCTTCACTCAAAGTCAAGTATCTTTGACAGTGTATTATATATGAGAGACAAATATTGTTCTTTTAATATGTTGGCATTACTAAATGTAGCGCAATGCTTACATATCTCTGCTGTGACCTCTAAGCTCTTTCTAAACAAGCGACTATGTCATTGTGCTTTTTTTGTATATATATAAAAAAAATAAAAAAAATAAAAAATTCCCCACTCGCCCCTGTGGGCGGTCAATCCTTCAAGCTCAGGTCCTCTACCAGAGGCCTGGGAGCTTGAGGGTCCTGCTCAGTATCTTAGCTGTTCCTAGGACTGCGCTCTTCTGTGCAGAGATCTCCGATGTTGTTCCCGGGATCTGCTGGAGCCACACACACACCACACCACACCACACCCACTTTTTTTCCAAAGAAATGCAAAACTCACAACAGCTTTTTGTTTGCAATTTATTGCTTATATAAATGCTCTCTAAACAATTTTTGGTAAAAATAAAATCTATCAATAATAAATCATAAATAAAATCATCACAATGACTTTTACATTACATTATATTGCACAATTATAAGCCTTATTACAAGAATCACAGAACAAGTGTTGCTCAGGTTGTGTGTAGAAGGAATGTTCAGAGGTACGTGGGCTGGGACTCACAGCGGTCGCCTCTAGAGGGCAACAGCGAGTCCGACTGTCAGCTGTCTTTAGTCAAGTCAGTCGATTATCTACTCTAAAAATTAAAGATGAAACAAAGAAGTTGTCGACCAAACCACCATCATTTACATTTGAGCGAAACATTTCATTTCAGTCTGTTCTGGCACAGATGCTGAATGTCAGTGCTAGTGAAAGAATTATAATTATTTTTAAAAGAAACACACAGATGTGAGTTACTTAAGTCAAAAATACACTTTGTTCTTCTGTGATCAGTCTCCTCAGACTGCAGTCTAGATAGGAAGAAGTCCCTGTGGTTTCTCCCTGTCCAAACGCAGGTTTAGAGATGCACCCTTCTGTCAGCAGCTTTGTCAGGAGAGTGTCAGGCCAGCTTTTCACCGGTTCACAGCAAATTTCTTTGAACAGAGTCTGCGTGCATCTCAACTCTGACCAACGCAGCTTGCTTTCTGTCTGAGGACTAACCAAATGGCCCTCTCCCTGTCTGGCTTGGCAGTTTGTGATTGGTCAGCTACAGAAAGGCGTGAAAGACGAACCAGCCGATCCTCATTCTCATGCATGTGTTCAGATACTGTCCACCTCAGCCCTGAGCTCAGGACACAGCTCCTTTAGTAACATTTCCATCAATACCTAACAAACACAGGGAGACAGGGAAAAAAGAAATGGCTAAGAAATCTGGTTTTAATGAAACACTGATGTTGGAAATGTGTGTCACGCTTACATAGAGAAGGTGCTTATTGGCATTGGCCTCCTGCAGAGCACTGAAGATCTTGATGATGCCGTAGCGGGCATTCTGCTGGCCAACTAGATTTGTGAGTGCATCTGGTGGACGAGGAAAAGCATGCTGAATCAAGCACTTTATTCTTTATTTCTTTTACACTGCAAACATGTGCAATCATAATAAATGAAATAATAAGTCACGCCTGTGTGTGTGTTGCTACCTGGGATGTTGTCAAGTAGTTTCTGCTGAGCGCGCTCCTTGGTCTCAGTGCGTTCATAGTCCGTTCGGGTTTTGATATGTGGCGCCAGCTTGCCATCAGGCCAGAAGGTGTCCCTGAACACACTGATGTAGCACACCAACATCTGTTCACAGAAGATCCAGTTTACAGTGTCCCGGATCTGTCTGAAATACACAAGAGAGGCCTGAAAACTTTCATCTCAGGAAAATGTACAATAGGTGTTACACTCTCTGCCTTGCATAAGTTAACAAAGCCTCTGGATCTGGACTCGACAGATGAGATATTTTATTCTGGATCAACAATACTGCCAGACCACTGACTAAAAGAGTACTTGTTAGTACTTACTTGTTGATAGTTCGTCCAAATGTCACCTGGACTAGTGCAATTAAAGTCTTCCTCACCCACTTAAACACTGAGCAGGAAGACAGACAGAGGGAACGTATTCAGATAAACAGACTCGGAGGCAGTTAGAATTCACCAACACGAGCGTGTGTAACATCACAACAGTGTCCTGCTCACTTCCTCTGAGTTCAAAGATCTCTCCTATGAGCATGAAGCAGGGTTCAGCCAGAGCATCTTTCCGCCCGTCTGTTTCATCGTAGTCTGACAAGTCACTGTCGTCATCGCCATCCTCCTATGAAGAAAACGCACAGCGCACATCATGCAAATGAGGATGCAGGACAGCCTGGGAATGCTGCTTTACTCGTCGTGCATGAGTGTGTACCTCAGTATGGGAGAAAAAATCTCCAGGTAACCTCTCCAGGAAGGAGGCCAGTGAGAAAGAGGATTTCTTCTGAATAGACATCACCTTCAAACGTTATACAAGATATCATTACTATAAAATGGTCTGCATACAATGGACAAAATCATCCAGATAACACAACCGTCAGGAAGGTCTGAAACATGAAAGGATCCCTGTGAATCCACAAACACGGCCCTGTAATCAGTGTCTCCTCATTAATGGTGCCAGTGTCAAATGAGTAGTGACCCTCTTATGAAGCGGCTCTGCCTGTGTTGCTGCTCTAACACTGCACAAAGCCATAAATGTGCGTAAAAGAGCACCAATAAGCTGCTGGTAATTAGAGCAATAACCTTGTATTTAATGGCCCATATTTGATGTAAGTAATTGCCGCTCATTAAATTCACAGGGTCAAAATTTCAGATTTAAGTAACAAACACAACTCATGTCAGAGAACTTTAGCTGATTAACTAATACAGGAAACTAATGCTTCTTCTGGTTTGGGGTTTAAAATTGAGTTTTAATGAAGTTAAATGGTTATTTAACTTTTAAAAGCATTAAAACAGGACAAAGTGGTGGCTTTGAAAGGAAAGGAAACATGTGATACAATTTTGGTCATTTCACACTGTACACCCACACAGTGGATTTGGAATAAGGTGAGGACTTTAAGGTAAAAAAAGAATGATAACAAAAACTGCTGTAACATTCATGAATTACAGCATTTTGTCACTGCACTTCCATTTAATAGACGCTAAATACAATTGCAAGACAACAATTTCACGCCTGGGTGGGGCTTGTTTCTTCATTATTTTATGAAAAAATAAAAATTGAAATTTATAGCCTCAGACAGGAAAATCCAGCATCACATGAGGTCTATGGGCTGCAAACCTCTGGTAGTCATTAAACGTGAAGAATTAAGAAAATAATTATATGTACAATCTTATCACTTATGAATCTGTAAAAATAGGGAAACTAACTCCTACAGAGCTGATCTAATATGTCAGTTAATCCCATTGAGTTAACTTTATTTCAAATCCATTGTTGTTATGTACAGGCAATAAATTTAAAAAAGAAATGTGCAAACACTTATGGAAATAAGCATATATTATTCCCTGTAATATGAGAAATGGCTCACCTTCAGATGTTCTGGAGACGGGCTGAGGAAAGCATAGAGAGCCTCTGACTGGCACAACCGCTCATCTGTTAGGAGACGCTAACACACACACACACACACACACACACACACACCTGAGGTTATCATCAACAGCTGTGATCATAAGCAGAATAAGCTTTTGTGAGCACAGACTTCGTAAGGTTACAGACCTCGTTACAGTGTAATATTTAATTAAAAGAGCTCACGCATGTCATAGACTGAAATAGGTTGTGATTCAGCACCCTGGTTTTTGTGTGTTATAATTAACAATGTAGAGATAAAGTGAAGCATTTGTAATTGTATCACAGCAGGTGATAGAGATATAAAATATAGATGCAGCAGCTGCTTGTTTACCTGGAGAAAAGTGTTGAGTTGTGTTTTGCTTTTGTCCAAAAACTTCTGGTCAATAGATTTGAAGGGAAGTTTACTGAGTGATGGTAACTGGAGTTTCTTCAGTGATGGAAAACACTGAAGGAGAGACACATTAACAGGTGATGATTTTACACTAACAGGAGGCAAAATATGTGTATTTTTGATTTAAACAGCTACTCTGTTTACTCTTGTTAGATTCAGAAATGCATTAACAACCATAAATTAGTCAATGGAGCAGACTGACTAAAAGCATGCAGCTCTCCAGATGTCACAGATATTAGATTTCATCTAAACCAATTTATCACTGTACAGTGATCTCAGTTAGTCACACAGAGGACTGGAAATGCTGCTAACAAACAGCAGTCTCTGCTTTCTGTGGCATGTAGGCTGCAGTAAATCCATCATCACATTATTTTTTTGTTGCGAGTCTTTCCATTTCAGTGCTACACAGTGAGCTGATGACCTTACTGGTTTATTGTGCAGGAGACATGAAGCATTTAAACAACAAGGCAGCAGCTGTTGATCCATGTGTGCAGGATTGGTGCCTTGTTACCTCTGTGAGTTTGCGGTGCAACATTTGGAATTCAGTGAGTTTCCTCTGGACGCTCCAGCGACTGTTGGCTGTTTCTTCTCCTTCCACCAGGCTAACACACACACTGTAACAAGCTACAGTCTCACCACCTTCCTCTGCAGCCTGAAATACACACAAACATACACAAACCACCACCTTACTCTGGAGAGAGCTTACTTGGGAATTTACAAAAACAAACAAACAAACAAAAAAAAAAAAAAAAAACAACCCCAAAATGGACAGATGTAGTATCCATACAGGGCGTATCAAAAAGAATCTGATATCAAAAGGTGACACTTTTTTAAAGTAAAGAATATACTTTAAAAAAAGAAAAGAAAAGAAAAAAGAATATAAAAACAATATTCCAAAGTGCTCAATGTGTCCCCCTCCAGACACACAGCTTATGTCCATACCACAGTCAAATCTGTCCCATACTTTTGAGTCAATGCAGCCACTGCTGTCGTTATGCTGCTCACAGATCCACTCTTTTTAACAATGCGCGATTAAGTCGTTATCGGTGAGTGGCCTTGAAATTAAGCTCTTTGAAATCAGAGGATTCTTTTTGACACAACCTGGATATTCTTTATTCAGGCACATTAATATATATGTGGTGGGGTGTGGCTCAGCTGCAGGGGAAGGGTGGAGCAGTGGCGTTCAGAGTGTACTGTCAGGGGAGGCTGACACACCTGACCCTGATCATCTAATCATGTCTCCCCTGTTAAAGAGGTTGCCAGGAGCGGAGGAGAGGGCGGTGTTGTGTGCTACAGGAGCAGGGCAGCCAGAAAGCTGCACATGTTGGGAAGTCCGTCAATAAAGGATGTGTTAAACTGCAACGCTGCTGTTGTCGGGTCCTTCATTGTCACAATATATTTTTATAATTTAGTATAAATTTACAAAGGATTTACACACGTAAGTACACGAAAGACCAAAATGAATGAAATGTGAATGACTAGGGTCAGATTTAATGTCAGCTGGGAAAACAATCGTTTAGCATTATAAAGCTACTGTCAATATTCATTAACATAGGACAGTGTTAGGGCTGGCCTTAGTGCATGTTATGTGTAAGAGTTTTGAAGGACGAGACACTCAGGCAAACCTGCAGTGTCTTTGATTAACATCCAAAGTTACAATGTTTAACACTGACTTTTCACAAAAACATGCAGCCTGGTGAAAAACTAAAGAAAGAAAGAAAAATATATGCTTCTACACACATCAAAGTAACAGTAATATTTTCACACACATACACGATCTGACTCTAAATGATGATTTCTGTTCTTCTATGAATTTAATGTGCACTGTTAGTAGATCAACCACAGAACTTTCCACTCCCACTGGGCCATTTCTGTGATTGCTGCATGAAGTTTAGTGAATCTAGTCCTGTATAGATAAAGAACAGAAATGTGCTTGATCTATACAAATGTATGTGTTGTCCAATCTATCTCCTATACTAAAGCATAACGTATGCCAAGTATTAAATTATCTGTGCTGTGTGGTTTCTTCTGTGCAAGAGCATAAAGGATGAAGGGCATGCTTGCAGACTGCTGTAAACTGTTTAGGTGAGTGCATCATTTGTTTCTACACTCAGGTTTGTTGTTTCCTTTTACCTCAGCTGTAGTTATCGTAGCCCTCCAATTCCCCAGGTTTTCACACCACCAGTCAGTCCTTGTGATGTGTTGCTGAAGTTCGCTGTGTTCTTTTTCCATGGCTCCTATTTCTTCTTTTAGTTTGCTTACTATCTGCAAAGCACACACCAGAGGCAGATAAGCACGCGAGTTACAGTAAAATGACATTATGCTGAACCACAATAAAAAAAAGTCTTTGCATTCAGAGGTGTTTTCAAAGCTCTACTTTAAAGTTGTCACATACTCGAGCAGGGACCACGTCAGATAAATGGGAGTTTAACCCAATCAAACATCCTGCAATTGGTTCCACTTCATTCCAACATCCTGATACTCATTACTGAAGTGATCCAACAGACTGTATTTAGCACAATGACCTATATTTTGTTACCTTCTTGTCTGGTTTGGGTGCGTTCTGGATTGAGCCCAGGGCTTGTCGCTTGTACTCCAGTTTGTCATAGAGCTGGTGTAGTTTAGTAGCAGCATAGCTCGCCTGCTCATTGATTCCTTTACTGCCCTCGTCACACACCTCTTCTGTATCTAGACCCTGGCACTTCAGAGGATATAAAGAAAAACAAGTGTTAAACACATTCATTTAGTATTGTATGCATGTGTGTCGTTTGCGTATGAATGTCTCACCCCTTCTCCCTTTTCCTCCGGGCTACACCGCGATTGGCTGTGATGGTCGTCTCGTCTGATCAGCCTATCGTAGAGGTCGGACACCAGGAAGGAGGGGTAGTAACGCTCTCTCATTGTCTCAGCAACCTAAGGGATGTGTCAGTTTCCACTGTTACACACGCTGATCGAAGTGCAACAGCTTTCTTTTGAGATTTTCAAGAAATCCACCGTCAGCTGCTGTAGCTAGAGGTAGCTGCAGCTGGCTAAGCAGAGCAGCACATACCTGTTCTTGTAGTTTAACAAAGACTTGTGTTCCTCTGTTCCCCACCAAACTCTGCTGGATCTCTTTCAGAAGAAACTTCTCCACTGGAATGTCTCTGCTCTCCACAAAGAACTTCTGGTAAATTTCCCCAACAATTTGGGGCACCTCATTCTGTCAAACAAAAATTATTTTCTCACATACTTTTCTCACCGTTTTCAACATTTTTTGCTTCCCTTTTTTTTTTTTTTTTTTTTTTTTATTATACATACATACATATACACACGTATATATATTTTAACATTCACAAACTGTTACAATGGCTGATGCTCATGACCAAAGTTTTGAATAACAAATAATCTGAATAAAATTATCTTTCTTCTTCACTCACCTGTCTTCCCCCCCACTCACTGTGTTTATACAGAGCTACATTTATCATTAGTTAGTATTAGTCTCTGGATCACTAACACGTCCCGTCTTCCTCCCTTCACCCTCAACCGGTCAAGGCAGATGGCTGCCCCCACCAGAGTCTGATTCTACCTGATTTCTTCCTGTTAAAAGGGAGTTTTTCCTTCCTACTATCGCCAACTGCTTGCTCATAGGGGGGTCATATGATCGTTGGGGTTTTCTCAACAGGCAAATGTGATTTGACACTATTTAAATAAAACTGAATTAATGTAATCTCTGTGAGCAAAAATCTCAGGTTTTTGTTTTTCTTATTTCTACCCTGAAGTCTTTATGTGGTGCAAATGCAAGTGGACATCCTAAATTTGGTCACATCAGTGGCTTTAAAGGAGGTGAGTGAAAATAGCTTGCTTCAGACGGTAGATGAACTAACAAGCTGCACCAAAGCTTTTAATAAAATGAATAAAGTTTCTTTTAACTGTCAGTTACAGCCACACCAGCAGATTCCAAGTTTAAAGACATTAAAGCAAAAGACATTTGCTGACACTATGTGCAGTTATTTTCAAGTCTGATTTTGTGCACTGGACTCACAAAAAGCTTTGCTACGTTTCTTTATACAAGACTGTTTAATAAAATTACAATCCCCTTTTTTCATCAAGCACTCCCATTTTCTACTTTTGTGTACATCTCAGTATGAATGCCATCGCCTCGTCACACCTCTTGAGCTCTTGACAATGAAACAACTAACTTCAAACAGGAAGCCTAATAAGCCATTTTTACTTTGAGGCCTAACAGTAAAAGAAAAAAAAAATAGAAGCAGTGTTGGGGTAAAAATCTCTAGAATGTGTGCAGCCGTTACCTTGTTGGCAGTTTTCAGTGTTTCCACCAGTTCCCAGAAGCTTATCAGAGCTCTCTTATCTACTCTCTCCATGTAAACTCTGAAATGATCCCTGTAACTTGGATTACACAGGATCTCATCAAACTGGAGAATCTGCATAAGGGGAGAGAATTTTTAAAAAGAACCAAAGTAATTTCACAACTTACAGGAAATAAAGAGAGACCGCATCAGTTACATGATATATTATTTACCTTCTGGCTTTGAGGCTCGTCGTTGTCATCGGCCCCTCCTTCCTCACTATTCTCATAGTTTGGCCCTCCAAGGAGGCGGATCCTTTTTTCACATTGTTTCTTAGCAACAGTCAGCTGATTGATATATCTTTTCATATCTCTGGCTCTCAGCAGGTCGGCCTTCATGGCTGCTGACTCTTTACCTTTTTTCTCTAAGGGAGAGGGAAAGCCTGTCTGAGCAAGTTCTGGCCACATAATAACACAAAGGCGCACAATCACCTGGTGTGGAGCCACTGAACTATCGGGATAAAGCTGATACATACCGATGGCCTGATTCTATGAAAATGTGCTTCAAGCTAAGCACACCAGCAAGTGAACTTTATTGGTCATTGATTTTCAGATACAGCATGTGAATGCACTTGGAGTTTCTACAGCCGACTGGCCTTTAAATGTACTCATGAATTCATTCACTGCTGAACAGGGACTGTGTGTTTCAACAGCAAACAGCCTGTGCAAACAGAAACCAGTACTGGGTCTCCAAAATCCCCAAAAGCAAATTGAAAAGTGCTGGTCTATACTGTGTAGTCCAGCAGGATCACACAGTATAGACAGTATAGTGGTTAAAAGTGCACATGGAGACAGTTTATGGACCAGTTCCCCCCTCAATCAATGAGAATAAAAACTAGGCGCTGCACTGCAGGGCAGTTCAAATCCACTCATTCCCTTGTTTTGTTTGTAAATCTGTATCAGCTGGTGCTGTGTGTCCATCCGTTTCAAACTTTTACACACAATAGGGGCAGGGATAGCTCAGTAGGTAGAGTGGTGGCCTCATGATCGGAAGGTCGGGGGTTCGATTCCCCTGAACAGCTACCCTGAGGTACCCCTGAGCAAGGTACCGTCCCTACACACTGCTCCCCACTGCTTCACTGAGTGAATGGGTTAAATGCAGAGAGGAATTTCCCCACGGGGATCAATAAAGTACACACTTTCTAATACTTTCCTTCAGACCCAACCACCTGCAACACTAATGATGTATTCCCATCAGCCTTTGCTGTAATACATTTACGACTAAAGTCGCTCTGGTAACGTCATTATAACCACGCTCACATTATTTCCTCAGCAGAAGCTCACACAGCTGTCCTGAAACTTCGCTTTCAATGTCACTTCCTGGTCCTTAAAAGTCTTTGACACGAGGCTGAACTCAGGCATATTGCAAGTGTCTGACAGATAAATGTTCACATCACTTCTCTTCAAATTGTTGCAAAACAAGCAGAATTGCTTGCAGAATGACTGTACTCCTAATGAATGCCTATATTGCATATCTGGCTAGCTTTTTAGGGGCAGTGAACATGAACTGAAACGCTGCCATACTTTTGAGGTTTTAAATAGTGATGTCTTGGTAAACAGAGCGATCATCTCATGCAGGAAACTGTAGTGTTGTCTGTACCTTTCTGCTTCTTGAGCTGAGGCAGGCTGCTGATGGTGGTGGCATGAATAATCTCTACCACGATCTGATACCTACAAAGGAGGAAAGACGGGAGACAAATACAATTATTGTTTCCCTAAAATAAAAATCAGGTGCCTTAGATGAATTACGTCACAGAAAGATGGAAATATAGTACGGAAAGTGACGAAGCCAAAATAAATCAAAACAAACAAAAACAATAAACATTTCAAAAAGAAGGCAGTACTGAGCCACCATTTCTCAAACTAACGAGACAATATAGCAGTATCATGTCTACCCCGCATTTAGATCAAGTATATTGCTGCAGAGACATTGTCTGTTCCCATGGTAACCCCTGAGCAGCAAACATGTTGGTGGCTAAGACTGCCTGGTTAACATGTTTGTCATTATGTATACAAGGACACACATGGTTTGTTTAATTTGACTCTATGTAGGTACAGGATAGTCTACTTAAATGAGGTAATGTAGGCATCTACTGTGTGTGTGTCTGTGTGCACGTTGTCACTGTCATGCCTGAGTTGCTTGAGGAAATTGACATCAGTAGAAGTTGATATCAGTTTGATAAAGTCTTCATAGGAGGCAGCGTAGGTGTAGGCTTTCTTCTGCTGCTCAGCCTGCTGCTCCCTCTTTTCCAGCTGAGACAACAACATCCTGTTTATGGAATCTGGATCGCTGAGTACCTCTACCAACGGCTTCAGGACTGGAGAACACACACACACACAAAGATAAAAATACGTTGATGTAAAAAGGAAGGACAAATGCTCTCGATGAAGTTAGAACCACAGATTTCTGTGACGCATAACAAAATGAGACACTGATCTAAATAAATAAATAAATCAATCCTAGGTGTGGGAAATGGAGGAATGCAGTTCTAGAAACAGAGCAGCAGCTAGACATCAAGATATCACACATTTTCTTATGACTATCGTTTCATCTGTTCCTTCTCACAGTAGGAACACAGATGTAATCAATAACCCTGAAGACAACAGCTGCATTCAAAACAACACTGACAACACACCTGCTCAAGAGGAAAGGATGACCACAGAGTTTGTAAGATTCCAGTTTTTCTCAGTTGAATTCAAACTTTTTTTGAAGTTTTCCAGTTTTTCAGCAGGTAAATTTTCCAGAACAGCTCAAACATGCAGCAAAACATTACAGATAAATAACAAAAGTCCATTGATTCATGTGTCGGGCCAGCAAAATTGCACATTTGTTTCACACCATGTAAACATGTACTCTGGAAACAAGAGCCAAGTACAGCAGTAACAGTGTGGCGCGCTGCTGCAATGCAGGAGAAGAAGAAAAAGTGTTCTGCATCTTCCTGCATTCTTTTTTCCTCTCCTTGCTTCACTGCCACACTTCCCTTATGAGTCAGTGCTGTTACAACAGCTAAGAGTACATTTTGCAATGCTCAATAATTAGATGACAAATTATTTATAACATGCAGTAATGTCCAAAGACTGTGAGCCACTCGTCATTTGTTATATTTTGTTACAACCCTAACAGGTTGTGTTAGTGGGTGTGTTCTGCTTTCCTTCTCCCCTGCCTGCAGCTGCCACACGTTTTCCTGTGAGGAGCCACCAGTGTGGAGCATGCTCTGCTCACCAATCATCATCCAACACTATAAAAAGATCTGGTGTGGAGTTGCTCGGACTCAGTGTGTGCTAGCCTGAGTTTGGACTGAAATTAATGGTGGAGCTACTAGTGAGCAGCAAAGCCTTTTCCTTTGGCTATTTAATCGTCTCTCTGAATTTAATCCTTTGTAAGAAAATTATTATTTTCACTATTGTTACTCCCCTCATCCCCTGGCCTTTATTCAAGGTACAAAGACTGGAAGGAATATGAGTCCAGTCTTTGTCCAGAGGAATGTTTTTGTTTGTTGAGCCACACTGATCTATGAGTCATTCATTCAAATCATTCAAAAAGGCAAGCATCTAATTCAAGAAAAGCAGCAATGCTGTCTCCAAACATACCAGGAAACTTAGCAAAGAGACCATTTATATTGTATTTTTAGGCACTTTGTTGCTAAAAGCCTGTCACAATAATATTTGTTCCAACTTCTTTATTCAAATCTAGTAAAATGCCAACGGCAGGATACTTTGACAGGCAGAAAATGCACCAACAAGGTGATCTTGTCATATCTTGACAAAGTTTACATCTACATGGTTTAAAATAAGAGTAAAAGAAAATGAGGAAACTGGCAAAGTAGAGGACAAAAGAAGAAGTGACAGGCATAAAAAGCAATCTACAGCAGATGGAGAGTAAGTGAAAGTCATGTAATAGGCAAAAACCAACAAAGACGTGACACAGGACCTGAGAAATCCGTCTGACCCTGCAGCTGATCTAAATACTGTTTGTTCAAACGTCACCAGAAATGGTCTCGGAAGGCTGACTGTAAAGAAGTCATTCTTAAGGAATGGGAACAGGGAGAAAAGGTGGAGATATGTCAAAAAAAAAGAATCAGTGGCAGGAGTAAGTGATAATGGAGTGATGATTTTACCAATGCAGTAAAAGCATGTGTGGATATTTAAAAAAAGGGAACACACACACTGGCCTCCCAGCGCGCAGACCTCAACATTACTGAGGCAGTGTGAGATCATCGACACAGAAACAAACAAAAGACAGCCAACACCCAAAGAAGACCTGAAATGAACTATACCAGACTGTGCTGAAGAATAAAGGTGGTCATACAAATATTGACTTTAAAGCTAGTGAGAATTGTACAGACTCTGTTTTTGCCTTATATTATTGTATTCACATGCATGCTTGGCTATGATTCAATAAATCGCTGCACCCGTTTCTTATTTTCCTAGCAAAATCAAAAGAAATTAAAGAACTCAAGAGTTCTACATAGTTCTGTATATTAAAGAGTAAAACTATTCAGCAGAATATTGTATATTTATTCTTTGTTTATCAAACACACCTGAAGAGCTGCGAGTGTTATGCATCTATGTCAACAACACCTCAGTGTTACATCTCTTTCACTGAGCAGCTATTAAACAACTAGAGGAAAGGAGACACCATTTGTGTTTTTAATTACAACTGTGCTTATCATGAATTGTGTCCTAATGTGTTGAGTAAAGTTTCATTCTATTTAAATGAAATTCATTCACAGCGTATGTTTAATTCCCCAATTGTGGGAGTGTGACACTGACAAACGGTCCGGTTTATGTAAGGCAGGAGTCCACCAAGAGGATGGTGCACATTTCATCACCATGTCTGCACTGTGGAGCTGATTCAACTACATGTTTAATGACTTGGAGTAGAGCCAAAATAAAGATATAAACATTCAACGACTGCTACTTGTAATAACAATCCATAAGACAAAAAAGCAATGACTCATAAAAGGTACATTAAAACAGAACATATTATTCTTTGACAGCAATAATGCATATATGTGACTTCACAGTTTGTGACAAAGACCAATTAGAATCAGAATTCTTTATTAATCCCCAAGGAAGTTATGTACCTTTAGTAGTGATGACTTCAGTGAGACAGCAGCGTAGTGTGTGCGACTTGGCATCCTTTTGTGGCAGCAGACACAGCAGTAGTATTCTGGCTACACAGCGGAGGAAGGCCAGCTCCGATTCCGGACTGACCAAACAGGGATGGAGAGGAAACGGCCGAGCCACTTCCTCTGGTCTGGACACAGACACACACAGACACAGACACACACAGACACACACAGACACACACAGACACACACACACACGGAGCTGCAGTGAAGTGTTATTCTGTCACAGCTTAGATGTCCGATTATATTACGTGAGCTAAAGCTTCGCTGCCTCTGTTATTCATACTTCAGCTGTGTTGTAGCTCGCCGTTTTTGCTTCTAAAGACATGCTGCTGCCGCTACATTGTTCCCAAGCAATTGGAAATTAGGCAGACCAGACATCACAGCAGTGCAATCAAATCATAAGTCTCGTCTGACTGGCCAAGATAATAAAACCAGATGATGTGTGAATCATCGCTCTGCGTTCTTTTTCCTGCACGCGCATGTGTGATAGTGTACCTGGCACACACTGAAGGGGGATTTTAATGCTGTTACGCTGGACCAAATTGCAGTAATTTCACACCATCTGTGTACATAAAATTATGGTACTAGGTATGGACACTGGTGGGAAAGGAAAGCTTTTTCAGTAACAAATCAAAGATGGAACATATTTCCTGATAAACACCTGTGAGTCATACCTCTGTGCAAAGAAAGCTGTTAGAGGCTCAGCGACTCTGACAGTAACGGCACATTATTTCACTAGCTTTCCCATCCTTGATTTGCAGGTGATGAATATTGTGGGAGAACTTCATACAATTAAAGAGTGTGTGCTAGTGCACCTTGCAGACGCAGCTTTGAGGTCGGTGAAGTGTGTGTGTAGAATCCGGATGCTGTCATAACACACTACGTTGACGAGGTCGATCTCAGCAAGCCTGGATCTCAACTGCCCGATCATCTGCCACCAGTCCTCTGACAGCATGGAGTACAACTGGCCTTCATCATGACTCAAAGGAATGTACCAGGACAGGATATAGTCTCTGTAGGCATAGTCAAACACTGCGGAGACAGCAAAAGAAAATCTAAATCCAGTTTTTGTTAGAATAGACAAACAGCTGCAGTCAGTACTCTTCTGACAGTAACACCAAATGGCTTTTTTACATTTCAAACTTTTGAGGCACAAAAAAAAAAAAAAAAAAAAAAAAAACCCACAAACCCTGTATAAACTCTGTTTTCAATGAGCCACTGAAGACCGCAACGGGTGCATCGAGTTTCATTTCCCCAAAGCCCTGGTGCAGCTTATGAAAGCTGGAGGGTGGTTCACGCTTTCCATCATCTACTTTCTGTGCCCGCTTTTCTGTAAACGGCCCCCAGCCCTCCCCCCGAGAGCTTATCCCAGCATTCATTCTGTGAGGGGAAAGCTGAAACTGGACAGCTCACCACCTCATCACAGAGCTGACCCTTAGATGCACAAAAAACAAACAAACAAAACACTGGCAATCCCTCACACTCACTTTCAAATGATGTAACTACAGGAAGAATATAGGAGGAAACACCTACTACAGCACCTGGAAAAAACTGACAGAAATGTATAAATAACACACCCAGACTCCACACAGACGGCTGCAACTGGAAGGTTAATTTTAACCCTGGGAACACCATAGCTTAACAGTGAGCGCTCTGCTTTAACTAGCTGCTGAAAAACAGATTTTACTGGTCAAATCTTTAACTTACAAACTGCACAAAGAGCAAAATCACAGGAAAAAAAATCAGATGCAATCTAAATATGAGCAGCTCGTCCAGTATTCTAAACAGTACAACATATACATTAAAAAATGAATTCAACTGTAAAAATTAAATTAATATTATCACTTGAATAACTGCATACTGATCGAGTCATGCTTTGAAGAACAGCGTGGCACTTCCCCTTCTCTGTGAAATTCAGTTTTAAGGTGTGAACCAAACCAATTGTTCTGTTGTGATCTTTTAACTAAATGCAGAATCTCTCTGTCTTTGAAGTGTATGCAGTGATCCAAGCTAACCCTCTGTAGATTATATACAGCACATTATCAACATGTACTGTATGTTGCAGATCGGGAGGAGAAGCACCCTAATACTCACAACGGACATGACCAACATTCACTCTTGTAAGGAATGACTGTAAAGCACATACTTTGTCACCTTCTTGGGGTTTTTCCCTTTAACCAGAGACATGCAAGTTAAGCGACCCTACAACCTCTATGTGTGCCTTTAGGCACTGGAACTGACCAGGATCAGTGCTTTAGAAACAGGTGAAGAGGGGGGATGAATGGTTAGAGAGGTTAGCACTCTAATAACAGATAAAGACCAATCTTGCACAATTGGATTTGCTCCATTTCTCAGTTTCCACTTCAAACAACATTATGCTCTCATACTACTTCTTCATCTTTTTAAAAAATAAATAAAATAAATGAGACACAGTTCAGAAGGTATTTTGTGTTGAGCACTCACAGTAAGCTCCTCTGGAAAGGTTCTAACTAGAATGTAAGTACTCTGCTTGCTTTAAATGCATCACTCTAAAGAATCCCACAAAACACATCAAGGTATATCAAGGCATCGGTTCACTGACACAGCACGTCTTGATTATAAAGCTAATAATGTCATAAACTTGTATCACACTGCAATCAAAAGACCATTTTTTAAAAACACACAGAAGGATGTGCAAACACACACCCTCGGTGTAAATCCTGGAGCCATCTGTTACTTGGCAGGCACATGCACTGATCTACTGAGCGTGCGAGTGTCTGTTTGCGGCTCCCAGTGTGTACGCGTCTTTAACCTTCTACTGGTTTAATGTGTGGGAGAGATGGGTGACAGGTCGTGGTGAATGACAGAAGCAGAGCTCCGTCAGTCAGCAATTTTGTCAAAAACAGAAGTTGAAACTTTTTCCATCAGTCAGTCATTTCAGGAAAGGTCTCCTAATACTACTGAGAGTGAAAACCAGATTTTAATGCTGTGTAAGCTTCAAGTTTTCAATATGAAAAAAAGCAAAGTTTTTTTTCAAAACAGAGCAAGCCACAATAAGAATCAACATGACTACCCTTTTGAATCACCATTGTCGAAGTGCAGTATTATACAGTGTGTTGTAATGCCACCAAAATATGTCTAATTCGATGACTGGAGAGAAGGCAGCGTTGACGCGGTAAAGTACTACATTTTAAAAATTTTACTGTTTTCCCAGCTCTCAACTCTGAATAACACCAGTGAGAATGGATGTCCTTATTACAGTCATCTGAAAGTTAAGACCACAGCTGCTGTTCATGTCTTTTGTTTGAGAGTGGCAGCCAATCAGGAGCATTAATGGACAGGAAAGGGAGCTGAAACATTTTGTTTCAGACAGTGTTATGAACTGAGAGGCTAGACCAAGGCCCAGTGTAAGATAAGCTACTACAGTAGAGTCCACAAACAAAACAAAACAAAACAAAAATGCAGAGCTTGAAAAGAGCATAAACGCTAAAGGAAAAGTCATTTTATGGAATTTTGAACTTTTTATACGTGGAATTCAAACACTGAAATAACTGAAACTGAAATTTAGAGGAAGACACATTCATGTTTGCTTCTGAAGTCCTTCAAAAAAGTAGCATGAATAATCAATGAAAATCTCACTCTTCTGCGATCGCCAATTTAAAGCCTTTCAAAAAATGACCACACTTGACTCTCAAGTGATCTCAGACGTCTGACTGTCATATGATCCAATTTCAGAATCCTGATTCGCTCACACATTTTACTCTATAAAGACAGGATGCCACAAAAATGGCAGAAACAGAAAAAGCAATTGGTTTTTAAGTTCTTTTTAACATCATCTGCTAGAATATCAAAATCTCCTCACACATCAATAGCTCCTCATGTATTCACATAAATGTGCCATAAAACAGGTGACTAATTACCTTCCTTCAGGGTTTTGTCCACATTGTGCGACACCACCACCCTCCTGCTCTGGCTCGACTCCTGAACTGGCACCAAAAAACGAACCTGAAAAGTAGCCAAACAGGCAATTCCAGTTAAGGAACAACATAAAAACAGGAAATACAAGGAGAGAAGAGAGCTATGACTGAGAACTGTG
Organism: Perissodus microlepis; assembly: GCF_051167445.1. Taxonomy (NCBI): domain Eukaryota; kingdom Metazoa; phylum Chordata; class Actinopteri; order Cichliformes; family Cichlidae; genus Perissodus; species Perissodus microlepis. The sequence goes on along the minus strand of NC_140462.1, from coordinate 1,800,511 downwards.
CGTCTAGAAGGCCTAAAATCATGACAAATGAAGCAGCCTAAATTGGTCACAGCTCGTGCAACATGTCACTCAGACTAATGTTTGTGACAATACTCATCCACTGTCAACATCAATAAGTCATAAGCGCCACAGAACATCAAACATCACAGATGAAAGGCAGCCGCTGGGCTGAGGGATGCCACCAACCGGCTGCAAACACCCAAAGGCTTTCCTTAAAGAATAAATTACCATTTGTTGTGTGTATGCATGTGCTCAGTGTTGCAAATCAGGCTAAATCCAGAAGAATGACTGTACCTCATCTATTATAGAACACAGCAAGGATAAAAGAGTAGGGAGACATCATCAGAGAGACAGAGTGGGTACAAATGCTGAGGTGGAAGGAAATTAATTGGGGCAGGGAACGAGGGGGTGGAATGGTTGAGAAGGCCAAATCAGGAGGCAAAATGTAAAACATCAGATGCTCAACAGATCTAGTTTGTCAATAATGCAGAGTGTGCAAAAAGCCCTTAGATACAAGTCTGCATGTCAGCAGTAAACAATGTTTTCTGATGAGACACAGTGTGATCCTAATGAGATGTCGCACAGAGCTACAGTTTGCATGTTTCTGGAGGTGTGCTGCATGTCCCTTAATGAATTTAAGGGGTCTTCTTACCATGAGCTTGTTGAAGAACTCCAGCCATTCAGAAGGCTGCCTCCTGCTCCGGTTAAAGCAGCTGACTTTGAGAGGACTCTTCCTGACCAGCAGGGCAAAGCTCCCAGCCAGGAAACACAGGAGGGCGAATGACACATAGATGAAGAGCTTCAAGAAGAACGAGGTGAGAGACAGGCCTCCCCATGCCAGCTGAAATACTACTGCTGCCACCACGCCCAGGCAGAAGGCTGGGACGAACCGGAAAGATGAGCCGATGGAGGAGGTAGAAGCTGCGGACATGGGCCCCTCTTCCTCTCCCCCGGTATTGCTTCTCCCTCCAGCCGGTGATGTAGTGGTACTCGAGGGGGTGGGCATACTGCGACCCCACCATCCATATATGTGTCACTGCTAGTTATGCTGAAACGTCGCTCCGCTGGTTTGCACGCCAAGTCCCAGCGGGAGGTATACTGTGTACACTCGTGTATACCCTCGCCTACAAAACTGTCTCCAAAAAGAGGCATCCCCGCTCTGACATCTCCTCACCAGACACACGCCGCTATGTTCCCCCACGCTCCTAGCGTCGGCCCGCCTGGCAGCAACAATCACGGACCCCCGAGAGCTTTCTCAGCCACAACACGGCGCTCCAGACAACAAAACAGGGCACCGGGCTTCTCCTGGGAAAAGGCGTCAGGAGCTATCAGAAAGCAGAGAGAGGGAGAGAGCAGGGAGTAAATGGATGGAGAAACAACCACCGTCACCTTGGAGACACTTTCGGTGGAAGGGTAGCTCACCGACTGTCGTTTACAATCTAAGCTAGCAAGAAGCTACGCTAGAAAGCCAGCATAAGTTGCCATTACCTGCTTCAAAACGAGGAAGAAAAATTCATAAAAAACAAGGAAGAGTCAAGCAACCTCGAACTTCTGTGTTCTTTGGCTGCCAAGCTAACTGCAACAGGCGGCTAACTAGCTCGCGTGCTAATTAAACAATTTAACTTCAGCTAACGTTAGCTTACTCACCTATCGTTAAAAATTGGGGTGGACGATAACAGCGCTACATTCCAGCTTTTCTCTCCGTAAAATAATGTTCCACGGGCCGTTTAGTAATGTATTAAAGGTGCCATAAACGCAGCGAGAAAAAATGTCTCCAGTTCAAAAGCCCCTGAAAGATAAAAACAAGTACTGTGTTGTTTTACTTGAGCTCCAGCTGACTGACGATCTCTCTAAACGTGAAAGGGTGTTAGCCAATCAGCGCCGGCATTAACCACCGACGGCGCGTCTGTTTTAACTCTGGAGATGGTGTGATTGGACGGGGCTTTCGCTTGAACCTATCTGTAGCAGGGAAAGCACCGCCCATCGGGCAAGTTGGTTATGCTAATTAAGCACACCGCCAGATAGAGGATAATAGTTGGCTTATGATTGCGTAGATTTTTTTTATTTTACAGATACTGGCTTAAACAAAGGCGATACTGTGTATTTACACAATGATCATTTAGATTTCACACATATTTATTTTGCATTCCTATTTCCTGTTGCCCTCATCCCTACTTTCTATAATGATAATCACAGGCTTGCATTTTCTCATAATTGCCGCACTAGTAATGATTGACATAAATTTGTAGTTAGGCCATTATTAACTCCAAAAGGCTTTATACAAATAAAATAAGCCATCCTCCTTTGAAAAATCCAGCAATCCAGAGATAACGCACAGTTGTCAGTTCGTGGATTCATTGTCAGTCAAGTAAACTGGGTGGCTTTCTTTTATTGTCAGTATCCTTCTTCAGATTACATATAAGCCTTGCTGTTTGGTCGATGGCGTTCAGTCCAGCCTGACCTAGATGAAAAATTAAACATTAACATACATCAATTCATACATTTACTCGTCACAATATGTAGGCAAGCAGTCCTGTACAAAGTCATGTGGGAGTCTATTATTTTCCAACAGCCATGTCTATGATGTTTTAGAAATAGTAAGCCATAAACGGTACAGAATAAAGAGTGCAAAAAGTTGTGGATAAGGTTAAATTCCACCTTTGAGTGACCGTGATTTGGCATGTGGAGTAGCAAAATGTGCTCACAGAATGTCAGAATTCAAATAAAGGTGTCACAAGAAATTTGATATTTAACGTTTTTAATAAAAGAATAGAAACAAATACAACAGCATTAGAACAACACAACTAGTTAATTCAGCATTATGAAATAACAGGGAGGACTTGCATGTTTTATTTCTGGAATCATGGTTATAATTCAAATAAGAGGAATATGGAGTTGACAGTGTGTCCACAGCCTGTAAGTGGATAACAGTTCATGCATAGTATTTTTAAGCCTCTATTTATAATAATAATAATAATAATAATAATAATAATAATAATAATGGATTGCATTTATATAGTGCTTTTAGGGGCCCTCAAAGAGCTTTACAATTCCACTATTCATTCACTCTCACATTCACACACTGGTGGAGGCAAGCTATAGTTGAAGCCACAGCTGCCCTGGGGCAGACTATTTGTGTGTGCCAAAGAAATAGCATTGGCTTCAGTGCTATGTTGTCTATCTTCTCTGTCTGTATGACTTTATGACAACATCAACTCCTCTTACAACTATTTTCAGTGACATGATAATGGCTCCTTTCAGTTCAATGTTTGCGCCTGTGTCTGGCACACACACTGACATCAGATTCCCCTTTTCTCCACCAAAACAGACAGCTGTGTGTGCATTCTTCTTCCTCTTGCAACATGGAGCCATAAAACAGGCATTTCATAAGCATCTCCTACTAAGATAAGCTAAGACTTCTCTTACTCTTACTTCTCTACTTGCCATTTACCATTAAGATATAGTCCTATAACACAGGAAAAAATGTTTACAGTATTACTGTAAAAGTACTGTTTTCTAATTAGTTTCTCCCCACAATTGATTTGAGATCTTCTTCGACCAGTGAATCGGGGCTGCGATGAACCACATTGGGGTCATCATTGGGATCAATTTCGAAGGCAGTGGGTCTCAGCTTCATGATGCTGGTTTTCAGAGAGTACCACCATCCTCGCCAAGTGTACCAAACTACACCATCATCTGTTACAGAGTTGTAGTACCCACTGGGATAGTATTTGCCATTGAGATGGGCTGAGTGACACCTGAGGAGTGTGAAAAAACAAATATCCTTCTGTTATTTTTTATGATAATGGATGACTGATAAATACTTTTCCATCTTTGCAAATCTTTTGATGAATGGGCAAACCCCATACTTGTTGAACCACCAGCCTCCTTTGTCTTCTTCGGCACAGTTTCCCTTGTAGTTATCGTTGTCCTGGTCATAGGTGCTAAATTTAATGCCTTGGTGGCTGGCCCAGTCTGAAACCCCAACCTGATAGGTTCCAGAAAGAGCATCTCCAGCTGTACCTACATAGACTCCAAAGCTAAGGCGATAGTGATCCTAAAGAGAAGGATACAATAAGAGATTGTCAGCTGCTATAAGTTTAAAATAACAGCTGAAGTATGATACAAGTCACCCAACTGATGGGAAACCCTGAGGAAGACCCAGAACCTCCTGGAGAGATTACATATATTTCATCTGGTCTTCAAATATCTGGGGACCCACCAAGAAGAACTTGAAAGTGTTGTTGGGGAGTGGGACTTCAAGCATGCTGCTGCCATCATTTAACAACACATAAGAAGTTAATTGATGGCAGGATGGATAAAATTCAATTAGACCGACTCAGAATGAGAAAACTTAACCCTCTTATTTTACAATTCCCAAATTTTAGTCTTTATGCTATGATAAGCTAACCAGCAGCTGACTGTAGCTTCATATTTCTGTTCAGTCTCTTTCAATTAGCATCAAGCCTTTAAAAATGGTACAAGAGAGAAGAAAACCAGATATAAGACATATCAGAGACATGCATGAGATTCAAGATTATTTTCCCCAGCAACAATCAAACACATTAAATGACTGTCAAGTCTACTATCTATTAGTTTAGCGGTCACCTAGCATCGTTACCTTTTCATCCGCGACTCTGAAGTTCTTGTACTCAGCGTAGCGCTGGTTACCATCGAAATCTTCCAAGTTGATTCTCAGAGTATAATTCCCTGGAACAAACACATGAACATAACAAAAATGACAATTTTAAAACAATTTAAAATCTTGACCCCTGCAAACACAATAAGGATCTGAAGCAGTTTTTTAAGCAGTAATAACTTCTTTTGTGCACCATGTGATTTTATGCATTCAATGTTTTTGTACTCAAAGCTTTGTGGTTTATGTTTGTAGTCTGTCTATAGTCCAAGTATTTAGTGTTACTAAACTGTGACGGTCAGATGTAGCTGTAGCTAGCACCTCACCTCCTCTAATAGTATTCACTGACCTGAGCCACCCAACTGTGTTTGTTACGTTTTTGCATATTGCAACAGGAAGTCTGTGCATCAGTTTTGGTGAGTGAAATTCTAGTATTTTCTTAATGTTGCTTACTTAGCACTAATTAGCAGATATTTGTGTTTGTGTGTTGCACTATTTCAGTTTTAGAGTTTATGAATTCATCATGCTAACCAAGCTTGCTAACATTAGCTGACAGCTTCTGGCTTCAAAAAAAAAAATAAAAATAAAAACATAATACTAATAATAACAATATGGTGGGGGCCATAACACTATCGTTGTTGCGTCAAAACATGTCCAAAACCTGTAACTACTCCACTGACGCCAGAGGATACTGACTTTACCCACAAGTCATTGCATAGTGAACAAGAGCAGAGAGCAATGTTCTGCCATTATTGTGTTCCACTTGATAATATATGCTATCAGTTACTGCACCTTTAAACAATAAGAATAATATAGTACATTGCTAATACCTTGTTCGGTGATGTAATGCAGGTTGTCATTTCCGAGCCAAAATTCTGCATCCATGTCCCCAAAACCAGTCTTGTACTCTTCCCATGACCTTGTAGGCAAATAGAAATTTTTTTAAATGTAAATAATTAAATTTTTTTACCCTTGCTGTTAGATGTAAGACACACCTGTTAAATGTCCGAGCTCCGCTGATCCGTCTCTGTATGATGGTCCAACCACCTCCATCGCTCATATCACAGTACACTTGGACTGGAGAAGGGCTGTCATTGGCTTTGATTCTGTATAAACCACTGGATTTGTGGCCAGCGCTGAAGACCTGGGAGCAATCTGACGCATACACCCTCAAATTTAAATATGTAGACACATATTTTGTATTTAACACATTATCTGGTTTGTGATTCTGCGGCAGGAGATTTTCAAAGAAGATATTTTTAGTCTAGTCCTGAAGGTGTTGCCCTGACCTGCATACTGTCTGTCCTGGCTCTGGTCACCTCTGACTTTGTTGTTGCGAGGCTGGTTTAGTAGCTGTAATCTGTGCAGAAGGAGCTCATGTTTCTGAAGTTGGCCCTTCAGAAGATTCTCCCGCTCCCGCAGACGAGCCGCCTCCTCACGGCAACTGTCTGACGCCTACACACACATAATTGTACTGCTGTAATTGTAAGAATCATCATTCATTCTCATTCCCTCCTCTACACATAACATATGATAGGTATCATATGTTATGCTGATATAGAGAGTGAAACATAGATTATACAACAAAACTGAATCCAACCCTGTAACACATCACTAAAACTTTTCTTTAATAAAAAAAATAAGCATCAGCTTCCAGTCAAATCAACATTTAACCCTCTGCTCCAAGCTTCATATCCAGTTAATGTTTATGTGCATTTGCAGTTTTGACAAGCTGAATAACTATAATTTTTAAATCTGATACGCCACATAAAGTGCCATTGTTTAATACTTTTACTTTTATTCTTATGTTAAATTCAAGATCAGGCTGTACAAACTGAATCATTTGGGGAAATAAAGCCTGGTACTTATACAGCAGTCTTCCACTCTTTATTGCCTGCCTAAACACTTACTGCCTACCATTGACACATACTCGGGCAGTTCGGGGTTAAGTATCTTGCCTGTGCAGACCAGAAGAGCCAGTGATCAAGCTATCAAATTTCCACTTGGTAGGTAACCGCTCTGCCTCCTGAGTGGTACAACTTCTCTGATCCTACAATGAATCTTCATAAATATTTAAATATGTTCTGAGTTTGTATATATCCTGCAATTTAAAATAGGTAAAAAAGACATAATTAAAGTTACGTGGCTAAGTTGATTTCATCATTTGTCAAAATATGCTTAAATGGTAGATTACATTGTTAATTGGTCAATACGACACACAGCTAACATCATACATTAGGCAGAAGAACTTCATTTGACATTTGCTGTGGTTTAGGTAAAAATGAAGTAAATACAACTTAAAATTAAATTCAAATGTTCAGCCTACCTGGTAAATTATGTAAAAAGAAACGTGTCAGATCCACGTACTTACACACAGAGACTGGATATAAGCTGTCAGTATGAGCAGCAGCAACAGAGAGCCTCTCATCCTCTTCGTGTTTGGATATCACAACACCAATAAGATAGAAGTCGCAAATGAATAAGTATTTCGCTTTTTCCAGTTTGGTTTTATCTCTTTGATTTTTGCCCCTGAGCAAATGCTGCTATTTGGATCTTCCCCTCAGCTGGAACAAAACCACGATTGTGGCCAAGAAGAACAAGAAGAACTTGACCAAATACCTGATTCTCTACAGTGAAGAAATATGCAGCAAATATCCAGAACAGATGTCCGCTTCCCAAAATCCAGCCACGGTTTCAGGAAAACACCATAAAATAAGAGAACAGACTTTTTTCAAACAACTTTAACAGGTTATTTGAAGTTATTTCTTTTCAAAAATGTGCATTTGATGATAGTCCGCAGATCCATCCACCACTTATCACTGATCTGTATTGCATTCTTTGTCAGTGTCATTAAAGAGTCAAGTAGTCATTTTGTTGGTGAGCGAGTGTTGTGCCATTTTAAATAGATGTTGCCAGCAGCTAAATGCCACTGAAGGTCAACTCTAACAGGAGCAGGAAGAGCAGAAGATATTTTATCTCAAAGGATTCCAAAGAGACTCGACTGTATTAAGTGGCTTTTAGTGATTTCATTTCAAGGGAAGAAGAGGCAAGTTTTCTGTTGGTTGAAAGCTTTAATAACCAAACAATGACAGCTTTAGACAGTGATGCTGTAGGAGGATGTAATAGTATATAGTATATAGTATATAGTAGTGTTGGCTGTCACAGCAGGCATACATTGTGTAAATATGCCTTTTTCTTCAGTAAAGTTAAACAAGGTACTTGCCACCGCTCTCACATCTGTATGCTAAATATATAGCTGGAGTAGCAGGTTAGCTTAGTTTAGCGTGAGTGGTCATGTGACAACTAACCATGTGATGTTAATTTGTCCACTATTTTTGAAAATGTAGGATCAACTAAATAAATCAGCAGTCACACAGGGATGGGAACCAATCACAGAATAGCAAGTGATTGCTTAAAGTTGCTGGTAGTCGCTGTGAAAGTTGACTGGTAAAGCCCAGTCACGCAGTCCTAGAGACTGGTCACTGACTGCTTGGCAACCACTGGTTGCTACAGAAAAATGTGTATTGCCTGACCAGTTGGCAAAAAAACCTTTTTTTTTTGCTTTGGTTGCCTGTACTTTACACAGAACACACCAGCTCATCTGTAAAAACTGTCCAACTACACTCCAGGTGGTAATAAAACACAAAACCAGAAGAGGAGAACATTAGCCTTCAATGAAAACATTACACTTTTTGAAATGTGTTGCTGTAGCAATGAAGTGCAACTTTTACTTTGAGGGTGAATGTTCACCATTTCCAGTTCATCCTATAATGTTTCTACTCAAATAGTCGTTAGCAAGTGTTTGCAGAAGAGTTTGTATCTTCCATGCAAACTACAGGCAACCACAGCAATCAGCTAGTGGCCAAGGCAATCATAAACAGGCCTTGGATGTAGCACACTCTTGCATCTGATTTCACCTAGTGACAGCAAAGAAACACTCAGCTTCTAACTGGAGAATAGATTTTTTTTTCCCTCATTACTGGTGGCTGTATCACAAGCAACTCTCAAGCAATGTGTGCACGATATAAACTGAGAACCTGTACAGCTGTCGTGACAAACAGATGTTCTCATTTTTTACTCACAAGTAAAAGTAAACTTCATAACAGGTAGTAATCTTAAATATGTTTCTTAGAAAATGTTGCAGCATTTGGATAGAGAAGTTAGCCTTTGTGCTAAGCTAAACTGGCTAATGGACAGACTGACATTTATTCTCACTTATTTTCTAGCAAGAACGCAATTATTTCCACTAATGCCAGTGTACAGTTTAGTTGTAACAGCCAAAACAGGAATCAAGCAAAGACTGTAGAAGATGAACATTAAAAAAAATCGTCTTGTGTGATCTTAAATTTTTATTTGTTTTTATGACTCAAGTTCATAGCTTCAAAAACAGGTATACTTTGTGGTGGAACCAGTTATGTGCACAGCAGGCGAGAGGAACTGATATATAGAAGTACTTAGTTACTGCAGTAATGTGTCATTTCCCAACACATGGCATATGTTATGTCCAGTTAACTGTGGGTTTCGGCCTCTGTGACTCAAGCTTGTTGCAGCATATCCTGCAGATGTAGTGAGTTGGTGGGAGGGGGGGGGTCAACACCTTAGGTTAGCTTTCGTGTTCCTCTGTATAATTCCTGAGCAGTTTTGCAGGGTGATGATAGGACCCATATGTGTGCAACTAAATACAAATACATTGGTTATGTTCATTTTTTTAGTTTGCCTAAGTAAGGGGATGCCATTCATTCCTTAGCCTTTCTTCTCAGCAGGTTCTTGTGAGTTTGTTGGGTTTCCTGTTCTGAGGTTCTTGCTCTGGTGCATGAATCTAGATACACATACAGAAACAGACAAAAAGTTTCATCAACAGTTTCCATGGCCGGCCGCAGGTTTAGTAACAATCCTACTTAGACTTTGTCAAAAAAACAAAAAATTGTTAGAAACTAGCTAAATTAGATAATCACTGTCTGGTTCCAATAAAAAAGAGTAACAAATAGGAAATTGTATATAATTATATATATATATATAATTTTGCCCAATTAATATGATGTAAAGGAACTTAAAGGGCTGTTGAATTAATTTTAAGAAAATATAAGCTAGCTATTTCCAAACACTGTGTAATTAATGTCACAAGATCTTTGCCTAAGAGCTCAGACAATGCTTTACTTATTCCTTCATTACATATCTTAAATTTCATGTTGTAGAAATACACTACTTCTGTTGCATTCATGTAATAATAATAATAATAATAATAATAATAATAATAATAATAATAATAATAATAAATTACCTTTTTCTATCGATTTCCTTGGTGGTGAGAGCTCAAGGTCATCTGATTGATCCTCATCACTCTTCTTATAGTAATATGGTTGATCAGGGGGACCAAACCTCTGTAAGCAAACACACCACACAGTTAAAGATTTGTTTTTTTTGGAGCTGTCGTATTTCTCTGGAAGACCAAACCCCTCTTAAGTATAATGTACCTTGTCTGGCCACATGAAGCTTATGAAGAGAACGATGGGGAGTCCAACAACAAAGACATAGAGACCCCAGAGCCAGGGACGCTGGAAAGTGGCCAGAATGAGGGTCTCTATGATGCTCGGCTAGAGCGCACATAAACAAATATGTCATTAGATAAATAAAGTAACTGCATATAATGATTGATAAAAGATAAAAGATCAGAACAGCTTGTAAAATGATCACATGAATGTAAAATGCCAAAAAATTAGAAGAAGGCAAGTAACAAACAAAAGTACTGGATTTTAAAAAAAAAAGTGACCAAGATCATTATTCATAAAATCAGCAGGAAACATGACTGACTCATTTTTATGCCATGCATTTCTACATCTGACCACTAGGTGGTGTGTAAGTAATCTAGGTGCATGGACTGCAGAGCAAAACTGTTAGTCTGTTATATCAACCCACATCTATAGTGGCAGATTTCTATATGTTTTTTTAAGCATGCCTTAAAGATAAGATAAGAAAAAGTATAATAGTAAAAAACATTTTTTTTCACAATATTACACTGTATACAATCTTTAGTGAATACAAAAAAAGAATAAATGCAGTAAAACTCTTACATTTGCTGTAGCAGAAGCTGGTGTCACATCTGCTGCCAGCATCATGCACAGCACCAGAAAGCTGGTGTCCATCCCTAAAATACAAGTACAGGTGTACACACACGCATGCAGTGAGATCTGAATGTCTTTAGACTCTTTTTTATATGCTTCAAACTTTTTAAAAGTTAATTCAGTTCATTTTCTCTGATCAATCTATCCACAACAATCAGAGCCAAATAGATTATGTAGTCCTTTATCAGTTTGTTCATAATAAAGATTAAAATATTCCATTTGTTATATATAGTACAGATCTTATAGTTAAAAACAACTTTTGGCAGCAATGGCATCTTCAAGTATAGATGATTCTAGATGATTCTCTTGAATTGGCATAGTCCCCAGTATGTTCACAGAGCTGTCCCACACCCACCCACCTTCTTTTTAAATATTCTGATGTAACAGTATGACTACCTGTCTAATTTTCTGTTGGTTCCCCTTATGCTACCACAACAGGCCTAAACGGTTGAGGTATGGACCATTGAAGGTGTGCTGTGGTATCTGGCACCAAGATGTAAGCAACAGATCCTTGAAGTCTTGTAAGTTGTACAAGGTGGGGCCTCCATGAATCATTCTTGTTTGACCAGCACATCCCACAGATGATTAAACTGGATTGAGACTGGGGAAGATGGAGCCCAAGTCAATACACAGTGCTCCTCAAACCATTCCTCAGCCATTTTTGCTTTGTGATAGTGGCCACAGCCATGAGGGCGTACTGTTTCCATGAAAGCGTGTAGATGGTACGTGTCAAAGTAACATCCACGTGGATGGCAGGACCCAAAGTTTCCCATCCGAACATTGCCCAAAGCATCACACTGCCTACGCTGGGTTGCCTTCTTCAGGTAAGTGCTGCAAACAAATCCAACCATCCAAATGAAGGCCAGGTCACCTTCTTCCAATGCTCCATGGTCCAATTCTGATGCTCTCATGTTCATTGTTGGTGCTTTCAGCAGTGGACGGGGTCAGCATGGGCGCCCTGACTGGTCTGCAGCTATGCAGCCCTATACTCTACGATGCTCTGTGCATTCTGACACCTTTATACCAGAACCAGGATCACGATTTTTGGCAGTTTGAGCTACAGCAACTCGTCTGTTGGATTGGACCACATGGGCCAGCCTTTGCATGATCCTGTCACTGGGTCACAGTCTTTCCTTGTTTGGCCCAGTTTTGGTAGATACTGACCACTGCAGACCGTGAACACCCCACAAGAGTCACAGTTTTGGAGATGCTCTGGTCCTTCATCCCTAATCACCCTTGGATGGATGTGTTCATTAAGGAAGACTTTAATTTCAGTCCCATAAGAAATCATCTGAATATGGGGTGTTTCAGTCTTTTAATCTTAATAAATAATAAAACACAACAGAAAACTGTGAATTGTACTGAACTGAACAGTTTTTGACATGAGTCAGAAACACTATGTGTTAACACATTTTCAGCAATACTCATACTGTCTACAGGTGTTACTGTATACACATGCATGCACTAAACATACTTGTTTAAGACCACGTTCAAAGATTCTGAAGGAAGAAAAAACGTGATTTCAATCATAATCATTCGTTATTTATTTGTTCTGTGACTACAATGATCAGGGGCAGGAAGATAAAGTGCAAATAAAGCAGAGGAAAACAAGAAGATGAAGTCAAATGCAAGCGAGAGAGAAACGCAGAGACAAGAGAGATAAAGATTAACAATGAAGGGCGAAAATAAAAGAACAACGAAGCAAATAAATTGTTTTTAAATTGGTTTTTTTACCTGCTTTTCAACAGTGACTTTTCCCCGTTTCACTTCCTGAAATCTCACAGCTATGTGGTGTTGGACTTTGCTCTAAAATCAGTTGCTGACATGACTGCAGTTATACAGTTACCATGTTATAATGGGTATGACACCATTATTAACTTGCACACACACACACACACACACACACACACACACACACACACACACACACACACACACACACAGTATAAAAGAATGCATTCAAATTATGTAATTTATTGTTAATAAATGTTCAATATTTGTGTTAAAAATATACTGTTTTAATAACAAAACTGTTCATATTTTTTCAGAGTTTCTGAGAAATAGACTAAACTGCATGCTAAAAACACTGAAAATAATAAAATGACTCGTGCTGTTTTATCTGTGATCACTAAGACAGAAGGATGAAAGACGTGCTCTGTATTAATCTCTTTAATTAGAGCGGATGAAATGAAATGAAAGGAAATGGGCTGTGACAGAAAATGTGATCAGTGGAACACTTTGAACAGCAGGAGTCCTCATAAACTAAAAATGCACACTGTATGATAGCATAACGTAGATAAGAGGGACCCAGCCTGAAACCATTTACAGGGCTGAAAGTCCCTCCACACCATGAACTGAATCCCCAGGATAACTGATCCAAATGTATTATTATTTCTTGAGAAGAAGAGGATTTTTTTCAGATGATTAAGTTAATCATTTCTAAGTTGGAGCAAGCCCCACCACTGATAAAAGCTCCATGGGAAAAATCCTGCTAACAGGCATACTAACAAAGACAAACCAAACCAACCACATGACCAGAAAAACCTTCACACTTATGTGATTAAGTTTAAGATGATTTGATGGTATAGTAAGTCTTTTTTTTTTAAGTTATTTAACATAAAAATACTATTGTACTTATAGCTGAATTAAGTCTACCAACAAACTGGTCCATTCTCATAAACTCATAATTAATCCATGAAAAATACAAAGTGGCTTTGTGGAAGCTGCCTTTTTGTCACACAAATCTTAAATACAGTGGCCAAAGTGGACATCGCTGTAATCGTCTTTTATGTATGTGGCTAGAAATCAGTGGCAAGATCGTTCTCATTCTCATTATGCCTCCATTCACCTCCTACACCCTTGCCCACTCTCCTTCCTCATTTGCACCTCATTTTCTTCCTCCTCGCATCAAGCCTCATGTCCTTAAATGAATTTAGGGCTTAAACATTTTTATTACTGTCACAGTTAGCTAGTGTCAGCAGGTTAGGCATGCAAACCTGCTGTTTTCAGACAGCTAACAAAAAGCCACTAAAAAATGCAACAACAACAAAACATAAGCTAACATTATACCAGCTAATGTGAGGCTTAAGTGTCCTAAAAATCCCACTTTCCCTCTGATAAACAATTTGATTACATTCTCACATCGTAAGAGAGTTTAGTTACAAAGTGTTCAAGTTCTGTGATGTTAGATGCACATCAAAGACAATTCAGCTGCTCAAAGTTCAGCCACACGATGAAGGGAAACATTCTGTTCATATCCGAGTTTGGTAAACTTTTTGACACAACTTTACGTGCATTCACTCGAGCTAGCAGTCAGTGCAGCGCATGCCGTATCCTATGTGAAAGGGCCTTTGTGCAGTTGAAATGCGAGGGGTAAGAAAAGAGGATTTAGTTGACTGCAATCTGCTGACATGCAGTGGTGAGATTTTACATACTGTACCTTTAATGCATGCCAAATAGTAGATTAAGACATAATTAGGACATAAGTCAGCTGTATTTTTCGTCTTTAGGTTCCCTCTCTCTCAAGCATTGTTTATTTATTGCATTAATCTACTGTATACTTGCAATTTTATCTATATATTTAATCATAAAGGTGTGAGCAACTGTTCAGTGGTATTAAGAAAGCTTCAAACTAAAAGAAACTTCTCAGAAGAAATTATCCTAAATATTTCAGGAAAACTAATTTAAGACATTATTTAAAATCGGAAGGTAATTTCACTTCGCACACTGTCACCACCAGAAATACTCTCATTGCCGTCAGCATCTGACAGGAAGCCGCTGCCAGTTGCTGCTGTGGGGATGTTGCTTTCCAGGGCCGTTATTCGCTGTTTCAGTCGAAGCTGGGATGAGTTGAATTCACTCTGCAGACGGGCCAAACACGTCTGAAAGTAACATCAATGTTATTAGTCATTCTAATTTTTCAAAAACAAAGAGCCATAATGCAAGAAACTGTGTTATGAGAAACAAGACCACCAGCTACAATATTCAGCATAACAGTACCGACCTGCAACCGATCAAGACTGGTTTCTAGCCTCTCCACCTTCGTCTCCAACTCCTCCCCTGCAGACACATTCAGTTCCTCCAGAAGTCCCTCCTTCATCAGGATGTCCCGTCCCCTCTGCTCCAGCTGTGCCCTGGCATGGGGAAACTCCTGTAGCGCCTCCATCAGGTCTTGTTTGGAAAGGCAGAACAGGTCAGAATATCCCAGGCTCCTAATATTAGCCGTGCGTCTATTCCCCATCTTGCTGCCACTGATGTTTAGGATGCTGATTTCTCCAAAGCAACTTCCTGCGGTCAGAACAGCTAACTGTGTGACGCCATCCTCCCCAACCACTGCCAGGCGGCCCTCTTTAATTATGTACATCTCTTTACCCACATCTCCCTTGGATAAAAAAGACAGACAAAAAATATACATTAGCATTTTTAACAGCAACACTGTATAAAGAGAATTATGACAACTATCTTGATAACCGGGTATTGCTAGGTATGTTACTAGCTTCAGCTACCAAGAAGTAAAGGTGCCTATGAAGTTTCTGGCTATTGGCAATGATATGGAGCTTTTTTTGGGGGGGGGGGTTTACAAGTGTTATAATGTTTTGCTTGTACAAGAATGCACATGCATGTACAGCCCTGGATGCATGCATGCACAAGCAAATTCTGTGTTTGATCCAATAGCTTGTAACAACAGGTCCTATCCCCCTTACTTCCAAACATCCTCCTCAGGACACTGGTTCATGGTTGAATGCCTTCTCCAAGACCACAAACGCATCTAGACTGGCTAGGCAAACTCCGATGCACCCTCAAATATCTATGAGGGAAAAGAACTCGTCCAGGATTTAACAACCAGAAAGAAAACCACATTGTTGCTTCTGGATTTGAGGTTTGACTAAAAAGTGGGCTTCCCTCTCCAGCACCCTGGCATAGACCTTGCTAGGGAGGCTGGGATCCAAGTGAAGTTGAAGGGAAACCAGCCCCCATTTCTTTAATCCAAAGGCACGCAAACTTCCAAAGGCATGTCAACCAGGACAGCCCCACCACATCCAGAGCCTCAAGGAATTTGAGGGAAGTCTCATCTGCCTCAGAGGTCCAGCCACCAAACAGTTTAGGAGAAGGCGTAAGAAAGTCGAAGAAAGATTTAATGAATTTATTTTTGTGTATGTGCTTCGTAAATTTTAGCAGAATTGTTGGACAATGACGTTGGACAGCCCTTGTATCTATTGCATATCTACAGTTAGGTAAACCAGTAAACGTGATACCTTTCTACAGATGTAGTCTCCAGGACTGAAAACTTGCGGTCGGAGTTTTAACACCAATTCTACAAGGAGGCCTGCCTCACAGTCCTGGAAGATACGCACCTGGGTCCAAAAACAGACACAAAAGCAACATTTAGGAACTTCAGATCGTTTGACTAGTTTTGCCAAGTGAGGTAAAAGGGTAAGACATGGGTCTTTACCTTCTTAAGTGTGTCCAGGTGAACATTGATAGCTATCTCAGCTCTCAGTTTATTAGGCAGACTCTTGAGGACTTCTTGTTCATCAATTGTCTTCTGATTGGTCCAAAGGTAGTCAAACCAGCGGATGACACGCTGCTCCAGCACCTTGCTGACATGTCTGAAGTGCATGTAGTGTTTGAGTCCATCTACACGTGTTTGAAAGGTTGCTCTTGTTGCATTCATATTAGAAATCATGGATCCAACATTACCCACAATGGAGGCAAATATCAGAACACCAACCTGGAGAGAAATACCAGTAGTAATTGTTTTAGCAGACTGGAAAAACTAGTATACACCTTTTGTATAGGGTTTGAGTAAGCTATAAACCTACCAGAAAGTCAAATATCAGGAACAGATATTCTTCATCTCTGACGGGTGGAGGAGTTTCTCCTATAGTGGTCAGCGTCATGGTCGACCAGTATAGGCAGTATATATAACTTCGTGACAAGGTGCCGAACTCAGGGTCAGACGCATTGGGATAAACCCATGAGTCAGAGCCCAGTCCCAGGATTTTGGAGAAGCTGTAGTATCCGCAGGCATTCCAATGGATTATGACCAGGATGTACAGAATCAGTTTACAGATGCGGAAAGCATTGGGGTAGCCCGTTCGTGTTTCTGTACGCTCAAAGAACTCAAAGAGACGGGGCAGGCGCAGCAGTCTGTTGAATCGAAGAAGCGGAGTGTAGCCGATTCCAACAATCAGGTACAAGAGGTCAGTTGGAAGAATGGAGCAGATGTCAAACTGACACTGTAACGTTCGAATGTAGGTTTCTCTCAGACGGCGCACATCTTTGATCATCAAGCCTTGATCCAAGAAACCTTGATGTACATAATAAATGTAAATACAATGTCCCACTTCTGGGATTTTTAGAAACCTGAATTAAGATTCCATCAGGAACAAAAAAGAGGTCAGTGTCATAATATTTCATGTTCAGTAGTTTCTTGTCTGTTTCATGATGGAAACTTATCAGAGTACCTGTGTGAAGCCGAACAGCAATATCCAGGATATAGACTCCATCACAGGTGTAGTCCAGCACTTGCCAGATGAGCACGTTTCTCATCTGGAGTTCATCGAAACAAGCCCTAAAGAAATACAAACACCAAAGTGACAAAAATGATATCAATCTGCTATTCCAGACACGTGTCATTGCCCCAGAGAGGTGTTAGTAAGAGTAATAACACAAACAGGAATCTGCTTCTGAGAGGGAGTTTGACCGTTTGTATTAGCGGAAGCGATGTCAATGTCAGCTCCCTACCTGACAACTAGCAGGGTCCAGTTGTAAAAGGCTGCAGCACCAATCACCATCAGCCAGTAATAGTACGCGTCATCAGATGGAGATAAGACCACAATATTACACTTTTTTCTCCTGACAGAGAGAACCAAAAAGACAGACAGTAAGCATCAACTGAAGTTTCACAATGTTTGCATGTTAGCTGTTGTTTCCTCACGTGCGTCTGGAGCGTCTGATTTCGTGATCTGCATCTGAGCCGGTACGGCTGTGGCTGAACCTGCTGGGCGGCGCCTGCATGTCCATGTTAGCGGGGCCTCTGAACCGCTCCAGGAAAGAATCCGGTCGCTCCGTCTCCTCAGCCAAACTCTTCTGCGCCCATTCTCTCAGGGTCATCACCATACTGACTATCCTGAAGACAAACAGGCAGAAAGTGTTATTGTGGTTGTATCCAGCTAAAACATTCACTCTTGTACTGTTTTACGGTCATGCTGTTAATTCTCCATTATCATCTGAAAATCAGCTATCATACCTGGACAGAGCCCCTCGGGCCCGAAAGGAATTCTGGGAACCAGCATCTCTCCTGTCAATGGCTGCCATTTGCTGTAGCTCTGAAGAAGTGTCGTCACATATTGACTGTCCTCTGTGTATTCATGCACATACAAAACACATAACACACAAACCATGTAACTCAGCAAACAGTGTGTAGAGCTTTCAACAACTTGAAACTAGTGATTATCCTTCTGTCCACTTGGACTAATTTTGCTATCACGGTTGTCGCCCCCTGCTGGCCATGAGAAAGAATACGGATTTAAGCATCAACTAAACTGTAACAATACCTGTACAGCATCATCGGTGTGTGTGTGTGTGTGTGTGTACCTGCTAAGTGTGCTCTCAGCTCGGTCACTCTCCTCCTCTGTCCATGTTTTCACAGACAGCCTGTGAGAATCCTGGACCAGACCCGTCATCCTACAGACGCAAACACAGCAACACTCAAGTCATTTTCATTTTGTTCACTGCGAAAAGAACACAAAACAACACAACAAAACACACACATGGAGCCAGGTCGGCTGTACCCAACCCAAGATCCCAAGCACCGTCAGAATATGTGTCAGAACACACACTCACGCGTGCACACTGACACCCACATATCGCACTTATATGGAAGGTCATCTAATACGAGGTCATCCTTTGTCGAGCATCACCACAGAAACCAGATGACATAGCAACAAGCTGTACAGTAGTTATGACAACAAATCATAAGAGGGAGAGGCTGAAATGCAAAAGTGATCCATTCAGCAAACCTGGTAACTGTTCTGATGCTCCAGCGTTCAGGTGGTCAGTCCATCAGCTCAGATCCTGTGCATCTCGCCAAAGTATTATTTCTTTCTAAAAACACAAAACAAAACTCAACGTCTTTTACAGGCTATGAGACACGATGAACAGACTCTAGTGCAATACACACATAACACGGTGGATGGAGTGAACAAATGTAACCGATAAAAGGAACGATCACGTGGTACTCGGGGGGGAAAAAGCATCGTTTAAATTGCAAATTGTGTGTGTACGTGCATATATGTGTGTGTTTCTTTTCACCAGCATGCTCATCTGAATTCAAGAATCTCGTTTGAAGTGGCCTCTGATCTGGAAATGTGTCTTTGTGCATGTGTGTGTGTATTCTGCTGATTACTGAGAGAGATTTTTATGAGTGCACCTGCACTATTTCAGCTCTGTTCAGATGGATTACAAAACAACACAAAAATATACCCATCTATCCAAAAATGTGTTTTCACCATGTGTTTTGATTGGTTGTGATGGGATGTTGACATGTCTGTTCAAAATGACAGAAAACACGAGTGCCTTTCAGGGTAAAAGTCATTTCTGGGATCGATTGTCACGTGTAATTGGCTCAGTTATTACCAGCACACATTTAGAAAGTGAAGCAGCTGCCTCTCAATCATGATAGCAGCTATCCCTGCTGCAGTGATGACAAATACATCGCACTGCAGACACATTAACAACCTGTCAGAAGCTCAACTGACCTGTCCCAGTTTTCCCTCTTATATTGCAGGACAGCTGCAAATATTTAAGCCTTTGTTTCACAAAAACAACTCTGCTCATTTTAAGCCTGGAGATAGTCACCTTGCTGTATATTCAATAAAGTTAACGCTGACTGCTTTCCACCCATGTTAGGTCATGCTACTGTGCACGCTGCCTCCACTGAAAACATCACTCAAACCCTTGATGGATTCTGCCTGTCATTTTCCTGAAATAGCAAATCAAATATAATGTCGGTTCCCATCAGTGTCTTAACACATTTTAACATAATGCTTTGTCTGTAAATCACAGCTTAGCTCCTTTTTGCTTCAGATAACTCTGAACTTGTATTTAACACTCTAAGTCAGGGGCATCAAACATAAGGCCCGGGGACCAGAATCAGCTCAGCGAAGAATTCCAACCTGGGCAGCTCGAAGGCTTTGGAAAATGTGAAGGAGTGCATGGATTTTGAACTTTTTGAGTTTTGAGCACCTCTGAATGGGCAACAGTGTAAGCAGATGGGCGACAGCAGTAGAATACACACCAGCTGCTGCTCCCTTCAGGTAAAAACAGTACATTGATGCCACATTTCACACATGCTCACCAAAACTGAACAACAGTAGATTGGAAAAGGGTTGCCTGCTCTGATGAGTCTTCTTATTTGCTGCAACTTCATGCTGCCTTCTATCAGTGCTTCTGGCAGGTAGTGGTGGTGTAACGGTGTGGGCTGATGCTTTCTTGGCACACTTTGGGAGTATTGAGCATAAATGGCACAGCCTACCCGAGTACTGTTGCTGACCATGTCCATCCCTTTATGACCACAGTGTACGCATTTTCAGATAACGATCAACGTCACAGAGCTCAGATCATCTCAAACCGGTTTCTCGAGCATGACGTTGAGTTCACAAAAGGAAAGTTTTAAGCCTAATCTTAAAAGTAGAGATAGTGTCTGTCTCCTGAATCCAAACTGGAAGCTGGTTCCACAGAAGAGGGGCCTGAAAACTGAAGGCTCTGCCTCCCATTCTACTTTTAAATACTCTAGGAACAACAAGTAGGCCTGCAGAGCGAGAGCGAAGTGCTCTAATAGGGTGATATGGTACTACAAGGTCATTAAGATAAGATGGGGCCTGATTATTTAAGACCTTGTATGTGAGGAGCAGGATTTTGAATTCTGGATTTAACAGGAAGCCAAAACAGGAGAATTCTGCTCTCTCTTTCTAGTCCCTGTCAGGACTCTGAGTGCTCTTAGAAATTAAACTTACATTTATCCATGATATCCTGTTTCAGTAGACCAAGAAAATTCAGAGTAGCCTCAGCTGTACCATCAATTAAATGTAAAACAGTCTTTAATTGCTAAATACAAATAAATATAACATCGTGCTATTTGCTACGTGATGGAAGCAAAATCTCAATAATAATATTTAAGGAAATGGAAATGAATGACTGCTATTGGTTCTGTTCAGTAAGTAAATGTGTGGTTGTTGCAATAACACGCTTGAAACGCCAACAGAACAAATCACACAGAACACAAAACTAGATAATATATGAAAAAAGATTTTATTGTTCACCATAACAGACGTAATTGTGCACACAACACATTGAAAGTATTGCTCGCATGACTTTAAATTCATCCGGGACTAAACCTTTGAGGTTGTTTATTGCAGTCATCATGGCAGCAAAAGCAGAGCTACTGAATTCAAGTGTTATACTGGGACAGACCGTCTACAGACAAAGTGCCAGAAAGAAGCACTACAGATGTGCTGTTCTGGGTTAAAAATCCTAGTCAAAGCATTTAATAGACATTGAAGGTTAAAACAGTTTTCAGTTTTATATTCTGTGAATATATTATCTGCCTATAATGTAGCACAGCTTTGGTCATATACATGAAAGATTATTAAGGCTCGAGAACAATAACTGACACATGGGAAGTTGAGAGGAAAAATGGAGGAATGGAGGCAAGGCAGCATTAGGTGCTTCTATGTGACATGTGAAGTAGTTGTTTTTGAATATTTGCCACGTGTCATAACTTAAAGACAAACATAAAGACACAATTTCATATTTTCTTAACAGGTTTCCCCTTCGCACAGTCCGAGCATGCATGGCTCAGACCCTGTGATAGTCAGCGCTCTTTTAGATTCATCTCAGCGAGCAGCACAGACGATGATCACCTCGTAAACGATCGTAAAAATGAGATCCAAAGAAAAGCCCCAAACCAAACCTCAACCTTTATATCATGTAGCCGTTAAAGAAGTCCCACTTTACTGCTCTTTACTGTTTACACTCAGATTGGATTCACTCTGTTTTGGCTAGCTCAGAATAACCACATAAAACAACAACGCAGTACATCTATGCCCACTACACGTGTGTCTGTTTGTCTTTAGGTGCAAGCGTGTCTCCTTTAAGCTTTCTTCATCCCTCTCCCCATCAGGCAGGCGAAGATGGTCATCACCATTTTGAGGTTGACATCTACCAGGTCTTCAGGCAGGGCGTAGACTTTGGTACCAATCTTCCTCGCCATGGAGATGGCATACCTGGAGAAAGGAAGGATGGTAATTAAAGCGTATCACCTCATCATCACATCGTTGATGTAATAATCCGAATGCCCCACTGCCAGCTAAGGTTCTAGATAGCAATGTAATGAAATACAAAAGCGCAGTAACCACTGGAAACAAACAGAGCAGCAGAGGTGATTACTTGGCATTGCTCAGTTTGTCTTCCTCTGACAGATTTTCCTTTTTAACCAGCTCAAAGTTGACACTCTGCGGCTGGATGGCATCAATCAGGTCGAGAACTGGCAGACTGCTACTGATTATTCTGTCCTAAACAGAAGAGCACACAAGCATCACACGTCCACAGCTGGCCTTTCACTCTTCACAAGCAATAATCCACAATGACAAAACAGAATATACATGTGAAAATATCTCACATTACACTAGTAATTGGCTAGTTTGAGTAATGAATGCATACTTTCTCTGGCAAAGTGTAACTTTTTACCTTGAAGCTTTTTATAGAGGAAGTCTTGCCAGCGCCAGACAAAGTCTTGTTGACCCAGGCAATGATCACATCATCTCCAGCAACTTCTCCATGTCCAAGGTCTTTGAGGACATTTAACATGTACCTGCATGTGGATGTGAGAATATTAGCCTCATTACTGAGCACTATATTTCCCATAAGCCCCGGTGTTTTTAATCATCAGTGCACCGATGTGTCTCATCATAACAGCTCAGTGCATTAAACTCAATGAACTTGGTAAGAGAGCTCTGACTTTTTCGGTTTCCATCCTGAAACAGCAGCACCCCCTATCTGTCCTCGACTGTACTGCAAACCCAACATAGGAATCAAAAGAAAATCACCTCCTCATCAGCTGCCACATCAGTGCCAGGGTTAGAGTCGGGTTTCCGTCGTACAGGTCCTGTCCACCAATCCCCACCAGGAAAAACCCGGCTTTTTGCTTCCCCAGCTCCACGGCGTAGTTACAGTTTTCAATCTGCAGTGCGCACAAAGACATTTTTGGGATCTGCAACTTGTTGTTTACACTTTATACACTGTCCCAACTTTTTTTGGAATCCTAGTTTTTACACGCACACAAACAAAACATGGCAAATTTCAAAAGCCACATTTAATTTATAGTAGAAAACATATCAAATGTTTAAAAAGAGCAGATTACCATTTTAAATAATAATACTAAAAAGGTCAATCTGTAGATGCAGTTTTTTCTAAATTCCACTGTGAGTAAAATATGGATTTATGAGATTTGTTAATGTTGTTGATGGATGGATACATTCTGGATACATTCTGTTTTTACTAACGTTTTACACATTCCAACATTTTTTAATATATTTCACGAGTCATAAGTTCAGCTTTCAAGCTGATCTAAACACTAAGACAGTTTTTCTATTCTTGGCTGTCATCGCTGTGAGTAAGATGTCCTTAATATGGTCACCTAAGCTTAGACTGTCACCGTACAAGCTCCATCCATCTGCTGACTAGACCGTCTCTGTATGAGGGGCAGCCAATAAGAAAACAGTTGTCTTAAAGAGACGGGAAGAATGTGTGTCGAGTGTGAAACAAAACAAGGTGCTCCACCAAGACCCAATCTAAGGCATAAATATATGGAGATGGAAATGAGTATCATACACACCCATTAAATGTGTATGTGTCGTTTCCACGTGAACATCTTTTATTAAAAACTGTTCTTTGAATGAAGCAGTTTGTGTATTTACCTTTTTTAAGTGGCCTCCTCCTGCTTTGAATGGAGGGCGATTGACTTTGTCCCAATCCACTGGAACCTTAATCTTTTCATAAAGCTGCAGAATCACTATGGCATCCTGCAGATCACTGTACACACACACAGTGGCGTGTGAGGTGAACATGCACATGTAAACTACATATCAGAGTGTTGCTAAACGGTACAGATCGCACACTGACCCATAGATATGATGAACATTTGGAGAGACGCCGAGAGAGTTCATCCAGTTCCTGAAAGTTCTCTCCTCCCTGGTCTCACCTGGAGATCGCGAAAGACAGAGTTAGCCACAGGATCTTACCTCAGCGACTACAGGAGCGAGAAAGGAAATGCTCATCCATGCTTACTCTCCACAATCCACTCTTGGTTCTCTGGTTTAGTGAGAGCCGGGTGTTTGTTGAAGAGGGTCGCCACGAAGGCCATGTTGAGCTTAGAGTTTCCACTCACGACATCGGTGGCAGTGACAAACTGCCTGCAGCCCAGACGGTTGGCCTGCTGCAGCATGCACTCTGCTCTCTTTACCAGATCCTGCTCCTGTGACACACACAGAGGCGTGTGATATGCATGTATTTAAATGACAGATTCATCCTCTGTATTAGTTCTATTTTCAAGCGTTCAAATAAAGAAATTGAACCATTTTCTCTGACATCACTGGGGCATTTTTCTACTGTGTGTGCGTGTATGCAGGGTGTGTATGGAGGGTTAGGCCTGACTAGAACAGCACTACAAACAAAGAATCTACAAGGCAAAGGCACGCTGCCTTTCAAGCAAACTCACATATAGACCGCTCATGTCAATGTTAACATAGGGAACATCCTCTTCGCTGCCATCTGGGGCGATCTGCTCGAGCAGGTGGAAGTAGGCCTTGGAGTCCTGCGTGGGAACAGAAGTGCACAAAGGCAGAGACAGACCCGTGTCAGACTGCACTCATGTTTATTCCCAGCGCTAAAAAAAAAGATTCTTCACCCTCAACAAACATGAAGGAGTAAAATTCAACTAAATGTAATATTTATATTCTACTTGTACTTAGTTAAAGTCAGCATTTTGAGAGTAAACATGCATTTTGAGTGACATTTATTCATGGTTGATTTCAATAGCATTATGTGTTGTTGCAATATGTGACAATACTCATGCAAAATAAATGTAAATGTGTGTTTAATGTGTGTAAATGTGTGCAAAAATAAAAGTGCATTTACAAATTTTTATATGAAAGCAGAATACAGTTAATTGCAGCCAACTGCAGAGCCAACCTGCCTTTGCTTTTTAATGTTTTACTGAACATCTATTTCAGCCGTCCCCAACCTTTTTTGCACCACGGACCAGTTTATGTTGCGGATAAGGTGTCGCAGATAAGCACAACAAAATGAAAGCAGCTCCGGTACCAAAAAAAGAAGATTTATTCATAACAAACGGGAAAAGACCCAGGAAAACCGAGTTAACGATAAATACGATACAAAATAACGATAAAAAACCCCAAAAACCATAAATTTCACACCCGAGCCTCAACTCTTGCACCCTGGTACCAAACGACTCTGGGGGTTGGGGACCGCTGATCTATTTAATTTGACCTATAATTATTTTACTCATGTTGGGCTTTGGTGGAGACAATCAGTTCATCCTCTACCTGAAACAAACTATCCTCTGTCTTTAAAGCGTCCCTCCCCTTGAGCCAGCTTCCCTCTGATTGGCTGTCCCTCATGAAGAGAAAGTTCAGAGAAAAGCAGGTAGCTGTGTTTAGCCTGACATGACCATATCAGATATGTGAACTCAAACAGAGCCATGAGTGGAAAACAAACGCTCTTCTGTTTCACAGGGACTATTTGTGCATATTCTGCCCTCATCATTTAAATATTCTAGTTTAATGTTTAATCTAAGCAACTATTCAAATGCCCGTGTGTCAGAGCTACAACCCATGAATGAAGTGTTTATACTGTCACAGGCATATTACCCTGAAGAGGATGTGATTTTTTTTAAATTGTGACCCAACATCTGTAAAAGATCAAATAAGGATTCAGTTTCTGATAGCAAACAGTGAAGCGACTGGTTACATTTTCTTACCTTAACATTGGCAGAAAAGTTTGATATCTTCATCCCGACTTTCTTTAAATGGAAATTGACCCAGCGGAGCAGCAGCTCTTCAGGACTGAGCTTCATCAGTTCCTCCAGACTCTCACCTTCCTCTAGCAACGCTGCAATAGCTATACAGAGAGAGAGGAATGACTCTGGTGCCTAAACTAAACTCCAGCATGTATTTAAAGGACAACTGCTATATAAACTTCCATGTTCTGATCCAGGGACACTCCCGTTTTTATCTGCTATAGTTCGTCTACAGTCATTTCAGCTCCTCTTCTGATTGGCTGCTCCTTACAAACAGAAGGTCTGAACAGTGAAATGAGCCAAGAGTCGAAAAAACTGCCTGAAACGGAGCGCGCTGAAGACAGGAATTAAATAAACTCATTATCTGAAAGTTCAGCCATCGGTCTAATAGTGTAGATATAC
Source organism: Perissodus microlepis (assembly GCF_051167445.1). Lineage (NCBI taxonomy): Eukaryota > Metazoa > Chordata > Actinopteri > Cichliformes > Cichlidae > Perissodus > Perissodus microlepis. The sequence continues at coordinate 1,774,251 of NC_140462.1, read as the reverse complement.
AGCCTGGACAGGAAACCCATCACCACCCGGCTTTAACTAAGCAAATAGGTAGGAGCCTTCCATTAACACACAGACACATCCTGTACATGTGTCTGTGTGTGTCTACTGTACGAGCGTGTGGGGGCAGTGTTATAATCTGGGCCTGCTTCAGTCAGTTCAGGATGACAAAGCCAGGATTCACTGGGCTCAAACTGTCAAAGAGGGTTCAGATTTTGTCAAAAAAGTCAGTGCAGCTTTGGATAGAAGTAAATGTAGTGACACTGCATAAGCTTAGTGAAGAGCTAAAGGCGGTTCAATGTGACATTTTACAGTGAGTCACTTTTTTGTGGCCAGGAAGTGAAATGATAGAAAATGTAGGAAAACAAATAATGGGTCCCCTTTAAAATGTGTTTTACGTTTTGCATGTTTGCAGAATTCCCTCTCCACAGACAAATCTATCTGCACTTCTATGTGCTCCACCTTCATTGCGGCTCAGCTCGATATCGGCAAACAGCCCTATCTTGATAATCTGCCAGAGGAGCCCGAGCACCAGATGAGGTTTCCCCTCCTTCAGATCTTGAGCTCCGATGTTGACGACCTGGCACCCGATGGCTGAAGCAGAATTCAGAGCCAAGTTCAGATTCTCCTGTAGGATACGAAGGGTCAGGGGTTAAATCGCATTAAGCCAGCACGCGATTAAGATGTGAAAGGGAACCAACTGACCTGTTTGGTGAAAGGAGTCAGTTTCTTTTTGTTGATGGTTCTCTCGTCGATGGTGTCAGGCACAGAGAGGTTGATGAGTTTACTGAAACAGTGAGCGTGAGGGAAGCATCTTAGCGCACTGCCTGAACGTGACAAACAGCGTCTAAAGAAAACTGCTTTACCAGAGCATGATGCCATCTCCGACAGCTTTAAACAGATCCTCGGTGTTGGGGTTGATGGGGAGAACGTGCTGACAGTCGGGATCCTTCTCCAAAGCCGAGTTGAGGTAGTTGGCAAGGGCGAAGCGCTCCTGCTCTGAAATACGACAAAGCCAAGTGTCAGATCTGTTTCTGCGACGACTAAAACCTGAGGCTGTTTGATCAGAGAGTTCTCTGACTCCACCGGGCGGTGACACCACACATATTATATATGGCGTTACTAACCAGAGATCGAATGTTGAGTTCCTGCACTTGAGAGCTCGCTGGTGCCCCCGATGGCTACAATGCCTTCTTTCTTGTTGAGAGCTTTCCTGAAACTCTGGGCTATGCGGTCGTCCTTGAGTTCCTTAAAGAGCTGAATATATATGCAAACACACGCTAACTTACAGACAATCAAACCATGGTTACTGTATATTTGTCAAGATAATAACCAATATAAGTCATTTATCACCTAATATGTTATGGTAGTTTGCCTTTCTTTACAGTACATTAGTATATAAACAGATTTTTATGTAACATGTTTACTTTTTTGGCTGCTGTGAGTAAACTGTTAGTAAAGCTGTGAATTACTACAGTTAGTTAACTAGTGTTACCTACAGCCTCGAACTCTGATAATTCAATTTTGCTGTCGTTGTTCAGGTCCAGCTTCTGGAGGAGTTGTCTGAGCTGATATCCGGGGACAGGACAGCCAACCTCTCGGAAGAGATTGCCAAGTTCGGTGGAGGAGATGTACCCATTGCCATCCGCATCTACGCGTGGTGTGTCGAGACAGGAAATGAAAGAGAACTTTACGTAAGCTTAAACTTCTACTCTTTATTTCTTTATTTACAGTTTTCCAGATATGCAGGGCGAGATTTAAAGTGCTGCCATTGTGACATGCTAAGAGTCAGTGCTCTAAAGTCTCAGCTTATGTTTACTTTGTAGTATTTTCCATTGAAATGATGTGCAAATCATGGCATTCTTTTCTCTTCTTACGTTACACAGTGTTCCAACTTTTCTGGAGTATAATTTGCTGAATTGCTTCTTCAGTGCAGCGGTCCTTTTTTGCTCCACCGACGGTTTAATGTCAGACAATATTTTCACGGACCGGCCTTTAAAGTGTCGCGGATAAATACAACCAAATAAAACGATACGACCAAGACAAAAACTGTGTTATTTAGTAAATTTATTAATAATAAGCAAATTCACTGTGTAATTGTGTAACTTTATTAGCAGCGTCCTCCTGAAATGCACCAACAACATTGAGAGTAACATCCTCCTCTCTGCCCCTTAATGCTCTGTGGTCGCTATGGTAACGCGTAAATATTTCTTTCAAAATAAGACACACGACTACAAAACATATATAAAGTACATGAAAATATATAATTCACCATAACGCTAAATCAATGAGAGGGGAGACAATGACCCCTGAAGTGTGTTGCTTATGCTCAGCCTGCTCCGCAATTTTGTTTTGGGAGCTGGAACCGCAGAAAACCCCACTTCACACAGATAGAGTGTGTGTGCTGTTGTGGCAATCTTGGGATATTCTGCCATGACTTTCATCCAAAGTAGTTGATGTCTCGAACATACTTTTAAAGCTTTTAAAGCAGTTCGTGGGTCTTTTGTGAATGGGGAGTAGCACTCAGACTCTTTTAAAAGCAAAGACAGGTGATCGTGCACTAGTAAGTTTTTTATTTTTTCTGTGCGGCCTGGTACCAAAAAAATGGGAAAAAAGACCCAGTGAAACCGAGTTAGCGTCAAAAACCCTGAAAATCATCAATTTCACACCCGAGCTTCAACTCTCGCGGCCCGGTACCAAACAACTCACGGCCCACTAACGGACCGTGGCCCGGGGGTTGGGGACCGCTGCTTTAGACAATAACGGGAACGTAGGCGTATCAAAGCTTCTGTCTGCCAGATCCTGCACACGTACACAGGCGTGCACAAAGAGGCACTTTTCACAGTCATGTACACCACACAGTCAAAAATAAGTGGCTAATTCATAGATTTCTGCAATGTGAACGCACAAACACACACATTTTTACTCACCCACTTTGTTAAAGGCCTCCTTTATCTCCGCCATCTCCTCGTCACTGAAAGACTTTGACATTCCGACACCTGTGAGACACCTGACACCTACACAGGCAAATGATGCATGTAAGTGCTGCGTACCAACTCCGGACATGTCGCACAGATCAGGAGTAATGACCATAAAAGGCTTTTAAATGCAGATTCCTTATGCATGCATTGTGACTGAACTGGCTGCAGTGCTTCAGTTCGCCCTGCGCCAATAATTTTCTTTTTAGCAGTGCAGATTTATCTCAGTGATTACATTACTGCTGGTTGGAATAGCATTTCCCAGCTTTCCGTGATAGCGCTTAGTTTCAGATACATGGCTGCACTTGAATAAATCAGTATGTCTCAATATGACATACAGACAGTTGTATTACTGTATTACTCATTATTTCTGCATTTACTGTTAAATGCTTCTCTCAACCTGGAGCCAGCTGCAGAGCTCACACAGCAAAACTCTGATAACTACGTCAGGAAGAAGTCAGTAGCTTGAGCTATCACAGGCAGGGCTCTTTAGCGCTGTAGTTACACCAGCCTATCATTGCTAAAATCTTCTAAAAGAATAAAACAGACGCCACGGGCATTCACTGGCCAGTTCCTCAAGTGCACCTGTTCTTTATTGGCATACTTTAGGCCTCTTAGTACTAACCGAACATCATTTAAACACCATCTCAAAAGGACTTTGTCTCAGTTCCCTGTATGCAAATGGCCTGCACAGTCACCAGATCTCAGTACCAGTGTTGGTCAAGTTACTTGAAAAAAGTAATCAGTTACTAATTACTGATTACTTCCCCAAAAAAGTAATCCCGTTACTTTACTGATTACTTATTTTCAAAAGTAATTAATTACTTAGTTACTTAGTTACTTAGTTACTTTTTAAAAACACAATTTACAACCTGAATAGATGATAAAGCGATAGACCTTTCAGCCCAATTCTACTTTTTCTACATAATCCATCATACAAAATGTAATCAAATGGAAAAGTCCTGTTTTAAAACTTGTTTTATTAGTTTTAATCTTTTAACTTTATGCATCAAGCAAACATTTAATTATATGCAACATTCTCTGACTGGAAGAAATTTGTTTAATATTTAAACCTATTTTCTGCACATTCCAGCACATAAAATAATTTTTTTGTGTGTGTTTACACTCACTCTTTCAAATAGATGCAAGTAAAACACAGCAGAAAATAAATAAAGTTAAAGACTAGCGGTCCTTTTGCTCTATTTTCACCTGTAAAGCAGGAGTAGGGTAGGCGGAGGTTTACCCTGGTGCAGGTGTGCCGCAGCGGTCAGTGGAAGAATCCGCGAGTTTCTCTGTGAGTTTCCCATTACCCCGTAGCGCACTCGGTGCTTGCTTGGAAGTTTAGGGGGATTTTTTTCGCTGTAAAAAGAAGTTTTCTTCCCACGCACAACAGATGCTAATGTTTTTGTCACTTTTTATGGAATCAAACTTAAAGTAAGGTCAGTACTTCCACGCTTTAAACGCTGCACGCTCATACTCTCTCCTGCACTCGATGCACACAGCTGTTGTCACGAACGTCACACTCGCTTACGTCATCGTCATGAGACATTCTCGCAAAAAAATCACGGTTTTAGTAACGCAGTAACGCAGCGTTCCTACGTGAAAGTAACGGTAATCTAATTACCGTTTTTGCAATAGTAATCCCTTACTTTACTCGTTACTTGAAAAAAGTAATCAGATTACAGTAACGCGTTACGCGTTACTGCCCATCTCTGCTCAGTACTAAAGAGGACCTCTGGGACATGATGGAATGAGAAATTTGCATCATGGATGTGCAGCCAACAAATCTGCAGCAACTGTGTGATGTTATCGTGTCAATATAATAATTACAGGGGCGATCGTGGCTCAAAGAGTTGGCAGTTTGTCGTGTAACCGGAAGGTTGCCGGTTCGAGCCCCGGCTCGGACAGTCTCGGTCGTTGTGTCCTTGGGCAAGACACTTCACCTACCGCCTACTGGTGATGGCCAGAGGGGCCGATGGTGCGATATGGCAGCCTTGCTTCTGTCAGTCTGCCCCAGGGCAGCTGTGACTACAACTGTAGCTGCGTGAATGTGAGAGTGAATGAATAGTGGAATTGTAAAGCGCTTTGAGGGCCCCGAAAAGCGCTATATGAATGCAATCCATTATTATATGGACCAAAATCTCTGAGGCACGCTTCCAGCACCTTGTTGAATCTATGCCATGAAGAATAAAGGCAGCTTTGAAGGTTAAAGGGGGTCCAACTCAGTACTTAAAAGGTGTAACTAATGAAATGGCAGGTGAGTGTACATTACAGCATAGAGCCTGAGTGGTATAATAGCCATACACTAATATCATTATTGAAAGCAGCTGTAAATAGAAGAAAAGAAGCTTGATGTAATGACATAGGTTGTCCAGCAGAGCGGCTCCAAATATGCAGCTGGCACCAATTTCCATTTTCAAAGTGAAATTTTCCAGCAATGATACCAAAAATATTAAATGTTATTAGGGATCATTTCACACAGCCATCCAATAGGCCAGTGACTATGAAAGTGTGGGGCCCCCTGGTGGACCACGCAGGTACTGCAGGTGGGCTGCGGTAATAACAGAAATTGAACTAGAAATTAATTACATGCATACAAATACATATTTATATTAATACATTTATTAAAAAATATTTATATAATAAATGAGTTTTAACAGTTTTCTCACTCAATAAGGTTTTTTTTTTTTCCAAAAACTGAGCTCCTATTAGGGCTGCATCTCTTGAAAAAAAATCTCTCATCCACCCTGATCATGTTACAGCATGACAAACAAATTAACAGGCAAAGCTGAGCGTGAATATGCAAACAGTGGTTTCTCAACCAGATACACATGGATACAGGCACTTGAATACAAGCCTTCTAATATCTCTATAAGAACTAGAAACAAAAATGCCCCTCCCATGTACTCTGTTAAGAAGACAACAGTGGTGATCAGACGGCAGTTAGCTATACCCACGGTTATTTGAATAAAGAAAGAAAAAGCATCTCTCCTAATGCAAACCAGCCCAAATATGTGCACATCGTACTACTGCTTTGAACTGGTGCAAACAGCATAGAGGTATTTAAAAAGTGTTGCTGTTTTTTAATGTTGATTTTACAAGCTAGATTTCACAGGTTTTTACGCTTTTAAAGGCAAAAAATGTGATTCGGATTATTTCGAAAATATCGTATTATGATCTAAACATTTTAATTGTGTAGCAACTCTTTCACAATACTCAGTTTTATATGAAATGTACACATCATGCCGCCGCCAGGTGTCACTGCTTTAGGAAGATCAGACCTTCAGATGGACGTGTCCTTGCCAATAAATCCAAATCCTTTTATGAGTATTATTATTAGTGTTTGTGTTTGTGTGTGTGTGTGTGAGAGGGGGGGGGGGCGGTGACTATTATTTGGACAAACCGACCACCTCAAAATTGCCCCTCTGTTGTGAGACGTGACACTGACTGAGCAGCACTGCAGCACCGGAGCCCGCTGTAAAAGTCTGGCTGTCTGCATGCAATTTGTACTGCAGATTTAGATTAGGCAGAGCCCGCGCACATGAATGATGTTTATAGCTTATAAAGCCTGACACATGCTCAGTGTGACGACGCACTTCGTCCGGCCGCTGCTGCTGCACCGTCTGCCAATCACATTCTAGCACTAACAGAGAGAAAAAGCCACTTTCACGTCTATTAATGGTGTGGCTGAAGCCTGAGTGGGAGTTTTATAAGACAGGCTGCAAGTAACGCACAATAGGCTGTAATAATATATGCAACTCAGATATAGTATTCCAAGAAGACAAAGTCATGAAATGAGAATAAAAGTAATACACAAGGTGACATTTTGCTTAACTACCATGTGTGCATACCATGAGCCATCTAACCCACAAATACTGCGTATTTTAGCGTATGTTTAAATATTATTGAATACAGTCTCTACAAGCATCCCCACATAAGCTGTAAAATGTGATTTCTAAATGAATGGACGGACAGCTGATGCGTCGCAGTGAGTTTTAAAATGTTTTCTTCCGACGCATAAAAGTCTTTACCTCCTGTCATTAGTCACGAGAAAACGCCCTGAAACTCTCATTGTGCTTACCTGTAGTCGGCGGATGGGGCAAAATCACCTGGGGAAACCAATCTCTCTGTCGGCCTCCCTCTGCCCCTCTGTCCCGTTTTCTTCTGCTGACGCCGCCCGGAGAAGGGAGCCGCTCCGCCCCCTCGGCGCCACCCTTTCCCTTAACCAAGCCTCCTCATGCCCGCGGTCATGTTTGAGCACCAAGCAAAAGAAAACACTGTCTGTGGTGTTCTTCGGAGACAATGGCGAAATTTACCAAGAACATAAAGTTCTGCACTAATGAAACAGAGAGAAACACGAAGACTCACTTATGGCCACCTGATATGTAATGCTAAACAAATAAAATGCAGTAACACTAACAGTAGCTTAATTAGCATTAATAGCTTGTGTTCATCAACTTCAAACAATAAACTCTTTGATGGGCAGACTTGAAGTACATTATATATAAACTAATGTAAGTAGTTCTAACAATTTTAGCCTATTTACATTAACACTAACTATAATCCATCTGGAAGCAGGTCTCATATCTGGCATCTTTTTACAGCTTTGATAACTTATTTAACAACCACTTACAACCTTTTACTTAATAAGGGAATTTTTGGTATGTTTAACAGTAGAGTAAGAAAAATTTCTAGATTATTTAAATGAAAACATATATCAATATATTGTACATGTAAACATGTAAACAAAGGTAAGCACTAGGTTGTGAAAGGCGGCATGTTGCCTTCAAAGGATACTTTTAAGCTTTTAATAGTGTAAATGTTCCTCACTGGTTCGCATATTTCACACGGAAAAATTAAGCTAATATGTGGGAGTATTTATTTGAAAAGAAACTCAAACTGAGCAACTTATTCAAAATCTGTGAACACCCCGTTAGCTTGGTGCTATCTTGGCTACATAAAGTGCTCATAATATGAGTGTAAGTGTAAAATTTCTATATTAAAGTTACAGTGTGTCAAATCTCACCACTAACAGAATTCTCTCTTCTTACCTTCTCATCTCACTCTTCATAGTGACAGTAGGCTGTTGGTCCATGTTTATCTCAAAGTCTCCACATCTATTTACAGTGATACAGTGATACATTTTGAAGATATCCTAGACTTTTCTGTCTGTAAACACTGCTGTTTTAGCCACGGTTAGCTGCCTTTAGCTACTGTTAGCTGCTGTTAGCTACTGTTAGCTGCTGTTAGCTACTGTTAACCAGCGTTAGTAAAGTTTTTGTAATCGTTAAATTAATATAAAAGCAGTTGCCACACCTATGTGCCACTGAAAGAACACCATTGGCAAATGTTTATTTAAACTCAACTCACATGTAACTGCTATGTGCAGATAAGCAGAAGAAACTTTAGTATAAAACATAAAATAAATAAAACATACACTCTATCAAGAATGCCAGAAAAGGGACCCGTTTCTTTGTTTGGGCAGCATGAATCCAAAGTAATAGCCAACAAAATGGTCCAATGAGATAGTAAACTCATTATATCAACCTCAAATTCTAATATGCATCACCATCAGTCATGTGCTTATTTTTAAATTATAGTCTGCTTCAGATTATTCTACAGATTATTACATTTTCTAAAACAATATGTGTAAACAGTCAGAGCCCTGCTGCTCCTACCAGTCCGTACATGTAGGAATTCCTCCTGCTCCTCTTCCCATTCCTACTCTTCTCATACCTTTCCTTCCTCCCCCTGCTCTGTGATGTCTCTCTCCCTCAGTGGACTGATGTGTTTCATCTTGTCAGAACTGTCACAATTCTTTGATTGTGCCAGACACTGAGCAAGACATTTCCAAAAAGCCACACAGAGAAGGCATGCAATTCATGGCTGTTATTGTAATGAATGAATCCAGTAATGCAGCAGTAAACTGAAACCAGTGTCTAGTCGTTTTTGTAACCTTATACTAGACTAATGAGTGCTGGATTAGACCGCACTGGCTTGTGCACAAAACAATGTGGCTAGATGCGATTGAACCTGATTGTCATAGAGAATGAGCTCTGTTTGCCAAAGCTTGGATATATTGAGTAGTCTTTTAACAAAACAAAAAAATCTCCTCCAGCCGGCCTGGGGATTTGTCTTTAACTGACGTTAATAAATAGCAAAGATCCTTTTTATTCAGTGTTGTGGTTATAGAAGGGCTTTGGCAGAAAAAGGAGCATCCAGAAAGGTCACTGTGCCACCTCAGCTGATTTCTACTAATATACCTTTACAACCAAAGTAGTAATAAACTATAGTTAAGTTACTGCAGCTCAAGCTCAAGTTAACGATCCAGCTAACAGCGGCTTAGTGCATTTGCAACAACTGTGATAACGTTCGTGGCTAAGGAGGACACTGGTGTTGGAGTGGATCGGCCTCTGGAAGGCAGACTTTTTGAAGCATCCCCTCATGTTTCTTTGGAACTAAAAACAAAAGGTCAATTATCAGCCTGTGCTCCAGTTTTGTAACTATGTTCTCACTGAAATACTCCAGAATCATAGGAAATGTGTTGAGTACATTCTGCGTTCACAACTTAGCTCCAACTATCATTGTGTTTGTGTGTGTTGAGTTCACTGAATCACTTCTGCAGCTATAGAGGAAGCATCTCTCCTGCCCTGTACACGTTGCAGTCTAAGGCACAAGTGCATTTGCATTGTACTATGTACATCTCTGTTGTGTAGCCTGTAAAGGTGCCTGAGTGTACTGATTTATTATTTAAGATGGGAAGCACAGCTGCTCATAAGTGACTACATTTTGTTAATACATATATTTTTAAATAAAAGCCAAATGCCACCCTGTTGAAGTTGGTCCAGATCATACGCTCTGACTCCAGCCACAACTACGATCAGTTGGTCTCGGTTTGGTGCCAGGAGGAGAAGGAAAATTTACAGATTTTGAGGAGCGCAGATATGGACAAAACCTTTATTTATTGCATAAAAGAACAAGAAGGTGATGGTAAAGTGTAAATTGCATCCAGGACAGAAACAACTGCCTTATGCTGCTGACACAACACAAGCTCTTTGCAAGCATCAGCACAGACAGTATGCAAATGCAAAGCTAGCACCTAGAGTGATGTTATAGCTGAGTGCATACTGACCCCAGTCCAGCAGCCACAACATGAACTTACACAGGGAGCAAAGGCAGTGCTGAGCAGGCTCTGTTCTACTTCTTAAAACAGAATTATTGTTGTTTGAAAACTCTTTCAACTTTGCATTTTATCGTTGGTTCTGTGTTCATATGTAATAAAAGAATGACTTATTAGAATAGAAATTTGTGGGTTGGTCGTCCCATTGCTTGTTATCGCCACATGAGAGGCCGCTATAAACTGTGTTGATATCACACGTCTCACCTAATCTGTCCATGTTAGTGTAGTGGTCATTTTGTGGAAAACACACTAGTTGTTGTTGTTGTATTAAAAGTTCACACAATATTAGTCATCTGAGACATTCATTTAAAAGCTCAAGGTATTTCCTTTGATTTGAGTCAGCTGTTCATTGTTTGAGCTAGCTTAAATGATTGTCAGTAGGTCAGTTGGGGAAGGTTGTCTTGCGGATGCTGTGGTTGGTTGTCACCAAATACTGGAGGATGAGAAATATTGATGCTAAAAAGAGAATGTTCAAACAAGAAAAGAAATGTGCCCACAGATTCTTCCCACAGAAATCTGTCTAAGAAACTAGATTGTACCCATGGCAATCCAGGAGCATACAATATGTCAAAACTGTGACCTGTGTGACTCTTAATGAGACAGTTTGATGTTAATGTAGTTCCTGTTTGTTCTCAGATGTTTAAAGCACATAATAAACTGATTTGCTCACTACTTTGTAATACAAATACAAATACAGGCCATTTACTACTGTCAAGACTATGTGCTGGAAAAGTTAAAAACAAACAAAAAGGCTGTTTGTCTTCAACAAATACCAGGAACTACTGATATTTTTTAATGGAAATTCTTCAAATACTCTTATCTGTTCCAGGTGTTTTGTGGCTTTAATAATGGATAGATTATATCAGCACTGAAACTTCCTACATTTCACTGCTCATACATCCCCAATCAAAAGTTTCAGACCACTTGAAAAATGGCAAGAAAACCCATATTTTGCATGGTTGGATCCAAGTTTCCAAACAGAGCTTCAATGTGCAACAATAAGAAGAAATGGGAGTGAGACAAACCATTTTAATTCAATTCAATTCAGTTTTATTTATACAGCGCCAAATCACAACAACAGTCGCCTCAAGGCGCTTTATACTGTACAGTAGATCGTACAATAATAGATACAGAGAAAAACCCAACCATCATATGACCCCCTATGAGCAAGCACTTTGGCGACAGTGGGAAGGAAAAACTCCCTTTTAACAGGAAGAAACCTCCGGCAGAACCAGGAACCAGGGAGGGGCGGAGCCATCTGCTGTGATTGGTTGGGGAGAGAGAAGGAAGACAGGATAAAGACATGCTGTGGAAGAGAGCCAGAGATTAATAACAGGTACGATTCAATGCAGAGAGGTCTGTTAACACATAGTGAGTGATAGTGATAGTGGGCGATCGTGGCTCAAGAGTTGGGAGTTCGCCTTGTAATCGGAAGGTTGCCGGTTTGAGCCCCGGCTTGGACAGTCTCGGTCATTGTGTCCTTGGGCAAGACACTTCACGTTGCCTACTGGTGGTGGTCAGAGGGCCCGGTGGCGCCAGTGTCCAGCAGCCTCGCCTCTGTCAGTGCGCCCCAGGCAGGCTGTGGCTACAATGTAGCTGCCATCACCAGTGTGTGAATGGGTGGATGACTGGTTGTGTAAAGCGCTTTGGGGTCCTTAGGGACTAGAAAAGCGCTATACAAATACAGGCCATTTACCATTTACCATAGTGAGTGAGAAAGGTGACTGGAAAGGAAAAACTCAATGCATCATGGGAATCCCTGGCAGCCTATGTCTATTGCAGCATAACTAAGGGAGGATTCAGGGTCACCTGGTCCAGCCCTAACTATATGCTTTAGCAAAAAGGAAAGTTTGAAGCCTAATCTTGAAAGTAGAGATAGTTTTATTGAGCGTGCAGTTTATTGAAAATAAGGCTTAAACTGAAACGAGGCTGTTTTACAGCTGATCAAAAGTTTAGGACCACATGTGCAAATCTGTGCAAAAATGTGGATTCATTGTCATTTTCTATCAGTAGTCACGCTGTTATGACGTTCTGATAGCAAAGGCAAAAAAACGTTCCCTTTTTGAACGTGGTCGGGTTGTTGAACTGCATGAGCGGGGTCTGTCAGTGCTGTGTCCACTCTCACAGCACTGCTGAGGTCGGACACAGTAAGACGGTTATTTGGAATTTCTTAAATGATCCTGAGGGTTATGGAACAAAAAAGGTCAAGTGGAAGACCCAAAAAATGTCACCAGCACTGAGCCGGAGGATCCAATTGGTTGTCCGCCAAGACACTGGATGATCCTAGACCCAGATTAAGGCCGTTACTGGTGCCGACTGCAGCCTCTTAACCATCAGACGGCATCTGAGACTGAAGGGCTTCAAAGGCCTTGTCTCCTTGGACTCCAAAGAACCGACCGTTTGGACTTTGCAAGAGAACACCAAACATGGGACATTGAAAGATGGAAGAAAGTTTGATTCTCTGATGAGAAAAAACCATCAGGACCTTGATGGTCCTGATGGTTTCCATTGTTACTGGCATGACGAGCGGATCCCACCTGAGATGTTTTCTACGCGCCACAGTAGAGGAGGCGCCATAATGGTCTGGGGTGCTTTTTCCTTCAGTTGAACAATGGAGCTTCAGGAGGTGCAGGGGCATCAAACTGCTGCTGGCTGTGTCCAGATGTTGCAGAGAGCATCCCTCATGACTGAGGGCCCTCGTCTGTGTGGTAACCACTGGGTTTTTCAACAGGACAACACTACAGTACACAACACCCGCAGGACAAGGGACTTCCAGGAGAATAACATCACTCTTTTGGACCATCCTGCGTGTTCCTCTGATCTGATTGTTTTCAGGAAACTGCATGCTCAGTAAAATATTTTGTGTTACTCCCATTTCTTCTTGTTGCATGTTGAAGCTCTGCTTGGAACCTCGTTAAGATCCAAACATGCAATATATGATTTATTTTTCCATTTTTCAAGTGGTTTTAAACTTTTGATCAGGACTGTACATTGAAAAGTTCACACAAATTATCACTACTTCAAATGAAAGGTTTATATGGAAGGAGCACCAGGTGATATTCATGTCTAAACTCACTGATGTCTTGGTCTGAAAAAAATTAAAAGTTATACTTTATTTTTTACCACCATTTTTTACTGAAACAATAGAGACAACCAACCCTATGGGGGGATTGGTTGTCACAAAGTGTCAAAGCATCTTTAATTGTTGTTAGAAGTGTACCCATTTTGAGCTGGCACCTTCATTTCCATTGTTAGTGAAGGATTTTTTGCAATTCGTGCAAGAGTAAAAGGTGTGGCCCTACACAGTGCCCTTGTTTTTGGTGCCTTGTAATGTTACACAATAATAGGATAATAATGTATATTGAATTGTTTCAAATACAACTTCAAACATTGCCCATGATTCTAATTGAAATGACAAAGGAAAAAGTAGTTGAAGCATAGTCCACAGAGCCACACAACCTTGGATTTGAGCTGGAAGCTGCTCAGCCAGCTCAAATTGAGTGTTGTTTGCTCTCCAGTAATGCCCGTGAGACACACTGAAAAAAACACAAGGAAACAGAAAGCGATGTGGACAAGCAGGAGATGGGAGAGAGTCAGGAACAGACCGACTGACTGAGCATTGTGCAGTTTTGGCAGGATGGATCGAATGTTTTAAACACATGTTCAGATACACCGAACAGAAGCTCACGCTGTGTATCCACGTAAGGATTGTATCGCTCAGCTGTGTGGCCAGGTGTCTTTGTGTGTGCGTTAATCAGAGTAAACAGTGGTAAGCCATTAAGCTACATTACACTGCCATGAGTTCACAGAACTTAAATGAGATGCCACACTAAGCTGGAAATTAAATATTATCATAAACAACAAAAAGTAACTTAAGACGTTTTGTTTGACAGGAAATTCACAGGTGCAGTGACAGACAGCGTTATCCAATGTCAGTGTGTCCTAAAACTCCCTCACACAAATGGAACGCGGCCCAGATTAAAAGCCTAAATCAAATCAATGCATGCTGTTCACCTGTTATCAGAATCAGAATCAGAATACTTTATTGATCCCTAGGGGAAAATAGAGCACAGGCTCTCACACAAAAGGTGAGAATCGCCATAGCAACTTGCAGTAGAGAAAGCATACGCTGTCCGTAGGAACGATGGTATCATGATCCAGCGACACATTGTGTCGTCTGTATCTGGATGAATGGAGCTGGGACTGATCAAACACCTGAAGGTTAACATGTCAGGCACCTAAAACATTTTCCCATAACTGTACCATACAGGTTTGATATGCACATGTGGGCATTCCTCTTTACATGTATTTGAATATGACAATATATTAAAAGCACGCAGACAACATAGTATTGTCTAAGTCCATGCAGTATGTGCACGATCCTTTTGGACGACATCACTGAAAGAGGGTGTTATTGCATATGTCAGCTGAAGTATTCTATACTTCATGACTATACTGTTTACTATATTTTATACTTCATATCCTAAACTTTTATATAGTCCCGTGTTTTTGAAAGAGACCAAGGATATCATGATACCACTGTTCCAACGTGTTGTGGCAGCATCATCAGTAACTCACATTATGACATCATCAGAATCTGTTACAGAACATATAATACTCCAAAAAAGTGAGAACTGGGAGTGATTTATTTGTTACATTACAGCGCTGTATTATTATTGTTACTATTTCCTTTTAATGATGTTCAGTTAATTGTCTCTCTGATTGGCTTTTTAATCACAGTTAGCTATTCATTAGTGTCATCAAGAGCACTTGCAAATAATCGAAATAATAATCATAAAAATAAGTCATGAGAATAAATAAATATAATACTAATTATGATAATTACTGCAATCCAATCCAGTTTTATTTATAACGCACTTTAAAATAGCCAGCACAGGACCAAAGTGCTGTACAGAAAGTAAGTTAAAAACAAGAGAATAAAAGAAAACAGCAAAAATAAATCAATAAAACACATAAAAAATTAAAACAGCCATATAATAAAAAAATAAGATTAAATAGCATAGAATGAACTAAAAACAACTAAAATATAACTACAACTAAAACCAACATCTCACATGGTGTCAAAGGCAGTGCAGAGGTGGGCTTTCAGGAGTGATTTAAAAAACAGGCAGCAAAGAGGCCTGTCTAATCTCTAAAGGCAGATCGCTCCATGGTTTTGGAGTTGCTACAGCAAAAGCACGGTCTCCTCTAAGTTTGCGCTTTGGCGGGTTCACCATCAGAGACCTGTACCTACAGTTGCATGCTTTTTTGAGGTCAAACCAGTATGCCCCTATCCTCCTCCTGCCGATGATGTTTTCCTCTCATGTCCCTTCATTTTTATCACCAACAACCTGCTATTACCAGACTGAGGTATTAAAAACATCCTGTGTTTGTGAACAGGTTTGACCTCTGACCTCCGCTGCAGTACTGCACACTCATGCTGAGTCAGTAAAGGAGGAAAAAAGAATGCTTCTACTTCCACTGTTGCTCCGGACATTATTTGTGTGTGCGCGTGTGTCTGTGTTTTTGCAAGGTATTAAGTATTTGGTTACATTTCATCCTTTAATCAAGGCAAATTAAACTCTGATGTTGTAACTTTACACGCGTCCTGTCGTTGCAGCTCATTCAGGGCACTTCTGTCCCTTAGCTACACCCACAGTTAGCCTTAAATAGGTGAGTGTCATCAGCCGGGTCGTTCAGGTTTGTCTCAGAAGAAGAAATAAGGGTGAAGTGAGAGCACGTGAAGGAGGGTGTTTTCTCATGTCTGTCCTAAATCAGGTCCATCAACGATTGTGTTTGTGTGTGTGTGATGATAGGCTGTTGCTCTAGAGAACGATGCTCTGTCCTAAGACCACACCCATTTTAAAGTCCCCCCCACCCTCCTCCTTCTTCAGTCCACTTGTCCTTATTTGGTCGTGCTGCCAGCTCGGCTGATGATTGGTGGAGTGAAAACTATTTTGACTGAAATACACATGCACGCTCAAACACACCTATATTGTTCCCAGCACCTCCCACGTGCACACAGGTACAGACATGATGTAAGGGTTTTCTCTGTACTGATTGCAGCTAAAAATAAATACACAATAGCAAAAAAATTAATAAGTAGTAAAGTTGTTTTCGAATGCTTGAATGAATCTTTGCCCTAAAAATTTAGTGTTAAAGGTCCAGCGCAATGTTCGAATGAGATGGAATGATACATAAATGCATGTCAGACGGCACGTCTTGTCCAAACACGCAGGACAGAAAGCCTCAGTGTGCATACCTGATTCTGCAGGAACACCACTGTTTTTAACATCTGGAAGTTTCTTCTAATTATGCAGGAGGTCTATGAGGAGACACTGAAGAACGGCCAAAGCAGCATTCCAGATCCCAAAATATGACATTTAAGGAAGCAGCTTATCAGTAAGTTCAGGAAGTTGTTTTGTTATCACACACACTGAATGCATCCACACCCCAGCCCCCTCCCCTCCACCAACACAGCTAATTGCCATGAACTGTAGACCATCCGTCTTGGACAGCAAATCTAGTGCTATTATTATTATTATTATTATTATCATCATTATTATTTATTCATTTTGTAGAATCAGAAGAAGCACTTATACGTTTCAGATGCTCTTCTTCTACTATTAAAATGGTTTTGAGCGAGCATGAAACTATTTTTCATAAAAGGCAGAGCTGAAAACAATCAGGTAAAACAGCACCACCTAGTGACCAAACAATAAAAAACAAGGACAGGGTCACAATGTATTTATTTTACATCCAGAGATAAGGAAGGTACAGACTCTGTATGCATTTAGAAGATGCGAGTCTACGCTGGGTCACTCGGTGTTGTCTCAGTCAGTCAGACGGCTCTCCTGCAATCTCCAGCTCAGATAAAATAGCTCTGGAAGGGTCAGAGAGACGAGATACAGTGTGTAAGCTTTAGCAGAATAAATGGGATTCAAATTCAAATTTTATTTGTCACACACACACAACCATACACAGTATGACATGGGGGTGAAATGCTTGTAGCTGTGCAATGCCCAACCATTGGGATTGGGAGCTATGATGTCATTGCTGATGTCTGAAGAAATCATTCACCAAGTGGAAAACAACAGCTCAAAATCCATCCATCTATCCATCCAATAAAAGCACTTTTTGTAATAAATCTTTTGCAAGTTTAAACTCATAATACTGCCCCCTGTGGTAAAGGTTTACGGTGCTTGAATTTTCTAGCCACGATTAACCACATGCATGTTTGGACAGATGAGACAAAGTGATGGATGCATCACTCTGGGGCTGTTTTATGGTCAGTGGAACTGATACACTTCAGCAAAGGAAGCAGACTTCCTTAGAAGTTTTGAGTATAACCTCCAGCCACCTTGGATGCTGAACATAACTGAATGTTTCAGCAGGGCAGTGACCCCAACCACGGGTGGAGGGATGATGTAGAACATTTGGATTAGTCAAAATCCAGACCTCAGCCAGAATTATGCCAGGTTTACTGATATCAACCCATAAAATCTGGTAACAGTGTAACTTGATAAGGGCAATTTAACCAAATATCCAATCTTGAGGTGTTTTTGTAATTAAATAACAAAACTATATATCTATCCAGATATCTCTCTCATGTATCCCGCTTACCTTTGCTCTTCAGTCAGATCAAACTCAGCCAGTGCTCTCTTTGCTAGCCTCCATGTTGTTGGCAGGCAGAAGGCTGCAGACAGCTGCACCAGCTGCACTGCTTTCTGGGAGTCGCCGTCACTGTGGCACACTGACAGGAAGTTGTTCAAGAGCCCCTCGCTGTAGAGCAACACAGCAGGAAACAGAGTCAGAGGCAACTCAGCCAACACAAGCGTTCGTCTGTGCAGGTTCTGGATCATCAAGCTCACAGTAGCTTTGAGAGCTTGAAAAGAAGAAAGTGGATTTCTTTTTTGTGAAGACATTTGTCTTCTTTTCAAACTCTTTACTATCAGTTTTAAAATGTCCTAAATAAAGTTACACAGGTGAAGTTTTCTGCATAAAAAACAGCAATTGTTGTTCATGTGTGACATGATGAAGTAGTGTGGGCTTTGTCATTGTCATCACTCATTATGAGTCTAGTCTGAAGTGAGACTTACGAAGGAACTCTGTTCCTGGACTTGAAGAGCTGCAGCATCTCCCTGCAGAGAAAAGGTGACATTAGATTGCAGCCAAGTCAGAATACAGTAAAAGTTCTCCTCCTGACATGTGCGGCTGTCGCTCTCACCAGGCCTGTCGGGTCTTGTTAGCTCGCAGCAGCAGTGTGGTGATGTGTGAGAGGGAGGCGGCGCTCCACTCTATACTGGGCCTCAAATCAAATACACTCTTTACATCCAGAGCACATGCTGCAAAGGACTCCTGAACCTGCAGGCAAAAGGCAGGCGAGCTCATAGAAACACACTCAGGTCGGCATTACTAACTCGCTCGACATCACTGTCCAGATAGCGAAAACTGATAACACAAATGTCGTCAGACTGACCTCAGGACTGTGTTTCTCTCTGGCCATGAGGCCGAGCAGCTCCTCCACCAGATCAGGTTTGTTATCGTGCCCGAGAGTCTTGATGTCTGAAAAAACAGGTCAGTGTGACAGATCCTGACATGCAGAGGAAGGGGCTTTTTAAACAATCAATGCATTGTCTACTCAAGATATGCACTGAACAATGCATCTTGGAACTCACCTTTCCATATAGAAGGCAGCAAGTCCAGACGGCTGTCCGTGTCCAGGGCCTGCAGCAGGTCCCTCATTCCCTGAGGGTTGGGGTAGTAGAGCTACAAACGCAGGATATAAGGAAAGGTAGTTAAAGCAAGACTGAAGGTGAAACCTATTATTTCTTTATTTTTTCCTTTATAAGACAGAGACAGCCAAATCTTCCAAAACAAATCAGTTTTATCCCCTTTTTTCTCAACTTAGCGCACTTGTGACAGATTATAACTAACTGAGACATTATGTGCATATATTTAAATATCATTTACATATGCATATAATATAAGCACATGGAGCAGACAGAGAGAAGCAGATATGCACTGACCGAGGGAATGATCTGCTTGTACCATTTCAGCACCACATCTATGTGCTCCATCATGCACAGCAGGTTGAAGAAGCGACCACTGCAGAGGAGGGAGAATGGTTGTTTACCTACCCACGTTTACTGCTTATAACTGGATCAGATACAGATTCAGAGTGATTACACTGCACTGCACGACCATATCGTTAGAAGTTAGCAGAGGGTTCCTACTTACTAGTAAATGCTCTGCTGGAAGGAGTCTCCCAGCAGCCTCCAGTTCTCCCCGACATCTACCAAACTCTGGATTTTATATCCCAGCTCCAGATCTTTACTGTCCAAACACTGCAAGGACAAAAAGCATGCACGCGGAAACAGGTCACGCTGTATAAGCAGGGCATAGCCTCCTTTAATTATAATGTATGGCTGATAATTGTGTCACCACTGATCTGGGAGCTAAGAATCAAACGCTGCCATGACACTGTCGAGACTCTAAGCAGGACTCACTATTCTCATTGCGCTGGAGAAGAACAGAACTGGAGAGACAGAGAGAGAACACAGCATCAGTTTTACCATCCGCATGTCCGCACGTTTGTTCTTTTTTTTTTTTTTTTTTTTTTAAGAATAGTCACATTTTATATAAAGTTATATACAGCATAGTTACATACAAATATAAAGTCTCCTCCACTTAAACTGAAAAGACTGGATTTGCTTTCAAATATCGCGCCTTTACAGATTGCAGACATCAATAAAACCCTAATGTGCAGTCTTGAGGCTGCACTGAATGCCACAGGAATGCCAAGGTAAGCACAGCGCTGCTCGATGTTTAAACATTAACACATACCGGCATCGTTTCATCACCAAGTATGTGATAACAAGTGATAATAATACTGGATATGAGCCAATCTGCTATGAAAACCATCCCGCTCAGCTGGAGGACAATGTGACCGGGAGTAACAGCGACTCCAGGTCTTCACGGTCGAGGACGCTTACGTCCTGTTTTGTAGTGTAGCTGTGGAGAGGAACAGTTCAGCTCGGGCTCAATGGGCACAAAAAACAAGCAAACAAACAAGCAAACAAAAAAATCAAGTAATGAAATGGTCATTTTGTGGGTGTAACAAGGAAAAGAATTTTACCCTCAGCATGTGTAACAAGACTTGACTTTGTTTCCCACGCACTTAAAGGAATCCGCTCCCTGGATTCTAGAGTGCAATGTTTTTTGGGGGAGTTGTTTTTGTGTGAAATACTTGCGTTAACCAGCAGCCACTGTTGGCGTAGCTTAACATTAAGACTGAATACAGGGTTATACGAAGACAGCCTGGTTCTGTACAAAAAAGTGAGAAAATCCAGCAAATGAACGGGTTGTATCTCTTGTAGGTGGACTGTGTTTCCATGGAATAAGCAAAGCAGGCAAGGACATGTTAAATAAACCTTACTTCAAGTGCTGCAATGATGGTGCTTGTGATTCTTAATCACCGGCTGACGATTAAATAGGTTTGAGCGCTGGAGATTGTTAGTGCTACGCAGGAAAAGTTGAGCAATAATCTGTGGGATACTGACAGAATCTGTGAATCATCTAAGAATTTGTAGCATCTGATGTCATCAACAGCGGTAAGAAAAGCAGTTTTGCTTGGCATCGGTCTCATTTCGGTGGGAGTGCGTGGAACCAGTTTTCGGATCAGGCACCGGTGGCTCGTCGGTGGAAAGCTGGTTCTTCCAACAGAGCTAGGCTGCTTTCTCTGCTTCCAATCTTTGAGCAAAGATAAACTTCATTCTAAAACATAAGAGTGGTATCAGTCTTCTAAAGAAAACCCTCCCCTAACCTTTTCTGTCAAGCGTCACATTCAATGTCACATGAACGCACGTTTGTTCTACCCGAACAAAAGGAAAGATTTGCTAAATCTGTCGTGCGCCGTGATATACCATCGTCAGGGTCCTGGCAGGTGAAGATGTGTCCCTCCAGCTCAGCTATCACCTCCTGAAGAAGGTCAGTGTTGTTCTGTGCAGAAGAGGCTGGAGAGGAAACACATGGGGTGAATGCACATTTAAAAGCATGCAGCCGACAAACAGCGCAGATGCCTGTGAGGGTCACGTATGAGAGCAACTGCAGGGCTACCTGATTTGTAAAAGACTGCCAGGATGTGGTCATAGGAGGCCAGGCTGGGAGCTGCGCACACACACACACACTCACTCTCAGAGAAAAAAATAAGACTTGCCTGTAAAACACCAGGTAATAAAACACGAATGGTGGCGTTACCTATCCCCAGCGCCTTCATCTCATTCAGAGTGTGCAGAGCTTGTGTTTTGGCCAAGAAGCCGCAGCGTCTCAGAGCTTTGAGGACGCTGTTGAAGGTCAACAGGTTAGGACGAACTTTCTGCTGATTCATCTGGTTCAACAGCTCCTGCAGACAGACAAGGAGACGCCATTGTGAATATTAACTAGGAGACCAGAAAGGGTCCAATGGAGAAGAGAGCGGGAACCCTGATGAACTTTTAGCTTTGAGAGGTTGGAAACGACCAAACTACCAGTGCAAAGATGGCAGTAAATACAAAACATCTTTACTACAGGACAAATTACTTGTGTGTGTTTGCTTTTTTTTTTTTTTTTTTATAAATACAAAAGCATTGTGCAGCAGCGAGAAATAAATCGGTGTGAAGGGTCTTACAGCAACGAGGTCCCATCGCTCATTAAATTTGTCTCGGACGTCTGAAGCTGCTGAGATCAGAGCATTGAAGATGTGGACATCAGCTGAAGGGAAACGATTGGGTTATTAGTTAACAGATTACATATATAATGTATAATATATACAAAAATACAGAGTATATGGCCAAAAGTACTTGGCCACCTCATTACACCCACAGGAGCTGCTGGTGTTGTGTTGAATTCAAAGATTAAGAGTCGTGGCCCAATACTTGTGTCCACAGCATATACAGCGTATCATCACAGGTCAAGAACAACACCCACAGTTAAACTGAGTCGGGCTATAAGAGTCCTCCAGTTTTTACATCTTTGATGAAACAACATATTTCCTTATCAGCGTAAGAAGACACAAAATTCATTCAATTTAAGTTCAAGACTCATTTAAATGATGAGAAGAATAACTACACGAAAGGCCACATCATTGCTAGAAGCAATCATGTGGCCTCTACACAGTATTTAACCAAAGCAGCTCACCTGTCAGCCTGTTGTTAAGCATATCTGTGTACATGCTGAATGCCTTTGCATAGGCTCCATGCTGTGGGGACACACACAGACACACACACACACACGAATATTAGGATACACTAAAATGACCCTTTCACTGCTGTTGCAATGCTGCAGGCCTGCATTTAGCCTGTGACTCTGATGCACGCCTACCTTGACCATGCCTCTGATGAGAGCAGAGTAACAGCGTGTATCCCGCTCTGGCAGCAGGTTAAAGATTCTCTCCGCATTGTTGTTCTCTTTCCAGGTGAACTTCAGGAAGTCTGAAGCTCGGCGGACCCGTGCTTTCCTTTTCTTCAGCTCCTCTCCAAATTCCTGCGGAGCAAAAACAGAGAAGTATCCTGCAGTGCTAACGTCCTTTTCATTGGAGCAGCTACTTTAATGTTACGTCAGGCGGGAACTCACTGCGTCGTCTGTCTGTGGCTCCCCGTCCTGGACGGGGTCCCTGTCGCTGTAGAGACAGATAAGGTCCAGCAGGCTATGGGTTGTTTCCACGGAGACAGTAGTGCCTGAAAAAAAATTGCAAAAAAACATTTTTAAATGTGAAACTTTGAGCTCCAAAGTAACATTCTGTAAAATGCAAAGAACTTCTGCAGACAACACCTATACTACTGATGCACACAATAGCAGAGTAAATAAGTATTTGGAGTACAGCTTTACGATATTCATGCTGTGCGTGCATGTGTGTGTGCATGTGTGCATGTGTGCGTGTGTGTGTGTGTGCATGTGTGCGTGCGTGTGTGCATGTGTTCTCACCAGCTTGCAGTAACTGATCATACATGTCAACAGCAGCTGTAACTTTCCTCAGGGTGATCCTTTCCTTCAGTGCTTCCTCACTCACCTCCTCAAGATGCAGGGATACAGTCTCTGGCATCAGACACTACATACACACAGACAGACACACACAGAACAACCAATTGCTTAGTGAAAAGAAACTGCACAATATGAGAGCAGCACTACACTACATACCCACACCTCCACACACTGCTGTGTATTTCTTACGGGTATATGAGGTTCTGCAAAGTCTTTGGTGAAGAGTTTGGGGTTGTTGTTGACGATGTATTTGGCTGCAGATCTGCCCGACTCCTGAGAGAGAGAGAACAGCTTCTGCAGAGATACAATAAAGCTGGTTTATTAGGTTGCTCACAGAGTAATGAGCAATACAGGCAAAAAACAAAGTTGTCTGCATTACCTGATCTAAGACTCTTGAAATGAATTAAATAAAAAGAGAAACTGTCTGATGTAACTAGCAGTGTCCCTAAATATACATACAAGCATAAAGATATGTTTTAACATACAAACTCAGTAGAAGTCCTGGGAGAGAGGTAAGGATCATCCTGGAATTGGTAGGGATATGCTGTGGGATCCTGCAGGGGCAAAGAAAAGGCGGTCAATCCAAGCTAAAAATCCATCTTCATGAATACAGTGAAAGATGTGAAGGTGTTCTCACCCTGCTGACAGTTGAAGCCAGCGCCTCCAGCACTGCCTCTCTGCTCCTGTTTGATAAAGAAAAACATGATTTTAATGCCTCATTTAAAGAACACTTTAAACAAAAGAGCATGAGAGGCTGTAATACCCCACTTCACAGTCAGATCAGCTCATACCATGTTTTCTTCCTGGGGATAACAACGGACTCTGTCGATTCTGCAACACAATTGACGAGACGTGAAGATTAAAAATGAAAGCTTTGATGTAATAAATGCTCCTTTCAGTTCGATATTTTCCTGCTCAACTAAACTCATTGATGGAATCCAAACGCTTCCTAAATTTAACCCACTGACTAACAAACACTGAATTTATATCATTTACCTTTATTGGCTTCTGCAGCTTGCTGTCGTAGAGCTGAGGTCCAACCGAAGCCCCTGAAAGATCATTTTTGTCAGTTTAGCCAGAATGATTTTTTCCATCCTTGTTACACTTCAATCTAAAAACACGACCAGCGCTACACCTGCTTTAACTGGATGATGTATCCTCACAGGTCTGTTGGCTGAAATTAAGCTCTCCTCTATGACACCAAAATATGTTTCACTTAACAGCGGTCTGGTTTATTTTCCACTAACGTCAACACAACAAATCTCCCTAGAATTAAACTGTTAAGTGTTTGGGTAGCAAAAAACAGTTTGGGAACCACTGCACTTCTGTCACAAATCTCCCTGACACTTGTCTCCAACCTTCCCTGTGCTCTCGTCCATTATTCTGGGTGAATTTAAATTTGCCCATCACTACCTCTGCACCTTACATCTTCACTGTTACACCTGCCTCGCTCTCATTCCCACACTTCCTGTCTAACGTCAGCCGACTTTTGTGAAAAAGGAAAAAAAAAAGCTTTCACTGCGGTCACATTCTGTACATCTGGTATCGTCTAAGAGTATTGGCCAGACAGCACATCAGTAAGGCTCTGCCACTGTTTCATCTGTGACCTGCTTGTTTGCAGAGGGTCCTCCAAGCAAACTCGGACATTTCAGCTCTTACATTCACACGTCATAGCTAACATCTCAGCAGCTTATTCAGCACATCTAGCTCCTTGTGTCAGATATATTCTTATGTGCCGAGGATTACAAAAGGCAGTTAATGGTTGTGGGAAATGCAGGTGTGACGCTTTTTAACGTTTTAGTTACTATTTTCCTCACTAATGTAGACATTTAAGAGCAGCTGGTAGCTGGTTAGTTGGGGCTTCACACGTCTAGCAGCTCGCTGACGTAAACGACGTGAAGACATGACCTCCTGTCAGACGGCGCTAGCTGCTGCAGCTGTCGCACTCATGTCGCAACAAATAAAAAACACAACATAGGAGACGAATGAATAACGCCCGTATTTAAAATAACCATTTATCAACTCGTCCTACCTGTGGCCCAACAGTTGCTCGAGGTTATATAGAAGAAATCGTCCGTTTCTCTGCATAGAGTGCCCTATGTGCCTACCGGGCGCCGCCATATTGCTACAAACTGAAGGATTCTGGGAGGGACGAAACTATCTGTGCTAAGACGGAGGGGGGTGTTAAATAACAAGTAGTGACATTTTGGACGATATAGTGCACTTTTCCCTTTCACATAGAACAAAAAAGAATATTTATCTTTGAGTGTGGTCATTTAAACTTTAAACATCCAGCAGGTGTTGTGGAAAGTTTAGTCATACCTATTCGTGTCTCCCCTGTCGTGGAAACTTACGTGTTACGGCCCCACGTGTGAAATAGGAAGAATAGCTTCTCACTGAGCGCCATGAAGTAAACTCTGTAAACGGGTAAAAAGTGCTAATAATTCCCCGCCAAAGAAAATGTTGTTCGGAAAAGAAGTGCCATGGCGGCGTTTGGAAGGCATGTCGTTTGGCATTTACTCCGCCGAAGAGATAAGGTGAGGGAGCTGGTCGGTTTTTAGCTACGCGCTAAGTGCTAGTTCAAAACAACACGCAAGAGACAGCATGATGAGAAGTTCTGGCTTTTCACAAAGTCTATAGTATGTCTTGTGGTTGCTGTGTTGTTGTTATTATTGTGTGTTCATCTGTGAAACGTGTAAGGACCTCCCGTTATAAGGTTATTACCGTTGTGCTACTTTACAGTCCAGCCTCACAGTATGCTGTGATAAATAACGTGTCATCGAGTAAACACAGATATGCACCTATTCGGAACAGACCCAAGAGCTGCTAGAAAGTCAGTATAACTGTAGTAAAGACATAATGCGTCGATAATAACGTCAAAAATGTCTGATCTGAACTTCCTTTATGTACCATGATTCAAAAATAGCCAGTGAAACCTTGATGTGCCCCTGTCATGACTAATGTCCTCTTAATTTCCAACAAGCTGTTGTGTGAAAGCTGAGGTTTGGTTTACAAACTGGTGCATTTCTAATAATCTATGTATTTTGCGAATTTCCCTCATGCAGAAAGTTGAGTGTGAAAGCCATCACTAACTTCAGGTTCCTGGATGGTGTTGGGAATGTGGCCCCAAACGGCTTGTATGATCTGGCTCTGGGACCAGCAGACATCAAAGAGGTACATCTCTAAGATCTTCAGACATGACGACGCATTTGTCACAGATTAGTCCGTACCATTTTATTTCCCATTTAGGTTTTATGCCTATACAGCTTAAGTTTCAGGAAGTAATCCACCAAAAAGGGCTCATAATGTTCTGGAATCTGTAGATTTTGGAATAAATAATGATCAGTTGAATGTGTTGTTTTCATGTGTTCATGGTTGTGTGTTGCTGCTTTTACCCAGGTGTGTTCAACCTGCTGTCAGGATTTCAACAACTGCCCAGGCCACCTTGGACACATAGAGTTACCTCTACCTGTGTACAACCCACTGTTCTTTGATGTAAGCGTTTCACATGCACACATACACGCTTACAAAGAGTAGCAGTGTTAAGCATCTGCTTTTCCTTCCTCACCTTAATGTCTGCGCTGACCTCTCTCCTCCAGAAACTCTACCTGCTGATCCGTGGCTCGTGCCTGGCGTGTCACATGCTAACATGTCCTCGAGCTGCCATGCACCTGCTGCTGAACCAGCTCAAGTTACTGGACCACGGAGCCATGCAGGAGGTCTACCAGATCGAACAAGTTCTCGGCCAGGTGGGTTCTGCACTCACGATGGCATGAAGTGCACCGACACAGGGCCAGGTGTAAACGGAGCAAACTAGCGTTGACAGGTGTGGTTAGTTTTACAAGGGATTTAAAAAGAAATGAACCGAGTTTGGACTCTTGCAGCAGCTTCTCCTACGATGGGTTTTGTTTTTTCACTTCTGCTTCTCTGTGCTTTGTAATTATCACAGGTCAGTGTTAGTCTCTTTATGTTTGACTCTGTGTGTGTGTTTGTGTTAGTACATGGAGGAGAACGTCAAAGCGACTGTCGATGAGGTCGTGCAGGTGCTGCAGGTGTTTACAGACGCCACAGTTGGAATGAACGCAGCGACTTCAGAGAACAAACCTGTGAGTACACACTTACAGACTCATGAAGGAATGCATGGAGATGTTTTGTGAATGAAATAAAACCGCACGTAAATCAGATTGCGATGTGCATTTGTGTCAGCTGTGCAGTTTTTCTGTTTATTTGGCATGTGTGTGTGTGTTTCAGATTAAGCACTTGGTTGAGAAGAAAGGCAGTTTGATTAACGACTTCTGGAAGATCCACATGAAAACCAGGAAGTGTCCTCACTGCGGGTAACTCGATGGAATGCACACATCTGTCACTGATATTCATCCTGTTTATGATTTCAGCAAATAAAGTGTCTTTACTGGATGTCAGTGTTGGAAAGTGTTGCTCTAAAGTCGTGTTCAAGTCAAAGTTTAATCATCCCTCACTGTAATGTAATACATGATAATGGAGAGGTTTATACTTACATATAAACAATATATTGTCCCTTATTGTGACGTAGTCATGCACTCTATGTGTGTTTGTGTAGTTGTGGCAGGTCTACAGTGCGTCACGAACACAACAGTAAGCTGATTGTCACGATGCCATCAGGAGCTCAAACCAGCGACAAAACTGAAGGTGAGCAGTGTTTTCAGCAAATGCAGATAAACAGACAAAACACAGCACAGTCCGCACACGTGGCACAAAGTCAAGCTGACTCTGTTAGCTCGACGGCTGCTGCGTAACTCGCCTTTTCTTTCATGCAGTTTCTCTGCTGAACAAACGTCTGGTTAATTGTGATTTGTGGTGGACTTGATATACGTCTGTTTTAATGGTGGCTGCACGCACCTCCTCTAACTCTGATCCATAACCATGTCTCCATGCAGAAGATCTGCTGCGTGGAAAGAGAGTCTACATGACTGCCAGCACTGCTCGAGAGCACGTCAACAAAGTGTGGGAAAAGGAAGGTAGGCCAGAAATAAAGGCTCCAGGTTACATGTTTAAGGCTCTTCTAAGCCCCTCCCTCCAGACACACGCAGACACATTTACCTACATGTCTCTTTTGGGCTTAAAAGTCAACCCTGACTTTCAGCTGCATGTGAGATTTAAAGTCTATTCTCCCAGATCAGCGTGTACTGCTTAACCTGTGATCTAGTAGGAAAACACCTGTGATTGGCCAAAGCGTCCCATTAAGACAAGAGAGAACTTCAGCTGCCTTTCAGCTCTGTCAAACTTCATTGTGCTGGAAGGTTGTTGTGTATTAAAATATGATGCTTACTCCAGTTTCAGTGAGGAGATTACAGCATTTAAAGCCAGACGTTTGGTTTGGGTGTGTGTTAGAGAGCCAACATGAAAGAAGCTGCTCGTTACATATGTGTAAAATGCAATGTAACAAGTTTAAAAAAACTAGAGCATTAGAGATCGCTTTGGCTTTTACTGTTGTTTATTTTTGCTCTGCATTTATTAAGAACGTGCTCATGCTCTCATACAAATACATGTATAACGTGTATGTAAAATACCTGCGTGCACACCTTACAGCCACGAAACTTTAGTGTGTGTGTGTGTGTGTGTGTGTGTGTGAGAGAGCAGAATTCAAAGCATTACTTGTGTTATTTCTTCAGGTTTCTTCCTCAAGTGTCTGTTCTCTGGGCTGGAGGAGAGCATGTGGTCCAAAGAAGGGGGAAGCAGTTTCTACCCTGACCTCTTCTTCCTGGAGCTGCTTGTGGTCCCGCCATGCAGGTACAACATTACACAGCTGGCAGAGTAGCACCTGTTTGTTTTACACTGAAACACCTACCACTCCGACCTGTAATCTGTTACTGCTGTACGAGCAGCTTATTTTTATTCAAACACTACACTCATCTCCTCCCTGTCAGGTATCGTCCAATCAATCGCCTGGGTGACCAGATGTTTACTAACGGTCAGACAGTGAACATGCAGGCTGTCATGAAGGACTGTGACATCATAAGAAAACTCCTGGCCCTCATAGCTGGCGAGAAAATTGTCCCGGAGACAGAGGTGAGTCGGAGACGATGAAACATGAAGAGTGTAAGAAGCTGAGCAGCTGAAGCGTTTCTTCCATCCAGATTGTGATGGCAGAGTGGATGTGGTTCTTTTCAGGCTGTCGAGCAGACGGACCAGTCGTTTCTGTCCGGGATTCTGGGAGCGACTCTAACAGATAAACTGTACAACGTGTGGGTCCGCCTCCAGAGCCACGTCAACATCGTCTTTGACAGCGACATGGACAAACTGATGACAGAGAAATACCCTGGGATCAGACAGGTACCTCGCTGCACACCACCACGAGCACAGCTGACCAGGGTTTAGGCAAGAAAACCTTACAGTTTCTCACATTACGTTACAGATCCTTGAGAAGAAAGACGGATTATTTCGGAAACACATGATGGGCAAACGTGTGGACTACGCCGCAAGATCTGTCATCTGCCCAGACATGTACATAGGCACCAACGAGATAGGAATACCTATGGTACATCCCTACCTTTGTTAAAGAAGACGAGATCAAAATGTATCAGGACTGGAGCTCAAAGTTTTCTGGTTGTTTTGTGTATCCGTGCAGGTTTTCGCCACCAAGCTGACCTACCCTCAGCCAGTCACTCCCTGGAATGTGAAGGAGCTCCGGCAGGCCGTTCTCAACGGGCCCAACGTCCACCCCGGTGCCTCCATGGTGATAAACGAGGACGGCAGGAAAACCATCCTCTCCCCTACCTGCCTCGCACAGAGGGAGGCGGTGGCCAAGGAGCTGCTGACGCCCTCTCCGGGTCCACGCAAGATGCCCATGAAGATCGTAAGTCAGCTGCGTGGATTGAAACAGCAGTCAGTCACAGATTTAACCCCCTGCGTGAGCGCTCACTAGCTGCGTTTCGTCTGCTCAGGTGAATCGACACATAAAGAACGGAGATGTTTTGTTGCTCAACAGACAGCCGACTCTGCACAGACCCTCCATCCAAGCCCACTGTGCACGCATCTTACCAGGAGAGAAGGTAGCTCCGAGCTCCTCAGCCGCTCTGTGGATTACTTTGATCTGTACTTGATCTCAACTCGATCTTCCAGGTGCTGAGGCTCCATTACGCCAACTGTAAAGCTTACAATGCTGACTTTGATGGGGATGAAATGAACGCTCACTTCCCTCAAAGTGAGCTGGGCCGAGCCGAGGCCTACACGTTAGTCAGCACTGACAAGCAGTACCTCGTCCCCAAGGTATGTGTGTATGCAGAGAGTACACAGGATTAACACTGCAGCCCGACACTCTCAGGGATTATAGCTGCAAAATGTTATAAACAGACTGGATTATACATGTAAGACGACCATGAATAAAAACCCTCTAAACTTCTATTATTTCTAATGGCCAGCAGGGGGAGACTCCTGCTTATGGAAATAGAGCCTCTGGTTTTAATGACCCATGTATGGAAGCCCGTTTCTGCCACAAAAATTAAAAAAAAAAAGGATCCATAACTTGAAATTTTGACTTATTATCTTTTTCGAAATTTTGAGTTGTTTTCTTGAAACTTCGTGTTAGCTCTGCCCATCACTAATCTACCTGAATGAGGTCATTTTCTTGTTACCCGGAAGCATATGGCGCAGACTAACGCGCACTCAAAACCGGATCGCAACAAATCGGCGCTTTCGAGAGTACGTTTGCTGATAGTAACGCCGTGTGATTCAGCTAATAACACAAGGATTTCATCATTTGTGAAGCCAGGCTGAAAACACTCAGCAATGTGTGCATTCATGACTGGATGTATTACTGCTAGCTTAGCATAGCATTTGTAGCTGAGGGCTTCAGCTTCCGGGTAACAAGGAAATGATGTCATTCACGTAGGTTACTGATTGGCTAACTCGAAATTTCAAGTTACTTTTCTTGAAATTTTGAGTTAATTAGTCAAAATTTCGATTTACTTTTTTGAGAAAGATGAATTTTTTTTGTTTTGTTTTTTTTTAGTGGCGGAAACAGGCTTCCATATCCATGAGCTTAGCAATAACCTTCACTTTTACTCAAAGACGGACTGATTTAATTTTTAATGATCAAGTTGCGTAACCTTGAATGACTTTTGGATCTAAGTACATCAGGTGACCTGTATTTGTGGAGTGAGGGAAGTTATGGCCTCAAGAGATCAAAAGTCTTTATTTAGGTGTGCATAATTATTAGGCAGCTTCTTTTGGGCCAAAACAATAAACTTAATAGACTTTAAAAAGGCAAAAAGTCTTTCAGAGGGATGCAGCATTGTTGAAATAAGATATTGGTGTGTGATCACAGAAACCCAACCCTAGTCAACAAGATCACAAGAATTGTGTTGACGTTAAAAAGACAAATTAACCGGCGAGGTGCAGGCGGGGTTCTGGTCTGGGCTGGCGTTACTAAAGATGAGCTAGTTGGACCTTTTGGGGTTAAAGACTAAAACTCAACTCCCAAACCTGATTCTGGTTTTTGTGCAGGACAACGCTCCATCGCGTGCATCGAAGTGCTCCACTGTGAATCTGGAGTAAGGGCCTCCTTCCTCTCATGAACTGCAGGTTGTACCTTCTCGTTCTTCTCTCCTCAGGATGGTAAACCTTTAGCAGGCCTGATCCAGGACCACATGGTGTCAGGAACAAGGATGACAATACGAGGCTGCTTCTTCACCAAAGACCAGTACACTGAGCTGGTGTACAGAGGGCTGACAGACAAACCGGGCAGGGTGAACTTACTTCCTCCAGCGATACTCAAACCACAGCAGCTATGGACGGGAAAACAGGTGAGCGAACGTACATTTGAGTTTTGGTTTTAATAGAAGCTTTTCAGCTTTCAGCGTGATGCTGGAAGCTGAATGAAAGAGTTTAGTCAAAGGTCAGCGTGTTAATTATCCATCGTCTTGAACTCTAATAGTAAAAATAAGGAATTCATGGCTTCAACATCTCTTGTGTGATGATTTCGGTGCTCCTCATAGGTGGTGTCGACCCTCCTGCTGAATGTGATCCCAGAGAAAGCTGTGCCTCTCAACCTGGCTGGCAAATCAAAGATTCCTAGTAAGGCGTGGATCCAGGTCCCACCACGAGCCACTCCAGGGTACCAACCCGAGAGCATGTGTGACTCTCAGGTATGTACACTCTTCGAGCCAAAAGTACTCGAATTACTCAGTTACTAAAGGAGACCAGGGATCTGTTATTTCTGCTTTGGTTCGGGGCGTTGACGCTTGCTTCTCCTCTTCTTTCGTACGTCTTTGTGTTCAGGTGGTGATTCGTCAGGGGGAGCTGTTAGTTGGGGTTCTGGACAAAGCTCATTATGGCTCCTCGGCTTACGGTTTGGTGCACTGCTGCTATGAGCTGTATGGAGGGGAAACTAGCGGCAAACTGCTCAGCTGTCTGGCTCGACTCTTCACTGCATACCTGCAGCTCTACAGAGGCTTCACTCTGGGTAAGAACCCGGATACTGACCAGTGTTCTTCGTTCCTCCCCTGAACCCTGTTAGTATTACTGCAATCACAAATGTGTCAGGTACACTGAGAGCAGCCTGGAGAAAGATTCTGCACACTCGAGCTGTCCTTTGGTCAGATGAGACTAAACTAAGCAACGCTGCTGATGTTTGGAGAACGCAGGAGGAGAGAGACCACAGGGAAGCACGGTGGTGGGAGTATTATGCTGTAGGGACGCTTCAGGGTGTCTGGAACTGGGAATCTCTTCAAGGGGGAAGAAACCATGAAGGATGTGTGAAGATTTTGAAACACAACTTTAAGCAGTGTGTCGTCCCACATGACAACGACCTAAACACACGTCCTGGTGAAGAACGACCTCCAGAAGTTCAAAGTGAGCGTTGCTGACTGGCCTGCACAACGTCCTGACTTTAAAATCTGTCAGGTGAACCAAAGACCAGGGTCCTCGCTAGAAGACAGTTAAATCTGGAGGATCTGGAGAGGTTTGCCAGAGAAGGACAGGCTGGGGTTGCTCCAGAGACGTGCGTGAGACGACTGCAGGCTGTTAGCCAGCATAAAGGACGCACAACTGCATCATCATTTTCATCCTGGTAGTTTTTGGTTTTAGGGGAAAAAATAATGTAACCATCCAGCATAAAGTGATATATCTGTTTACCAGCACTTGGGAAATGATTGCTAAATGCTGACGATTCACCGGTTTGTCAGTTCTGTACAAGGAACAGAAACACTAACTTTTTCCTTTGACCTGTGCCCAGGTGTGGAGGACATCCTGGTAAAACCAGGCGCCAACAAGCGGAGGAAGAAAATTATTAAGGAGTCGCTGAAGATTGGAACCAAAGTGAGTAAAGCTAATGTGGTCTTCACTGAACAGCCTGCAAGCATGAACGCACGCTCTACATTTGACACCACAGAGAGACTAAACTGCAGCTTTGTCAAATTCAGTGCTTCCTCCTTCCTGGACGCCACTGGCCAAAATGGCTGCCACAGTAAAGGTGTAGTTCATGGGCCCCATGGTGCTGGGAAATAGCCTGTGGGGATAAATATGTACTACACACAGTAATTATATTACGCTTACCTGTACACAGTCATTAAGTGTCTGTGTGTAAGGCTGTTTCCAGTTCTGCTGTGTCCACACTAACGCTGACGTTTCAGCAGGCAGCTGGGTTTATACATCACTGGGAAAACACGTGTTATAAGACTCGTTCGTACTGAGGACGTGTGAATGCAAACATCAGTGAAACACAGTGCTCGTAGGCTGAATGTGGCAATGACAAGAATGAGATGAAAGCAGTTCGTGGCTGTGGTGAGATGTGAGAGCCACAAAGATCAGATGAGGGCGTGTAATGCTCTGTAGTGTGCAGTGTCACACTGTCAGCAGTGGGGCAAAAAAGTATTTAGTCAGCCACCGATTGTGCAAGTTCCCCCACTTAAAATGATGACAGAGGTCAGTAATTTGCACCAGAGGTACACTCCAACTGTGAGAGACAGGATGTGAAAAAAAAATCCATGAATCCACATGGTAGGATTTGTAAAGAATTTGGAAAATAAGTATTTGGTCACCTCAAACAAGGAAAATCTCTGGCTCTCACAGACCTGTAACGTCTTCTGTAAGAAGCTTTTCTGTCCCCCACTCGTTACCTGTATGAATGGCACCTGTTTGAACTCATCATCTGTATAAAAGACACCTGTCCACAGCCTCAAACAGTCAGACTCCAAACTCCGCCATGGCCAAGACCAAAGAGCTTTCGAAGGACACCAGGAAAAGTATTGTAGACCTGCACCAGACTGGGAAGAGTGAATCTACAATAGGCAAGCAGCTTGGTGTGAAAAAATCAACTGTGGGAGCAATCATCAGAAAATGGAAGACATACAAGACCACTGATAATCTCCCTCGATCTGGGGCTCCACGCAAGATCTCATCCCGTGGGGTCAAAATGATCATGAGAACGGTGAGCAAAGATCCCAGAACCACACGGGGGGACCTGGTGAATGACCTGCAGAGAGCTGGGACCACAGTAACAAAGGCCACCATCAGTAACACACTACAACGGCAGGGAATCAAATCCCGCAGTGCCAGACGTGTTCCGCTGCTGAAGCCAGTGCATGTCCAGGCCCGTCTGAAGTTTGCCAGAGAGCACATGGATGATACAGCAGAGGATTGGGAGAATGTCATGTGGTCAGATGAAACCAAAGTAGAACTTTTTGGTATAAACTCAACTCGTCGTGTTTGGAGGAAGAAGAATACTGAGTTGCATCCCAAGAACACCATACCTACTGTGAAGCATGGAGGTGGAAACATCATGCTATGGGGCTGTTTTTCTGCCAAGGGGACAGGACGACTGATCCGTGTTAAGGACAGAATGAATGGGGCCATGTATCGTGAGATTTTGAGCCAAAACCTCCTTCCATCAGTGAGAACTTTGAAGATGAAACGAGGCTGGGTCTTCCAACATGACAATGATCCAAAACACACCGCCCGGGCAACAAAGGAGCGGCTCCGTAAGAAGCATTTGAAAGTCCTGGAGTGGCCTAGCCAGTCTCCAGACCTCAACCCCATAGAAGATCTGTGGCGGGAGTTGAAAGTCCGTGTTGCTCGGCGACAGCCCCAAAACATCACTGCTCTCGAGAAGATCTGCATGGAGGAATGGGCCAAAATACCAGCTACTGTGTGTGCAAACCTGGTAAAGACCTATAGTAAACGTTTGACCTCTGTTATTGCCAACAAAGGTTATGTTACAAAGTATTGAGTTGTATTTTTGTTATTGACCAAATACTTATTTTCCACCCTGATTTACGAATAAATTCTTTACAAATCCTACCATGTGGATTCATGGATTTTTTTTTCACATCCTGTCTCTCACAGTTGGAGTGTACCTCTGGTGCAAATTACTGACCTCTGTCATCATTTTAGGTGGGGGAACTTGCACAATCGGTGGCTGACTAAATACTTTTTTGCCCCACTGTAGCTGACAGTGTGACATTGTCAGCTAAAGCGGATGTGGCTAATTAATGGGAAAAAAGGAAGCTGTGGTTAGCTGTTAACCACTATAGAAACATGCTCTTGATAAATGAATCTGTGTTATCTGCAGGGTTCGGTAAAAACGGCGTTTTCTAAGGAGAGCGCCAGCAAACACGCTTTGCTTGTGAGTGAAAAAAGAAAAAGAAAAAACACTCCTTCCCTATTGGTGGAAAAATGTACCATGTCGACCAATCAAAAAAATGATATGGCAACATGTGGCATCTGGTTGTTTGGGAAGAGGGGGACGTTTTAGGAGTGAGCGAAAGACAGAGTTTTGACACGTGAGAGATTTGTGACGTTTGCCGTGTTTGGAGTCTCAAGTTAGTGTGTTGTCTTGTGTAGTTAGTGTGTAGTGTAGTCGTTGTTTTGTTTTGTGTGTCAATTCTACTAGTGAATGTGACAGTTGCTGCAAAAACGCCACCAAAGGCCGATTGCAGCGTAAACGCTGAGTGACACAGCTGCTGTCAGACCTGCAGGTTTATCCCTGTGCTGTTCTCCTCTGTGTTATAGTGACACAAACTATTTTTGGAGTTGCATAAATAATTTTTGTGCCTTCTTATTTGACGCAGAGCACCTGATTGTTCTGTAAATAGTTTGAAATGGTTATATAAAAAACGTCTGAGCCTTGGCTGCATTTTTAGGTAAATAGTACCAAATAACTTTGTTGTTTGCAAAACTTGTGCATATTTTTAAAAATGTACAATTTCTATTTGCATTTCAAGTTATGAAAGTGATTCATTAAACATGTTTGTGGTTTTTTACAGTCAAAAATATCACTTTCTACTCGTATTTTAAATTTTGTCTGAATTTAGATAAATTGTGCTGCAACAGTTTGTCAGCAGGAGAAGAATATCTCTAACAAGTTGATTTGTTCACATTGTCACATCTTAATTTTTAAGTGAAATGTGCATTTTGAGTTTATACATGATGGCAAGGCGACCGTTTCCTTTTGCAGTATTTTTGTGTGGTTCGTTTTTCTATTTCTTAACAAAAGGTGAACAAAGGTGTTTAAGTTCACCTAGGATGGTTTGTTTTAATTTTCACATGGTCTTACTGAGGTGATGCGAATTGAAACATGCATTCTTTTTTTTGGGGGGGGGGGGGGCATGTGCTGGAAAAGCTTGAAAAGGGACCTTGAAAGTGCTTGAATTTGACCCTGAAAAAGGCCTATGAACCCTGTATCTGCTTCACTCACATTATGGTGATAATAATCTGCAGTGGTTGTTGCATTAGGTGATTTCCACTAGGGGGCAGCAAAGTCTACATATTTTCAGATTGTCCACATGGTGGCTTTGGTGCTTTATTATTTTTGTTTTTCCTTTTTTCTTTTTGTCATTCAGGCGCTCCAGGCTGCTTTTAATCTGCCCTCCAATGTGGACCAAGCCGAGGCTCAGAGTCGCTGGCAGGATGCTCACCTCAACCCAGACCAGAGAGACTTCATCACGGCCGACCACAAGTTCAAAGAAGTTGCAAACCAAGTCAACAATGATATCAACAAGGTAACCTGTCACTGCTGTTTCAGAGCCACGTTGTTCCTCTTGGTCCAGTCACACGTCTGTGTCGTTGCAGAGGAAGCGTCTAAAGAAACTCATTAGATTTGTTTCCGAATGTGTAAAAATGTAAAAACGTCTAATCTCATCCTGTATATCAGATCCGCTGATTTATCGTCGGGCTCTAGTGTTGTCATGATTGGTTATTGAGACTGTTTTTAACAACATTATAGATTTATCCATTTTAATTGCATCTTCTAAAGCATTAGATCGTTGCTTTCTATAACTCCGACACCCTCAGCAGACAGTTTTCACTCCGTGTTGTGGTTTAATGCAGTGTGCACGTTGTTTTGTATGCTGGTTAGGTATGTATGCCAGTTGGACTGCACACCTCTTTCCCAGACAACAACCTCCAGCTGATGGTCCAATCGGGAGCCAAGGGGTCTACAGTGAACACCATGCAGGTACGGCCCTCCCCCTCGCTCTCACATTCACCTTGGCTTTCCTCTTGATTTGATATCCAGGTGTGTTAAGCTACAGATGTCCTGACCTGTGTGTTGGTGTGCGTTTCAGATTTCCTGTCTGCTTGGTCAGATTGAGTTGGAGGGCCGTAGGCCTCCACTGATGCCCTCTGGGAAATTCTTGCCGTGCTTCCAGCCCTACGACCCTGCGCCCGGCGCTGGGGGCTTTGTTTCTGGAAGATTCCTCACAGGCATCAAACCACAGGTAAACTTTTACATGATAGCTCCTTTTGTGCGGCCAGGTTAAGTTTTTTTTTTTTATAACGTTACTTAAGGAGGTAGACTTTGATATTTTGAACATGTAGCTGTCTTGTAGGTTTTAGATACGTCCACACTCAAACGTTTAAGACGGCTTGAAAAATGGTGAAAAATCATATTTTCATGGTTGGATCTTAAAAAGATTCCAAGTCGAGCTTCAACATGTAACAAGAAGAACTGGAAGTGAGACGGAACTTTTTATTGAAAATAACACTTAAACTGAAACAGGCTGTTTTACAGCTGATCCAAAGTTTAGGACCA
This sequence comes from Perissodus microlepis, assembly GCF_051167445.1. Classification (NCBI taxonomy): domain Eukaryota; kingdom Metazoa; phylum Chordata; class Actinopteri; order Cichliformes; family Cichlidae; genus Perissodus; species Perissodus microlepis. Next base: position 1,736,069 of record NC_140462.1, on the reverse strand, counting down.
CACCTCCAAAAAAACTCATAAACCCCCCAAAACAGAAATCAAAGTTGAGACATGAACTCAGTGATGAGGAGCTCCACTGTTATTGTTGATCACTTCAAAAATTCGTTGCGGCATGCTTGATGTAAGCGTTTCCATGAGGTGAGTGAAGTTTCTCCAAGTGGTGAAGACGGCCGCACGAAGGGCGTCTGCTGTCTGGAACTGTCGTCCGTTTCTGTAAACTTCCCATCCATCCCCAAAGGTTCTCAGTTGGATTTAGATCAGAGGAACACGCAGGATGGTCCAAAAGAGTGACGTTACTCTCCTGAAAGAACATTGTGTACTGTAGCGTTGTCCTGTTGAAAAACCCAGGCGTTACCACACAGACGAGGGTCACATAAGAGGCTCAATGCTGGTGAATTTTTTTGGGTCTTCCACTTGACGTTTTTGTTCCATAACCCTCAGGATCATTTAAGAAATTACTTATTGCGTCCACCTCAGCCGTGATGGCGTGCTGTGAGAGACCCTATGCATTGAGGGCGGCTCACACTTATACCATAAAAGAACCACTGGAGTTCATTTGAAAACCCACCGAGACCACTTCCTCTAAGGGATCCCAATGCGGTTGTTTTCGTTTTATGTTCTATAGAGAGATCTAAACCTCGCTGCTAAGAGCAGCTCCTTAGAGTTCAGGTTTGGTGCTGATGGGTTTTTTAAAGTAAACTCTGCTTCTGTTGGGCACAGTTGAAAGATAATAAAGGCAAGTATGAGGCACCTGATCAGAGTCTGGAGTGGCACAGCACAGGATTCGAATACTTTCTTCCTTCATGATGCATTTCTTTCGTCCTCAGGAGTTTTTCTTCCACTGCATGGCTGGCAGAGAAGGACTGGTCGACACGGCCGTGAAAACATCCAGATCAGGATATCTGCAGAGGTAACAAAAGTTTTACTAACACAAGCCCCAAAAAACACCGAAATGCTCCCCGTGTCTGTCTGTGGTAAGAAATGCAAATATTATACGAATTTTACTCACTGTTGTTTTGGCTGGCAATGAGTGCTGTGCAAATGAAACATTATTCAAATCTGAGTTCACAGGATTTCTGAACAGCATTCATATGTGCGCTGCTGTGAGCTTTGCATGCCAGCGTGGTCGGATAAAGCGTTAGTCTTCGTTTTGGAGTGAACACAAACAGAGATGAGGATTTGTAATCAGAAACCCTGTTTTGATATGAGATTGAGAAGCAAGTTGATTTGATTTCAGAGGGAAATGTTGCTTCCATGTGGCAATGTGTGGAAGTGAGCAGCAGAGAATATCAAACGCAGGTGTTTCAAACACAGTGTAAGGTCATTAATATGGCACATCTGCCCCTCTGCCTTCTTCAAACCATTTCTTCTGCAGATGTGTCATAAAACATCTGGAGGGTTTGGTAGTGCAGTACGACCTGACGGTAAGAGACAGCGATGGCTCTGTGGTCCAGTTCCTGTACGGCGAGGACGGACTAGATATCCCCAAAACTCAGTTCCTGCAACCAAGACAGTTCCCCTTCATAGAAGACAACTATGAGGTACGAACACAGCGAGGATGTGAATGGTATTCTGAGACGTCTACATATCAAGGTAGTGCTGCAAAGCTAAACTTTACCAGCCATGGCTGATGATACACGCATGGCTCAGTGTTTCATCAACTGCGTGCTGTCTGCGTGCAGCTCGACAAGTTATAAAAAGGTTTCGATGGTAAACGACTTGTTAACCACAACCTTAACTTTGCACACAAACCATTTGTTGATTCACAGCCACATAACAGCTCCCTGTGATAGTGCTGTGGAAGATCGCAGCCAAATTCAGTGCTCCCCCCTCTGTGGTTGGTACTGGCCAAAGTGGCTGCTACAGTGAAGGAGCAGGTCATGGGCCTCGGTGGGGGATAAATATGTACTGCATACAAGCACATTAGTGCTCAGCAACTCAGATAATACTCTGCAGTTTCCATGACGATTTGTTGTATTAGCCCAGCTGTTAACAAAACTATAAATATTTGTTAACTGTTAGCTTAGTTTAGCATGAAGCTACAAAAAGAAAGCTAAGCCACATTAATCTGAATGCGCCCAGACTATGGCGTTATTATTTTAGTGCCTCTATTCTGAGCTCACGTAAAAATATTTGCAAGTGCAAATGTTGCATTTTGAGGAGAAAGTTATTTTGAGCTAAGAAAAGTTTAATTTGAGCAAACAAAATTCATTGCTGCGTGCAAGAAGTCTATTTCAGTGTTTGCTAATATCCATATACATATGCAATAACAGCCCCTCTCGCTCAGCTCTCTGCTCTGTGCGCTCACAGACATCTGCACACCTGCTCTCAGTGTGTCGCTCGCGCTCTCAGCAGCTTTCCTCCGTGCACGCTCAACTCTTTCTGTACGCCGTGGATAGTAGCAAACAGTCAAATACATTTGCGCACAGAAATGAATTTTGTTGGCTCAAATTAAACTTTTCTTTATGCAAAATAATTTTCTTCTCAAAATGCAAAATTTGCACTTGCAAATATTTTTACGTGCACTCAGAATAGAGGCAGAAAAATACGCCATAGCAGACAGGAACTGATTTGTTTATTGCGCCATTCTTTCAAGCTGATGCTTGGCAGACTCCGGTTGCCTAGGTAACCTTCTACTATATTTTCTAACCTGTCATGTGTGATTATCCTGCGCTCACATTGGTAGTCACCATGTATATTGGGAGTAAATGTCAATGGTCTCTGGTCACCACATCTGTCTGAAATTGCTTCTTACGTGGACACAGCTTTAAGGAGCCTCCACCATAAGAAGTGATTTGCAGCACAAAGTCAGTGACCTCCAGAAATGACGAGCGAATAAACAGCCGGCGAGTCCCGAGATACACTAAACTCACTTTCGAGGCAATCGGTTGAAGCGGCTACAAACGCGTGTGCCGGATTTTGGTGATTTAGATATAACAGGATAGTAAAATTGTCAGAGTGACAAATATACCAAGGCAGCTGGTGCTTGAATGTCTGCCAGCGAGCAACAATAAGTGACAGTGACGTGCAAAGAGCAAATGACTTCCTGTGTACAATGCCAGTTTGAATGAAGCAGACGTGTTTCCCTTCCTGTCAGGTCATCAGGAGGTCGCAGGGCCTGGATGAGGTTTTAGCACGTTTAGACCCTCAAAGTGCCACTAAGCACTTTGCTGCCATCCAGCGCTGGAAAGCAAAGAGAGAGTTAGCATGTCCACGGAGTGGTATGTAAAAATGTTTGTCTTTGCAGGGAAATCATTTCCCACATATTTGACTGAATGATACTTTGGAGATGCACTGAGTGTAAAATCTTGGACCAGTGCTGATGGTTGACATGTCTGTCCAACTCTGTCCAATCACACAGTTTGATTGTAAAACTTTTCTTTTTGTATGAAAAAGTAAGAAATTGAACTGTTGTAGGTCGTAGCAGCAACTTCATCAGGAGAGTCCAGTGAATAGTTGCATGCATATTTGTGCATTGTCTCTGTAACTAATGTTTGTGTTTCCGTGTTTTCATCTCTGCCAGGAGCGTTTTTGCGTTTTTCCCAGAAGAAGCTGGGAAAATTAAAACAGACTGATGAAGTAGAGGCCGACTGTGGCAGAAATCCTGCTGTGCTGCAGGTACGTTTGCTCTTCCTCAGCACATATTGTATAACGTGAACTCCCGACCTCCAATGTAGTCGAAATAAACAGCGTACTGAATTCTGTTCACTTCACAGCTTGTACAACAATGGCACACTCTGGATGAAGCTAGCAGATCCAAATACTGCAGGAAGTCCTCCCGCTGCCCGGAGCCGTCGCTGGGCCTGTTTAGGCCTGATGTCTGCTTTGGATCAATCTCTGAAAACTTTCATGGCATCACAGAGAAATACCTGCAGAGCAGAGACACTGTGAACCAAGACAGACTGGACACACACAGGTATTCAGTGTCTGAGTATTCAAATGGGGACAAATACCTATTACAGTTTTAGAGAATGCCTGTGCTGATCAAAAGCACTTCATTTAATGATCATGAACTAGTGTGAGCACATCTAAAAGCAGAGAAACATCATAGCAAAGGAATGCAGTGTTCATAGAAACCGCAAACACACCGAAGAGCGACATCGTAGACTCTACAGTCTTCAGTTACCATGTTAAATGTTAAAGTTCATGAGAGTTCAGATAGAAACATACTAAAAGGCTTGTTTGGCTCTTCTCTCTACAAAAGAACCACAGCATTGGTTAGCAAAGCTGCAGCTGCACAAATGCCACACATCATATCAGGACAAGCATCAGACAAAGTGGTGGAGCGGTGATCATTTCTAGTTGCAGCCACGGGACCTGGGCACCTTGCAGTGATCGAGCTGACCGCAAACTGTGTATACAAAGTGCTCTTAGAGGGTTAGACTGACAGTTTGGCCAAAATAGGGTTATGCAACAGAGCAGCATTCAGAGCACAGCAGCAAATCTAAAAGAGAGCAGCTGAAAAAAGATAAAGTGCTGGTAAGCGCTCAAAGTCCACACATGAGTCTGCCTGAAATTTACAAGAGCTGTGTGTAAACAAATGCCAAATACCAGCAAAGTAAGGTTGCCAAGAGGAGTGGTCCAAATATTTCTACACAGTAATGTGAAAGCCTGATAAAACTGTTCCTGTTAAAGGGGGAGTCCTGGGAAAACCTGATCGAAAAGAAAGATCACAGAAGTGCATTTCTAATAAAACGAAGGACGAGAACCACCAAATAAAGTGACGACAGCACGTGTGAATGAAAACTGAGAGCTTTCTTTGTGTAATTCGAGGCTAAATATAGACAAAGGGGTTTTTACGCTCATGTACCTAGAACAGCTGGAAACAGCTGGGACAGATGATACTTGTGCAGCCTATAACTTTCTGTTTTTGTCCTCAGCCTTCGCCAGCTGCTGCATTATAAGTGGCAGCGTTCGCTGTGTGACCCAGGTGAAGCTGTGGGTCTGCTGGCAGCTCAGTCCATAGGCGAGCCCTCCACCCAGATGACTCTCAACACCTTCCACTTTGCTGGCAGAGGAGAGATGAACGTCACTTTGGGAATACCTCGGTAATGACTCGTCCTCATCGCAAATGTGGGGGCACAACAGTGTCATAGTGCCGTTAAAAGAGTCTTTGTACACTTTAATAAGCTTTTGCACTTGGTTGATTCAAAAGAAGTGTGGGCCGAAGGAAGCATGAGCTGCTGGTTGAACCAGTCGAACAACAATACGGCGGCTTGACAAAGTAGAATTACGGACAAAATTGCACACTCCTTAATGAAATTGAGGAGTGGGCCAACACGTTACAGTTGTTTCCAGTTAGCTGTGTCTGTGAAGGGTCTGGATCTCAATCAGACCCTTAAAATGATTTTAATGGCAAACTGTATTTTTAGTTCATACTCACATTAAGGTTGGGTGACACTACGTGTGCAGCGGGTTGCTGGCAGCATCCCTGTGTCAGAGGCTTTTGTTTTGTCTGTCAAAGCCTTCCACTATACCTTCCCTCAGTTTCTCATTTTGTGTGTGTCCTCCTCAAAGTCTGAGAGAGATCCTGATGGTGGCCAGCGCCAACATTAAAACCCCCATGATGAGCGTTCCAGTGCTCAACAACAAGAGAGCTTTGAAGAGGGTGAAAGTGCTTCGTAAGAAGTTGGCCCGGGTGTGCCTAGCTGAGGTAGGAATCACTGCTGTTGCACGTTTGATTTGTTTATTTATTCACCTTCCCAATTTTCACTCCCTCTAATCTTTATTGGCTGGCACATGTTCCCTGATCCTGCCTGTCATTAACTGTGGCTGCATGTGAGGAATGAGCGGGAGGAACTCACTGCAACTGTGTGTGTGTGTGCAGGTGCTGCAGAAGGTGGGTGTGGTTGAGACGCTGCGGATTGAAAATCACCACAAGCTGCGGGTGTTCAAAATCACCTTCCATTTCCTGCCTCCAGAGCGCTACTCTGATGATAGGCTGTTGTCACCCCAGCAGATCCTCCACTACATGGAAACCAGGTGTGTGTCTGTTCCACTGTGCCATAAAGGAAGCACTGTCATTGTTCCTCACCTTCCTCACGCTTTGTTTCGTCCTTCCAGGTTCTTCCGTCTCCTCCTCGAAGCCATAAAGAAGCGCTCTGCCAAGCTGGCCTCCATCGCTGTGGAGACCAGGAGGGCCACCGCCAGAGACAGGGATGATGACGGCGATGGAGCAGCTGCCTCAGGAGGGGTCTGTTTTTTAATTCAGTGTTCTTTTGAAGCATTTACAGCACATGTGGTGTTCAAACATTTCCTTTCCCACTGCAAAAACAAACCTTTGTCACGTTGTCATTCAGCAGTTAGATGAAGGCGAGGAAGAGCAGGAGCGAGAGATCGTTGACGACCAGGAGAATGAAGGAGATACTGACGCTTCGGATGCGAAGAGGAAAGGCAAACAGGAAGAGGAGGTATGAAGATAAGAAATGTGGTGTGTGCTTGAAGCCCACTCTCTTTCCTGCCTGTCGCAACTGCCAGTGGGCGATCATGGGGAGGCTGACAGATACAAAACAGGAAACCAGACACAGTGCGTGAGATGTTTAAATATGAGGTGTGGGAGTCCTCCGCTGGGATGAAGTTGGAGTCGTTTTTGGTACTGATCCACTCCACGTACTCATTACTTTAACAGTAGAAGCCTAAGCCTTTCCAAGTGCTTCTGTTTAGCCAGTATGACGTTTGCTTTCTTAGCTTAGCTTGTAGTCCACCTTCCTCCCACAGTTCAAAGACATGTTGGGCCGTTCAGTGATTCAGAGATGGATAAAGCTTAAAGTGTGTAGAACAAGAATCACTCAGAGGGCACAAACCTCCACCAAGGCTGCTCACTCTGTGCAGTATTCACTCTGAAGGGAACACCATTGTGTTGTATATGAAAATATGTAGTAGTGGCTTTTGGATAACAGATATTGATTTAAAAAAAGAATGAATAACTTGAGTTTATTATATAAAATGATGCTATAGTATATTTCTAACTGAGTAGGCAGCTCATTCTTTACTTTAAAGCAGTGTTTCCCAGGCTTTTGGAGCCGCGGCACATATTTCACATTAGAAAAATCACACCGCCAAACAAAAATGGCATAAAAAACTTATCGATCATTTTCCCTGCGCACCAGGTATGGTGGAATTGGCTCGGTTTGTCTCCAGTACACCACTACTCATGCTAGGGCCTTCACCTGGGTCTGCGTTTTCTCCAGGATTCGGGTCAGACTGACTGCTTTTTCTTTTCAAATATTTATCGCTATGCTGTGGTCTCACAGCATGGCTATTATGTCATTTCTTCTTCATCTTCTTCTGTTTTACTGGCAGTTGGCAGCTCTTTTAATTAGAGCAGGTAGTTGTACTGCCCTCTATTGGAAGAGAATATAATTCGCGCCGATCGCTTAGAGAAGTGGTTCCCAAACTTTTTTTGCTAGGCCACCCTTTCTTTTACAAGAAACTCTTTGCGAAAATCCAGAATGTGGAATACTGTTTGTCAGGATTTGGAGAGCCCAGCGCTGCTCCCGACGCAGGGGAAACTAATTCTGCAGATGAGACCTACCTTGTGCAGGTGAAGCCAAAGGAAAGATATGCTTCATCATATTTTCTAGTATTTGGCTTGGAAGGAAGTTGGTTTGGAAACATTTTTGACGACGCTTCATCTTCTGCTTTGAGTTTTTGTGGGAGCCCCATCAAAAACCTGTCCATTATGCTAGCAGTGTCCAAGCGTTTTTCTTGTTTGTTTTTTAATTCATACAGGGCCTCCCCTGCAATGGCTCTGCGCCTCCCCTAGGGGGCGCGCCCCACACTTTGGGAACTTCTGGCTTAGAGTACTAATCAGTTGGAAGTAGATCATCTTCCACGGCACACCTACGTGTCACAGCACAGTGGTTGGGAAACACTGCTTTAAAGACACAACACATTTTGGGGTCAGCTTGGAAGAAAGAAAGATAATTGCACTGTCATACCCAGGCCAATAGTACAAGGAAATTGGAAACTGTCCCACACCTAAAAACAACACACAACAGATGTGAAACTTAGACATGAGGTCAGAAGTCACATGGGAATCTTCATATATCAGTATCATTTCCTAAGTAGTTTTTATTTATTTGACCATGAAGAAAGAGTCAGACGTCCAAAGTAATGTGCTCTTTTGAACATGTGCTTCCCCGTGTGTCTGTATGTTGTCAGTACAAACAATAGCAGCAAGAAATATAGTTTTAAGGCTGTATAACATTATTGTCACCCTAGCCTTCAGATCTGAAGGCGGGGTCAGAGGTGAAATGTCACATGACATTTTTAATCTTCATTCAGTACTTTTTATATGTTTTATATGTTTATAATATGTTTATAATATGCGCCACACTTGTAAGACTCATACACTCTTACAAAGGATGTGTTTAAAGAATGACACACAAAATGTGTTGGACACATTGAACGTGAATTTGGACACAGTGTGGGTTTTGTTTTAAAACAATGTGTCAAAATTCACACAAAATGTGTTGTATCTGAGCCAATGCAGCACATGTGTTAAACACATTTTTAACATATGTGCTTTAACACAACGAACCCTCAGTGTCAGGTTCCTCTGGTTTGTCAGATGATCAACATCATATGCAAAGACAAAGGAGTGCAGACAGTGAAGTACAGTGGAAAGTTTCGGTCTGTGAGGGCGTGCACCTCGAGGTTTCTGTGGCCCGTGATTAACTTTCATTCTCAGATATGTTCAGTTTGATTTAAGGTTTGCCTCTTTTAAAAATTAAAATGGGCGTTCCTTTGTTTGATGTTTGATATCAGTTTATTTCACAAAGAAACGTGCTTCCTGTTCAGTATGCTACCAAAAGGCCAGAAAGATTAGCAGGCTCATTTTTTTGCAGGTGGACTATGAAAGCGAGGAGGAAGACAATGGCGATGACCCAGAGGATAAAGAGGACCAGGGCGTGGAAGAGGCGGAGGAGGAGACAAACGCTGTGGAGGAGCCTCAGGCTAACGGGAGGAGAACCGAGAAGAGGAAGAAGGGAGAAAAACGAGTGGAAGGAGCAGAGTCGCAGAGTGAGATGAGAGTGAACTCTGTGCTGGAGTCAAACGCAACCATAGAGAGATACAGCTATGACCACAAGCATGAACTCTGGTGTGAGGTGAGTGTGTGCATGTCAGAGTAGTAGATTCTGAAAAATGAACACTGACTTTCTCTTAGAGATGGCTCTCACTTTGTTGCTTACACACACACACACACACACACACACACACACACACACACACACACACACACACACACACACACACACACACACAGGCAAAGATGTTTGGCCCTCTTTGTGCAGATATCTATTGACATTAATGTATTGAAAAGCAACTGTTTCCTCTACTTCTGGTCATGCTAGTTTCAATCAGTTTGCTTAGAAGAGCAGGAAGGAAATCATAAATTGTACATTTAAGCACATTTCTCACCAAGTTTCCTTCCTAAGTGTAATTACTGTAAGATAACACGTCATTAGCATTCATTATCAGGTGCCATCTTTGAAAAGAGGAAGGCTACAAAGGCTCTTACTGTGGCTGCTGTGAATGCGTGAACTGGTAGATTTGTGGGTTGCAGCGTTCATGTCTAAACTGCAGGAGTAACTGTTGAGTTTTGCCACAATAAAAACGAAAAACATGTGGACATGTGCAGAGGAGGACAGTGAATGTACTGGATAAAGGACGTTGAAGACCACAGTGAAGAGTGGTGGATGGTAGTCCAGAGGGTTGGTGTGAAACAGTGTTCCCTCTAATGTTTCATGTGTCTGAGCAAACGCACAAACTCCCTGAGCGTCCCTTGGACCACTGTGAGCAACAGCAGACGTGAGCACTGTGGTCACGCCAGCATCCAAGTTACATGTTTATTAAAATAATCTAATTACAGCGTTTATGTTAGACTACTTTTAATTAACTGCTTTAGCCCACTTACAATGAAAATTTAAAAAAGTCTTGTTCATGTCCTGTGTAGCATGTTCACACTATTGGAAGGAAAAATAACTTGAACTCCAATTTTGAAAACACAACTTTATTTCTTTCTTTTTCTTTTTTTTAAATAAAGCTCTGACTTGTATTATGAGTCTGTGGTCTGGGAGAGAGTCTGTAACTCTGTCTGCAACATACAGTAAATAATGTTAATGTTGGGCAATTAATTATATAGTTACTTCTTCAAAAAAGTAACTGAGTTTTGCAAACAACAAAGTGTTTTTGCAGCTGTTTACCTAAAAATGCAGCCAAGGCGTTTTTTTAAATAAACATTTCAAACTATTTACAGAACAATCAGCTGTTCTGCATCAAATCTGATGCCACACAAATTATTTGTGCCGCTCCAAAAAACATTTCTGTCCACTATGAGATGAAGGAGAACAACAGCCTGATACCTGCAGGCCTGACAGCAGCAGATGTATCACTGCTGTAACACCTGTAACACTCAGCAGTCGCCTCATTGTTCTGACACACACAACAAGACTATTGACTACACTACACACTAACTACACACTAACTACACACTAACTACACACTAACTACACAAGATTTGCGCTAAACGCCGCCGTCACTCCTAAAACTTCCCCCTCCCTAAACAACTAAATGCCATGTTGCCATATCATTTTTTGATTGGTCCACATGGTACATTTTTCCACCAATAGGAAAGGCTGGGATTTTTTTTGGTGTTGTCTTTGCTCACAGGCTTTCGAGCGTTTTCCTTATAAAACGCCGTTTTTACCGTTTCTTCCTGCAGTAAATATAAACAACGACAGTATTCAGGAAGAAAACCAAACATTGCAGATATTTTATCATAACTCTGGTTTTACGTGGCCGATCAACACAATTTAAAAACTGGTATAAAGTCCACACTTTTTCCGTCAGTTGTTCCGTCTGTCCTGCTCACATCTCCAATGGTTGTACACGTTGTCATTAACGTGGCTTCACTCCACATCAGCCGCTTTGCTCGCTAAAACACCGGTGTCGGCACATAAGGACGCTGTCATAACCTGTCAACCAATCGCATCATTGGCTGGACTGTGGGATAAGGTGGCATCGTTCTGATCCCATACGGGAGCAGCCAGTCACTCACTGACTAACACTGCAAAACTGAATTGTTAACATATTTATTTTAATTTCAATTCAGGTTAGATTTTTTTTTTGTGCGCAACACAGATTTTCTGTGCACAGATACCGTGCCAGCAGTGCACAATTGCGCACACGCGCAGCTTAGAGGGAACATTGGTGTGAAAGACGATCTGCCTCCAGAAGACAACCTGTGCATCGATCCTTGTGGGGTTTTTAGCCTGGGTTTTGTATAACTGAGGACTTTTGGAAATTACGATGTAGTGCGATTGCACTGACACGCATGACGCTAAGGTATGCAGCTACAGGAAGTAGATTAACTCTCATCTGTCTCCTTTATAGGTTGACCTGGCATTACCTGTGAGCAAGGTGCACTTTGATCTGACCTCGGTGCTGACATCGCTGGCCCAGAACGCCGTCATCATGGAGACCAAGGGCCTGACGCGCTGCCTGCTCAGCGAAACGACAACAAAGACCGGAGAAAAGGAAACCGTTCTGAACACTGAGGGAATCAACATGCATGAAATCTTCAAGTACAGTGATGTAGGTGGTGAAATTGAAACAATGCCGTGCTTATAAGGGTGGCTTTTTGTTTTTTTTGCACATCTGCACGCCTTTTTAAATTAAGTGAAGGTAAACAGCTGGTCAGAGTTACAAGTTGCTGGGTTACAGATAAGATTCCTCCAGCTACATTTTGATTGGTCCGATCAGAAATACAGAGAGTAACTGGCGATATCGCCTCTGTAGTTTGGAAAGGCTTCTGCAGTTTCTTATTGTATTTGTGTTGCTCTGTCTTACCAGACTGCGTGTTTTCAGTTGTCCCAACACTGCAGCTCTATTTATTTTCCTCCAGATCTTGGACATCAACAGACTGTACTCCAATGAGGTGCACGCCATGGCGAAGACATATGGAATTGAGGTGGCTCTGAAGGTCATAGAGAAAGAGATCAAAAATGTCTTTGCTGTCTATGGTAAACATGCTCTTATTTAGACTCACACTCAAAAAACCCCACACCAGCAAAGCTCTCAGAATCACTCAGATTTCCTCCGTCTCTCTCCAGGTATTGAAGTTGACCCCAGACATCTGTCGCTGGTAGCAGACTACATGTGCTATGAAGGTGTATATAAGCCACTGAACCGACACGCAATCCGGTCCAACTCCTCTCCTCTGCAGCAGATGACCTTCGAGACCAGCTACAAATTCCTCAAGCAGGCCACCATGCTAGGTAAGGATGACAACATTGATAAAGCATAGAAAGCTGAAGAGAAATCCCAGTTTACGAGGGTCGCTACTGGTCTACCAGCGTTAGGCTCTTTGTTTTTTCTATGTACTAAATCGGGTTTGATCATCAGTCAGAAGTAAATGTGTAGAAATACATTTTCAGCATTGTTGTTAAGTAAAGTATTCTTCTTCTCTCCCCCCCCCTCAGGATCACATGATCAGCTGGTGTCACCCTCAGCCTGCCTGGTGGTGGGGAAAGTAGTCAGAGGTGGAACAGGACTCTTTGAACTGAAGCAGCCTCTGCAGTAGAGACAGAGATGCTGGCAGTGGTTAGATATGATGTGATAAGATCACAGCTGATCCGGTCTGCAGGCTCCTTACATCCTCTACAGAATGCATCAGTAAATATGTTTATTTCCTTTTAGCAAAAGCCTTCCAGGCTGCAACGTTTCATTAAAAGAACATAAAAACTGATGGAATAAGTCACTTTGTTTTCATTTCTTAATAAAAGGAAATATTGAATTTTGTATTTTTGTTATGTATGTATTTTGTGACAGTATTGGGACTGTTTGAATTGTAAACAACATCAATTTATGTTTGTGGGAACACAACAATAGTCATTCAGCATTACGGACAGGCCTTGAGCAGGTCCAGAGTGTCTTTATTAAGTTCGTTTGGTAAAGGAAAAAAAGATGAATCTGATTACTTACTCTAGCTCAAGCTCAAGACTCTGGCACTGAACAGAGGTCAGTCTTTTCAGTGAATTGAGGTCATGAGGTCTAGATTTACAAACATATGTGCACGTGTCATTCTAAAGCTCTCACTGTGTTCAAGGGCCGTACTCTATCAGGATGCTACTGTCAGTCTGTAAAATATCTGTTACTGCAGAGATAATGATTAAGAAGTGCAACAGGTCATCCAAGATGATTAAAGCATAATCACCAAGTGCTGAGCAAAAACCGCCGTCACTGCTGACTCCAAACTTCCCAGAGCTTCATGATATGGGTGTCCATGAGTAAGCAGCTCCTGCATGTGTAATGTGTAGGTGGCTGAGTAATTAGTGTGTACTTTAAAGCATAAGCTCACTCAGAAAAACTACAGTTAGTGTGTTGAAAATATTCCGAGGTCACAGTCCACCAGTCCAGTGTGAGGTGAGTTCATTGATCCAGTCCTGCACCCAGACAAAATGTATCTACTGTTTCTCTCCTGATTTATTTACACTTTTACATCTGTGGCTTATTTATCCTAAACCTTATTGTGTAACCTGTAAAGTTGGTTCTGTGTATTTATCTCGATTTATAAATCTGCATTACTACTGTTCTAAGAGTAAATCTAACGGATTTTACTGTGCATTTCAGTTTACAACATGTTTTGTGGACAAATTTTGCCAACAGCTACCGTTGCTTGTAGCGCTAACGGGACACTGAAATGTTGGGAGGCTTTTATTACGAAAGACGGAAATGATGGGGACTTTTACGCAATTTGATTGGTTGGTTGGTCTCCTGCGGTAGGACCGACCAGTGAAGGTGGTGTGATAAAGCTGCAGAATCTCGAGATGTGATAATGTACCCTCGAGCGAAGGATGCACCGTGACCGCTCCTGGATATCTATGGAAGGGTGAGTCATAACGAAATGAGGCGAAACAGTAGAAGCTGGTTTGAAAGGCGTCAGCAGTTGGGGGTAAAATACAGTTTGGTTCGATATGGACACAATGGTCAGCCTGTAAGCTGACTTGAGCCTTCGTTGCTGGTCAGTGCTTTGCTACATTTTGAAGCTGCCGATATTAACAGTCGACCGCTGATGCTGTATCTTTTTTTTTGTCCTGTTACAAAAGCTTCGCTGTATTAAAATATTTGCGTTACATGTAAATAAACAGTTGATTATCCATGTGATATTTTCACGCAGTTTAGCGGAATTTAATTAAACAGCGTTTGTAAAAACGTTATGGCGCATTTATCCACAATCCTCTGCTCTGTGCAGGACCGTCCCGACAGACCTACGTGCGCGAGACGTTAGCAAAGAAGGAGAAAGCCGAAGCTACGAAAAGCAAAAATGTTTAGCTTCGTTTTATTTTTACTTTTTTCTGAAGGGCTGGTAGGCCGGTTGTTAAGAGACTCGGAGCAATAAAATCATTTACCTTCACAGGCCACATTTACTGTGTCAGACACCCGCCGCTCCGGCCTTTTCTCCGAGCATTTATAAAAGGCTTCTTAATCTGTCCCTGGAGCTCTTACCACTTAACGGCAGCAGGGATGCAGTAAACACTCATACTGATTTAATACGAGGGAGCAATGGGACCACATTAAGAAAAAAAATATATTATGAATAATTTTGAGAATAAAGTCGAAATTTCGATGTTAGAGTCTAAATAGTATTTTGAGGGAAAAAGTTAGCTTCTAGCACATAAGCACGAAGTGATAAGTATAAGAAAGCTGCGCCTATCAGAAGAAAACCGCAGGTTACACCCTTGTGTAAATGAAGAGGATGTATCTTGTATCACAAGACTTGGTAAGAGAGTTGATCATGTGCCACTCAGTCACACAAAGCGTTTTGTAGATGTTTGGCAGGAAAAGACAACTGTAATCTGCACATTTGTACTTTTGTTTCTCAGCATAGTGTTCCGAGTTTGATGTCCACTTTTCCGGACATTTCGTGCAGTCAGAGATGGATGCACAAAAGAAAAAAAGGAGGCTGAGGTTTGGGTGGAATAAATTTTCATTCAGGAAGTTGCTGAATAATAATTCAGGGACAGCGATGGATCTGTGCGATGTGTTGTATTAGGCTATATTATTGAATCCACACAGCCCCGTGATGCCTACTTGTAGATACCGAGGATGCAGTGAAACAGCTCAAACTGATGACTTAATTTTTATATTTGCTTCTGGGGTCTTGTCTTAAGGGCTCATAGGTGTTGTTGTCACTGAGGACGAGTGTGGTCATTTTGGTGTGATAATCAGTTGAGTTTAGAACAATGATGCACCTTCCCCTTGTCAGTTGGTAATGTGGTGATGTTTTGGTCTTTGCACAGGGAAATGGCAGCCTTAGATGGAGGAAGTATTCATTTATTAGTCCGTATTGCTGTTTCTGTGCCTGTGATAAGGTCCACTATGGGCAGCTGTGGTGGAGAAATGGCAAAATTGAGTCCTTTGGTTAGCTTCTTCTTTTCAGTTTCAGGGAGGTTCCTGTTTAATAAGTTCTTCACCCACTTTTCCCGGCAGTCTTCGGTTGTGGTGTCTTCTTGTTCTTATGTGTATGGTCTCGGCATTGACTCAGAATTATAAGGTTTTGTTTTACAATGAGTGGAATCTCCAAAGTTGCCTTTCTTTTCATTTAATGTGTTAGAAACTTCTTCTTAAATGGGGAAGGGTAGGAGTGTTTTGAGTTAATGCAGTCTGGTTGATCTCACTCTATGGTAGAGATGGCACTATACCACTTTTTTATGTCTGATACCGATATCATAAATTTCAATATCTGCTGATACCGATATAAATCCAATATAGCGTATTTTATAATCAATAAAACGTTTTTTTTAATATCTTGCTGCATTTTGTATAAGTTCATACTCAAGTTTAAAAAAACTAAACTAAACTAAACTAAACTAAAGCTACTCTGTTACACCTGTATGTAAAAAAATACACTGCACCCAAAATATTTAATAGTTCAGCAAAACTGATCAATCTAATAAACTTAAAGCTGCACCATCCTTCCTATTCTGGTATTTTAAAGAGAACTTAGCAGAAATATTAAATAACCTAACTAATAGGGTTGCCAACTCCCAGCAAAAAAGAAAGGGAACCACCCCCCACCTTCTGCCTTATAATGCTTAATTGACCTAATCGACTTTAATTTAATGCATGTGTAAAAAACAAAGTGCACAGAAATGACAGTTTAAGTTTAAGTGACAGTTTAAGTTAATAACTGTTAATATGTTACAACTGTGTGGTAAGCCTGCGTTCTGTGGAGCACAGTGCACTAAAGAGTTGGAGTTAGAGCACAATGTGACAGGTTACACTAATAGTGTTTTTAACTGCTTCTGTTTTTAGTTTCTTTTAAGGAACAAATTATCTTACAGTAATTACACTGTCAGCTAGTCTCCATAAAAATAATGTGATCTTTATGAGTCTTTGCTGATAAGATGTTACATAAAATTTGATGGTTGAGTGTGTGTGCGTGTGTTCTTTTAGATTTATTTTTTGGTCCAAATACGTGCTGCTGACACAGAGTGTGACTGTCAGAGGGCATTCAGCAACATTAGCACTCATAGTTGAAGGGTGTTTCTCCTCTTTCCTTTCTTAAATTTTAATTATATGACCCCCAATAAATGCAGACACCAAAATATCTGCAAATAGCCAATACTGGGCTCTAGTGACTAAACTTTCAAAATAAGAGCTGTGTTTTTCCACTAATTAAGTCATCTCATATGGTGACCTTCATACTGGAATGATCTGAGGAAGATGCTCAGTAAAGTCTGTGTGCAGGAAACCTGAGTGTTTTTCAGTGACCAAAAACTCGAGTCATGCATAGAACATCCACTGTTTTCAATGTTTGGTAATGGCCATGCCTGTGTGTGCAGGTCAGGACTCCTGACAGTCAGAGGGCTTCAGTTTACAGCAGAGACCAGAAGACGTCCCAGAACAGAGAGACCAGCATGAGGCTTCAGATACGCTGGGCAGCACACAGGTGATATTCAGAACACAGAAGACTCCCAATGATTTTGGTGGTTATATATGGAGGATCAGGAAAGTCCTCCATATATAAATACAATATTTCGTAATTTAATAATGAGCTGTGAAATAAAATATGCAAAAAGACATCGAAATGAAATTGAAAAGGATTGGTGGAAAAGAAAAAAAAGAAGGTATTGTTTATTTATTTGACTTTTTTATTTTTAAAAATCAGTTTTTTAATGCAGAATTCAAAAATATGTTTTTAATTCAGTTTTGTTTTTGTAAATCCCTTTACATTTTAAGAAATGACAAATTTAAGTTAAAAAAATGTCAATTTTAATACGCAATTAACTATTCAACATCCCGACATGCTTTGCCCATAGTTAGACATGAATTTGACAGAGAATAGCAGCGCTTTCCTCATTCGTGTTAATCATTAAATGATTTGGTTTTCAGTGGCTGTGGCTTTTGAGGACATTAACAAAAGAAAGCAATAAAATGAAAGTTCAAACAGATCATTTGACGCCTTGGAGACGAACTATGTCTGTGTCATACTTAAGAAGAAGCTCCCACTCATTCTGATATTAATCACATGTCATTCCAAACTGCTTACACGTATGTAGGCAGAGTCCCAGTTGAAACTTGCAGAAAACAGACACAGCTTGTTCTAATTTTTTCTCAGTCTGCATGCAACGTTCTAACCTATCTGAAGCTGTAAGTTCTTTATTACTAGACACATTATTACTACATTACTTCATTCATTACTTTTCTTTCTTTTCTTTTTTTTTTATAATTCAAGTATTTATTAGATTTTGCATTATATAACAGCAAATACAGAGATGCAGCAACCAAAAGCAAGAAGCAAACAAACAAAAACAAACAAACAAAAATAAATAAATAAATAAATAAATAAATAAAATTAAAAAAACCCAAAACAAAACACAACAAAACAAAACAAAACAAGTGAGGTTTTAACATATGTTCTATTAAGCTCAAATGTCCAAGTCAGGTAGACATGTAGGTGCAAAAATTGTCCCACTGTTCCAGCGCAGCTTCCGTCACATGATGTATTTTTCCCAGCATCTTTTCGCATGCAACATTCCCAATCATTCTGTCTTTCCACATTTTAAGCGTTGGAATATGGGAGTCCTTCCAGTGTTCCAAAATGACACGGGCACATGTTACCAATGCAGTACTTAACACTCTAAACTGGTGTTTATTTAATTGCAGCACCTCTCCTTTGTCCTTTGTTTAGGTGATCTAGGTAGGTTAAAAAGTGTCCACCCCTGCAAATAATTCAGTACAGTGTTCCAAACTGGAAAAACCAGCGGGCATTCCCAGAGGGCATGTATCAAAGTACCTTTGGCTTGTTGGCATTTCCAACACAAGTCATCTCTACCAATCCCTATTCTATACAGCCTTGAAGGAGTATAATAGTATCTGTTAAGAATTTTGTATTGAATAAATTTCCCCCTGGCTTCCCTAATGTATAATCCATTGTTCGACAATATAGAATCCCATGTACCTTCATCCATTGTACGCCCTAGATCCCTTTCCCATGCTTTTTTCAGGCTCTTATTTATATTATTTTTAATCCATGGGCAAATATTATACCATTTCGCAGCTGTGCACAGAGATGGGGGTAGTAGCATAAAATTCTCTATCGGGTTACTTTCACATGTTATTGTAACTCCTCCTTTTAAACAGTTTCTTATTTGCAAATACTTCCAGAAATGACTGTTACCCTCTAAACAAAACTTATTTTTAATATCCTCATACGACATGAAAACACCCCCTTCAAATAGGTCACTAACAGTTCTGATACCTCTTCTCAGCCATTGTGTCCAGTAAACAATCTGCTTACCAATTTTGCAATCCACATTGATTAAACTTATCGGTCTGTAATTACCTGGATCAGTTAAATCCTTGTCGCCTTTTGGAATTAGTGATATTACTGCCTGATTAAAACTTGCAGGGAGTCGTCCAAATTCAAAGGCTTCATGTAATACTTCAGTTAGAAAAGGACATAGCAAATCTATAAATTTATGGTAAAATTCTGCTGGGAATCCATCTATTCCTGGTGACTTCCCAGTTTTCATTGCACGGATAGCTTCTTTTACTTCTGCCTCAGTTAGTGGAGTTTCCAATTTGTCCCTACCCTCTTGTGAGATTTTTGGTATTTTCATTTTATCAAAGTATGTACTCAGCAGATCCATACTTACTTTGTTATCGGACGTGTATAAATCTTGATAAAATATTTTAAAAATTGTGTTAATCTCTGAAGAAGATGTAACTAATTTATCATCCTTTTTAACTGCCGTAATAACATTCTGATTGTCCATTTGCTTAAGTTGTCTGGCTAATAGCCTGCCTGTCTTCTCACCATTCTCATAGAAATTAGTTTTAAGACGAAAGAGGGCATACTCTGCTTTTTTGTTATAAATTTCATGAAGATCATATTTAAGCTGGCAAATCTCTTTAAATTTATTATCGTCAAATTTTCCTGCTAATTGTTTTTCCAATTTACTTATATTTTCCTCCAAAGTTTTTATCTTTTCCTTATTTTCTCTATTTTTCTTAGAACTATAGCCTATGCACTTTCCACAAATAAATGCCTTCAAAGCATCCCATACAATGGCCAACCTGTCCGTAGATCCAACATTCACCTCTAAAAAATATCTTATATCCTCTTTTAGGGTTGATACAAATTTTTCGTCCTGCAATATGCTTGAGTTTAGTCTCCACCTACCCGTTCTGTTCTTTTCGACATTTAGATTTATGTGCAATTCTACTGGTGCGTGATCTGTTAAAGCAATCACACCGATGTCACAGTTTACTACTAAATTGACACATGATTTAGAAATCAAAAAATAATCTATTCGAGAATATGTCTTATGCGAATGAGAGTAAAAGGTGTATTCTCTTTCCATAGGGTGAAACAGCCTCCAAATATCTACCACACTGAGATCTTCTTTTAAAGCATCTATCGCTGTCCCAGTTCTAGTACTTGAAGTTGCATTAATGGCACTTCTATCAATATATTCATCCATCACATTATTAAAGTCTCCACCTAACAAGATCTGGCCCTTCATGTTCCCTAGCATCTTGTTAACCTCATCCATAAAATTAGGTTCATCCCTATTTGGGGCGTAAATATTGCACAGAACAACCTGAACTCCATTAATGAGAGCCTGCAGAGCCAACACTCGCCCGTCTTCATCCCGGCTTTCCTTCAGTAATACAAAGTTTAGTCTTTTATTAATAAGTATCATGACACCACGACTCTTGCTTGATCTTGAGTTATGAAATACTTTCCCAACCCAATCCCTTTTTAATTTCAATGCTTCATTTTCATTCGCAAAATGCGTCTCCTGGATGTATGCAATATCAGCATTATGAGACTTGAGGTAGCTAAGCACTTTTTTTCTTTTGACTGGTGTGCCACAGCCATTTATATTCCATGACACAATATTAACGTCCACATTCCCCATGACTATGCCATGTGAAGGTATCTATAAGCCTTATATCTTCCAACCCATAACCATTTAACCTGTGCTGATAACCCTGCTTGAACCAGAACATAAGTTTAAACAAAAACAGTACCTCACCTATAAAATCTCTACCAAAAAAATAAAAAATAAAAAACAACGAACATAACAAAAGAAATAGCGCCGTCCAAAAAAGGGACATGACAGCGCAAAAGCCCCGTGGGCAAAACCGTCTCTGGTCCGTGATGGTCCCGTGGACAGTGAACTGCTGTCCTCCTGCTGTCCCGTCGACACCCCAGGGAGCCCGCCCCCGTCTTATGAAATTATTAACGATGCGCTCCCATGCACGTAATTTAGCTTGTTAACCCCTTACTCCACCACTTCCTGAAAGTTCTCACGCACGAATTTCTCTGCCTCCTCAACGCTCTCAAAGCTCTTCTGCTGGCCTTTCCATGTTAATCGAAGTTTTGCTGGATGTGCCAGGGTGTGCTTTATCTGATGCTGCCATAGCTTCTTCATTACTGGGGAGAAAAGCTTCCTCTGCGCCGCTCGCTCCGCGGTCATATCTTCATAAAATGACAAGCGACAGTTCTCCCACAGTATTCCTTTCTTCTGCTTAGCGGTCATGATAACTTTTTGTCGTGCAGTGTAACGGAGAAATCTCACCAGCACGATTCGAGGTGGCTGACCAGGTCCCAGGCGTGGTCTCGTACTTCTGTGGCATCTTTCCGGCTCATATTCCTCCCCTCGTAGACCTAGGCCATCCGCGAGTATCTTCATCACATAATCATTTATGCTGCCACCACTTTCCAGACCCTCTTCCAGACCGATAAGCCGAACATTCTTTCTGCGGTTTCTATTTTCCTGGTCGTCTACTCGGGCCCAAAGTTGTTCAAGCTTTTTAGCGTTTTTGCCATTATCTTCTGTTATGCTCCTCATTTTGTCTTCCACATCTGAAATGCGGCCCTCAGCTTCGGTCATCCGTATTTGGATTGCACTTATAGCGTTTTTAAATTCCACCATATCTGTCTTGATGTGAGATACATCGGCCGCAACACTAGTTAGGATAGTTCCAAGCTTAGTCATTTCGGCAAACAGGCCGCTTATATCCATCTTTGGCCCTTCTTCTTGGCTAGCAGGGCTAACCTTGGCACTGCTAGCATTACTTTCCCCCGCTGCCACCGTGGAGATTCGGGTTTGCACACTCTTCTTCTTAGTTCCTGTGGCCATGTCTCTCAATAAGTTCGAGGACACTGATCTAGCAAGTCACCGCAGTGAGGAAATATATTATTTGGGAGCGTTTACCTTGTTTTAAAACTAATGTAGGGTCGACGGGGGTCAGAGACTCTCTATGGCGTGGCCATTCCCAAACGCTCCATCACGTGACTCTAAACCCATTACTTTTCTTTCTTCATTACTTTGCCATCTTTGCATGTAAATCACATGAAGAGTGTAGTCAGAAGCCTGATCGGCTCAAGTGGTTCCTGGTTTACCTCTGCTTTTTGAAAGGACACAGTGCTTTCTAGTAAAAGAGAATCCTTCACAGGATGGAAGGAGAACACCTTGGTTTTTGTAAGTGGAGGCAGGATATGGAAGTCTTGCATTTTCTTCAACAATTAGGTGATGGTGGCACATACTATTCCACTTCAGTGCCACTTCTAGTATAAAAGGTAATTATTTAAATGACCCATGGTTGTGATAGTTGTGACATGCACAGCACCTGGTGGGTGAGCAGTGGTAGTCAGGTCCTCTCGTGTTTGCCAGTTCTTCCTTTCCACAGCCGTCTTGTGAAGCTTGATTTATAGCCCTGTTTTTAGAGTTCCTGCTGCATATTTCTTATACTTGTGTGCTCATGTCCTGAAGTTTCTGCCATCAAAAGTGAAACTGAGCTAACTGACTGATGGACCTGTTATTCTAGTTCACCAGGCATCAACGGTAGGGATGGGCATCGTTTAGGTTTTATCCGATACTAGTACCAAACTGGTACTTTTGAAACGGTGCCGGTGCTTAACCGGTGCTTAAAGAATGGAGAACACAAAATTGGTCCAAAAACCTCTCATGTTCAGCTGTTTTTTTGTAAAAAGACAACAATGTTAGCCTTTTCTGCAGCCATAGGGGATTTATGGCATCACTCTTGGCTGGAAGCAGTGCTTAATCAATGGAAAAAACACAAACTTTGTCCAAAAACCTCTCATGTTTAGCTGTTTCCCTCTTTTTCTTTGGTCATTTTAGCCTTTTTGGCCAGGGTGAAGGGAGTATCTGCCATCAAACAAGAAGACAGCTGCATGTAGCTATGATGATGTTTGCTAGTTCACCTTACATGCATTAATGTAATAACGTGGTTAGCCTACTCAACGTAAATTACACACGAACAACATGAAGCTACTCACGCAGAGAAGAACGGCTGCTGCTGCATCATCATCCTCATCATTTCTGCTACACTGGCAGGGCTAGGGGCCAGGACTCTCCTCTTCGGGTTCTTGGGGGATGTTGCTAACTCCGGATCTGATAACAGGCACCACACCCGCAGTAGATGTGCTCGGTGTGAGGTCTCGCAGCAAGCTATCAAATACGGTGCATTTCTCGGCTTTTAACAAAATGCTATAAGTCACCAGGTGTTTCATCAGATTCGAGGAGTTACCTCCTTTGCACAGTATCACAGTATCAGCTTAAAGCACTTGTTGCAGGCTGCTGAGTTTGCATCTTTTGCTGTGAAGTACAGCCAGACTTTTGACCTCTTCGCCTTGGGCATTTTTAATCTGTAGCTCTGCTCTAAAAGAACGTACGTACCTGGGCCCGCCTACTACGCTCGCAAAGGTAAAATGATTGGCTAGAATCCAAAGTGTATGACATCTCAGGAAATAAAGCACCGAAATGTGCGC
Organism: Perissodus microlepis; assembly: GCF_051167445.1. NCBI lineage: Eukaryota > Metazoa > Chordata > Actinopteri > Cichliformes > Cichlidae > Perissodus > Perissodus microlepis. Next base: position 1,712,755 of record NC_140462.1, on the reverse strand, counting down.
TGCTTTTCGGTCTGGTTACTACCATTTATGTCAGAACCAGTGCCATTATGGCACCGGATACCAGTACCCATCCCTAGTAAATAGACACCAGGTGGATCTGCCCTCAACATTTAAATACCAATGGACTTTAACAGCCCTGCTCCTTTATAGAGAAACTCACTATTTCTGCCATTACCGGATAGAAAATGATGAATGTGATTTACAGAAAAACTGTTCCTTAATATTTTATTTTAACATCAGCCTTCACTGATAGATGCTGGCTCTGTTACAGCTGTGGCAGAGATGTTAACCTAACCTAGAGTCAGAATTCAGTGTCAGTAAATGTTACTGAACAGTTACTGTTACTGACATATTTCTAAGTCTGTATTGAATGTAAAGGCAAACATATTGTAAGATGGATAAGCTGGATTTGAAATATTTCAGTGTAGCTTTGGGATGATGACTTGTCATCAGTAATGATTACAGATCGTGTTGCGATAAAATAAGCCACCGTGAATGGAAAACATATCCAGTTAGTATACGGCGAGAAATGAGCTGGAGTTGAACTTGATCCGGGTCTGATCCAGTTTATGAGCCTTTTAAATTTCATATCCATCCTGACTTGCAAGTGTACTCTGACCTGGGGGTGGTGTGCCAAGCCTTTTGTACCTTCAGGTGGATCCAGTTCTAGGTCGAACCACTGACCCACATAGCAAGCAGGTCTGTCGCTACATCTGGTGTCAAGCCGGCACTGCTGGTTGACTTCTGGCATGGTAAGTGGTGTCATCCACATATGGGCCAGGCTTGGCATAGATGGCACTGTCTATGCCAGTGGTTCCCCCCCCCCCGCGCGCACGCACAAACACATCCTCCAACCACACACACCCATATTTTGCTCCATTGCTGTTTATTTCACACCTCAAACATTTAGTGAACAATTAAGCAAATACAAGTAATCTGCAATAAATTACAGCTAGTAAGGAAATAAACTACTAACTGTTTTACGCTACGTCCACACCTACATGGGTATTTTTGAAAACGCAGCTGTTTCTATGCGTTTGGGCCTTTCGTCCACACGTAAACGGCGTTTCGAATCACCGAAAACGGAGCTTTTTTAAAACTCCTTTTGTCACAAACTGTAGTAGAAACTCAAGAGCAGAGCGGTTTGACGTCTCCAAAAACAGTTTATTTACAGCACCAGTGCACGATATATACATTGAAGGGAAAATCCAAACTCCAGGGAATCACGGGGAAGCTCTCTTACACTCGCTCACGTCTTCTTGCCCAAACTCACACACGCTCACACGGCAGGGAGGTCATAGGTCCAGGAAGGAAAGTCTGTAGCAGACTCACAAATCACGAATCACAAGAATACTAAAGCACAGGTTCACAGGAGCTGGGAGAATCACTAACGTCTGTAGTACAATCATCCAGCGACGAGAGGATCTGTGTTCCAGCCTCAAATAGTGCTCCAGGTGATGACAGCCAGTGTTGGGAAGGTTACTTTTAAAATGTATTCCATTACAGAATACAGAATACATGCCCCAAAATGTATTCTGTAACGTATTCCGTTACGTTACTCAATGACAGTAACGTATTCTGAATACTTTGGAATACTTAATATATTATCATGCTTTTTACAACAACGTGAATGTACTATTGCTGTGTGATTTATTACTATTACTGAAGGTCCGCGACTCCGAACTGTAGTAAAGGGACCTCTGACTAATACGGCGGGGTCCCTGTCGGCTCGTAGCCGAAAAATAGCTTTACTTTGTTGTGTGGGTCAACTTTTCTTGCGAGAGACAGAGAGAGGCGTTGAAAGACTGCTGCAACGGAACTTATTGTTTTCGGAGGAAAACACGAACACAGTGTACACTCGAGTCTTAATAGCTTACTTACAGCTGGGCTCGTCAGGCTCTCTTCTTGGCTGCAGTGGTTATTATTATATTTACATGCTTCCAGCTCCCGTTTTTGCTCGATGACAACTCGTACCTTTCCACTCCCCTTTTTCTCCCTCCTCGCGCTCACAGACCCATAACGTGTATGGCAGTCCATTCTCCCTGCAACACGGACTACACTGCCCATGATGCTACATTCTTTAGAGCTATGCTTGTAGCATTCTGCCTGTTAGCTTAGCACAACAACAACAACAACGAAAAGGCGCTCTCTCACCCAGGAAACACACAGTCGCAGAGAGAGAGAGCGTCGCCCTGTAACCATGGCAACCGTAACGCTGCCGCCTGGAACAACAGAACGTAGCTGTCAAACAAAACCCAAACAGTCCTGACCCGCGACAATATGAAACAGGAAAGTACCGCAGTGTAATCCATTTATTTCAACAAAGTAACTGTATTCTGAATACCACCTTTTTAAACGGTAACTGTAACGGAATACAGTTACTCATATTTTGTATTTTAAATACGTAACGGCGGTACATGTATTCCGTTACTCCCCAACACTGATGACAGCTGATGGTTGTCAGGTGTGTGGGCCAAGGGCGGGAGCCCGCAGTGAGTCCACCCAGGCAGAGAGGGAGAGAGAAAACCAAACAAACACATGTAGCCTTGTGGGGCCGGCCGGGCAGGCACGGAGACCATGACACCTTTTTTGTGTTTACGTGTGGACGAGGAATAGAGTTCATCACGCAACGTCAAAGGTATGAGCCTTTTTTCACGCCACGTTGTGCGCCACGTTATTGTTTACATTAGATGAATTGCAGAATGGCAGATAGTCAGATTAACAGTATTTTGTCTCTATCTGCAGTATGGGGCGATTGTGGCTCAAGAAGGTTGCCGGTTTGAGCCCCGGCTCGGACAGTCTCGGTCGTTGTGTCCTTGGGCAAGACACTTCACCTACCGCCTACTGGTGATGGCCAGAGGGGCCGATGGCGCGATATGGCAGCCTCGCTTCTGTCAGTCTGTCCCAGGGCAGCTGTGGCTGTAGCTGCCTCCACCAGTGTGTGAATGTGAGAGTCAATGAATAGTGGAATTGTAAAGCACTTTGAGGGTCCTGAAAAGCGCTATATAAATGCAATCCATTATTATTATTATTTACACGCTTACATACACACACGCAGTTACTGTCCCTCTATTTACAAAGGCAGAGGCGTCACGGTGTGATTATTTTACATGTAGTCGCTTTTTTCCTGTGTAATAATATTCAACATTGCTGTCAATACATTTTTCAAAAAATGCCTCTCTGTGCAAAATGGGTTTAAAAACATAAACAGCTGTGGGATACTGTTAGTCCGTGATTTAAACAGCCCAGTGCTGCTCCCGACGAAGGGAAAACCAATCCTGCAGGGAGACCTACCTCAGCACTTGCGCAGGTGAAACCAAAGGGAAGATTTGCTTCATCATATTTTCTAGTCTTTGGCTTAAAATGAAGTTGGTTTGGAAACATATTCAGCGATGCTTCATCTCCTGCTTTGCTTTTGTGTGGGCGCCCCGTGCTAGCAGTGTCCAAGCGTTTTGTCCCCCCCTTTTCATACCGCGCCCCCCCTGCAATGGCTCTGCGCCCCCACACTTTGGGAAGGTCTGGTCTATGCGATGGTATGCCATATCTGGCCCGATTATGGTATTAAGCTGGCACTTGTGACTGACTGGTGTCATAGCAGGGTGTATGTCAACCAGATGTGGGCCAGGTCTGGCAATGATGCACTATTTATGTTCCAATTTTCCTGTTTTAGTTTGAAGACCCAAATGCCATGTTGCAACAGCTGTGGTAGTGCCAATCTTGAAAAAGCTTGGTCTGGATGTTGACATGGTTGTAAACTATAGACCCATCTCACATCTGTCTTTTTTGACTAAGGTCTTTGAAAAAGTGGTTTTCAAGCAGCTCACTGAGCATCTGTCAATTAACAATCTGTTTGAAGCATTTCAGTCTGGTTTTAGACCAAATCACTTCACAGAAACAGCTTTAGTCAAAGTGGTAAATGATCTGCTGGTAAAAGCAGACAATAATCGGACTTCAGTTTTATTACTGCTGGATCTAAGTGCTGCGTTTGACACTGTGGATCACTGCATTTTATTGGATAGGCTTGAAATTTTTATTCAAGTTACAGGAAATGTTTTATCATGGCCTACCTGTCTGGGAGATCTCAGACTGTTAGTTTTAAAAATAATCTCTCCGAGACCTGTGAGATGAGATGATGAGATAGCCTTTATTTGTCAGTTGCAGGTCTTTTGCCCACAACCGAGATGACAGACCTTGCCGACCGTACATACAATACACAAACATCACATTGGGGAGACAGGTCAGGCTAGGTAGCGAGGAAAAAAACATCGAAATGTGTAACACAAAAGGATAATACAGGAATGCACAGATATCAACACACCATAGCACAATAAACACAGACAGCAACATGGGAAAGAGTTCCAGTGTGTACATCTGATCTGGGACCGCTGCAATCTTTGACTGCGCCTCCAGCTGACCCGATGTCCACATAAACTGATGTTCTGTGCGGTGGGGCACGGGGTCCCTCAGGGCTCTGTACTTGGCCCACTGCTGTTCTCACTGTATTTGCTGCCTCTTGGTCTTCTTTTACATTCTTTTAATGTAACCTTTCATTGTTATGCTGATGACCTGTTATGCAGCTTTAGCCCACTGCTGTTCACCCTGCTAACACATGACTGTACTGCACAGTACAGCTCAAATCACATCATCAAGTTTGCAGATGACACAACAGTGGTGGGTCTCATCACCAACAACGATGAGTCTGAATACAGAGAGGAGGTCCAAAACCTGGTGGACTGGTGTCAGAATAGCAGCCTGTCTCTAAATGTTCAGAAGACTAAAGAGATGGTTGTTAACTTCAGGAAGAGCTCAATGGCCCACACCCCACTGCACATCAATGGATCTGCTGCTGAGATGGTCATCAGTGTGAAGTTCCTGGTGTGCACATATCAGCTGACCTCTCCTGATACATAGCGAAGGACACTCTCCACCCCTCACATGCACTGTTCTCCCTCCTTCCATCTGGCAGACGATTTCGCAGCATCAAAACCGTGACGACCAGACACTGCAAGAGCTTCTTCCCCAAGCAGGCAGGGCCCTTAACTCACTACCACAAAAGGACTGATATACACATACACCTCTACAGACACCCACAATACTCATCAAAGGACTCAAAAACAACAAAAAAACCCACAAATGCACTACAAACTGGACCTGGGAACAACATGCTTATTTGCGCACTCAGTCACATAGTTCTGAACACACACCTAAATTATATTATATTTGCACATTTTGCATTATGCACGTCTTTGTCATGTCTCGTCAATAATATCCTGACAATAACTTGAAACACTGCAGAGGTTCTTCTTCATGCATTTGTGTTTTCACATATTGATTATTGTAACGCTCTCCTTTGTGGGCTGCCAAAGAAAAGTTTTAGAGGTTTACAGATGGTGCAAAATTTTAACTAAAACTGGAAAATGTGAGCACATTAGTCCTGTACTGAAATCCCTTCATTGGCTAGCTTGTCAGGTTCGAGCAGATTTTAAGGTCCTGCTGCTTACCTACAAGGCTTTAAATCAGGGGTCCCCAATCCCAGTCCATGAGGGCCGGTGTCCCTGCAGGTTTTATATGTGTCCTTGATCCATCACAGCTGATTTAAATGGATAAATTACTTTCTCAGCGTGTCTTGAAGTTCTCCAGAGGCCTGGTAATGAACTAATCATGTGATTCAGGTGTGTTGACCCAGGGTGAGATCTAAAACCTGCAGGGACACCGGCCCTCATGGACTGGGATTGGCGACCCCTGCTTTAAATGGTTTGGCACCTTCATACCTCTCCGAGCTTTTACACCTTTATGTTCCACCCCGTGCTCTCCGATCTCAGGACTCTGGCCTGTTAAAAGTTCCTAGAGCCAGAAAAAAGACTATTGGGAGAAGACCCACTTGTTCACCCTATCCTACATGTCTTAATTCTCTGCCATTTAGTCTTTGACATTTTTAGCGTTTTTAACTTTTATTGTGTTTTTTTAACTTGTATCGCTTTTATTTATTTATCTCTTTATTTTCAAATAGCTGTACAACACTTTGTTTGAAAGTGCTTTATACATAAAGTTATTATTATTATCATCATTATTATTATTATTATTATTATTATTATTAATGGAATATTTATGGAATATGCAGCTTTTTCAAGTATTAACTTGGTGGCTTTGGCAACACCTTAGGGGGGGAATAATAGTAATATGACTGATCCATATGGGCACAAATAATAGACACTTTTTTGTTCTAATGATGTTCCCCGACTTTCAAAATCGGTTTATCGTGAGCACCGACACATGAAACAACTTAAACAATATAATGGCTTCAAGCTCACACTGAGGCCTGTGGCACTATCAGCCACTGAGACAGTAGACACATGTTTGTGTTTCGTTCATGAATGTTTCATACTTTAAGGCTGCCTGTTTATTTAAGGGAGATGATACAGTACGTTATAACTGTACATAATGATATCACAGATGATAGACTAAATAAATAGATTTTAGATAGATGCTTGTGCATTCTTAAAGTCTTATATGTTGAATTGAACTGAGTCTGTCATCTGTTCACAGCCTCTCCCAGTCAGTGCTGTAGTCCATGCCTGTCTCACTGTACATGATGTTTTCAGCACAAACACTTTAAAGGTGATAATTTAATAATACAGACAGCAGTGTAGTCAAACACGTTAAAGTTAGTTTTATTGGGAATAAACTTTAAAAAACACTAACAAACATCTGTCTCCTATTTTGTGTCATATAGGAAAGAAGCATCAATATCTGATGAGGAGACTTGCTGTGGGTTATTTTGTGGTGTTTGGTGCAGTTTTCTTGTTTTGTGGGCTTGTTAATTTTCAGGAGTAGATGAATATCTCTTACAGGTTGATTTGTTCACATTTTCACATCTTAATTTTTAAGTGAAATGTGTGTTTTCAGTTTATACACTATATGCATATAAGGCAGCCCTTTGCTTTTGCAGTATTTTTGTGTGGTGTGTTTTTCTCTGTTTTAACAAAAAGGGAACAAAGGACACTTAAGTCAACCTAAGATGATTTGTTTTAGTCTTACTGAGGTGATGCAATCATGCATTCTTTTTTTGATAATGTGCTGGAAAAGCTTGAAAATGGACCTTGTAAGTGCTTGACTTTGACCCTGAAAAGTCGTATGAACCCTGTGCTCAACTTTATCAATCAGGAAATGAATAAAGTGACCATCATTTGATGTAACAAACTCACACTATTAGCTTAACCTGCTTCTTCAGCCTGTTGAATACTGAACAACAGTTTGTGGTTTGGAGTTATCTGCTCAGATCTGTCCTCTCGCAGTGGCTGCTAGTCTGCCAAATGTTTGCTATATTTGCCTTACTGTTCTCAGATAGTGTGCTGTGCCTCTTAAACCACACAGTTTAACCAGAATAGCTGATGTTGGATGAGGAAATGAAACAGTCAGATGAGTGAACATGACTGAAGTTTCGATTCAGAAAAAAACAGAATCAGACTGTAGTCGATTATTTTAAGAAACAGACCCTTGCATTTTTATTTTTTCCCCAAAAGACAGTACCACGTTAAAGTTTCACAAAAGGACAGAGAACAGACAGCTTTGATTACTCTGACTTTTTATTCACTCAGAAGAAAAATTAAGCATAAAGGGCTGCCAATTACCCAGTAAATGCTTTTCGCTGGAGCTCCACAGAGCTGCTCTATGAAGCTCTGATTAATAAAAATAGCAAAACCTGGGCTGATTCCTTGAATAATTATGACAAATGAGCCCTGAGCAGCCAGGTTACAGTGCATTTCTGTCATATGTGCAGACAGTTATGATAAACGTTATCTCGTGGAAAGAATTGTTAGTTCACAGTAGGGCTGCCACGATTAGTCGACTAGTCACGATTACGTCGACTATCAAAATCGTCGACGACTAATTTAATAGTCGACACGTCGTTTGAAGCTTTGCAAGATCCCAAAAGATGCAGGAATAAGTAGTAGGATTTAAGAGTGTAATAACGGACTGAAACAGAAGATGGCAGCACTGCATGTACAAGGATGCCAGCTGCCGTTAAACCCCGAAGAAGAAGACTGTGTCCCAGAATTCATAGCGCGTCCCATCGCGGCCCTGCTCAGTTTCCAACAATGGCGGCAGCTAGTTAGTTTTAATGTTACTCTTATTATTCTTTCTGGGTCACAAAATAAACGTTTAACATATTTTCAGGCGGGAATGTAGCTGTGTAAACTTCAAATATCTGCTCAGTTTATCAAGACACCGCATATCTTCAAAAGCGCTCCGACGTTTTCGGAGACGTCTGTTACCCACTAGCTCGATAGCTAGCCGGGGTTACAGGCTCACTAGACCCGGTGAGAACACCGGACTCCCGGCAAATCGTTTTCAAACCCACCGCTGTCTTTCGCTACTCAGGTTAAACATGATATATAAGTCACTTGATAACTTAAAAATGTTATTGTTTGGCTTTTTTTTTAGTATTTTATTTGTTCCTGAGTAAATCGGTTTGGCTGAGATTAAAGTTATAGTTTTTACACAGCTGAATAAACGTCAAGCAGACAGCTGATTATCAGAAGTGTGAGATGCTCGAGAATATACTCCGGTGTCCTGTTATATTTTAGATAGCAAGGAGTTTATTAAACTTCACCAAAACAATCTACAAATGTCATTAAAATTTAATAAACTATCATCTTGTCTTTATTTTTACTTAGCACATACCTTAAACACTTAAAGCTGTAAGCTAATGATAGTTATATAAGAGCAGATGCTGCTGGTGCAATAAGCTGTACGTTTTACGTTCATGATCTGATTAGTCGACTAATCGCAAAAATAATCGGTGACTAGTCGACTATCAAAATAATCGTTTATGCCAGCCCTAGTTCACAGTGTAGTTTGCACTGTAACTTATCAGCTAGGCTGGTGCAGTTATATAACGATGCATTTGTTTGTAAGCCGGAGTGGTTTCTCGCCTCTTGCATCCTGTTAATCGTCCATATTGCATGCAGTATAGCTCTCTGTTTCTTCTGATGCACCTCTGTCAGGACATTGTTTGAAATAGCACCATTTGTGTTCTCTCTCTCACAGCAATAATAATAGCAATAATAATAATAATGGATTGCATTTAAATAGCACTTTTCGAGACCCTCAAAGTGCTTTACAATTCCACTATTCATTCGCTCTCACATTCACACACTGGTGGAGGCAAACTGGGGCAGACTGACAGAAGCGAGGCTGCCATATTGCACCATGAGCTCCTCTGGCCAACACCAGTAGACCACAGGAGCCTTATTACAAAGTGTCTTTGAACAGCAGAGGTGCAGAAGTGTGTGCATGTACCACAGAGCTGTGGCTCAGTGTCGAGTCTCACAGGCTTGAAGACATTTATAATTATTAACTTGTTTGATCTGCTGCTTAGCAGAAACAGGCACAAGCAGACATTTTGGACTTTAGAATGTATTTTCAAGTTTTACAGCTTTTTCCTACTGATAAAAACTGATCCCTTATGGACGTTCATATTACACAAAGTAATTAAGAAATGAAGAATTTCTGTTTTGACTACAGTTTAAACAAAAAACAAAATCCAGAATGCTTCCTGTAATTTTACACATTTATTTCCTACAGTTTAAGTCCATGAAAATTACTTACTTCCTCATGTAGCTTTCTCTTTTTTGCACAATACCATTTTTTATTTCTTTAAGTCTATTTTTAGCACGAACAAATTATAAATAATAAATATTTAAAATTTGTTCATAAATTATAAATAAATTATATATGTATTCATTTTACAAGCCCTGTCGTATTCACCTGTTTTATTTTGCTTTTTTGTTTTTAATCTCGAGTTTGTTGTTACGTTGTCTGTTTTCTGCAAAGCACTCATTGAATTGCGGCCAGCTCAATGAAAGGGGTTATAATAAAATGAACTAAATTTCTGGTCACTAAAAATATGTTTGCCCTGTGTGCTTTCTGTGTGTGTGTGTCCAGATGTGTGTTGGCAGCAGCTGTCGTGGTTTTCCTCGGCCTGGTCTTGGTCTCTATGCCACTGCTGAGCACAGGACCAATCAAACCTGCAGAGTGGGTCATCAACCCTGCACATAGGAAGGTGAGAGCACAGTAGAGCAGAGTGTTCATGGTGTGGGTTTAGTGACTTATCTGTATTCAGAAGTGAAGAATTGTGGTGGGGTAAAGGGCTGCAAGAGCTCAACATGTGCAGCACTCTGCCCTTCCTTCCTTCTTAAGTCAGACGTTTACATACATCCTGTCTCAAACCAATAGTGTCTACAGTGGAGTAAAAATCTGATATTGGTAGCATGACTGATGTTTTATATTTATATATATATATATATATATATATATATATATATATATATTTATATATATATATATATATATATATATTTATATATATATATATATATATATGAAGAAATAAATAAATATACATGATTGATATTTTACTCTAACTGGTAAAACTTATGTTATTTTCACTATAGAGCATGGAAAGGGTGTAACTGTACATTAAATGGAGAAGTTGTACAGAAAGATGATTTCCTGTGTTATTCAGTGGTAATATGAATAATCTCAGTGCGCGCTCCTGTGACTGGCCAGAACGTCATGGAGTGGGTGGGAGGTGTTGTCCAGCATTGTCTGTATCTTGTAAAGCAGCAGTGCAAAAACACTAATATAGTTTAGATTTGTTTAGATTTGGATAGATCTTATTTGACCTTTGACTGTGTTTGAGTTTTTTTTTTTACATATTTTGCATTTTCTCATTAATAACACAAAAGTATTTCTTAACCTATTGCTCGATTAATCAATGGAATAATTAATTGATTACTCGATTTTGAAAATAATCGATAACTGCAGCCCTAACGTGAGCTAATGGTGCCAGTTTGTTTTTACACATTAAACCTGATCTAGTTGTTCATCGTTTCATTAACTGGCCCTGAAACTGTCCTGTGTGTCTGCGCTGTTGTTCTGATATAGATGCAAAACCCACAAGAGAACGAGCCTCTGTAACAGAAGACGTGGCGTTTGAAGCTGCTTTGTTTTTTATAAACCTGAGCCAGGTCATGAAATTAGATATAAGCGCCCTGGATGTGAAGTGCTGCATTACACTTTTTACTTAGTGTGCAGACCGCTTGTTGTGTTGTATTCAGCTTTTTACATAATCCCGTCTATCAGATCCATATGTCTTTCAATCAGTTAAACTTTCATTCCCTTTTTGACATTATTTTATTTTCTAAGATGAAAACTGTCTGCTTTCCTCAGTGTTGGGGAGTAACGGAATACATGTGCCGCCATTACGTATTTAAAATACGAAATATGAGCAACTGTATTCTGTTACAGTTACCATTTAAAAATGTGGTATTCAGAATACAGTTACTTTGTTGAAATAAATGGATTACACGGCGGTCTTTTTTAGTTTCATATGTTCGGCTATGCCCGCTCTATTTTTGGTAATTCCACGCAGGTGGAAACCCAAACAAAACACGCATTAAGAGGCTCTAATGCCCGTGTCTCAATCTCACGGCCCATGTCACGTCTACTGCGGCCCGCAGAATGACGTGAAGAAATATTTTTTCAAATTATTATTCAAAAAATCATGAAGGCAATAGGCAGAGAGTTACAGGCATCGCCCTAAAGAATGTAGCCTGATGGGCAGTGTAGCCCAGCTGTAAGTAAGTTGTTAAGACTCGACTGTACGCTGTGTTCCTGTTTTCAATAAGTTCCGTTGGAGCAGCCTTTCAACGCCTCTCTCTGTCTTTCGCTAGCAAAGTCGACCCAGACAACAAAGTAAAGCTAGTTTTCGGCTACGAGCTCGACACGAACCCGACGTATTAGCCAGAGGTCCCTTTACTACGGTTCGGAGCCGCGGACCTGTTTTATATACGTGTGGAATAGTTTTCTATACGAGATTGCTGCAAAAAGTGCAGCCTTACCTAATGTCCACCTACTGTTACTCATTTATATTAAGATTTAAACATCTAGTTGGTGTTGGTATGGAGAGTAACTGTTGGGTCTGTATTTCCACAAGCCCCGCTAATTCTAGAGACTTATTCATCATGAAGAAAACAAGACAGTCGATCGATCACTTGCGCAAGGGAGGCCTGTGTCCACCACGAAAATGACCTCGACGACGACCTCCCTTGCTGCCTTTTTATTGAGAGACAGTTCACACAAAACACGTCAGAACAAAGCCACGCCCAGACAAGGCATTGTATGTATATGTGTTTACTTCTGTATCTAAGTAAGAGGCTGTGTCCCAATTCAGGGTCTGCACGCTTGAAGTACGCGCAGTACGCGTACTACGTACGGTGCGTACTATAAGTACGAGAAGTGCGGAAGTGAGAGGCTTCTGAAATGGGACGGTATACGCTTCGTCGCGCTGTTCAGGTTGCCTAGTAACCATGATACTAACCGCGAGACACGTTTCATACAGCTTTGTTTGACAGAAATGAAGGAGAAAAATGTTTTGTTGGTCATTCATTTTTGTCATGACATCACTTTGATTAGTTGAGTATCTGAGGCTGAGACCACGGGACTGTAAAACATGATTGTTGGGCTTCATTTCTGTACTGAACAGTCATTTAAGATTAGCTAGTAAATAACAATTAGTTAATGTTGTTCATGAGACTAAAGTCATCTCACTGTGGTAATGTAAATATAATATGACATATATTATAGTATTGTCAGATTATTATGATATATATTAGAGGTGGGAATCACCATACATCCCACGATACGATATTATTGCAATTTTTTAAAATATTTTGCGATATTCAGATTCTGTACATAAAGGTAAACTTTATCAATATTCATTTTATCTAATATCAAAGTCTCACACTCAGTCTTTCTCTCATTTCAGTCAGTTTTATTGTTGACAGACTTGAATGGTTTGTATTACAGTCTAGTCCAACGCAACCATCTGGTACAATTATAGCTATTCTGAACTATGCAATTTATGAAAACTATGCAGCCCATTCAGCAACTGAAGAATTTCAAAGTAAATTAAAACAAAATATAATTTTACATTAAATAAAAAAGTTTTAAACTTAATTAAAATAAAACATGTCTTAAATTAAAATAAGTAAACTGTCATGTTTATTGCTGCCAAAAAAAAGTTAAACATATTTGGACAGTGAAGGAATGTCAGGATTCTTGCTCAGAAAAAGGATCAACATGCTCTGAAGTTTTTTTGTAACAAAATATTGATTTCTGCTGTCCCTGTATCGATACATTATTAGCAAACAAAATATCACGATACTACACAGTATCGATTTTTTCCCCCCCACCCCTAATATATATATATATATATATATATATATATATATATATATATATATATATATATATATATATATATATATATACACACACACACACACACACACACACACACATATATCACTGACTTTCAGCTTGTTGTGTTTGTTGATATATGACTGACTTTAATTATTAAACATTCGCACATAAATAAGTGACGTCATATTCAGTACTTTTGACAGTTCACTCTTCGGCCGCTCCATCTTATTAGGGAAATTCCATATACATAAATGTAAATTTCAAAACTCAACCCCATCATTTAATTTGTTTTTGATTGAAATTGAATATTATTTAAACTCTCTTAAATTAACTTCCAATAAAAAAGGTTTATCATTGATTGAAATTCATTCAGAAATGTTTAACGAATGAGCTGTCACAACTTTCAAGTACAAAGTTGTTATGAAGTCTGTCACATTCCCCCCCTTTTTTTTTTTTTCTTTTTTTTCCCTTTATTTATTTATCCTTCTTATTTCATTGTACTGTATATTGTTACTCTTATTTGCCTTGTATGCCTACTGTGCAAACTGAACTGGAATGACTGACTGTTCGCTTTATAATTTCAATAAAGTTTGGAGAAAAAAACCCCTCTTCGGCCGCTCCCTTCTGCCGTATTTTGCGGCAAAATGATCCACACCCACCGCCGCGCTATGAATTGTGGGATATATGGGACCACGAAGCGTGCACCGGACCACGCTTGATATTTGGGGAAATCGACGGCGCATTTGGAGTATGCATTTGAAGGACACTTCGAATTGGGACAGCCGTCATCGCGTGGCGGTGACGTAATCGCACTTAAAATGCGTACTTCAAGCGTGCAGACCCTGAATTGGGACACAGCCAGAGTGTGTGTGTGTGTGTGTGTGTGTCAGTCAGACCTCCTGCTGACCAAAGGGTCATATAACATAAAAGCAGGAGGAACCTCCTTGGTCATAAAGAGGGTAGTCTCCCCCACACCCAATTTATGGTTCACCCTAGATAACACAGTGAAACCATACAAAGGGGAGGAAGTTTACCAACATCAAACAGACTGTCACAAGGATGTGCCTGTGATAAAATGTACAAATGGTAAACATAAAAATGACAAACATTTAACAATTCACTCTAACAGTAACCTTCAGTAATAGTAATAAATCACACAGCAATAGTACATTCATGTAGTTGCAAAAAGCATGATAATATATTAAGTAATCCAAAGTATTCAGAATACGTTACTCTCATTGAGTAACTTAACTGAATGCGTTACAAAATACATTTTGGGACATGTAATCTGTAATCTGTAATGGAATACATTTAAAAAGTAACCTTCCCAACACTGGCTTTCCTTTCTTCTTCCTGCAGCTGGTGCATGAATATGTGCAGAGAGTCTTGGAGAGTCAGTGTCGCCCTGGCAGCACCAGACAGAGCTTGTTAACTCATCTCCCTGCTTCCAGTCACAATGTCCAGCCCTTCCTGTGGAAAGATGAACCGCTGAACGATGACCTTTTCTTGTATCCCTCGCCGTTTGGGTTCAGAGGTCTTCAGAGCAAAGTAGCAGAACTGCAAAAACTGGTTGGTGAATGCAGGTTTTTGGCTCACTGAATGCAAGCACAATGTCTCGTTGTTCCCCGTCTGGAGCACCTGTTGTTAATTTCATTAAGAGCAAAGCAGCTGAAAGTAATTAACAACCCCCTCTGCTGCTTCACTGATCACATCAATATCCCAAAAGTTTAAATGACGTCACTTGACTTGACGTACTCTCGTTAGAAAGTGTTCCTCTTATTTTTTGTGTTCCGTTTACACTATGCAGAACATATACCACTGCAGCTGAATGCACGTATATACTAGTGATGGGCAGATGAAGCTTCATGAAGCACTGAAGCTTTTCATCCAATTGGTTCACCCCAGCGCAAAGCTTCTTGAAGCTTCATTTGCTCTAGTAGGACACCTGCTGGACGTAAAAATATTAGTTGGCATGGATTTGAAGAGTGTGGCCTTTTGCACACAGCCTGTAAATGTCAACAACAAAAGGAGTGTGTAAAACATGTATATTGTAGTGATGCAGTATACTGTGTATATTTATACTGGCAGTATGGAAAATGATTATTTGGAAATGCTTAAAATGGAAATGATCATTTACTGTGAGGTGAGGTGTGGTTGGGGTGTGGACAGTGGTTGTGCTTTTGTAACGTTGAGGTATGAACAGCCACACACTGCCTGTTCACATTTTATTCTGTAAAAACTAAATTTTCACTGCTTTTATGACCTTTTAGTGGGGAGAACATAGCTAGGATTTAATGATTTAACAAATCTTTTAAAACCTTTGTCCTCCACAATGCTAAATGGCTGGGAGTCCTCGATCACCATGCTAACCAGGTCTTCATCTATTTGAGATTGTTTTTGTTGTCTTTCCTCAGGAGAACAAAGCACAAATATAAATATCACACACGTAACTTATTACAGCTGTATCATATTGTTATATCATTTAGTAACATTACTGCATGCTATATTATCATGGCATTTGATGGCTCACCTGGTCTTGCTCCACAATCGGTGTTCCCCTTATTCTCATGCAAAGCTCTGTAGTGCCTAAGCATGGATGAGGTGTTGTTGTTATATCCCAGCTCCCTGGCACATAGCAAACACTTCACCTTGTACAAAAGTAAAGACAGCTTAACATAAATTGTATTGCACCATCAGTATTATGAAAATACATCTTCTGTAGAAATTTACATACCTTGTTGGGAGGAATAAAATCAAAATGTTCCCACACAGGGGAGGACATCCTCCTCTTCTTAGCCGGCTCCATTCTCTCCTGACTTTCTCTCCTCACGCTCATAAACCTCCAAACTGTCTCCAAACTCTCACTAACCGCAACTCTCCATCAAACACCCACATTTTGAATGGAGTCTGAGGGGTTTGTATCGCTGTCATAGCTCGCGGCAAAGTTCGAACCACTTCATGAACCAGTCACGTGGTACAGCCGGGCAGCGAGGCTTCGGACGTCATCATTTTCAGCTCCTCCCATAAATGAAGCAAGCCTCGATACGCGCATCGCGGAAACGCCCCCTCCATTACTCGACACAAGCTTCGAGGCCTCGATACAGAACGTCACATCACTAGTATATACCACAAGTCAGTGGTAAGCCACGGAGTTGTGCGCCTGTGCATCAGATGTAATAGTGTGAATTTCTCTCTGCAGCTACCAGCCTCAGACTCACCACAGCCCGAGAAGGCTGCAGGTAAATGTCAGCGCTGTGTGGTCATGGGAAACGGAGGCATTCTCAAAGGCTTGGAGCTTGGCCCGCTGATTGACCGCTTTGACACCATTATCAGGTCAGAATTGTTGCTTGATGAGTAAACCTGAACAAAATAAACAGCCTGCTTGATTAAACAGTGACCATATTGAATGCATGTTTGACCAGGTAAAAAAAAATTTATACAGCATAGTATTGCAATGTATTCCTATAGAACAGGACGGTTACTGAGTGCAAATGTAATAGTTAGATGTGACTTTCTTTCCATGAAGACAGCAGCAGATATGTGATCTTTGACAGTTTATCAGTTAGTAGCTGCAGAGACGTATTGCACGTAATTACCAACAGATTCACAGGCTGATAGCAGCAGATTGTAAATTGTTAAAAAATGCAATAATATCCCAACGTGAGTGAAATATTGGATTAATATCATATCGTGGGGGGCAGCACGGTGGTTAGCACTGTTGCCGCACAGCAAGAAGGTCCTGAGTTCAGTTCCACCATCAGGCCGGGGTCTTTCTGTGTGGAGTTTGCATGTTCTCCCTGTGTTTGCGTGGGTTCCCTCCGGGTACTCCGGCTTCCTCCCACAGTCCAAAGACATGCAGCTAGTGGGGATAGGTTAGTTGATTAATCCAAATTGCCCATAGGTGTGAATTTCTGTCATATGTGCAGACAGTTATGATAAACGTTATCTCGTGGAAAGAATTGTTAGTTCACAGTAGGGCTACCACGATTAGTCGACTAGTCACGATTACGTCGACTATCAAAATCGTCGACGACTGATTTAACAGTCGACGCGTCGTTTGAAGCTTTGTAAGATCACAAAAGACGCAGGAATAAGTAGTAGGATTTAAGTACAAGGATGCCAGCTGCCGTTAAACCCCAAAGAAGAAGAAGTAGCTCTGTCCCAGAATTCATAGCGCAGCCCAGCTCAGTTTCCAACAACGGCGGCAGCTAGTTAGTTTTAATATTACTCTTATTATTCTTTCTGGGTCACAAAATAAACGTTTAACATATTTTCAGGCGAGAATGTAGCTGTGTAAACCTCAAATATCTGCTCAGTTTATCAAGACACCACATATCTTCAAAAGCGCTCCGACGTTTTCGGAGACGTCTGTTACCCACTAGCTTGATAGCGAGCCGGGGGCAAGGCTCACTAGAGCCGTGAGAACACCGGACTCCCGGCAAATCGTTTTCAAACCCACCGCTGTCTTTTGCTACTCGGGTTAAATATATATAAGTCACTTGATAACTTAAAAATGTTATTGTTTGGCTTTTTTTTAAGTATTTTATTTGTTCCTGAGTAAATCGGTTTGGCTGAGATTAAAGTTATAGTTTTTACACAGCTGAACAAACGTCAAGCAGACAGCTGATTATCAGAAGTGTGAGATGCTCCAGAATTTACTCCGGTGTCCTGTTATATTTTAGATAGCAAGGAGTTTATTAAACTTCACCGAAACAATCTGCAAATTTCATTAAAATTTAATAAACTATCATCTTGTCTTTATTTTTAGTTAGCACATACCTTAAACACTTAAAGCTGTAAGCTAATGATAGTTATATAAGAGCAGATGCTGCTGGTGCAATAAGCTGTACGTTTTACGTTCAATGGATGATGATCTGATTAGTCGACTAATCGCAAAAATAATCGGTGACTAGTCGACTATCAAAATAATCGTTTGTGGCAGCCCTAGCGCCAATGGTTGTCTGTCTCTGTGTGTTAGCCCTGGGACAAACTGGTGACCTGTCCAGGGTGTACCCCGCCTCTCGCCCTATGCCAGCTGGGATAGGCTCCAGCACCCCCGCGACTCTGAAAAGGATAAGCGGAAGTGAATGGATGGATCATATCGTGGGGTGTTTCTTGATTTCATACTAATATTACTATAGAAAGTCATTCGGCTGTTGGCTCTTTGTCCCTCAGGTTAAACCGAGGTCCACTGGGAAAGTTCAGCATTGACGTTGGGAATCGAACCACCATCAGGATGAGTTACCCGGAGGGCACGCCTCTTAGCTGGGCTGACACAGACCCAGACACTCTGTTTGTGACGGTGGTGTATAAAAGCGTAGACATCAGCTGGACCTCTGCTATGATCAACAAGCTCTCTGTGGTGAGTAGCACTGCTGAATTCATCTGCTCAAACTAACCAGCAACCCACCTTCACACAAATAAATCAGCTCGTGTTCTTGGATTAAAGCTATATTATTTAAGAATATGCCATCTTGGAGAATACACCCTGGAGAAACAGATAAATATGGAAAATCTGACTACTTATAAATATAATGATGGCTGCACCGAGTCAAAAACACTGAGATGTTTAAATGCAGTTAGATGTTAGAATGATCCTGTTAAACTGAATGGAAATAGTAGCAGCGCTGTAATAGCACAGTTTGGGATTGTCTGTAAGGTGAAGATTAGAAATCAATTCTCATATTTTTATATAAAAGCAAGCTTTGAAGAAAATAAATTAGAAAAAGTATTAGATAAAAATCAAAATCATGTGCAGTACAAACAGCCTCTAAGCACGAGAGACATTTTTAAAAATCAGAAAAGCTCTTATCAAACATTATATGTGAGACGTCTGGCTGAAGTGTGCTTCCAGGAATTCCTCCCCTACCTGTGGTTTAATCACATGGATCTCTTGGATTATGTAACGTCTCCGTTGCTAGCTCCATAAGTCATTGTCAACTTGTGAATTCCTCAGTATCTGCTTCTACGTGAAAGTGTGACACAGTCTCAGATCTCACTGCTGTTTTCTTGTGAGTCAGTGTTCTGAGCTGTTGAGAAACAAACAGTTTGTGCTTTGTGTTGCAGCCTCTGTGGGATTGGTTCTTTTTCTGGCAGAAGGTTCCAGATAGAATCCCTCTCAAAGCCAGTAAGTTCAGACTTCTAAACCCACATGTGATCAGAGAGACTGCACTGGACCTCCTGAAATATCCTCTTCCCAGGCCACGCCTGTGGGGCTGGGACCAGGTAATTGATGATTCACATACCACACATTAAGTGAAAGTGTGTCTGTTCGTAAGTCTGTGGTATAAAGCGGGGAACTCCAGGCCTCGAGGGCTGGTGTCCTTCAGGTTTTAGATCTTTAGATCTTAGTTCATTACCAGGCCTCTGGGGAACAAGACATGCTGAGGAGGTAATTTAGCCATTCAATTCAGGACACCTGCACTCAGGCCTGGAGTTCCCCCACCCCTGGTTAAAGTGAAAACTGAAGTCAGTTTTAAAAATACTTTTTGAACTTCTGATTCATTGAAGTCGTTTTTAAAATGCCTTTGTATTCTGTATTTTTTTTTTTTTTTTATTATTTTTCGCGTAGAAAGACGGGCTAGTCCAGCTTAGGAATTAAACCTTCTAATAGAGAACAAGTTATATCTGTTTGCACAGTAAAACACCCCTTTGTCCATCTGCCACTGTGCCAAGTATCAGGTTTAATCGTCATGCCTGCTGTAGCCAGCCTGCAGTCTGTTGTGTTGGAGCAACTCCCCCTTGTTGTCACTTTTGACTATTGCAGTACTATCTAACAGCAGCAGATGTGACCATTTCTGATTTGAGCTCATTTAAGTTGTAATGATCAGATTAGTGAAATTAGAAAATAAAAGCTTAGAAGTGGTTCTGTGTGTCAAGTTATGTTAACCTCTGTCTTCGACGCTGTTGGAGTAATAAAGTCATTCTGAACAAGAATAAAGTTGTTACTCAGCGCTGGGGTTTCTAATGGAGCTCACTGAGCTGCTGTTCTCATGAGCTACAGACAGACATGGGAAAGGCGTTAACAAAAGGCTAACATCGTGATACTATCGGTTTACCTGTCTGTGCATATTACAGTAAGCTAAGTCATAGTTTATTTATTATGGCCTATATTACTTTGACTTTGCCGGTGTCTCACTCTTGTCCATTTTCCTTCTTTACTTCAACCATAGTCAGTTTGCTTACAAAAAAAATGATGTGAAAAATCTGCAACAGGAAGACAGAAACAAACGTCTTTACTCTTTAAGAAAGTTTAACCCCTTTTTTTAAACACGTATATTTGCAGAACATTCCCACTCTCGGTGTGTCTGCGCTGACTCTAGCTAGCCTGCTGTGTGACGAGGTCAGCCTGGCAGGCTTTGGCTACAACCTCTCCCAGCACGGGGCGCCACTGCACTACTATGACCAGCTGCCTATAAGCGCCATGCTGGAGCAGAGCATGCACAACGTGAACAGAGAGACTGAGCTCTTGCAAAGACTGGTTAGAGAGGGAACCATCACTGACCTGACAGGGGGGATCCACTGCTCCTACTGCCACAGCTGACCCACCACAGCCTTCTAGTGCAGAGCGCTTCCTTTTTGTGGTGTGAACATTTTCATATCCTCTCTGAGGCACTGAACAGAAGTCAAGCAAGAGTTACAGGATATTTTTAACAAAACGCTTTATGAAGAACTGATTTGTTTTTAATGAGAAAGAGCCTTGAACCACAGTCTTGTCTTTGCTCACACACACGTGTTGCAAAGCTTCCAGTTTGTAATAACTGATTCTCATCAGCAATGCATCAGGAGCTTCTCAGTATTTGAGTTATTTTTAGTTGTGGAACACGACCAGTAACTTGTAAACAGTGTTATTCTGTATCATGGTTGTAGGGATTGTTCTGATGCAAGTTAAAATTATGTTTGTACAGCAGTAAATTATCAGTGGAACAAAATGAATCTGTATTCAGTTGCACAGATTGGACCAAAGTGTCTTCAGCTGTTTTTAGCAGATTCACTTCGTTGTGATATTGAAACAGTCGGCTTTGCTGCTCTTCCCGAGTGGCTGATCTTTGATATTTGTGGTGAAAATAAAATGTGATTTATAATTTTATTTTTATTATTTCTACATCATTGTAGTTTTATTTGACTTGCACTTTTTCATGTTAACATCCAATTTCCTGATCTGAATTTTAATATGTCGCAGCCATGTGAGCATCCTGTGTCGGTCTTCATTAATAAAGTCCAAAAAAGAAGAAAGTCTTCTGTTTTTAGGTTTTCATTATTTTTGATGTATTATGTTGATGCCTGGTTTTGTTTTTTAAGCTTATGTTCAGTTATTTGCCTGCAGCCGGGCACACAAAGTCAAAGTGTGGAGGTCGATGGACGCTGCAGGTTAAATATTGACAGTTACTTGCTTCTCATTAACTCTGAGTGACACTAAAAGGAGAGCAGTTTACAGTCTGCTTTGAGCCAGTGATTAGCCAGCTGATTGGTCTGACAAGCCATGTGAGACCCTGATAGTGAATTTACCTTACACGCTGCATCTTGTCATAAAGTGACCCGTGAGAAAAACACGCCTTTTAAAGACTGACTGGTGAACGCAAAGCTGAATCATGGATCTAGTATTTTACGCATTGAACCTTTTACTGCTAACTTATTGTGAAACACTTGTCCGGAAGTTTGAAAGTTATGCAATGCCATGATTGGCTGGTCAGGTGTGCGCGAGGTGAGGAGCGAGAAACCGGGGAGAAGTCGTGGGAACAGGTGCGAAGTAAGCGACAGCAGCTCACTGTAGTCAGTTAATCACGACTGAAAGAAATAATAGTGCGTTTGCTGGCTTTGATACAGTATGCTAAAGAAAGTGTGCTAATAGGAGAACAGCACATCCCAGCTGGCGTTAAGAAGAATATCAAAGCGAGCTCCGTTTAGAAATCAGGTAAGTTAATTATATTCAAGCGAAACCATAAAGGTGGCGCGTGACAGGAAACAACGCTAACCTGTGTTTGCACGCGCATTTATTAATATGATAAATTATTATGATATGATAAATGCTGTGCGCGCTTTTAATAGTCCTAGTGCGGTGTGTGTGTGTGTGGGGGGGGGGGAAGTTTCCACTCCGACCTTAAGTCCAGTCAGCGCTGTCAGACAGATGTGTCTCCGGGCACCGCTGCTAAAGGGAGGCGGGGCATGAACAAGCTGCTGGAGGTTGTGTTTTAAGCTGGCAAAGTGCAACAACACAACACTTTAGTCGTTACTGTGTTGGTGTATTTGTGTGTTTTGCAGTGATGGGAATAACGGCGTTACAAGTAACGACGTTACTAACGGCGTTACTTTTTTCAGTAACGAGTAATCTAACTAATTACTATTTCTATCGTTACAACGCAGTTACCGTTACTAACAAGAAAATTCGGTGCGGTCGCGTTACTATTTTTTTAAACAGACGGTTGAAGCTGTGCTCAGTTTACCGCATCTTAAATCTTTTTTTTTTTTTGTTGTTTTTTTTATTTATTTTTATTTTTGTTTTTGTTTTTTTTTGTTTTTGTTTTTTTATTGTTTTTTTATTAGTAATATAAACATACAAACAAAATGCACCATATATTACAGATTCAGAGAATAGACATTTCTTACATATTAGCAACTTTCATACATAGTGAAAATAAAAAAAAATAATAATATAAAGATGGGGTCACATAATTTAACAGATTATTAACTCACTAAATCAAAATCTTCCATAAAGGAAACAAAAAAGCAGCCTTTTTCTTTTTAACTAAAGTCAAAGATTTAACCAACAGGTTTAAGTCGTTTTTCCAGTAAGCTAGTGTTGGTTTAGTTTTAAAAAAGCGACATTTATGTATAAAATGCTTGCACAAGATTAATAACACATTAACACCATAATTAGCTTTCTTTTCTTTCAAAAACACTCCAAACATTATCATATTTAAGGTAAATGGGGTAATTTGAATCCCACTGGAATAAAGCCAGGTATGAAAATCCAACCAAAATATTTGTATAAAATTGCACAAAAAGAATAGATGGTCCAAATCCTCCTCTTCTGTTTCACAAAATACACAATTACCCGTTTCTATTTTGAATCTATCACTAAGGAGTCTATTTGTCGGGTAAATTTTATTCAAGATTTTAAATTGGACTTCTTTCCCTTTAGGAGGGATAGGGAAGGTGATATAATCAGTTCTTATTTTTTCAATTTCTTCCCTTTGGAAATCGTTTAATATGTAATTACGTCTAAGTAAATTTGGAGAATAAAGACTCCTTAATGAAGATCTAAGAAACTTATTATTGCATTTAACATCACAAAATCGAATACCATCTATATATAATTGCCTTAACTTGGGGGAGATGTCAGAATATATTATATCATTTACAACTATGTTTTTAAGTGACAATGGAATGGATTTTATAACCCGATTAAATTTACTTTTAGAACATTGGATATTAAACTTTTGGCAAAAATCTTGATGTCCTAGAACATGTCCTTCCTCATCTACAAAATGGGCAATTGCCCAAACACCTTTTGAGAACCAATCTTGAATAAAAATAGATTTTCTATTCATCAGTATACATCTATTGTTCCAAATTGGGCTATTATGTGGAGTGAAATTATGTTTAAATAACATTTTCCAATAAAGAAGGACCTGTTTATGGAATTCAGAGAGTTTAGCAGGTAGCTTAGTAATTTCAAAGTCACACTTTAGGAGAAAGTCGATACCCCCCAGTGTGTTAAAGACCTTACTTGGTATTAAAAAACCAAATGGAGTGTGGATTATTTAGGAAGGATTTTAACCATTTAAGTTTCAAAACACCATTCATTATATCAAAATCAATTGCGTTTCCACCGCCTTCAATGTATGGTTTAACCAAATCATCTTTAGATATATAATGGCACTTATTCCTCCAAATAAAATTAAAATTCAAGCTATTAATTGTTTTAATAACTTTATTCGATATTGATAAAGAGTAAGCTGGATATATAAATCTAGATAAACTATCCATTTTGGTTAATAATATTCTTCCAAAAATTGTGATGTCTCTTTGTAACCACTTATTTAAGATTGTCTTACATTTGTCAACATTATCTAAAATATTTACTTTTTCTAAGACTTTGTGATCTTTTGAAATTGTGATGCCCAAATATTTTACCTCCTTCTTCACCTTTATATCGTACAGTAATTGTGAATTACACTCATTTAATGCCAATAGTTCACATTTATTTAAATTTAACTTTAAGCCTGAAGCTTTTGAGAATGTAGTGATTATTTGTTTTACCAGGGGAATCTGATGTTCATTTTTTAAGAAAAGAGTAGTGTCATCCGCAAGTTGACTAATTATTAAAAAATTATCCATAATCTCAATTCCGGCAACGCTGCTGTTTTTAATTAGAATTGCGAGCATCTCCACAACCATTATGAACAACAACGAAGAGCTTCCACACCCTTGCCTAATTCCTCTTTTGACGCTAAATCTTTTACCAGTACCATAGCCTAATGACACAGAGCTATTTATATCATTATACAGTATATCTATTATCTTCCTAAATTTATCCCCAAATCCAAATCGAGTTAGTGTTTCTAAAATAAAAGGATGTTCTACTGAATCGAAAGCTTTATAAAAGTCCAAGAAAAGAATAAAACTGTCATCACTAATTAGATCATTGTAGTCCAGTAAGTCTAAAACCAATCTGATATTATTATGAATGTTCCTGTCTTTCAAAAACCCTGATTGTGTCTCACTAATTATACTTGAAACCCCTTGTTTGAGCCTTGTTGCAACTGAGCTAGAGAAAATTTTATAATCTGTATTTAATAAAGTTATGGGCCTTAAGTTATCCAATTGTCGTTTATCTTTGTTTGGTTTAGGAATTAATGTAATTAATCCTTGTTTCATGCTAGACATCAATTCTCCCTTTTCAATACTGGCCAGTATAGCTTTGAATAAAATTTCCCGTAAGTCTTCCCAAAAAAATTGGAAGAAATTAACTGTAAGCCCATCTGGACCAGGGGATTTATTAAGTGCCATTTTCTTAACAGATGCATCTAACTCTTCAATTCTGAAGTCAGATTCACAAAATTCCTTAAATGATTCATCAATTTTAGGGATCAGATTATCTATTTGATCAAAAAAGACATCACAATCTGCTTGGGAGAACTGTGAGGAGTATAAATTGGAATAGAATGTATAAGTTTCATTCTCCAAAATTTTAGGGTCGTCACATTCAATGCCATCAATTAACAGAGAAGATATAAAATTTCTTTTCTGTCTGCTCTTTTCTAAATTAAAAAAATATGAGGAATTTCTTTCCCCCTCCTCAATCCACTTGGCCCGTGAACGCACAAAAGCTCCTTCTGCTTTATTTAGGTAGAGCTGATCTAATTTAGTTTGCAACTCCATAAGTTTACTCCTTTCTTGGGTATTTAGATCATCTTTACTACAGCAATAAGTAATTTCTTGGAATAATTTACATTCATATTCTCTTTGCTTTTGACTTGTGTTTTTACTGAATTGAATACTAAATTCTCTAATTTTGAATTTAATGAATTCCCATTTACTGATATATCCTACAATTAGATGATCAGCCATAATATCTTTTATAATTTTTTTGACTATGTTGCAGTAGTCTTCATTTTGTAAAAGTTTGGCATTGAACTTCCAATAAGTTCTTTTATGTGATTGTCTAATTCCCGATTCTAAGCACAGTTCAATAAAGCAATGATCAGAAAGAGGTGCATTTGACATCATAACTTTTACAGTGTGGCTAAGAATGATGTCACTTCCTAGCCAATAGTCTATTCTAGATTTACAAGCTCCATTTGGTTTAAACCAGGAAAAGCTCTTAATTCCTGGATTTCTTACTCTCCAAATATCTGTTAAATTGTTATTTATCAAAAAATCTATAATTAGGTTATTTTTTTGTGGTCTACCTGTCCTTGAGGGCCATCTATCAGTCCATTCATCAGGAGTCATATTCCAATCACCACCCATTAAAATGTATTCTGTAGGGTATCGACCTTTAAGTTCAAAAATATTTGAAGTTATATCTTCTAACATAATTTTATTCTGACTTTCATTATTGTATCCATAAACGTTGACTAAAATGAAAAACAAACTTTCAACTCTCATTACAGCAATCAACCAATGACCATTCAAGTCAGTCCGTTGTAGTACAAGATCCCCAGGAAAGTTATTGAATAAAATTGCTACACCCCCCGACCTCGTTGAGCCATGGCTAAACAGGATTTTGCTGCCCCATTGGTTTGACCAAAAAGATACATCACTATCAGATGAATGAGTCTCTTGTAGAAAAATACAGTTTGATTTTTTACCTTTGCAGTACAAAAATAAGGCTTTTCTTTTAACAGATTCTCTTAAACCCCTAACATTGAAAGAACCAAAACAAATGTTAACATTCAACATGAACTATAGACAGAATATCACTCACCACGTGAGAAAAAAGAAAAAAAAAGTACTAAATGCTGAGCTCCTCAGACCGCGAACAAGTTTCCACTATTTCAGTTTTTTGTCATTTTTAGTTCTCCTGTCTTTCCTCAACTTTGCGTCCATCAATGAAGGCATGTGGACCACGAAAGTAGGCTCGTTTACCCGCACGTCTTGCTTCCTCCACCAGAGGCCATAGGCGCTGTCGATCTTGTATGTCCTCCTGCGGCAACATCTCTGCGAAGCTGATGCCTTCTTGCTTGCAGGTTGAAGAGTCTTTGGTGCGCCTCCACAATTCTTCTTTAATTCGCCTCTGTGTGAATAGAATAATGATGTTTCTGTTTCTGCCATCAACTCGTTTCCCTAAGCGGTGGACAATATCAACGGCCTCCTCTAAGTTCAAGTCAGGGGCAATCTTCTGAAGCGTTTGCAAAACCTTCACTCTAATGTTTTCGTCTTTGTCTTCCTTCACCCCTTTCAGTTTTAGGCACCACCTCATTCGGTAGCGCTCTTGTTCTCTCACTCTTCTTTTCAAGTCTTCGTTTTCTTTAAGCAGCTGTTCATTCGCATTTGCCAGTTTAACAACTTTCAGTTTGCAATCAACTATCTCTGCAGCATTAAACTCTACAGCCTTAGCCAAACTGGCAACCATAGCTGCACTTTGTCTGTTTTGTTCCTTGATATCCTCCAGTTGTGCTTCAAATTTTTTGTCAAGTCCCATAATGGCTTCAAAAATAGTTTTATTGGAGATATCATCTTCCTTCTCTGAAGATTTTGTTCTTTTCTCCTCTGGCGGTTGTTTTGAAGGAGTTGGCGGCGCCGAGTCTGCTCCCCGTTCTCGCTTGTTTAAGCCCACGTTGGCAGCTTCAGTGCTAGCATAGCCATGGTCACTGACTTTAGCATGTGACGACGTCTTAACATTGGGGTTTGATGGCACAAATTGCAGCTTTGCATTCTTAATAACCTTTTGGGCATCCATAGTTATAGTTCGAGTGGAAAGAGAATAAAGTTACTTAGTAAATTTTGCGGTCTTTCGGAGCTCCTGAAAAAACACGACTGTTCAAGTCGCCATCTTGGTGCCTCCCCCGTATCATTCAAATATATACCGCATCTTAAATCAGTTGTACGGAAGTAGCTGTAAGTAATCTGGGCGCTACACCTTTAAGCAGCTGCCCGCGCTCCCGCGGACGGCAATCATTGGCTGTATCCCAATTCAGGGTCTGCAGCCTTAAAGTACGCAGCCTCAACGGTCCTCAAGGGCCGCGTACTTAAAGACCGCTAAGGCCGGAAGTGCGAGGCTTGTGAAATGGGACGGTCTAGCCTCCGTTGCGCTGCCCAGGTTGCCTAGCAACCATGATACTAACAGCTGGAAACGTTTCATACAGCTTTGTTTGACAGAAATGAAGGAGAAAATCTTTTGTTCATTTGTTTGTTTGTTTCTACATGAGCTTTGATCATTCTCTGTAAGATTAAGCTCAGCTATTGAACGCCGTATATTTTAAAGTGAAGGCTTTAAAACCAAGTTAGTACAAACGTCACTATTGTCACATAACTTTGCCAACATGTGGCCAACAGGAATGTTTTAATGTTCTTCGTTATTAAACATTTGCACATAAATAAGTGACATAATATTTAGTACTTAAAGTTCACTCTTCGGGCGCCCCTCATCCGCCGTTTTTTTTATTATCCACACCCACCGCCGCGCTATGCATTCTGGGATATGTTGGGCCATGAAGTCTACACCGCCACGTCCTTAAAATTCAGGGAAATGAAGGATGCATTTGAGGGCCGCATTTCGAGCAGCCTTCGAATTGGGACAGCCTTCGTCGCGGTGACGTAATCGGCCTTAAAATGCAGCCTTTAAGGCTGCAGACCCTGAATTGGGATACAGCCACTTTCTGCCTGACGATAACTTTTTGGCACAACACCTGTAGCTAAGGGGGCAGACCAATCGCATGAGTGCTGCTGTTTGACTGAGGAAGAATAAAGTAGTCGTGGTAAGCCAATCACATGACGACTTAAAGACAAAGCAACAAGGTGACATATACCAGTTTATAAATTGTGTTGATAGGCCACGTAAAACCAGAGTCATGATAAACAATATATACGAGGCGTTTTTTCCTCAATAGTTTCGTCACGTTGAATGAAAGCACTCTCTGCTTATGAGCAAAAAATAAAGAAAACCCCAAACCAAATCAAAAAACAGCCCTTTCCTGTTGGTGGAAAAATGCACCATGTCGACCAATCAAAAATGATATGGCAATACGACATTTGGTTGTTTAGGAAGAGAGATTTGTGACGTTTAGCGTGTTTGTAGTGTGTAGTTAATGTGTTGTCTTGTGTAGTTAGTGTTGTGGATAGTTTTGTGTTGTGTGTCAGAACAATGAGGTGACTGCTGTCTCCAGGTATAAACAGGAGTGATACACCTGCTGCTGTCAGACCTGCAGGTATCAGGCTGTGATGTTCTCCTTTATATCTCCAAAATTTGATTCTGTTCATGTGGACGTAGCGTTTGTAGGAGAAACGTTTCGTCACTCATCCAGGTGACTTCTTCAGTCTCAGCTGACTGCAGGTTTCCCCAAATCTTATAAACAGTACATTTGCATAATGACTGAAACCAATGGGCTGGGAGGTCAGTTCCTTAATCGTAATTATGCAAATTCTCATGACCATTGATCAACAGCCACTGATCAATGTCCATGAGTCCCATTCACAGAGAGTTGGGGAATGGCTGCAATCACAGCATTGTAAGATGGTGACAGATGTACCCTTAGGCCCTCTCCTCGATTCAGAGATGGTCTTTCCCTTTTCATGTAAATAGCCTCCTTGACTCCGCCCTCAAACCAGCGTTCCTCCCTGTCCAGGATGTCCACTGGCCTGTAGGTGTGAATAGACTACAGAGTCCTGGCCTGACGAGGTAGCTCTTCTGTGTTGTGCCATCCGCTTCGCCAGAGGTTGTTTGGTTTCCCCGATGTATAAATCCTGCCAATCCTCCTGCACTTAACACCGTACACTATGTTTCTCTGTTTGTGTCGGGGGACCCGATCCTTGGGGTGGACCAGTTTTTGGCGCAGCGTGTTTTGGGGTTTAAAAGCCACAGAGACGCGGTGTTTAGAAAAAATGCGTCTCAACTGTTCCGATACTCCTGACACGTACGGGATCACTACAGGTTTTCGCTTGGGCAGCGGTTGTCCTTCTCTCCTGGATCGGCTGGAGCTTTCTTTAGGAGCCTTTCCCACTTTGACAAAAGTCCAGCTGGGATAACCACATTTACTCAGGGCCTTCTTGATGTGCTGTTCTTCTGCCTCCCTGGCTGCTGTGTCAGTGGGGATGGTGTTCGCTCTGTGTTGTAGAGTCCTGATGACACCCAGTTTGTGCTCCAGTGGATGATGAGAGTCAAACCTTAGATACTGATCCGTATGTGTAGGTTTACGGTACACGTCAGCTTTTAGATGTCCCCCATTACTGATGGAAATCTCACAGTCTAAGAAGGCTAACTTGCCACTTTTCATATCCTCCCTGGTGAATTTGATGTGTCGGTCCACCGAGTTACTGTGATCTGTGAAATGTAGTACGTCCTGAGATTTGATTTTCACCCAGGTGTCATCCACATGTCTGAACCAATGGCTTGGTGGTGTTCCAGGGTAGGATAGCAAAGCCATCTTTTCCACTTCTTCCATGTACAAATTGGCCACGATATGTGAAACTGGGGAGCCCATGGCACACCCATGTTTCTGCCTGAAGAACTGACCCTTGTATGTGAAGTTGGTGGAATGAAGACACAGTTCAAACACACTTGGTCGATGCTGAGAGTGGTCCTGTTGCTGAGGTTGGTGTCATCCTGTAATCTCTTACGGACTATCTCCAATGTTTCTGTGACTGGGATGCAAGTGAAGAGAGATGTAACATCGTACGAGACCATGGTTTCATCTGCCTCCATGATGACATCTCTCACCTTCTCAACAAAATCCAGGGTGTTCTGGATGTGGTGTTCAGAGCTGCCCACCAGCGGGTTGAGGATCGAAGCCAGAAACTTGGAGATGTTATAGGTGACAGAGTTGATCATGCAGACAATCGGTCTTAAAGGTGCTCCCTGTTTATATATTTTCGGTAAACCATACAGACTTGGTGTAGGTTCCCCTGGGTATAGCCTGTGGTATGAGGTCCGGTCAATAGCCTTGTCTTGTTCTAACTGCTTCACACAATCTATCACCCTCTTCCTGTAGCCACTTCCTGGGTCTCGTTTCAGGGGCTCGTAAGTATTTTCATCCCTGAGCAGTGACAAAATCTTCTCATGATAGTTTTTCTGGTTTAGCAATACTGTGCACCTGCCCTTGTCTGCCGGAAGGATGATAATGTTGTTGTCATCACTAAGTGATGTGAGTGCCTTCCTCTCCTCCATGGTGATGTTGGATGCTGGGGGCTTTGCATTGCTGAGACAGGCCGAAACCTTCATCCGTAGTTGCTCTGCTTCCACTTCTGCAATATTGTTGTTACGAATTGCTGTTTCTGTGGCTGTGATCAGCTCCACTAGCGGGATTTGTCTCGGTGTGACAGCAAAGGATGTTTTTCTCTGTTTGGGTGAGCTGTCTTTCAGACAAATTCTTCACCCACTTGTCCACATCCTCTGTGTCGCATCCTTGTCTCTTCTGGTCACTGAGGACACTCTCCGTATTTTGTGGTGGTTTCCGACGTACAACAAGTAAGTCAAACTTCCTTTGTTGCCTGGTCTTAGACTTCTTGTGCTGTGCTAGACGAGCCTTCTCAGTAAAGTCAAACACCCTTTTAAGAGTATTCTCATCTAAAAGCATTGTCAGTCTCCGTCGGATCCGCTCCTCTTGAGATTTTAGCATGTCGATGGTAAAATTTGTTTGCCTCACCCGTTCATTAAGCAACTGATGCTGTGCCCTCTGGAGGATTTTTGTTGCCCGGAAGCCTTTAACTGAAGAGCTCATTTGCAGACTTTTAGGAGTAATCCTGTTTTGTCGGCATCTGAGGCTGAATCTCAGGTGGTTCCTGTAGTCCGCCATCTTACGTGCTGTTTGCTCATACTGACGTACAAGCTTTAGGCCGTCCTTGCTAAAGTGGGTTAAAACGTTTTGATGCATTCTCAATCATCCAGGTAAGTAAATCTCCAAAAGTTGATTCTGTTCATGTGGACGTAGCGTTTGTAGGAGAAACGTTTCGTCACTCATCCAGGTGACTTCTTCAGTCTCAGCTGACTGCAGGTTTCCCCAATCTTATAAACAGGACATTTGCATAATGACTGAAACCAGCCCACTGAAGGAACAATGGGCTGGGAGGTCAGTTCCTTAATCGTAATTATGCAAATTCTCATGACCATTGATCAACAACCACTGATCAAAACCCACTGATCAAAGACCACTGATCAAAGACCACTGATCAATGGCCATGAGTACCACATGAGAATGGGTGCACCAGGGTGCAGGGGAGGCATCCCCCCCCTCTGTCCCCATCTGGCTGCCTGTGCCTCAATTTTATCCCACAACTTAGACATTCACATTACTCACACTCTCATAACACATACATATAGGATCTTGGGGGTGGGCACGCTACACGGAATCCAAATTACCATCAGGGTGTACACCTCACCCCTGGCGTCGCTGCCCACCTCTCAATTTTAAATACACGTAGACATTGAGGGCTATCAGGAGGGGCTATGCGCTTACCTGCTGCTCTCTGGCAGGTAGCTCCATGCCCTCCTGGGTTTTAAATGCACCTTAGAACACACATGCATCAACACTACATATGAGCGGGCGGAGGGAGGTTTGGAGTCTTCTCACACCCCCGTTCTCTGCGGCCTGCTGGAGCAGGGGGGCTAGGAGGAGGAGTTGGCCGTCCAACTGGGGTCTGGAATGTGGAGCCTCCCTGCTGCTGCGGAGTCGGGGCGGTCTGCTTCTCCCCACCGCAGGGAAAAAGGGTAACACCACCTGGGTCTGGGTGCAGTTTCCCCCTCCAGGGGCAAGGGTACCTAGACCCAGTTCTTAGAGTACGCTTGGAGAGTGTGATTGTGTGTACAGTGTCTCTCTATGTCTGTCTCCACGTTGGTTGAGTGTTGAGTAATTGCATATGAGAGCATGAGGGTGGGAATGGATGTTTGTATCTGTGTGTGCCTGTATGTCTGTGTCCATATGTCAGGTTGGGTATCAGACGTCACCTCTCTGGGGACATCTCAGGCCCTCCAAGGTATGGAGGCCTATCTCCCCCACCACTTCCTCTGCCAGTGGCAGACGCCCTCAGACGTGCATTGGTGGTTCTTTGTGTCCGGGGATGGGCGTCCAGGTACACACCGGCTCACTCCTTGGTGGCTGCTTATCGTTGCCTGGAACCTGGGGCTCGCTCGGGCCACTTCGGGGTTGGGGTGCCCTCGGCCTCTCGGCCTGGGGCTCGGTCACTCTGGCACAGCTGGCTGCCGGCGGAGCTCACGGGCGTGTCACTGCAACCCCCCCTGGCTTCTGCTCCGCGGCTGCTGAGTGAGCCCTCATCTGGGACTCTCCTCAGCTCTTTCTGGGACAGTGGCACAGCTGCCCCTCTGTTGGTCTTCCTTGGTCTCTTGTGTTCTGGGGGCCTCTGGATGTCTGGAGTCTTGATCTCCTCCATACCTGCTTCATGCCCTGGAGGACGGGGCAGTGGCCCCCCCCACACCCTCTAGCAGATCATTACATGAAGGAACCTTTTAATACAAGCGCGTCCATGCTCACAGGTGTACACACGGGTGCTCACACACACAAACTACACCCTTTTTGGCTCCTACCTCAAAGCACACTGTGCGCTGTCGATCTTACGTGCTGCACAATAATGTTTAATATTTAGTATTTACTGTTATATTCACATAGATCATCGTGATGTTGTTTATTCTTCTGCTTGTTTTCTTTTTTCTTTCTCAACAGGTGATCCAGGTGATTGATGGATGTATTTTTTGTCTGCTTATTTTGTTGTTTTTTGTTTTTTGCCCTTTATCCCCGTCCCTCTTCTCCGCTGTTTTTCTTTCCCTCTTCCTTTCTCCCTTTTCTTTTCCTCATTCAAGTCTGTCCCGTATCTAGCAAGTGAAAATAAAAAATAAAATAAACAATAAAAGGTGAATCAAATAGACCATTACGGCAAGGCTGGGATGGTCAATTTGGTAAAGTAAATCCGTTGGGCATCTTTCTTCACCTTTAGACAATAATTCTGATGCAAAAGAGCCAAACGGGACAGGCAGAAAGAAAAAAAAAAACAAAACATGCTAAACCCTGAGTTGGCCCTGATGCATCCATCGGAGTGTGAGTGTGTTTGTGAGGAACAGCTTGTGCTTGGATACAGATAAAAGGATGAATGTGAGCATGAAAGTGCCCGAGTGCTCAAATTCAGGAGAAAAGTGCTGTATGAGTACCAGCTCTTTAACCATCAATATTAAAAAAATTATTATTATTTTTTTTTAAGACATGGAGGAAGTATGTGCCCACTGTAGTGATGTGTGTGTAATTGGTGATCATCCACTGTTGTGTAGTTGACAGGATTTAAAGAAGGAAGTTGGTGTGGTCATGCTGACACAGAAAGCACCGAGCACAGAGGGAATATTGTCCTAAGCTTAAAGGCTGTTGAGAACCATGTTCACATGATAAACACAGATGAGTCAATATTTAACAATCACAAGACAGAAAATATCTTCATGTATGGTCACACACACTTTTGCCCCAGAACATTGTGTGAGATAGATACTAACCCCATGTTTGCCTACTGGTGGTGGTCAGAGGGCCCGGTGGCGCCTGTGTCCGGCAGCCTCGCCTCTGTCAGTGCGCCCCAGGGCAGCTGTGGCTACAATGTAGCTTGCTATCGCCAGTGTGTGAATGTGTGTGTGAATGGGTGAATAACTGAATGTAGTGTAAAGCGCTTTGGGGTCCTATGGACTAGAAAAGCGCTATACAAATGCAGGCCATTTACCATTTATAGTTTTTCCTTTGCTCAGCTGACCACATGTGGGTCATAGGTCACTGTGGCAAAGGTGAAGGCACTCAGGCGTTGCTGAAACCTGCTGTCATTTGCAAGAAGGCTGTAACTGTGTGAGAATGAGACAAATGAAAGAGACGCGTCATCAGACAAAGAGTCCGTATTGATGTTGTTTATTGATTTTGAAGATTCTCTGCATTTAACTGCTATTAGAACAAGTTTAACTTTGCTTGGTTTGGTCTCCCAGTCTCCACTATCAGATTAAATTACAGAAACATGCATTGATTGTTTGACTTTGAGTTAGACTGATCGTTTTCCAGGAGCCAGCCAATTAGAGGGCTCCCGTGGCCCCGCCTGACCTCTTAAAAGAATGTTTGTTGCTGTTGCGTGTCAGCGGTGCATTAGTGCATTGTGAAGGCAGAGCGGCAGTAAAAACTGCAGGATCCCTGCCACTGGATGCTCAGTGTCTCACCTGGCTGCTCTCTGTTGCAGGTTAGTGGGTGAGAAACACGTTAAAACATGGAGAAACACACACGGGGATACAGAAATAGTGTGTGTAGTGTGTTGTTCTTGCATTATCCTGTTATTATTAACTGTTGTACAGTTAGCATTCACAGCTAAGCCTCTTCTTTTATAGGTTATTCCAGTTTAAGAGACTGGCTCATGTTATTGTCATGCATGAAACACTGAGTAGTATTAGTAGGTGAAACAAGTGCTCTGCAATCAAAGGATGAGAAACTAGACTGAAGGTTTCCTTGTAATGTGGAAGCGTCTTCACCTTATAATATAAATCATCCTAGAGTGACTGCTGTTGTGATTTGATGCTACATAAAAGGAATTGAACTGAATTGGTGGATGGTCTGCCAAAATAATAAAAAAGATTATTTAAAAATGCTAAATGCTTTTCTGTAATAATATTACTTGTAATTTAAGTTTTGAAGTTGATTGAACTCTTTCTGCATATGTGCAGTCGGGGAAAGAAGGATCCGACCCCTTGTTGAATTCATAATTTTGACCACGTGCAAAGAAGTGAGCACTCTATAATTTTAATGTTTTTTTTCTTGGTCTTACAAGAGAAACAATAGCATTAACATTTAACAGTGATGTATTTTGTTATGCAGTTTATGTAGAGTAACAGAATGTGACTGTGAGAGAGGGGACAGCTGATACAGGAACCTGAACTCTTGAGGTACATTTCAACTCAAGCTGTGCTTTAAGTAGGATTGTTTTCTCACACTTCAGTTCAGTCTTACAGACAGTTTTTCTTTTATCCTGCTAATGAGAATGCAGCAACTTTCATTTTGAGAGCTGAGAGAGGAGAAGTCCAAATCGTGGGTCTGCCTTGGTGTTGCTGTGAGAAGTGCTGTCTGTGTTTTCTAGAGTCTAGACCAGGGGTGGGCAACTTCAGGCCTCAAGCAACAGTGTCCTGCAGGTTTTAGATCTCACCCTGGGTCAACACACCTGAATTAATTGATTAGTTCATTACTAGGCCTCTGGAGGACTTCAACACATGTTGAGGAGGCCATTTAGCCATTTGAATCAGCTGTATTTGACCAAGGACACTGGCCCTCGAGGGCTGGAGTTGCCCACCCCTGGTCTGGACCAAAGGTCATCATCTTCATCTGTTCTCACATGAAGATGTCACACTTTCCAGTCTGTTTATTTTTCAACAGCTTTGCAGTCACAGTCTGTGCTGGGAGACTGTGTGGACTAAGAAATGTGGACCCAAACGCAGACAAAATGAAGCGCTTTTTGTTATAGCTGATGGAAAAATTACAAAATAAAGGGCAAGGCAAACAATACAAAACTAAAGAATAACCTAAACTGGCTAAACTAGAATTGAACATGAAAACCCTGGACATGCTTAACACGAATACCTGAAACATGGAACGCAGACGATCTGAGAGGTGATGAGGGGACTGGAAACACATCAATGAACACGAATGAACATGGGAGCAAAACTAAACACACTGAACAGGGAACGCAAGATAATAAAACAGGAAACATAGAGAGACGTAGGCTGGGACACGCGAGCCTGACACGAGGGTCGAGGGAGGGCAGACGAGAGAGAGGGAGCGAGGGACATAACTGGGATGAGGGAGGCTTAACTGTGTTTTTGTTGTAATGCTGAGAACTCCTCCAACTATTAAACACCAACACTGGCACAGAATGGGACGAATACATCTGACGCCTGGGAGAATCTGTTAAATATATGATATACGATCCAATTACACTGTAACATGAGTCACAGCTGAACGAGATCGCCTGCTATTACTGTACGGGAAAAGCAGCAGTCTTTCATTTGGTTTCTGTACTTAACAGTAAAGAGATGTTGCACGCTTCAGTGCACAGGATTATTATTAACAAACAAACAGACTTTACATTAGACCAAAGTCTTTCAGGTCCGGATAAACATCAGCCACTGCTGTCTGTGTGTGTCGGCTTGACGATTTGGATATAATCAGCAGCCGATATCTGACATCTGTCTAAATCTGCGACTCTCCACCATTTGACCCTAGACTGAAGAAGCTTCTCGGATGAAGGTGAAACGTCTTCAAGCAACTTAAAGAAGTCCAGACGCTTTTCTTTCCAAGCTCCTTAGACTACGATGACCTGGATGACTGTGAACCTTCACAGACATACAGCCCTTCTCAGAGTCTCCAGTGATATTTTGATGCAAAACGATGCAGGAAAATGTTCTGCTCTCCTGATGTTGATAGAGTTGACCATCGAATTCTGCTTGAAAGGCTGAAACATTGGGTCGGTGTATCTGTGTCTGCCTTTGAGTGGTTCTCCTCATATCTATATGAACGATACTTTTCTGTGACAGTTTCTAAATACCGGTCATCTTCCACTTCTAAGCTTTTACTTTTATTTCAGGTTTGTGGGTCAAGGACCTGGAGGCTTCAGAGGGGCTTTTAATAAATTTAGGGGTCCTAGAGGAACCCTTTTGAGGGAGGTGGTGTTACGTCCCTCTGTAGCCCCTAATCATCTCAATGTGTTCAGCTGGTGCTAATTGGCCACACCTAGTCAGGTGTGGATAAAAGCATACCTGAGGCAAGCTTCCCAGAGAGCTCACTTGTCTTTGCCTTGGTGGCACCAGCCATTTTAGCCAACCTGGTATTCCATTCTAAGATAATACCTCTTCTCACCTATACTCTGCTATTCGTCTCCTTTTTTATGTTGTGGCTTTTGAGCCGGGTCGTAACATAACCTATGGTGCGCCACATGGTTCTGTGCTGGGGCCTTTATTGTTTCTAATGTATCTACTTCCTCTCTAGCATATTTTAAGCCCCTTTCAGGGCATTTGCTACCCAGATGATATCCAGTCCCAAGATGTTTCTAAGCTGCAGATTCTGAATGAGTGCTTAGAATCCATTAAAGGTTGGATGGTCGACAACTTTCTCCAACTTAATGAAGGACAGACCAAAGTCCTTGTATGTGCTCCGGACAGACATGTGCCTAAGATAATGAATGCTCTTGGTCCTCTTTCAACATTTGTGAAATCTTCCATCAGGAACCTCGGGGTAATCTTTCACCCGGCTCACTTTGGATGTTCACGTCAAATCTCTGGTTCGGTCCTGCTTTTATCACTTAACAAAACATTTCTAAATTAAGTCTCGCACTGAACTGGAGATTATTATTCATGCAGTCATTTTATCACGATTGGATTGCTGTAATTCACTGTTTACATCTCTAAGAAAAAACTCCCTGGAGCGTCTGCAGATTGTCCAAAACGCTGCAGCAAGGCTTCTGACCAAAACATCGAAGTACTCACATGTGACACCGTTGCTGATACAGCTGCATTGGCTCCCCCATCGAATTCAGAGTCCATTTTAAGATTCTGGTTCTGACCTTTAGAGCTCTTCATGGTCAAGCACCTGTCTACATCATTGAACTTTTACAGCCCTATGTCCCTAGCAGGTCTCTGAGGTCATGTGATCAGAGCCTACTTGTTATTCAGCATACAAAGCCACCGTGGCTCCCAGACTGTGGAACTGTCTCCCACTGAGCTTAAGATCTGTGGACTCAGTAGCTTCTTTTAAAAAACAACTAAAAACATCTTTTTAGAATTGCATTTTGTTAACTTTTGTCTGTTTTTGTTTTATACTTTGCCTTCCCAGTGTGAAGCACTTTGTGATCTTTTATCTAGAAAGGTGCTATATAAATAAAATTTACTTATTTACTTTACTAAACTATGGATAAAAAAGATTCAAAGTACAATAACGATGTGTCTTCTCTTGCTCTTTCTAGTTGAACTCCTGGCCAAAAACGTCTTCATATTACTTGCAACCACACCTCGGGGCATTCAGTCTAACTGCACCTGGACGAACAGAGCAGAGCAGTCAGTGTTGTTGAAGGCACCTCATCGCAAATAACATGGAGGAGTTTATTCAGAAGCTGCCAGATCTAGATGTCAGCTGCTACGTCAGAAACATGTCCACCCCTGTGTTAGTCAGCATGGGGGCTGTGGTTGCTGCGACAACCTATTACCTGGCAACACGACCCAGGCCCCTCCCACTGGTCTGTGACCTCCAGATGCAGTCAGTTGAGGTTCAGGTAAGTTTGGTCCCTGTCAGAGTCACAGGACAGTTATGCTGATCGATGATGTGACCCACAAATTACTTGCTGTCATTAATTCTCTAACAAGATTTTTCACACAGAAACGTTCCAGCTGCTGTCGTTATTGTTGCATTCACGATCTGTTTCATTGTCATTGTGAGGGTGGAGATTTGGCGCGCCGATCAGTTCTACTGACCACTGACAGTCCCTTGACACATATCTATGATGATGCCACTACGTTGTATGAATTCTTTCTCAGAGGCGCCAGAGTGTCCAGTAAGTCACCAGTAATACAATTTAATCCCAATGTGGTACTTTTACTGTATAAATCAAGCTCGCATTCACATTCATCCTTAACTGCATTGGTGCAGTAGTGATGATGTGTTTAACATCTCATAGTAACTTTGACTTTGTTGAATACAAAAACTGTATATAAAAGATGGATATTTTATTTGAATATTTAGATATTTTAATACAATTTTATGACACACGTTATGTAAAAATTAACCTCCTACGCGATCATTAAGGCAAACTTAGCTGTAGAGACCGCAACTGTTGTTTTTACAGTTTTCATATTAAACATCTATGCTGCTGCTTTAAAGATGAGCATTTAAAAATGGGACCCTTTTTCCATTTTTGCAGAGGAACAGTCTGAAAAAGAAAGTGAATGACGTGGATTACCACTCATGTGGTTTTTCCACATTAGAGGAACAGCTTTGTCACATGTATGTGCCAACCATAAGAGCCATTGTGTTGGTTGTTTTGGAACCAGAAGTCCATATTTAGATAAGAAGGTGAAAAGCACAGTTAAATTATTTCAGAAATCTCTCAGTCAGAACATGCTATATCATGTTTAGGTAGAAACTAGCGAGCTAACTTCCTGCTAACTTCTAACTCCATTAAATTTAATAAATTCTGTTTTCATGGATGCCTGGATGTTAAACTTAATTGTTACACCTGGTAAAGCAGCAACGCTGATCATTTTATTAAAGATGAAAGAATTTAGACAGTTTTTAACTCTCAGTGATGCTGCAGTGATCGTTTGACTTTGGGACCTGAAGCAGACGGAGTTTAGGACCCAGCTGACTCCGCAAGGCTCCTGACTACAGTAGCCTTACAGGGAGTGCAGAATTATTAGGCAAATGAGTATTTTGTCCACACCATCCTCTGCATGCATGTTGTCTTACTCCAAGCTGTATAGGCTCGAAAGCCTACTACCAATTAAGCATATTAGGTGATGTGCATCTCTGTAATGAGAAGGGGTGTGGTCTAATGACATCAACACCGTATATCAGGTGTGCATAATTATTAGGCAACGTCCTTTCCTTTGGCAAAATGAGTCAAAAGAAGGACTTGACAGGCTCAGAAAAGTCAAAAATAGTGAGATATCTTGCAGAGGGATGCAGCAGTCTCAAAATTGCAAAGCTTCTGAAGCGTGATCATCGAACAATCAAGCGTTTCATTCAAAATAGTCAACAGGGTCGCAAGAAGCGTGTGGAAAAACCAAGGCGCAAAATAACTGCCCATGAACTGAGAAAAGTCAAGCGTGCAGTTGCCAAGATGCCACTTGCCACCAGTTTGGCCATATTTCAGAGCTGCAACATCACTGGAGTGCCCAAAAGCACAAGGTGTGCAATACTCAGAGACATGGCCAAGGTAAGAAAGGCTGAAAGACGACCACCACTGAACAAGACACACAAGCTGAAACGTCAAGACTGGGCCAAGAAATATCTCAAGACTGATTTTTCTAAGGTTTTATGGACTGATGAAATGAGAGTGAGTCTTGATGGGCCAGATGGATGGGCCCGTGGCTGGATTGGTAAAGGGCAGAGAGCTCCAGTCCGACTCAGACGCCAGCAAGGTGGAGGTGGAGTACTGGTTTGGGCTGGTATCATCAAAGATGAGCTTGTGGGGCCTTTTCGGGTTGAGGATGGAGTCAAGCTCAACTCCCAGTCCTACTGCCAGTTTCTGGAAGACACCTTCTTCAAGCAGTGGTACAGGAAGAAGTCTGCATCCTTCAAGAAAAACATGATTTTCATGCAGGACAATGCTCCATCACACGCGTCCAAGTACTCCACAGCGTGGCTGGCAAGAAAGGGTATAAAAGAAGAAAAACTAATGACATGGCCTCCTTGTTCACCTGATCTGAACCCCATTGAGAACCTGTGGTCCATCATCAAATGTGAGATTTACAAGGAGGGAAAACAGTACACCTCTCTGAACAGTGTCTGGGAGGCTGTGGTTGCTGCTGCACGCAATGTTGATGGTGAACAGATCAAAACACTGACAGAATCCATGGATGGCAGGCTTTTGAGTGTCCTTGCAAAGAAAGGTGGCTATATTGGTCGCTGATTTGTTTTTGTTTTGTTTTTGAACGTCAGAAATGTATATTTGTGAATGTGGAGATGTTATATTGGTTTCACTGGTAAAAATAAATCATTGAAATGGGTATATATTTGTTTTTTGTTAAGTTGCCTAATAATTATGCACAGTAATAGTCACCTGCACACACAGATATCCCCCTAAAACAGCTAAAACTGAAAACAAACTAAAAACTACTTCCAAAAACATTCAGCTTTGATATTAATGAGTTTTGTGGGTTCATTGAGAACATGGTTGTTGTTCAATAATAAAATTATTCCTCAAAAATACAACTTGCCTAATAATTCTGCACTCCCTGTAATGCTCCAACAATCCATCAAGCGGTGCGACTTCGTAGCTTACCAAAGTCGTGCTAAAACATTTTTGACAGATGTTTGAGCGCCGTGTAGCACATAAAATTGGTTCGAGGTCAGTAAGCACAACCAGAATTCATACATAAGGCGCACTGGTGATTTTTGAGAAAATTAAAGGATTTTAAGTGCGCCTTATAGTGCGGAAAATATGGTACACAAACAGTCGGTAACGACAGCAACTAGCCGTAAAATGTATGTAAATTTTCCACGTTATCCACTAGGCCGGAACAAAACACCTTTTTCCTGTATTTATCTTTCTGCTCCCGCCGACACATCTGACCAATAAGGGGCCTAAACTTTCTCATGTGGTTTGCAGTGATGTGTGCTGGTTCAGCTGCTATTCTCTTGGAGTTTTTTTTAAGTGTGAACAGAAACAAAACAACAGGAAAAAGTTACAAGTTTGCAAAGTCCTCAACTGATTCACACCACAGTATAGGTGTGAAAACGCCCTCAGTGTGTAAACATGCTGTTAGGCTAGCTGAATTTTCACATTTTACATAGAAGTCTATGTGAATCGATGGGGACTGACTCTCTTTTGAAGCCAAAGTCAAGTGTCCATTGCAGGGACTGCGGTCTTTGTTCTTCTGTGTTGGCTTAATTTTGAGGTTGCTGCTTTTGTCAACAGTACCTGTGTACTCTTTCTTAATGCCAAAAAGGCTGACACAATAGTCAACACTCCAGTTTACTGCTGTGCCAGCAGCCAAGCATGCAGGGTAGGAAGTGTAATCATCTGTATGTGTAATAGGGATATGTGTATGAAGACATCCTGGGAACACTTTTGAATTTGTGACATTAGGTTGCTCTAACTTTCCACTGTAGTAACTCTTCTCTTTCATCGTCCAGGTAACGGTCCCTGTGTCGGCTCCAGGAAGCCAAAACAGCCTTATGAATGGATTTCCTACAGAGAGGTAAGAGATACCAAGATTAGCTCACCTTGTATAAACATTATGGCCTCCAGGGTGAAAGCTACAGTTTTCAGTCAGTATAAACAGTTGTTTACAAAGTGGTGGTCAAAAAGGTGACCTCGTCTTTTTTGGTCACGTTGTTTGCCGGTGACATTCACTCTGCAAGTGCGTCATTTTATTCTGTACGCAAATCTGAAATCGTCACTTTGTAACTTTGTGCTAAAAGTGATCAAATGTAAATGAGAAGGTGAAAAGGCAAAATGAGCATAAATCAAACTTTGCTTTCTGAGGCTGAACAAGGTTGAGTTTGTCAGCATTAACAGCTGGTGTGTGTGTCTGTGTGTATATGTGTGTGTTTATGTGTTAGGTAATTGAGCAAGCAGAGAATCTGGGTTCTGCATTTCTTCACAAAGGAAACAGCAAGACCGCCGACTCTCACATCGGCATATTCTCTCAGAACAGGCCAGAGGTACATAATCGCACACTTTCAAGGTTTTAGTCTTTACTTTAACAAGCAGCTGCTCTATGATCTCACAGCCTCATTACTTCAGTGCTAAGATGAACCTGAATGTGCTGCTTTTTGACGACGGAGTCATTAATGAACTTAATCTTGTAATGTTTGTGTGTGTAGTGGACCATCAGTGAGCTGGCGTGTTACACCTATTCTCTGGTGTCAGTCCCTCTGTATGACACGCTGGGAACGGAGGCCATCGGCTATATTATAGACAAAGGTAAACAACGGTGACTTGGATACATGGCAGAGGTTTTTCTGAAGACGTTCAGCTTATTTGCTGTTTGTTTTTGCAGCTTCTATCTCAACTATAGTGTGCGATGTGACGGATAAAGTCAATCTAGTGCTGGACTGCATTAACAACACGAAACACAGTGTGAGAACCATTGTTCTAATGGAGAGCCCGAACACCAGCCTGATCGAACGGGGACAGCAGGCTGGAATCCACATCCTCAGCCTGCAGGAGATGATGGTCAGAAGCCTTTTTCTTTTTTTTTTAAATTAATTATTATTATTATTATTTATCGTAATTTCTTTGTCTGTTGTGTGTGTTTGTTTCATTCTTCTGCTTTTACCTTTAATAAACTTTATTCTTTCCCTCAACAGCTTCTCCTTTGTTTTCTGTTTTTGTGCAGTGCTGTAAAAGTACTCAATTCCTTCCTGATTTTCTATTTTTTGTATATTTCTCTCACTTTCAAATCTTTCGGATCATTAAACAAATTGGAATATTAGACAAAGGCAAGAGTAAATACAAAATGCAGTTTTAATTG
This sequence comes from Perissodus microlepis, assembly GCF_051167445.1. Taxonomy (NCBI): domain Eukaryota; kingdom Metazoa; phylum Chordata; class Actinopteri; order Cichliformes; family Cichlidae; genus Perissodus; species Perissodus microlepis. Next base: position 1,668,624 of record NC_140462.1, on the reverse strand, counting down.
AGGGGGAAAGAAAACCTATCCAACCTAGCAGAGGTCTGCTATCAATTAAAGGGGACGCTCCCCACCTTTCAATCAGTGGTGTGGTTCGCTTGGACAGATGTGAGCACAGTAATCACACTCTGGTGCAGACCAGAACCACCACAATGAGACGCTTTGGAGGAGGTGGTCTCTGTGCGAGTCCAAATGAACTCCAGATCTGACCCAAATACCATGTGCATACTGAGCTAAACACCTCCCTGTGTCCAGCTGTGACAGTGGGAGGTGTAAATACACAATGCAGTCTTTTAAAATTATAACTTCATTTATTCAAAGAAAAAAAGCTTCCCAGACCTTCTATGTGTGAAGTTATTGATCCCCCCTTTTTTAAACCATGAATTAAATGCCATTAACCACATTTTCAGAAAGTTGAGTTAAATTTTATTTGATTACTCTCAAACCTTCTGACTCATGAAATCACTGAAATGCTAAACCTGTCTAATAAAGTGAAGTAGGTTAAAAGAAATAAAGTTTAAAAGACCAAAAGGAAACAAAGTCCTTGACATCTATCAGTTACAAAGTTGTTACAAATGCAGTTCTAAGGGCGAGCCGGTGACCACAAATGAACCATTCCTGGATTGGGCACATAATCAGATTTACTCCTAGAGTGCATCAATGACACATCGAGGAGGTAACACAAAAATAAAACTACATCTAAAGAACTGCAAGCCTCACTTATCTCAGTAAGGTCAAAGTTCATGATTCAACAGTAAGAAAAGAGATGACATCATGGGAGAGTTAGAAGGAGAAAATCACTGCTGACCAAAAAGAACAGGCTCGTCTCAGATTTATCGGTTATCACAAATACGAGGGTAGCACAACCAGTTAACAGCTTTTACACAGAGGGCTGGCTTTGATAGCTTTTCATCTTTACTAAATGAAAAGTTTACTCTGATTATCTTTGTGTAAAATTCGAATTTGTCTAGTAATCTGAAACATTTCAGTGTGACAGATGTGCAAAAAGCTAATAATCCAGGAAGTAGGCAAATAGTTTAGTTTTGCTGTCCTTGCTGCTTTGTGTTTATTTGGCCTGTTTTCACTTTCATTTGTTTCTTAGATGGTTACTTCTTCTGCCTACGTTTCCTGTTGTTTTGTCTCAGTTGTCATCGTTTCCTTTTATCTCTGTATTCTCAGATCTGTTAGTTACCTGCTTTTCTTGTTGCACAGGCCATAGGGAAGGCCAACCACCAGGAGCCACTGGTATGTAAACACAGGCCTGTTAGACTGTCTCTAAATATTGAGGATGCTTTCTGTTATGCTGTCTGATCCATTTTTACCTCCATCTCTTCAGCCCCCTCAGCCCAAGGACATGGCAGTCATCTGCTTTACCAGTGGAACAACAGGTGACACATCCACAGACTCACAGTGACATGCAGCCACTCTGATTTGCGTTAGCTAAAATATTTGCCATGTCTCCTGTACGCACTTTCAGGAAAACCAAAGGGAGCTATGTTGACACATGGGAATATCGTCTCCAACTGCTCAGCTGTCATCAAGGTCACAGGGGTGAGGTGCTGATGTAATCATAGACCATCTCTCTGTTTGCTCATCGCACATCTCTTTGAAGCCGGTCGTTTGAGACCTTGTGGTGACCCTCTAACTTAGGGATGTCAGACTCATTGTGAGCCACATACAGCCCACTTTGATCTTGAGTGGGCTGGACCTGTGAAATGCTCCTTTCATTTAATATAAAGTAGTAACTCCACACTTAATCCCTGAGATATGTTAACGTGAAATGTAAAAACTACTTCTGAGTTTTTCTGCATAACAAGAAAATGTTTTTCTAGTAAATGAAAGTAATCTGTTGCCGTGACTCTTAGGGCTTAAATTGTAAATAAATAAATAAATGTGCAAAATTGCAGAAAACATTTCATAATTACTACGGACTCAATGTAGAAAACTAAAGTTTCTATAGTAGTTAAAGAAAACATTTGTTTGTCTGTTACATTGATGTTATATGAATTGTCTCTTTATCAGTAGGAAAAACTGTAAAACTTATGAAAATATAACAAAAAGTGTAAAATGTATGTCCAAAGATTGCAGTCTTTGTTGGACCAATTTGGCCCCCAGGCCTTATGTTTGACTCCCCAGCTCTAACGTATCGTATGTCAGTCTAGTAGTTTCCTCAGGTGCTTGCCTGGAAGTTGAGACTTTATTGATTGTGGGTACTTCCCACTTTTCATCACCAGGAGTTTGTTCACCCGTAGACACTCAAAGTCACCAAATAGCCTTAATTTTTATTCTGCCCTGTCCCCACATCACTGCACATCGCTTCTAGTGTCTATGCAGCTTCAGGAAGGAGAAGGACAGGAAAAATGCTGAAGGGAAGACAGAGAAAACACAGCTCACTAAGACCTTTAATGGTCTCGTCCCTCTTCTCTCCAGTCGTACGTTCAGACCGCTTCAGAAGAAGCTTGCTGTCTTTTCTGCATCTGTCCTACATGCTGGGGAGGGCGGTGGGATTACGAAGGTTAATGCTTTCCCTCTCTGTCTTTGTGCATGTGTGTTTGTCTTTGTGTTGATTGCTTGCTGTGTGTGTTTGTTTTAGACCACCTGTCCAGTGCTTCCCAATGATATCCATTTGTCCTATCTGCCCCTGGCTCACATGTTTGAGAGGGTCATGCAGGTTTGTTCCACCTGTCGTTAAAAATCAAAGAGGATTCCTTCCGGCCTGCTGCGTCAGGCTCCTTTTGATAACATTGTCCCAAATTTCCTCTCCCTGTCTGGTAGGGAGTCATGTTGATGCACGGAGCCAGGATTGGTTATTTCCAGGGAGATATTCGTCGACTGTCAGATGACATGAAGGCGCTGAAGCCTACTGTGTTCCCCGTGGTTCCACGACTCTTAAACAGAATGTATGATAAGGTATGAAGAAGTGTAAGCTTTCTGCTCATTTGTGTGCTATGATATCTTATAAAGATACGATTTTGCATAAATGCAGTGCTGATCGTAAGCTTTACGGATGTTGTTCTGTTTAATCCTGGTAATTCTTCTGGTGTAGATCTTCGGTCTGGCCAACTCACCCTGGAAGCGCTGGCTGCTGGAATTTGCCTTCAAGAGGAAGCATTCTGAGATCATGAAAGGCATCATCAGGAAAGACAGTATATGGGATAAGCTCATCTTCAACAGGGTCCAGGTATTCAGAGCCAGCACCGCTTTTATTTTAATACTATTTTGTCAGCTGCTGTTATGTCACTTTGTAGTTAAGTGCTAATTGTCCATGAATATATACAGTTTATTATTTTAAACAACAGTGAAAAAAATAAAAAAAACAAATACCAACCTACTTGTTACCTGGGGATCCACATTATTAAAAGGAAAATTTCCATTCCAGAAAAATGGAAAACAGAGCAAACAATGACGATACAAAAACACTGTAGCATCAGAGCATTAACAATGTCTGAATGAGTTTGTTTGGGATGCAGTTGAGCAGCTGTGAAGTAAATAATGTGATGTCTGTGAAGGTTCTCAGTCATCCAGGTCATCGTAGTCAAAGGAGCTTGCAAAGAAAAGCGTCTGGACTTCTTTAAGTTACTTGAAGACGTTTCACCTCTCATCCGAGAAGCTTCTTCAGTTCTGAACTGAAGAAGCTTCTCGGATGAGAGGTGAAACGTCTTCAAGTAACTTAAAGAAGTCCAGACGCTTTTCTTTGCAAGCTCCTTTGACTAAATAATGTGATGTGCTGCCCTCTGCAGGCCAGTCTTGGTGGCTGTGTGCGTCTCATGGTAACAGGAGCTGCTCCCATATCTCCAGTTGTTCTCACCTTCCTCAGAGCTGCACTAGGCTGTCAGGTAACACACACACACAATTGCTGAATGTAATCTACTGTTATCCTGTGTTGTTTTACTTCCGTAGTATGTGACGTCACAGTAATGTCCTCTGGGATGATCCACCCCGCCCTCCTATTGTCATTTTCCATGTTGCATAATTCTGTCTGTAGCAGCAGCATCACTAACGATTATAATAATAATAATTGTGGTTTGTGCTCTGTCTCAGTTCTATGAAGGCTATGGACAAACCGAGTGCACTGCAGGCTGCACAGTGACCATACCTGGAGACTGCACTGCAGGTAGCACATAACAAAGCTGCAGAACTTAACCAAGCCTACTTAACCTACTTTAACCAACTATGTAAAAGTGATAAAATGATTACTGATCTGAAGATGACCTCAAACTGACTTCATCTCAACAGGTCACGTTGGAGCGCCTCTGCCCTGTAACACAGTTAAACTGGTGGATGTACCCGAGATGAACTACCTGGCCGAAAATGGAGAGGGAGAGGTAAATCCGAAAAGCCGACATCAGCACATATAGCTTACTTAACGTCCATAGTTGTTTCAATCATTCACACTAGTCACGTGCGCGTATGTGTTCCAGGTGTGTGTGAAGGGCGCCAACGTATTCCAAGGCTATCTAAATGACCCAGAGAGAACAGCAGAGACCATCGATGCAGATGGGTGGGTCCACACGGGAGACATTGGGAAATGGCTTCCGGTGGGTTCTTCATCTGTTCATTACATTAAGCTCAATACATATGTGGTCTGTGGCCACACCTGGATTCAGTGTGTGCGCGTGTTTGTTTACAGAATGGCACCCTGAAGATCGTGGACAGAAAGAAGCACATCTTTAAGCTGGCACAGGGCGAGTACATTGCTCCTGAGAAGATAGAGAACATCTACATGAGGAGTGATGCGGTGGCGCAGGTATTTGTGCATGGAGACAGTCTGCAGGTAGGTCCTCTCTTTAAAACTGTAAGTTTCTCTAGAACAAAGTCCACTTTGAATGAGATACATTTACATGTTGTTTGCCTCCAGGCGTGTCTGGTAGCAGTGGTGGTTCCTGACCCCGACTTCCTGTCTGACTGGACCAGGAGGACGCTGGGATTGCAGGGCAGCTACCTGGAACTATGTGGCAGAGCGGTAATGGATTCAGAAAGCTTGCACAAAAGTCTTAAACCATCCCTTATTTCTTTATATTTTTGCTGCAGGTGAAATAGGTGGAGCGATTTACTGAAATATGTGCAAATATAAACTGATAAACGGTTTATAAGGCAAAATCTGATGGCTAATTATTATGTGTACACACAACACTGGTTCGTCTGTTGTTTAGGTTTCTGTTTATGGTTGAATGACTCATAGGCCAGTGTTCAGCAGCTTAACAATGTTAATATTGAGTAATATATTGAGAAATTTTTCATTCTTCTGTATTTAGGAAGTTAAAGCAGCCATCTTGGAAGACATGCTGAGGCTGGGCAAGGCAGGAGGCCTCAAGTCCTTTGAGCAGGTACAGCACTCAGTCGTAGTTGAAGTATTTCTGTATACTTTGAATTGTTTTTCCATCAAATATTAGAAGTAATATTATTATTGTCACTAACACCACCTGGCCACATGTCTGTTCTTTAGGTAAAAGCCATCTGCATTCACACCGAGCTGTTCTCCATCGAGAACGACCTGCTCACTCCAACAATGAAGGCCAAGAGGAACGAACTGCGCCAGTACTTCAGATCCCAGATCGACGAGTTATACGCTGGGATCAAAATGTAGAAGGACAAGTGGAGAGCGGGAGGGAAGAATAGGCGGCAGCTCCTCTAATGATGCTTTAGATTCAATTAAAAGGGGGAAAAATAACCGAGGTACAAGCTGAAGCGCACAACAGAAAGCAAATGAATGAGACCCTCTGAGGCCATCATCACAGGCCTGTTCTACAAAGCAGGTTATCTTTTTATTACCTGGCTTAATTAAAAGTAACAACTACTTTCACACACACAATGGTGCTTATCAAATCAGTAATGTGATTTTATGGACATAGACAAAGACAAGGACACTACAGTACAAACCCTGAGGACTCGCTTTAGTTCTCACGGCCAAACAACATGATTGTCGTGCTCAACAGAACACAAAAATAATTTGACTACAGGATCTGTGGTACGCAAGACAGAAAGTCAATTTTAACTGTTGATGGAATTGATTAGCCTTTGATATTTAAATATTAATGATGATGATGCTGATAAGGTGCTGAGTCTGAAGAAGCTGTTTTTGTTTGTACTTCACCTTTGTCACATCACAAATCTCAGGCCTGCAAAAAGCAAACACACATTGTGCACTTTTGTTTTCCATCATTCTCACACAGAACGGTTCACTGGCATTGATGAGACAGTTTGATGTCATGATTTTGTTTTAGTGTTGAAATTTTTAACAGCAATATTGTTTCACTTGGTTCCTTCATTGTCTGCATGAATTAATTTAGTTGCAGTCAGGACTTGTCTTGTGGGATCAGCAGATGAAACAATTCAATGTTAGCTTACTGTACACAGGGAAGTCACTCAGGAACATACAGGGCAGACACAGAGGGAAAGCTTTGTTAATGTTTAATTACTTTATAGTGGGTTCAGGAAGGGAAGAGATTTGGTAAATGAATCGGTTTTTGTAATAATGCATTATTTAGATAACAAGGAAAAATAACATTAATTTGTATTATAATTGTTTTTAATGTCACATTTTGTAAAATATTTGATTAAAAAAATCGGTGTAATGTTTGTACATTGCTTCACTAATGCACAAACTTGAAAGATTCTCATTTCTTCCTGTTATTTTTAATCAGTCGCATTTGTTTTTGTATTGACATCAGTCACTGATTTGTGTTCCAGATTTCGTTGCTTTCGAAGTTTCGAAAAAGGTTCTTTATGGTCTTTTTCGCATTCCGTAGAAATAAGGACGCTTCAAATCCGCTGTGGGGTTGGCTTTTTTTATTCTCACTGTAAACATTCTTTCAAATATAGTGAATTCAAAGCAACTTAAGGCAAAGTTAAAGTTGAGTCTCGAATGCAGTTATTTTATCTATATAACCCCCATTTGCACATTTTTATTGTATTATTTTCCACCCCTGTGTGACTGGAATGGTACAGTCCGGAACTTGAACTATTTTGCGGGAGCAGCGGGAAGCTGAGCTCCTCCGACGAACAGCTTATATAACGTACTAAACCCACAGTTGTTCGTAATGAGGTGAGAACTTTCCGTTTTGTCTTCTAACATTTCAACACTTTAAGAAATATTTCTTTATACATACCGGAACACCTTGTTTGCTAAAAGAAACTTTTCGTTGACCTGCTGCTGTTAGCATGATGTCAGTGAGGGAAGTTATACTGTCGATATAAATAACGAAAAGAGAAACACACTTGTGTTATAGAGTGTGGCAACTAGTGGTATGTATCTGTTCCGTGATGGCGGTCACGGCTTCAAAAGTGCTTCGTTTGGAGCCATTCACAGAGCCAGAGCCTGCTTTATGTGTACAGCCAGTTCTCAGTATTTGTATGGCCGCCCTCTTCTTTCTGATGTTGATCACCATCTCTCTGGGCTTGCTCACATCCAATAAAAATTAAACATTAAATGTAGCAGATAAGCTCTTATTTTTTTTAATCTACATTCGGCACAAAAGCCGGCCTCTTAATAAGAAGCACATTTCGCCACTGGCACAATGTTTTTATTTCACATGTGGGTGTAACGTAGCCCGTGGAAGGTTTAAAATATATCAGCTGACTGTGGCATGAAATAGGAAACCCTGATGAGCATTTACACGATGTGAGCCACTTGTCGAGTGATGGTTTGTCTTGAATGGTTGGGTGGTGTGTCACTGTAAAGTGTGGGACAGCCTATCTGCTCTATTAACATAAGTGACAGTCCTCTGCTAAAGGAGGTAATCATGGAAGCACTTTCCTTTTAGTATTTTGAGAATATAACCGGCTCTCGTTATCGATATAGCCTCACCTGGGTCTATCCAGGTACTTGGATGGAAAATAAGAATTCCACCACAGCCTTGCGTTCTTTAACCAGGCTGGTAGGAGCATGGTGAACAAGCCCAGCATCCAGAGCCAGTTAATAACATATGGCCTTTTGTTTATGCAGTGCCAAAAAGCGACAGGGAACCAGAGTGCCGGCAGCGCCTCCAGTGGAGAGCGAAGTAAGTTCATCCATGACTGGTTCAGTGTGATCAGATCGATTGGTCCTTCTTTCGTTTGCTGCATTGATTTTGTTGAGGAAAAACACGTAAAAATAGTTGTTGTGGGGGCAACTTTTAAAGCACCTAATTATATTTTTATTCCACTTTGTTTTGCTCAAATTTAGAAAGCGTCAGCTTTTGATCAAATGGATTCCACCAACCTGTCCTCTATAGACAAAGCTAGCTTCCTGGCAGGGTTACAGCTAAATTATGGTAAGACTATTGAATCTGAGTACCTTTGTCATGTGTTGTTATACATTTTCTGCTCCTAATGAACTTTGGCTGACCACATGATGCTTGTGTTGCCCAGGCAACCCTCTGCACAGTACCGCCATGGAAGAAGATTTAAATGTGCCTGAAGAAGAACAGAACAGACCAGAAAACCCAGGAAAGGCCACCGGCGGACAGCGTGGAGCTGCTGTAAAGAGGAAGGTGGCAGAGGAAGGTCGAAAGAATAGGAAGGAAGAAAGGAAGGTAGAGAGGGGCAGGAGAAGTGCTGGTGAGAAGGGCCAAACCAGGTAAGGTATAGTTAATGTGCACTTACTAGTTTATTGTGACGTGAGTGCTGACTTTTTTTTTTTTTTTTAAACCTCCTGTATGCACCGGTTAGCCCAGAGAAGGAAGCCACTGCAGATGAACAAGCAGAGCCACGTGTGGAGGTACATAAATCTGTCCCAGAGAAGGACAGTCAGCCTGCTCCTAAAGCCATACAGAAGCGTTTAATTGGGAAGAAGCCTGCCAAGAGGAGAAGTGCAAGGTGAGGCCCTGTACAAAGAACCCCCTGTACAAACCCCTCAAAGCTCTAGAAGCTCCTTTCTACTTACCCAAATATTTATGACTGTGAGTACAGAAGCTGCCCCCCCCCCTCTGGAAGAACTTAAACAAACAACTTGAACTTGACTGTCTGAGTAATGATGCTGAAGTGACTGACTTTTATGTTATATCCCTATTGGTTTATTTATCTGTGTGTGTCTGTCCGTGTCCCACTAGGCCTGTGAATAATCAGCAAAGGACGGAGGACAAGAAGAGAAAAAGTGAATCTGCTAGTGGAAGATCCAGTGACAGTCAGTCACAGGTGAGGAGCTCTTGTGTGGTCATAAAGCCTTTCAAATAAAAATAATTGAGTTGAGATGTCAGATGTGCTGAAAATAATGATTTGTTCCAGAGCTCTGGCCCCGCCCCACAGAAGAGCAGACGAGTGCTTTCATCTGATGAGGAGGATGTGGATGAAGACTCCAGCTGGGTATGGACTAGCATTAGCACAGAGCTTTGAGCAGCAGTGGCAGATATATGGGCTATATTCTAACTTTGCATCTTTTTCTTCATGTCATTTCCTCAGAATCCAAGTCCAAAGAAGGCCATGAGGGGAAGCTTGGGAAGAATGAAAAAGTCTTTGTACGAGAAATCCAAAGCTAGGAAGTCTTCATCAGGTAAGAGCAAAGAGAACTAGTTACTGTCTGTTATCACTTTTACAATGCATAACGTCTGATGAGACTTCATTTCTGCTGCTACGTTTGGATGTAAGGGTCAGAATTTGGTACACACAGCATGAAAGCATGACCTGCCTGGTATTGATGGTTCAGGCTGCTGGTGCCGGTGTAATAGTGTGGATATTTTCTTGGCTCACCTTGGGTTTCTGTATTATCAACTTTATTTAAAAGCAAATACATACCTGAGTATTGGTGCTGACTATGTGAATCCATTTATGACCACAGTGTACCCATTTCTGATAGCTGCCTCCAGCAGGATAACACGTCATGTCATTAAGCTCAAATCGCGACAAACTGGTTTCTTGAACATGTTGTCATATCGCTGTGGAGCAAATCTCTGTGGAATGTTTCCATCACCTTCCTGATTGTAGAAATTGCAGCAACCCAACACTATGCAGGTGTACCTAATGAAATGTCCAATGAGTGTATTTGTAATCAGTATCTGTGGCAGTGTTTCACAAAACATGCAGTTGGCATGAAGGTGGGAGGCTGTTGTAGTCAACACTGTCGCCTTACTGCAAAGGTTCTGATCACATGTTGTTGTGGGGGGTTTTGTTGTTTTTTTGTAACTAACACAACAAACATTTGTTTCTGAAATGTATCAACTGTTGGTGTGATGGACCAAGCAGCCAATTACACAATTTTACCCCCCAAAAAGTTCAGAAAGACAAATTTAAAAATAAAATTAGTGGATTCATAAAGAAGCTCAACTAAGCATAACTACTCAAAAAGTGACTTCCAGAAACTTAAATGAGTAAACTTAACTCACAAACTGAGCACAAAGACTGTGCACACTTCATAATATCATTGTTAGGTTAAAGTAGAGACATTAATGAATTATATTGCTAAAATAACTGGAATCCAAACTAAGGAGGTGAATGTATGGGTTGATTTTGCCCATGTGTGGCTGATGCAGTCACAGTTGGCCTTCATCAGAAAGAACCAAAACAGACTCTAACCACATCACTGGGAAAAGTATCTCAGTGAGCCTGGCCCTGTGCTTTATTTAATATTACTGTAATTTAATTGTAATTGACATTTTTCCTTAAAAAAATATTGCTCAGAGTGATTAAATAATGGAGATGATTCCCCTCGAAGGCAGTGGATCTGGAGAACCAAGACAGGGCAGCACAGGCAAGCAGAGGAGGAAGAAACGAGGCCAACACAGAGGGACAGAGTTGGAGGTGCTGCTGGATTCCTTCCTTGACTTCTGTGAGCAGTACAGGTAAACTTCCAAAATTCAACACTCATTCACCATGACCCTCTCTGTAGCCTGTAATCTAGGCTTTAAGTACACATTACAGTCATTTTTATTAACGCCTTTGCATTGACAGCAGCTGTGTTTCACACAGATAAATATTGAAGCAATGATGTTTACTTTAGAAAAGCTCAAAGGCTGAGTCAGGATGCAAGAAAACTGCAAGCATGCTGGTAGAGGTAATCATTCAGGTTGCCAGCAGCATTACTTTGTTCTGTGTGCTTGCTTTCAGGGAGTCTGTGGGGTCTAAAGCTGTCAGACACACCATTGATTGTTTCTCCAGCAATGTCAAAGACCAGCTCACAGAAAAGGTCAGACTTTCCTGATTCTGGTCATGATGTCAAACAGAGGTTGTCAAGGACAACACAGCTTTACTCTGTGTTGTTTTGAAGGATGCTACAAGCTGGATTAAACCAACAGTGTATTACCAGTAACTCATACATTGTGTAGCCATATTAGAGTGTAAAGCACTATAGAAGGACAGGATTACAGTGACAATTGTAATGCTAAGTATTTCGTTGGTTACTGACATTAAACATCATGAAATGCAGGGAGGTCCCTGCAAGGCCTTTTTCATCTAACAACATAATAAGTAGTCGATCCTACTTCAAACTCTAGATGTCACAAATGGACTTATTATGATATAACTTGGGTTTGTTTTCTACATGAATTGCGTCTAATAGACAGCAGCATTTTGTTGATCAGCCATCATTAAATCAAACACTGTATTTGTCTCTTTCAGATCGCTTCACTTAAAGAGCTCAAGGTTTTAAAAAGAGAAAACAACAAGGTAATTATGACGTCTGGTCAGCCTTACTAATGTAAGCATGGTAAAATACTAAATTGTGACCCTAGTAGCATGTTAGTACGCCACCTCTGATCAAGGATCCCAAACACGCATCGGGACTGGTTGGAATGGATCGATCAGGCTACCAAACACACTCAGTCAAGCTGCAGTTTGTTAATGGACATTGAATTAAATATTATTGTGTGTGTATATTTGTGTTCTTTTGACCCTGTGTGGATTGGAGGAAATCCTAAATGGATTCAAACAAAGTCTTGTTTTTTGATTTGTATGGTTTTTAAGTCATTAAAGATTTGTGCTGCACAATCATTGCACTGGAAAAAGTTCAAAGAACTCATTAAAGTCTTAAACTTCCCATCACGATGAATTTACATAAGCATCTAACCACAACACCTCCCTGCTAGTTAATGATTCTCAGCTTTGACTCATTCAAAACGGTCAAAATCAGATCAACAGGCTCATTTTGACGTTTCTGTGTGTCCTTGAACTTCTAGTCTGCACGACAATAATCCACTTTATACTCTTGGAAGATAAGACGAGAACTTTAGTCATTTAATCGTTCCATATCGCCTCCTTACCTTCTGTATGAGCTGGCAGAATGTGTTAGACATGAACATACTGTTACTGTGATTTTATGTTAGAGTACTGATGCCCATGTTTAGCTCAAAGTCAGCGTCCATACTTTGCACTGAAGGGTAACAGAGCAGCTTGTATTTCTGCAGGCTGGGTAAAGTGCTTGTTTCCATTGTTCTGTGTTAGGTGGGCTCTTTGATCCGTAAAAACACGCAGAGACTGTTTGAGGCCAAGCATGAGATGATGAGGTGAGCAGCAGCTCAGACACATGATTTACAAACGGCTTGTTATAACTTTTATGTCTTTATAGAGTCATTTATGTGAAAGAACTAGGTCTTGGCGAATGTAAAAGTTTACATTCTTTTCCTTTCACTGACTGCTGACCTCGTGTGATTGTTCTAACAGAGCAGAGAGGCAGGCATGGTTGCTGGAGAAGGAGAAAGCTGAACTTCAGCAGCGGTTAGCCGACCTGAGACAAAGCCAGGCCTTCCTCCATGACATCAGAGAGCTCAACCGACAGTACCTGGACTACAGACAAAAACACCCCAAGGAGAAAGAGACGGTAGAGATGCACAACAACATTAAATACCCAAATACTGTATTGTGTATTTCAATGATGAGCTGAATTCTGGTTCCTTTTTCCAGTACGGGGCCTCCAGCTTACCAGCTCTGCTCTTGGAGACGAAGCACATTAAAACAGCAGAGAGAAAAGAGACTTAAAATGAGTCTGGGAAATGACACAAATGCAGAACGTTTAAAGCTCCCAGAGACTGCACAATATGAGATGAGAGGCTGGAAGCAGCTTGACGGTTTGGATTGTAACGTATGGTGTAGATAAGGCTTTGTATATAACACTGTCCTGTTCATTTAGATCATAAATGTAAACTGTGGATGATTACTAGAAGAATGTGACATGTTTTATAGATTAATAATATGAATACATTCATATTGTATTTAATAAATTCAAATAATGGAACCAGAGTTTGTGTGCGTGTGTAGTTCAGTTGCTTTCTTTATTTAACAAAAGGAAAGAAATCCCTGAAGCAGTCTGAACTGCTACTGGGATTTCCGCGGAGCTTCTGATAATTATTTGTCGCAGCATTTCACCTGCCTGTGCAGAAAAGAGAAGGGATTGTTGGTAACTAAACAATAGTTGTCTAAACCAATCAGCGTTTGTCTTTTAGTAGCGTCATCCCGCCCACACAGAGTCGGCGTTCCCATTGGCTTAAAGTTTCAGGTGTAAACTTTTAACTGAGAGATTTCCTGGTTGGCTTTATTTATGTAACATACTTCATAAAAGCACATTCTACTGGTTTCTACTGTCTCATTAAGAGGTACGTTTGTTTTGGTGTTTTCTACTCCGTTCGTATTTACTCTTATGAGTTACTCGCTGCGTGGGTTTACCGTGTTCCCGCTGATATTTACGTGTTTTATCAACTATTTGCTTCACTAGCGCGTTTTCTGACGTAGCTGTAAACTAAACTGAAATTGTTTAACAAACCAGCTCGGGAGTATTAGTTTTAGGTCATTGTTCACTCGCCTTTATTACTGTGTAACATTAGCTGTAGTAGCACTTTAATGTACAGTTGTCGTATGTTAGGTTTTTGTAGTTTGTGCTACTAGTCTGCAGTCGGACTCACTTTTACGGCGTTTATATTATTCATATGGAATATTCCCACAGATCTGTCACTCATGTACGGGGTAATTATTAAGCTAACATCCAGGTATGGTGCGTGGAAGCATTTCAATTGGCTTAACGTAAAAACAAGAACGTGCTGATAGAAGGGTTGTAAATACTTTTTTGTTATCATTGCAGTTTCGTTATTAGCTCTAACTTGGTGTAGTTAAACAGTAATGGTTGTTCCTTAGTATCAGTCTGCTTTGAATATGTTAACATTCAAACACATGGGTGTGTGGAAACAGCAGTCTGTGGTCCTAACCCCAAAAGTAAACCTAACTAATAATAGTCAAATGAACAACTTACAGGAAGCATTGTGGGTTTTGTGGTTTTTTCACTTTGGATAGATCACGTGACCAGTATTTATGACAGGCTGAGATCCTCTAACCCTGAGTTGTTGAACATGGGTCTAGGGTCCAGAGGTAGCCCTGCTCACTAAATGGGAGACTTAAAATATAAAAGAATTTCATTGAGGGCATTTATTTGTTATTGGTATTCCTCCTGATGCCAGTGTTGTGCTAGAAACTGATTTTTGATGTTTCAGTGTGCTTATATTGGTAAATAGACTGACCATACATTTACGGAGGGGTTATATCTAAAATAAAGACAGGACCTGCTTATCTGTATTTCCTATGTCTATACAGCCTTACTGCACCTACATTATAGTCAGTTCCATCAGCCCTTTTTGGCCATTTAAATGTCTTAATAAAACTGTGATGTTATGTTTGTTTGCAGCTCTCTGGGACAAATCTCTGTTGAAAAAAGACATTTTTGGTGGCAATCAGTTTTTACCTGGGTAAATGTCTGTACAAGTGATTTTGCCAAAACTTCATCTCAACATCTACTTGACAGAAAATGTCTTTCACGAGAGATGTGTTTTTGACAGATTATCGGCCACGAGTCATTTACGACGGTCTACTGTTCAGCACAGCACCCGCAATTACAGGAAAATTAAATATATTTTTAGAGATGAACAAAAGACATAAAATACTATTGCTGTTTTTGAAACTAACTGCTGTGCCTTTACACCATTCCGTACAAGTGTAATATCCATTTAAAAGAGGAAAACTGTCTTAGTTCACCCAAAGGCTCTTATCTGCATCGGAAAATATGACCTCATCACGTAGCCTTGCTGACACCAAGCGACAGGCTTAAGTGACCAGTTGCTTGGTGGCATTATATGTACCAGTGCCATGTACTAGTACACACAATGTAGGAAAAATTAGCATCGTAATATACAGCTGGCTTATGTTAGTAGTCTTCATTTTGACAGACCTTTATATTTTACAACGCGTACATTATGTACTGCAGTGATCTCATACACCTATTCTATATTTATCAAACTAACATCTGGATGTTTCAGAATTTAATTTAAAAAATCAAACAGAAAAATACTGACTCACTGTTTTCATGTTGACGGTTATTTTGTCTTTCACACTGTGAGGTAACTTTTCTCATGATCCTTATAAAACACTTCCTGTTGTGTCAGTGGTTTCACTATGAGCTACAGTTTGGTGTGGTTTAACAGGAGTGGCTCTTCCTGAGTATGCTTTTAAACTGCTTTAACTTATATATTGACATATTAGTTAATCCATAAAGTAGATTCTGTGTTGGTAAACACAAGGTTGAGTGTATGGAGGCACCAAACCCACAAACCACCAAACTACTGGTCTAATGTTTTTCTTATTTTTACTGCTCTTGTGCCTTCTGCCATGACCCCAAAAATTTCCCACGTTTGGGACAAATAAAGGTTTATCTTATCCCTGTTACCGAACAGCTTCCAGGGTAACTATTGTGCTTGTTGTTGGGTTTTTCTTTCCACTTTGAGATTGTATAATCTGGCATACTCTGTCAAGCTACATGACCTTACAGGTTGGGACTGCAAAAAACAGAAGAATCCCATTCCAGTTTGTTGGTGTGTGCTTCACTGAGTGAATGTGTTAAATGCAGAGAGGAATTTCCCCACGGGGATCAGTAAAGTATACATTATTATTATTATTCAAGAATTGCACATCAATCAACTCCAAACGTTTTAGTCATGCTTTTCAAAGTTTTGCAACTTGCACAACCCAACCAGACTCCAAAAATACACTTCTCCAGAAAGTGTAGCTCTTTCTTGAAAACACTGAGAATGGCATGTACTTCCTTGTAAAGTAATTGTTCTCCTTTTTCTATCGAAGAAATGCTATAGCATGATCTATATCACTGATCTTAAATCTTGAAGATGAGGAAGCTAATCAGCCTAAACGAAAATGCATGTGTTTTTAAACCAACTGTAAGCGTTAGTAGGGGTGTGGTCCACCTTTGGAGAGGATCCACAGGGTGTTTGGTTTCTTTATCTTCCTGTGGTGATTTCTATGCCACCTTTTGTCTCTTCTGTGTGCAGGAACATGGCTGATGGTGACATGCAGAGAGGTGGGGACACTGTAGATGCTGCAGTTTGTGGAAATGGGTAACTATTGTGCGTTGTTGCTCACTGTCTGAGTGCCCACGTGTTGAGAAAGCTTAACTACTGTAGCAGCTCTGTTTGCTGAAAATGTGGAGACTTGTGCACCTCCTGGCTGATTTGACCTTGGCTCAGGTTGTTTTCCTTCATATTTTAACATAAGTGGCTTATGTTACCGTCGTCTTCACTTTGACGGCCAGCAGTTTATTCTTCAGTTTGCCACAGTGTGGTTTTAAACCAGCAGGAATAATTAGTAAAGAAGCTGAGCGTACAAGAGCTGCTCAAAAGAAAATAGTGCATGTGAACATGCTTAGTTGCACCAATGCTGTGAAGTTCTATCTGGTACAATGACATTTCAAAACCAATCTGTGTGATATTCTTGTACGTTTTCATTGAAGTCGTGGGTAAACAAACAAGTTTAGCTACAGTAGCTACAGTCTTGTTAACAACTTATTTTATGTGTGACGGTGTTAAACAAGTTCTTCATGTTTTAAGTACAGGGCAGTCATGAGTCAGAGTGTGTGTGTGTGTGTGCTCCATCAGGGCAAATGCAGAGGCTGCAGGAAGTTGCAAGACTACTGAGGAAAAGGACTGGAACAGCAGCAAACCAGAAGCCTCTGACGATTACCGCTACAAGATGGACTACCCCTGCATTGGCACCTGTGTGATTATCAACAACAAGAACTTCGACTCAAAAACAGGTAAGATAAGATAAGATAACCTTTATTAGTTCCACGTGTGGGACATTTGTTTTGTTACAGCAGTGGACAGTGCAAAGTTGATATATCTATGAGATACTGTACACAATAGAATAGAATAAAATAAAATGTTAGATACAATCGAATAAAATAGAATACAAATGCTATATACAACAGTGGTAACAGTGGGTCCAGACAGTCATTCAGATGGACTGAGGCACTTTGCATTTCATGATCATTGTCTCCGTCTAAAACTGCCTCGTCACAGTGCTCGTTCCAAACTTCACTAATTTTCCAAATGTCATCAGCTGCGCTACGTTGTGCCTCACACTTCACACTGTGGCATAAAAACAACCTGATACAGTCTTTTTAGTTTTTAACTTATCACAGTAGGAAAAGAAAACAAGTACCTCACATGGATATGATCTTGAATAAAACATAAATACAGTGAAGACCAACACAAGATCCTTTAAATGTTATTACCCAGCACGTGTTTGGAGATTGAATGGTGGTTGATTAACCTCCTAAGACCCGAACTCTTCCTTCTTGGACTTCCTGTCACAGGAGTGTTTGTATGTTATATCCTTATCCAGATTTATAGAATGTCGGGGAGTGCTTGTTTTCTTTTTACACTATGCTCAATAATAGTGTTGTGTTTGTAAGACATGACACCTCTATGGTGCAGATGTTTCCCTCTCACTTCACCCAGTTGTAATTGTGCACATGTTGTGGTGTAACAGTAGTAGCATCTGTAGGATCATTTTACAGCTGCTATCTATCTAACAGAAAAAAAAAAAAAAAAAAAAGTACGGAAGCTCCAAACGCAATTTCATTGTTCTCTGACAATGACAATAAATACTTATCTATCTATCTATCTATCTGCTGCTGTGACAAATCCCAGTGTCTGCAGTGAAAAGGGAGATGGGATTTTCCCACATTTTTCCAAATGTACAAAAAGTCAAATGAAGTACTTTCCACTGCTTTGCTTTTTGTGCAGTTGCAGTACAAAGGAATCCTGCTGTGACAGTTACAATCCCAGTTCCAAAACAAACTTGGAACTAAAATGTAAAACAGAATGCAGCGACAGATCTCACAAACCAAATGGTAAATGGCCTGTATTTGTATAGCGCTTTACTAGTCACTAAGCTCTACACATCCAGTCATCCACACATTCACACACTGGTGATGGCAGCTACATTGTAGCCACAGCTGCCCTGGGGCGCACTGACAGAGGCGAGGCTGCCGAACACTGGCGCCACCGGGCCCTCTGACCACCACCAGCAGGCAACGGGTGAAGTGTCTCGCCCAAGGACACAACGACCGAGACTGTCCGAGCCGGGGCTCGAACTGGCAACCTTACTCTTGAGCCACGATCGCCCCTATGAATTAACTGTATGAACCAATGACCAAGTGTTGGTCAATGAACCAACACTTCATTGACCACAGAGCAGAGGAAACGAGCGCTGTCCCGTTCTCCCGTTCTTGTTTAATATCAGGACTCTACCTGCACAGCACTCCTGGCTCTTATTTGTCATGTTCCTGTTTCATGATGCTCCAGCTGTTTGCAGGTGGTGAAATATCTGGAGGCAGGTAGGCCAGTTCAGCACCCGTACTCTTCTAGTACGAAGCCACATAAAGAATGCAGTTTAAAAGACGATGGTGATGGTCGCCTGCCAGATGTGAAGGCTGTTAGTTCCATAGGCACTAATGCATCACCATACTTTTGGACTGATAACAAACTGGATGGTCCCTCTACTCTTTAGTTTGGAGGATCCATGTTTTCCAAACTGAATTTCAAATTCTTTCACAGAACAGTTTTCCACCTTCTCACTCCGTCTTAATCAGCTTTGGCCGAGAGAAAACCGCAGCCTCGCTGGATCATGTTCACACATGGCTTCTTCTTTGCGTGGTTCAGCTCTGACCTGCATTTATGGAAATAAACTGTATCCACAGACGATGATGTCTGTGAGTGTTTCTGAGCAATGATAAAATCATGCCTGTTGGTAACGTACTGCCACCCGAGGGACCAAAGATTCTGGGCGTCCAATCGTGATATGATACCCAACCACGTTACTGACATGTGGCCAGTTAACCTGAGGTAACCCTACAGCGCTGTGAAAAAGTATTTGCCTCTTTCTCCAGTTCTTATTTGTTTTTTAATAATTGTCACATTTACATGTTTCAAATTTAACAAACTGTAATATTAAACACAGATAATCTGGGTTAGAATGAGCTGTATATTTATCATGAAATAGTTAAATGTATTAGCTTGATTTGATGTTTTTTTAAGTTTTGTTGTGAATAAAATATCAGTTTATGAGATTTTAAATCATTGCATTCTGTTTGGATTTTATTTCCAGGATTTCCAGACGGTGCTGACTTTATAGTGTGCTGCCTTTCTGCTTGTGTATCTCTGTAGGGATGGGCACTCGTAATGGGACAGATGTTGATGCTGCCAATGTTGCAAAGACTTTCAAAAACCTGGGTTACAAGGTCAAAACATTAAATGACCAGACTGTGGCTGAGATGAAAAGGCTGTTGTTAGACGGTAAGAAGACGTTAAAGCTTACCTCTGTATTCACAAAAACCTCTCCATCCTGTTACAGTCAACCTGTGAGCTGATTGTAGTGAAATGCTGTGGTTGTGGTAACCACCAGACGGCAGTTGTTCTAATGTTGCTATAGCGTTTTGTTAGCAGTTGGCGGATGTTATAGAGCTACACCAGTTACACTTACATAACAGGCACTGTCTGGTTTGGTTTTAACCAATCATCCCAGTCGTTTTAGGAGAGTAGCCTTAGCCCATTGAGAAAGAAGAGTGAAAAAGGATGTGAAGGAACATAAAATGTCCAAAAAAGTTTATTTTTGTTCATTCTATTAGAGTAGCTCCGCCAAAATAAAAGCACTGGCTTGTGAGTTGGCATCAGGGGGTTGTTTAAAAACAGCTGGACTAATGATTCCTTGGTGTTTCCCATCTGTTCTGCTGTGTTTCCAGCATCCAAAGAGGACCACAAGAACAATGCATCATTTGTGTGTGTGATGCTTAGTCATGGGGATGAGGGTGTCATATACGGCACTGACGGCTGTGAAAAGTTTGATACGCTGGTACAGTGCTTCAAAGGAAGGCACTGCAAGGGTCTGGTGGGGAAACCAAAGCTCTTCTTCGTACAGGTGAGTTCATTATGGCAGTGTGGTACACTTCTGCGATGTGTCTTCACATTCCCGTGTTTCAGTCTTTATATAGTAACGTCTTCATTTGTAGTTTATTAAGTTCAAAGTGTTGCTTTAATTGTCATCTGTTTTGTAACTTTTAAAAACAAAACACTGCTTTCACTTTAAATGTACATGAAAAAAAAATGTAACCATTGAATTTCTTTATATTTAACTGATGAGTCAGAGCTAACACAGCCACTTTTTAGCCACTTTGATTTCCTCCAGGAGCTTTGAGGACAACTTGTCCAACACAGATGTTTTGGATATAAAGTCCAGATGTTTCTTCACATTGTTCGAGAGCTTTAGTTAATGTGGGGAGGTTTTAAACTACTTTTAAAGATTGGAATTTACAAAATATACCTTTAACCCTTTTTCTTAATATCCAATTTGACTGATAACTGTAGTTTATATGTCCTGGTGCTGCTGAAATTCAAGTTCATTTAGATAATGCTTCTAATAACTGCCCGCCCAAGTTCCCTAAGGTGTTTCAAGATGTGTGCCAAATATGAGATCGATTTTGAGTTTCTTCTTCCTTTTCAGGCATGCCGTGGTTCAGCCCTGGATGAGGGAGTCATTGAGGTCGACAGTGGAGCAGACGAGCAGACGTCTGAGAAGATTCCTGTGGAGGCCGACTTCTTATACGCCTATTCCACCGCTCCAGGTACAAACAGTTTCTCTTAATAGACGGGACATTTTAGAGTGATGTCCCGACCTCAGGACCCACCTTCTGGGTCATTCTCATAAACCGATGGGTTGGGGTGTGAAGAACAAGCATCGACACATTGTCCTGTTCATTTTCTGTCTATGCTTCCCTTTTTCTGTTTCCTTTTTTTTTGGCCTACAACGCAGCTGATGTGTCACATGTGGTGTCCAAACCTGTTTTCTAAGAGCGCTAACACTGTCACCCGTCCTGCAGGATACTACTCATGGAGAAACACAAGCAACGGCTCCTGGTTCATACAGAAGTTGTGTGAGATGTTGGAGCGCTACAGTGGGAAGCTGGATCTGATGCAGATCATGACGCGAGTCAGCTACGGTGTTTCACGCCAGTTTGAGTCCTCCAGCAACCTGCCTGGATTTAGCAACAAGAAGCAGATCCCCTGTATCGTCTCTATGTTGACCAAAGACTTTTACTTCCCCGTCTAGATTTACATGGTTGAACCTAATATCTACCCTCTGGCCACCTTGAATGTATACAGTCTGTTGTGGTGTGCTGAGCAGGATAACAATGATTTAATTGTCACTATACCCAAATGCACTTTGCACTGAGATAAAAACACATCAGTGTTGGATGATTTTAGTGTTCGGTCTTGTTTGGGAAACACAAAACACTATTAGTTCCATAGTTAAAAATGTATTACAATAAAAAACCTTATACTGATGCGACAGCTTCCATCTTTTGTCATGTGATCATGCTGTAGGTTTGACACTTCATTGTGTTGCAATGGCCCAAAGTCCAGACCTCAACCTGACTCAACTGTTTACATGCAGTATCTCTCACAGAGGAAACTTTAATATCACCTGTCAAAATCTCACTTGTTTTATTCTGAATTTTACACACAGGAATAAGATTATTGATCCAACTGACCAAATCATTGACACAGCTGGTTTGAAACGTTTGAAGAAAATTCAGATCAGCTGATGGTTCAGTAGTATTTGCTTTAAAAGCATATGTGTGGATATAACCTGTAACATAATGCTACCACAAACACACCCGAGATCGTATGTGGAGCAAAGTTGCAACAGCAATGTCTAAACTAAAGCATTATGGAAAATTACGTGGGATAAATTATCAATATGTTTAAGGGACAAGTAAAGAAGTTCAAGCCTCACAAATAACTGAACTCATTTTATGAAAAAAAAGCAGTCTTGATAAATGATTACTGAATGTTCTTGAATTTGCCAAAATAAAAGACACTTTCACATTTGATTGGATGAAGAATTTCAACCTCCTTATGGAATCTTTATTTTTTCACTGGCTTTGATTTTCTTTTGCTCTGCAATTTCAAAATTAACAAAATTCCCCTAAACTGATCATATTTTCAAAAACAGATGGCTGGTCCTTTCTTTATGCACAGAACTTTAGTAACGTTGTTACTTCGCGCCTCTGAACAGGAAACAGAACCCATTCTGCGTCCTCGGGTCTCTGGAACTGAAATTTGCAAGTCTTGTTTTCTTCCAACCTCTAAAAAGCAGAACGGGACAAAGGAACCTGTATCTTCGAGATTGCACATTTCTACCCTCTTTTCGACCAAACTGGTCCGGCTCTGTGGAAAATATCTGCTGGCACAAAGTCTAGTTTTGACCAACAAAGTAAAGGAAGTTATTTTAGCCTCGTTCTCCTTATGTTGGAAGAATAGTTTGGTTACACGGATATTGACACTAAACTCAGTTGTCACGTTTATGTTACGAACCTGCTTCTTATACTGTCCAAATTCTATATTCATAAATCCAAGTTCTCCTGTAGTAAGCCAAATTTCATTCAATTACTTTTGTATATATATTTTCTCAGTAATGGGCAACAAAAACAACAACGTGTCGCCTTTTCAAACATTTGAATATACTCCTATAATGTGTCTGAACGAGTAGAGACCCCGGGCGCTTTGTCTCTATGGTATACTAACTTGCATCTTCTCTACTCCTTCTGTGTTCTTGCCAGCCTGATGTTTCGTCTCGTTGTTCTCATTTTATTTTCGAACTTTATTGAAATTATAAACTGAACAGTCAGTCATTCCAGTTCAGTTTGTACAGTAGATATCCAGGGCAAATAAGAGTAGCAATAAACAGTACAATGAAATAAGAAGGGTAAATAAATAAAGGAAAGGAAAAAAAGAGAGGGATGTGACAGACTTCATAACAACTTTGTACTTGAAAGTTGTAATTGTGACAGCTCGTTTGTTAAAAATTTCTGAATGAATTTCAATCAATGATAAACCTTTTTTTTATTCATTTAAGAGAGTTTAAGTAATATTCAATTTCAATCAAAACAAATTAAATGATGGGGTTGAGTTTTGAAATTTACATTTATGTAAATGAAATTTCCCTAATAAGATCTAAAGATCGACAATGTCTTGTTCTCAATAAAGTTGGATTTTTAAAAAGTGACGTTTCTTCTCCCGCCCACACTGGGACGGCGTCCCGACTGGCTCGCAGGTCTTAAGTGAGAGATTTCCTGTTTGACGTTATTTATGTCACAGATGTCATAAAAGCGCATTCTACTGTTTTCTACTGTCTCGTTACAGGGTACGTTTATTTAGGTATGTTCTACTTTATTGGTTTTTACTCCTGTGAGCCGTTTTGTTTCACTTGTATGTTTTTCTGACGGAGCTGTAACTAAAATGAAACTGTTTAAAAAAGCAGCGTGGGGATATCAATGTTAGGACTTTGTTCACTCGTCTTTATTACTGTGTAACATTAGCTGTAGTAACAGTTTAATGCACAGCTGTCGTATGTTAGGTTTGTAGTTTTTGTCTGCAGTTACATTTTACGCACCTCATCCCAGTGTTGGGGTAATTTATCAAACTCATATCCTGATATTGTCCGGGAACAAAATGAGAGTTTAACATTCCACTTTAGATTTTGTTTGTAATTAAATAGAGAGATTCATTTTGTCCTTTGTTCTCATAAAAATGGGTGTATATGGTTTTTGTTTCGCTATGAGCTACATCTTAAGTTTGGTTTAGCTTCCGCTTTTTTGTGTGGATACATCAGAATCTGCTTTATGTCAGGCTGGGTGCCTCCATGCACCCAACATTATAAACTGCATTGAACCAAACAATTAATATTCATGTGAGCAACTTCCTAGTTTGACCTTGCACAGTTTGGCATGCTCTGTTAGACTGTTAGGAGTCACGGGGTGTTTTGTCCTCTTTCTGTGGTGACTTCTTTCTCTATTCTGTGCACAGGAACATGGCTGATGGTGACACGCAGAGAGAGGGGGACGTGGTGGATGCCAGCCTCTTCAAATTGTGGTAACTATTGTGCATTACTGCTCACTGTCTGACTCCCCGTGCAGTCATATGAAACAGAAAGTTTGTGCAGGATGCTGTACACTCAGCAGCTTGCAGAACCACGTTTAGCCACACAAGCTTGAATTAATTGTTTCCTGTATAAGCAAATATTCCTCTACAGAGATGTCCTTATCAGTTCATCACAATTTTGGCTCGCTCTTCTTTACTACATTGCCTCAGTTCATTGAGACTTTGCAGGCATTTATTTGTGCACAGCTCTCTTCGGGTCTCGTTACAGGACTTCGGGTGATTGCAGCATGTTGATTCTTTGCTTTTTCAGCCTTTCTGTTCTAGATTTGCTGGTGCCATCAGGATCATATGAGCCTTAGCTTTAGCTATTAGGCAGATGGCCTCACAGCTCATTTTAGAATAATTTGCTATGCAGAGGAGTTCATGATTGACTCAACGCCTGTCTGCTTGGTGCCCAGGTCCTGTATCTGCAAACCAAGCCCAAATCATCCCCCTCAGTCAGCATGAGGTGCTCTTTTTGGTTTTCTCCAGATATGTGAAACCCTGCTACCGTGTTCTTTTTAGAGAGAAGAGGCTTTCTTCTTCCAAACAAGCTGCACTTTTTCTAATTTTCCTGTCATCAACCTTTCATTTCATCATTTAACTTACTAAGTGTTCTTTTCTAATTTCTCTGAGCATTGCTTGACTCCTGGAAACAATTTTGGCATTGTAGTAACACCTGATCTAAACAAAGACGTTTATCTACAATATGTATCTGCACAATTGTTAAAATGTTCTTCTAAGTATGATGCCCGCTAAACAAGTTCTTAAGTTCTTCAGTGAAAGGTGATCAAATCGTTTGTGTGTACACTTTCAGGAAACAAGCAAATGCAGGAAAGGGTAAGACCAAGGAAAGGCCCAGCAGCAGACCAGAAGCCTCTGAGTCTTACCGCTACAAGATGGACTACCCATGCATCGGCACCTGTTTGGTTATCAACAACAAGAACTTCCACCCAGCAATAGGTAACAGTGGGTCCATCCTGCCGCTCGGGCCACACTGACTCTTATTGCACACACAAATAGATTTGGCCTCTGCCTGGGCCTTCCTGTTGCCATAGTCACCACTGTGATTGACTACTGCTGTTTTTCATGGCGTTACAGCGGAGAGGAATCGTGCTGTGACAGTTAACAGAAGCACTTGATTAAAAAGACAAAAAGAAACTGGAGTTTGTGTCATTGCTACAAAGATCAGGCTCAGTGTTATCAGTCCAAAGTGTCACAGTCATGGTGAAGTCAGGACACACGTCGTCTTTGAAACTATGCTGAAGACGCTGATGTTTACAGCGCGCTGCCTTTTCGCTGGTGTGTCTCTGCAGGGATGAGCACTCGTGATGGCACAGATGTTGATGCTGCCAATGTTGAGAACACCTTCAGTAAGCTGGGCTACAAGGTCAAAGTGCACCATAACCAGACTGTGGCGCAGATGAAGAAACTAATGCAAGATGGTAAGAAGGGTTTTGGTCATTCATGTTTACGTGTGTGTGGAGAACAATCCTCCCCGTGCTGTTACGCTGAAGTCAGTTTGTCAGCTGATACTGTCTGCAGCTGGATCATGTTTGTGATTCAGTTTAATGCTCTTTGACTCTTTTTGCACTGTGAAAGAGACACTCCAAATGCAACAGCAGGTGTATGTGCAGTCATATCAGTTTAGATAGATAGATGTGGAAAAACTTAATTTTGACCAGGTTTTAAAAAGTTCTGGTGTTAATGAGCAACTGTACAAACAGCACTCTCAACACCTGAAGATTACGATTTTTTTAAACTATGCGGTTTAGATTATTCAGGATTTATATTTGTTTAATTTCTTCCCTAAATGGTTTCTTGTGATTGTTCAGTCAAAGCTTCATCATCATCATGTGTCCCCAAACCTGACTGTAGGGAATAAACCATGCAGAATTTATGCGAAACTGCAGGAACCGTCTGACGATGAATGAATAAATAAACACTTTAAATATATTACATAGATGTCTTAACTGTAGTTTTAATAATAATTTGAGAATTGCATCATTTTAAAATGGTAAATGGTCTGTATTTGTACAGCGCTTTTCTAGTTCCTAAGGACCCCAAAGCGCTTTACACAAGCAGTCATTCACACACTGGCTACATTGTAGCCACAGCCACCCTGGGGCGCACTGAAAGAGGCGAGGCTGCCGGACACTGGCGCCACCGGGCCCTCTGACCACCACCAGTAGGCAACGGGTGGAGTGTCTTGCCCAAGGACACAATGACCAAGACTGACCAAGCCGGGGCTCAAACCAGCAACCTTCCGATTACAAGGCGAACTCCCAACTCTTGAGCCACGATCGCCCACAATGCAGTAAATTTTTGCGTTAACCGCCTGCGCTCTGCACATCTCTGATAAATCGCTGCAGTAACTTTAAGGCCAGCATTTACAGACAGGTCAGAGAGGCAGAGCATCAAATCAATCACACATAGCTGATCGTTCAAACAGAAGGCCAACGACTTCCAAACACAAATATCCGCTTGATGCCGGCTGTGATTCGAACACATGTAAACGCTATTCCAGGATTCAGAGACAGAAAGTATTTACAGAGCTCTGTTACAAAAACAATCATTTTCTTTTTCCCCTCAAACTTTATGACAAAGTTCAAATGAGGGATTTTTGCTTTTCTCCTTTTCAGCTGCCGCGCTTCGTTTGAATATCATCGCCTCTTAATGATCGAAGAGATAAGCAGCAAAGCCTCTGCCTGTCTGTGAAGCCTTCTTAGTGCCATCGGTGTGTTTTGACCTTTAATAAAATTAATCACAAAAGAGTTTTCGATTTTTATTTTACTCATCTATAGCTAACCGTCCAAGTCCAAGTTTTTTGGAAGAAAGCGCCATCTCCTGGTGGAACCCTGGAATTTAGTGAAATGGGCATGTTACAGGGTAAAAATAGATCCACTCCAAGGCTGACCCCTGGCTGACCCCTGGCTGTAAGTGAAAATTTGTGCAAGAACACAAACTGAAGCAAATCCTCAGGAACACAGAGGGGTCCTTTCAGCTGCTCTTTATTTCTAAGCGGATCAGTCCAGAGGATGGATCCACATGATGGCTGAGCACAGCTTTATGCTGGATGGCCTTCCTGACACGACCCTCACATATACTGGGAGCAGGACAGTGAGCACACAAACCTGTGTGTGCGTCTCCTCTTGAATCAGGGATGTTTCGTATGTACAAGGTTACAAAGTGTTAACCCCAACACCATGACGCAAGATCTCACAACCAATTATGAGTTAATCAGAGGCTGTTTGTGTGTTGCCACTGCCCAAGCAACACACCTGAGTTCATTACACTCGGCTGCCCCTCGGCTCAGTCAGCTACACCCTCCCCTGCTCCAGAGACATGTGGCCCGTACTCAGGAATAAATCAGTCCCACGTCTGTGCTGCTCAACCAGCTTCCTGTTAAACGCCATAAGTTTCTTACCTTATCTTAAATCATTTTTAACTTGATATGCAAAATGTTAGAACTGAGAATGGTGTTCATTCTTTTTCACGTGGCTGTAAAAGTGAGTTAACAAAGTGAGTTAACAAAGTGAGTTAACAAGCCACCTCCACTCTCCTAATTGACCAAAGCTTTGTGTTTCTGCTAGCAGTTGTTAGAGGGCCATGCTAACTAACAAATAAAAGCAGACTGGACTGTTTGGGAGTGTGAGCTTTAATATGCAGGAGCTCCAACAGCGTACATGTACTGCAGAAATACGAAGTCCCTAAAAACCTAAACCTATTTTAGTAGCACTCTTTAAAACAACTGGACTAATAACTCATATTGTTTCCCATCTACTCTGCTGTGTTTCCAGCATCCAAAGAGGACCACAAGAATAATGCATCATTCGTGTGTGTGCTGCTTAGTCATGGAGATGAGGGTGTGATTTACGGCACCGATGGCCCCGAAAGGTTCGATACCCTGGCAAAGTGCTTCAGAGGAGACTACTGTGCGGGTCTGGTGGGGAAGCCAAAGCTCTTCTTCATTCAGGTTAGTTAACTATGCCAGTGTGGTACACTTCTGTGAATACAGTCATGTTTTCATTTGTATTTGATCAAGTTGTAAAATATTTCCATTGATTGTAATTTGCTTTGGAACTTTGATAAGGAGTCTAAACTCACTTTCAATGAGAAAAAGCTAATTACTACATGTTACAACATTTAGACTATGTTCCCTTTCTACAGTTGATGCCACCGTAAAACGGGTGCAGCTAATACCAAATACTAGAGAGCAGTTATCCCCATTTCCTCAGGAGGCGTAGCCTTTTGCCAGTCTTCCTTCTAAATGACAAGTTCCTCTTAATAATGTTACACTGTGTCACTGCACCATCTTGTGGTACGCATTGGTATTACACCCAGCTCTACTTCAACATGAGTCCTGAGACCCAGACGATTCATTTGGTCCTCTAAGGCAGCGGTCTCCAGCCTTTTTTGCGCCACGGACCGGTTTATGCCCAACAATATTTTCACGGACCGGCCTTTAAGGTGTCGCGGATAAATACAACAAAATAAAAGTAGTACCGGTACTCAAAAAAAGAAGATTTATTCATAACACACGTGAAAAGACCCAGGAAAACCGAGTTAACGATAAAAACGATAACAAAATAACACTGAAAACCGATAAAAACCCTGAAAACCATACATTTCACACCTGAGCCTCAACTCTCGCGGCCCGGTACCAAACGACTCACGGACCGGTACCGGTCCGAGGCCCGGGGGTTGGGGACCGCTGCTGTAGTGGACAAAATGAGTTCTACTGAAAGATGCTTGTTTTCCTCAGTATTCAGGAGGATGACAGGATTTCCTGAAATTCTGTTTTTGGTTTAGTCCATTCTGGAAAGTTATAACAGCTTTTAAACACACGGATGTACACGCCGGCTTGACTGTGACAACCTGAATGCTTTTGGTGCTAAGATTAAAAATACATGCAAAAAACTGGATGTCTGGCTGTACATTACATCCTCCATCCACCAGAAACATTCAGGTAGTTACGCTTAGCTTATTCCCAGCCACCTCACCTGGAGCAGGCAGCTGGGCAGGGGAGGTCTGGCCATCTCTACTTGGATTAGTGTACCTGCGATGCAGAGATGGATAAGTGACAGAAAATGAATGGATGTATGGAGCTGATGAAAAAGTACATACAAGCAGCTTTTAGCAGATTTGACTGGTGACTTTATACAGATGTTTATACAGATGTTTATACAGATGTTTATACAGATGTTTCAAGATGTCTGCCAAGTGGAGCTTCAAGAGGGACTTTGATAATATCTGCTTCTCCTTCCTTTTCAGGCATGCCGTGGTACAAACCTGGATGAGGGAGTCATTGAGACCGACAGTGTAGGAGACGAGCAGACGTCTGAGAAGATTCCTGTGGAGGCCGACTTCTTATACGCCTATTCCACCGCTCCAGGTACAAACAGTGTCTTCTGTTATCTCAATAGGCTACATCACATTTTGGCTAAAGCGTGGACTCACGTGGAGGCCAGTGGGAAAAGGTGAGCTTTGTTTGAACTGACGGCAAAGTCCATAAAAAAGAGCAAAAAAAGTGCAAATAATACTTAATCTCCAAAAAATTAAAAGATAAGAAATGGCAGGTAAAAAACAGACACTTTGGTAAAGCACACAGGAGAGACAGGGATTTACACGCTTACTGCGATAAGATCAATGCTTTAAGCTCAGGATGTAGCCCACATACAGAAATGGGACATTAAAATATATGCCTCAAACATGTGGGAGAACAAAAAGGGGAAACTATTAGGATAATGACACAGGAGATGTCAAACTAAATGCAAAACACAGGAGACAATGACTACCAAAATAAGAGAGGAAATGAAAAAAAGCCACTGAAACAGGGAGACGTGGATACAAGAACGTTATGGGATGAATAACAATAAAAGAACAAACTCTAACTAAGAAGAAAAGAGGAACAGGATACTAATGAAAAAACCCAATGAAACCAGACAGAAACAATACCAAGAACCAGACGACCTGAAGAAAGAATGGAAATAAAAACCCAAAAATTAAACACAACTCTGAAAACTCTGAGTTCAGAAACAGACAGACGTGCCAAATATAGACGCTTTTAACTTGAAAAGGCAACTGATGCAGGAAAGCAGAGTGTCGTGATCTATGACATAAATCATCATCAATTTAAAATTTCTGGACACACTTTAGTGACCACTAAACCTAGATTAACGATTTTTTTTACAATAACTAGTTTAGTCAAAGGAGCTTGCAAAGAAAAGCGTCTGGACTTCTTTAAGTTACTTGAAGACGTTTCACCTCTCATCCGAGAAGCTTCTTCAGTTCTAAGGTCAAATGGTGGAGAGTCCCAGATATAAACCTAGTGGGAGTATCCCCCCACAGAGGGACAAAAGGACCCCCTGATGATCCTCTAATCGTCTGAGCCAAGGTGTGAAACTGGGTGTGGGTCCCAATCAGCCAGAGTTTCGGGTGAGCTCATTGTGAAACCTGGCCCCACCTTATCATGCGAATTCCTGAGGTCAGATGGCCCAGGATGTGAGTGGGCGTTAAGGCGTCTGGGGAGGGATCTCAAAACTGGATTATAGATGGCAGAGAGTTGGTGTCGTAAACCCCCGCCTCTGTTCAAAGATGGTCGCTCACAGTGGACATAGATGCTTCTTTCACTCCTCTTTCAAACCATCTGTCCTCTCTGTCCAAAATGTGAACATTGGCATCCTCGAAAGAGTGACCTTTATCCTTAAGATGCAGATGGACTGCTGAGTCTTGTCCTGTGGAGGTGGCTCTTCTGTGTTGTGCCATGCGCTTGTGAAGTGGCTGTTTGGTCTCTCCAATGTAGAGGTCTGGGCATTCCTCGCTGCACTGTACAGCATACACCACATTGTTAAGTCTGTGTTTTGGCGTTTTGTCTTTGGGATGAACCAGTTTTTGTCTGAGCGTGTTGCTGGGTCTGAAATGCACCGGGATGTCATGCTTGGAGAAAACTCTCCTAAGTTTTTCTGATACACCGGCTACATAGGGGATGACAATGTTGTTGCGTCTGTCCTTCTTATCCTCCCTCGCTGGTGTCTGGTCTTCTTTTCTGTGCCTCTTTGCTGACTTTAAGAACGCCCATTTAGGATAGCCGCACGTTTTGAGTGCTTCCTTTACATGTGTGTGTTCCTTCTTTTTTCCTTCAGGCTTAGAGGGAACATGTTCTGCCCAGTGGTGTAGGGTCCTAATTACTCCAAGTTTGTGTTCCAGAGGGTGATGGGAGTCAAAGAGGAGGTACTGGTCCGTGTGTGTGGGCTTCCGGTAAACTTCGATGTTGAGTTTGCCGTTCTCTTCAATGTGCACAGCGCAGTCCAGGAAAGGCAAACAGTTGTCCTTTGTGTCTTCCCTGGTGAACTTGATGTTTTTATCCACAGCGTTAATGTGCGCAGTGAAGGATTCCACTTCTTGTGTCTTGATTTTGACCCAGGTGTCGTCCACATATCTGTACCAGTGGCTGGGTACTCTTCCTTTGAAAGAGCCAAGAGCCTTCCTTTCCACTTCCTCCATGTAAAGGTTGGCTACAATAGGTGACACGGGGGAGCCCATGGCACAGCCATGTTTTTGTCTGTAAAAGCCTTCGTTGTATTTGAAATATGTAGTGGTGAGGCAGAGGTCTAACAGTGTGCAAATCTGATCGGGTGTGAAGTTGGTTGCAAGCTCCTTTGACTACGATGACCTGGATGACTGAGAACCTTCACAGACAATAACTAGTTTAGCTTTTCATGGATTTTGACTCTGGAATATCTGTTTTTAATTTGTTGTATGAATAAAATACAACTCTTCATTATACTCAGACATCTTTCATGGTTCATTTTTGAGGTATATTTTTTCTGCTCCAGTACCATCATTTAGCTAACTGATTTGACTGGGCTGGATATATAATTAAATGTCTTAATACAGCCTTTAGGTGATCAGTCGGCTAAAGTAACAGCTAAGATGACTGTGGCAAGGACCACACACACACACACACACACACAGCGTTGTCAGTTTATTCGGTTTATTGTCTATGGCAGTAGATTCTGTTGTTTTGGTGCTCTGCATGCTGGAAACGGTCACTCCAAGGCTGCTGCCACACACACGTTTTTCTGCTCCGCTGTCACTGAAAAAGAACTGAGCCAGCACACCTGTGTTTCAACCACGCCTCCCTGTGAGCTCACTGTGTCGTCCCTCCCCTGCAGCAGGCCAGAGGCCACACCTCTGCCACAATGACTAACAACCGTAACGTACCTCTAAACAATGTGTTGCTTTCTCACTCACTGCAACCTGCATGGCTCTGCTTGATGCTGCCGAGTCACATGACCGCAGGAGATCGGAATGCAGTAGAGCAGGGAGGAGGGGGCGGAGCAAAGTGTGCCTGCATGAGAGGAGCATTGCTTCCACACGTCTCCTTTCTGATGAATGGGAGCAACTTACAGGGGACAGACAAACTAAAGCATCGAGCGTATCGGGCTAGTATTGATCCAATACCAAACCCCAGTATCACTTCTATCGATATCTTACTGCATAAAATGATATTAAATTAAATTGAGTACCATCGTAGTAATAATAAACACACAACAGATGCCCTCCCATAGATCAGTGTTTTGTCTCAGTCACCAGTCCAGCTACTATTAGTGTCAGGATTGTGTATTATAGTGAACGATCGCCTCCTCGTTGTTGTGTTTTCTAAGAGCGCTAACACTGTCACTCGTCCTGCAGGATACTACTCATGGAGAAACACAACCTACGGCTCCTGGTTCATACTGACGTTGTGTGAGATGTTGGAGTGCTACAGTGGGAAGCTGGATCTGATGCAGATCATGACGCGAGTCAACTACGGTGTTTCACGCTACTTCGAGTCCTCCAGCAACCTTCCTGGATTTGGTTGCAATAAGCAGATCCCCTGTATCGTCTCTATGTTGACCAAAGACTTTTACTTCCCCGTCTAGATTTACATGGTTGAACCTCAATGATCTTTGTTCTCCTTGACCAAATGCAAAGTCTGGTGCTGTGCTGCAGCTGATGCAAAGCAGGATGACAGTGATTTAAATGTGACTAAACCCATTTGCACAATTGGCACTTAGATTAGTGATACTTTTATTGATTTTAGTGTTGGATCACACAAAATATATTTTGTGTGTTTATGTATGTTTGTATTAAAGTGAAAAAAAAATCCTTAACAGTGTTGCGACAGTTTCCATCTGTATGTTTTGGGCGCTCCGCACGTGTTCGCTGTCTGTCGTAGGTTTATGTTTTGTCGGCCTAACAATGGCATGTTTTTGGACCTCATATTGAGAGTTCCAGTGAACATCTACCAAACTCAGGTTCAACACTTTGAATCATCAGTTCTTTCTGAGCCTTTGAAAATGGGAGGTTATGTGTAAAACATTTAATTCAATACATGTGTTAAAATCCTTGAATTGAAGCTGAAGGTCCACACTTCAGTCACATCTTCTTTGTTTGACTTAAAGTCCACTCTGGTGGCGTGCAGAAGCAGCAGTCCACACACTCATAGAGCTGACCATATGACAGGCCAGATGTTTTGTATTTTGAACCAACGGTGTGAACATGCAGCCACTAGAGGAGGCCAGAGAAACAACTAACGTGGTTCTCAGTGGCCTTTAATGACTCAGCAGGTGTCAGGAACTGAAACTGTGGCCCAGTTTAACCCTTGACGCACCGACCATGTGGAAGTGCTCATTTGAAAACGAGAAAAGAAATAAGACTTTCTGTTTAGACAGTTGTCAGCTTCTTCTTCTTCTTTTTCTAATTCTTCCGTTTTTCTTTTTAACCATCTGTATTCTGCGTAGAAGGCAGCTTCTGTCTGGGGCCCACTGCCGTGAAATACAAACTCCTTGGATAGGTTTGTCAGACCCCTCCCCGGGCTCAGCTGTGTGTGTCACAGAGATAACCCTGACCCCGTGGAGAGCTGGCACACACTTTCCATTTGTTGAGGATCGAGTGTGGAGGTTGGAGCTTCTCAGACATCACGTTTTCCATTCCCAGATTTTGACAAAGCTGTTTTCTCTTTGCTGTAAACGGAAACAGTGTGCTGAGTGACTCACCGGCAGCACAAATAACACCAAATGTAACAATCATAAATGAATGGGGAAATTCAGTACGTGTGCGAGTGCCAGTGGAAGCCTTATCTTCAGAGTTTCCATTAAAAACAGACACATGTCATGCATACATGCTGCTGTGTTGGGAATCTGTCGATCTGCTGCTAGCTTGCAGACATTTTCATGTGAAACTGCACAGCTCAGTTTCGATTCTTCTTTTGAAAGAATGAACGGAATCACTGCGTGCACTACTCTAAACTGCAGCTTGACTCTGGGCCACAGCTACACACTTAGAGGAGAAACATTACAAACGTGTCCTTTCCACACAACGGCAGGTGTGCTGCTGCCAACCCCTTAAACACACACACAGTTGTGAGAAGTTTCTAGTTTCGTTTCCAGTTGCAGTGGCGGAGAAAGAAGAGGAGCTGTGGGGGCGACGGAAGGAGAGCGACACAGAGGAAGTGAAAATGAAATTCAGCTCAAAGATCGTCTATGTCCTAAGAATAAACGATTTCGGGGGGAGGGGGAGTCATTTCCGCCGTGTTTCACCTGCTTGCACATTTAAACACGTATTTGCTACAGTTAGCTAGGACATGTATTCAGGTACTAGTCACTGAGCTATGTATATATATCCCAGTCGTGCAGTGATTTAATGTTGGTGTTTTGCAGTGGCGTGGTAAGGTGAATGGTAAAAAAAAAGATCATTAAAAAAACCCAAAACACAACGGAGTGAGCCATCTTCGCTTCGACGTGTGCGAGCGCACGCGAGACTTCACGGCGCTCGAGACCGACCCAAAGCGAGAGCACGAGAGCAGGAGGGGGATTTCCAGCTCTGGCCCCCACTTCCCGAAGCGGCCGTTGTTTTGCTTTCGGTCTGAATGCAGAAACAGAAATAAACGACGACCACACTTTCCCTTTTCCACTTAAAACCTCGAACACGTTAACCTGTCCGGCTTTGGCTGCTCTTCTTATTCCGACAGCGGGACTGTGGAGCCCGAGGCCGTCCAAACCTAACAGGTAACATCTTATTTCCGCATATTAACGTCGCTGCCTTGCGCTCCCCTGGCCACACTGACTTCCTACAGGGCGACATGACGGATCCCTAGCTCAAGTGAAAGTAGTTCTGCAGTTTGTCTCCGCGTTTCATGACTCGGTATGGGATTTATTTTCACTTTTGACTTTGTTGTTTTAGGTCAGCTCGGTGGCAGGCGGTAGACACACAGGGCGCGATAAACTTCTGACTTGACCCCCGCTGCTAAAGCAGACTCGACTCCAGAACAAACACGTTACTAACGTTGGAAAGTCAGCGCTGATGTGGCTGTTTACCTGGAATTGTTAATATTTGCTAGCATCCTCCCGCTATAATGTAGACTCTTTGAAGTGTACAGTGTTTATCTGTTTGTAACTGTGTGTATTTACCGTGTTATAATGTGAGTAGCAGCGGGACTGAGCCGTGAACAGTATTCAGGTCTTAGTGCGTGTCATTTACACTGAAAACACTACAAGTGTTATATTGTCTGAACTCCGTGACAGGTAACTTACCATGTTTAGCAGTATAAAAATAAATGTGCTATACATTGAAGAAATAATAATAGTAATACTATTAATAATTTAAAAAGTAGTATTGATGTTATAATATTGAATGTTATATTTTTAAATGTACAGTTGGACTATATTTGAGTGTAGACACCGTTATGTACACAGTGTAAATACATATTTCAACTCTTCTTGATCCAATTTCCCGCATTATCAGCAGCAAATGTTCCTCATTGTGCAATTAGTAAAAAAAAAAAAACAGAAGAAAGCACACATAGTGCCACGCACTGTGATGACATGTTGGTCAGAAATCAGTATGTTTGCGTCAACGGTTTAACCGCATTCATTTAACCCTAAAGTCCCGCTGTGATGATTCCCCCTTCAACCTATTAAACATCTGCTTATTGAAATGTATTCACACATGTGCTGTTCTCTCAGAGGACTTAGATGCAGTCTGTCTCTCTGAAAAACGGAGCGGAAACATGACATAGTGCTGAGTTAAGTGAATTTGGCGAATGCGTTAAAATAGATCTGGGTCTTTTTTTTCCTTCAATTGTGTTTCTGTTAGAAAACGTCTTCTGTCAGCGTCAGATACTCTGAAATAAAACTGTAAGTTTTTACAAGTATATGTGTAGTTAAACTGCATGTTTGTGAATGATGAAAATATTAATATCCACAGACGTAATTTAAGAACAAACAGATGCTGGTATTTGTGAATGTGAGCGTGCTGCGGTCAGAACTTGGGTGATGAATGAGGATGAAGAGATACCTGGGTCGTTTTTACTATATATGAACTAATGAGCTGTCTTATCTGTGAATAAATAAATCAGTTTCCTGTCCTGAGTCGCTCGTGTGACTGTAAGTAACCTGTGTGAATGATTTCTAACTGATGCTGTGTGTCATGTAGTCTGTTGGGAACACCTGAGACGGTTGTCTGTCTTTGCAAGTCCAGCAAAGTCTGCTTTTGAAGCACACAGCACAGTTTGTTTGCGCAGTGATCAGTGCAGCGCCCCCTGTTGCATCTGAGTTAAACAGCAATGGCACATTTTATCATATGTAAACTTAATGTGCTTCATGTATGAGATAAAAACATGTAGGATTACAGTGCCTTAAAGTAAACAAGTGTAAGCCTGCGCAAACAAAAAAGATTTTTAGTCTGTTTTTGAATGCTGCATGCACAGGTGTAACTGATCTCAGGTCAGCAGTAACTGAAAGCACCCGCAGCATACTTGGATCTGCTTGTAGGAGCGTTTGCCCTGCACCTGATGGCAGCCTGACTGGGTTGTTAACAGTGAGCAAGTCAACGATGCTTCAGGTGTGCAAACCACTGAGAGCTTAGTGCGCTGATAGGACTTTAAAGGTGAAATATCAGTTTGTGTTTGCTGAAGTCATTTGCATTGAGATTTGGTGACACAAAGCTGTCTCTTATTGATATTTGCGTGGGTTGTTTAGTTTTCCTTTTTGGGCACCAGGGGCCGTGTTGAAGTGGGACGTGGGCCCTGTGTTTTGCCCATGTGTGCCATTTGTGCTGCACTCCTTGTATCTTTTTCAGCTTGTGTTTTCTGTAGTGATATTGTGAGCTTTCACTGAGCAGACGCAGCTGAAAGGCTCAGCCTTGTTTGATATTTTGGATTTGATGCTGCGCTGTTTCACCTTGTTTAACCTGTTGGGGAAGCACTGCGCTGGCAGGGAGTGTCAGCCTGACTGGACTTTGATCAAGTTTGTGTGCAGAGATCATCACTCTGCCCGTAAATCAAATGTAGCGACGTGGGTTGGCTAAAGTTTTCTGGGACGGTTATGAGCTTTGTGTTCATTTTTTCCTCTTGGTCCATTGTTGTTTTATTTCAGGTGTCGTTCTCTGGAACAAACAGTGTGAGGCTGAGTGTAGAGCTACAAACATGAGCTGACATTTTTATTTATGAACCGTGTTTTATGGCTGCTGTTCTTTGCGAACACATTAAAGAGCCTGGCCAAGAGTTTTATCTTTACAAGCACACACAGATCTGATTCAACTGTGTTCCACACCTCACTCTGAAATGATGACTATGAATGGGGAAAAAACATCAGTGGGGGGGCTGCTATGCTCATTTCTAGCTCTACTTGAGTAGCTCTGGGTGATTCATGGTTCAGAATCGTTCTTGTTTGTCGTTGGCTCGGTGCAGCCGCTCCGTTCATCCTGTGTGAAACAAGATTTTTTAAGTGTTCTTGGCACAGTGAGCATCACGGCAGATCACGTATTACAGCATTTCTGTTATTTTAAAGTTGCTACAATATGCTATAATGTGTAAAAAACATCTTTGAATCCCAGTATCCATACCAGTGCTCACACATTCATAATAACGTATCTGTGTGTGTGACTTCACAGACCGCAATGCCAGTAGAACGAATGAGGATGAGACCCTGGTTACAGGAACAAATCGAATCCTGTCAGATTCCAGGGCTGAAATGGCTTAACAAAGTGAGTGTTGTCACACACACACACACACACACACACACACACACACACACACACACACACACACACACACACACACACACACTCTGTAATTCAAGATGATGTAAACAATGTAAATTGTTTGTAGGAGAAGAGGATCTTCCAGATTCCTTGGATGCACGCTGCCCGTCATGGCTGGGACCTGGAGAAAGATGCTCCGCTCTTCATGAGATGGGCCATACACACGGGTATTGCACAGATTTAACTGCAGCCTCTGCTGCTGCTTCTCCTTTTTAGCGGTTCTCATTTTCATGCCTGCTACACACTGAAACACTTCTGTGACTAAGTTCAGAGAGTTTTGATTTATAAAATGCCTCATTTTGATATCACTGGGAGTAGTGTTCCTCTTCGTTACTAACCCCAGTCAGTAACATTCAAAAAGGATCCAAGTTGAGCTTCATTTAAACAGAGAACAGTAACATCAGGAAATTCTTGTTTGTTTACCGTCCCTAAATTAATGAGATCCTTTTGCATTTGTTTGACTCCATATTTTTCACCTGATGTAAACACCACGTGTCCTGGCTCTGTGCTGAACAGGTTGAGTACCTGCTCTCAGGTAACTTTGTTAGGAAGCACACAGTGTCTGTGTGAGGGTAATCCCCACTGCTTTGCTACAGCAGTAAATGAGAAAACATAATCTGTGTAATCTTTGCTAGAAGGACGTTTGAAGACTGTCAGATGATGTCTCCCAATCGCTTTTTACATTTCAGTTTGGTTGGTATGTGAGAACATATGATGTAAAATGTCCAACTTTTGCCCCTTGGTGGTAAAGAACCCCTCTAACAATTCCCAGATCCAGATCAAACGTTAATCACTGCTAAGCTGCGTAAACCCTCACCTCGGAGTAATCCTGCTAACAAACAAAGCAAACCAGTCACATGACCTCCTTGGTGGATAATATTAGGGAAATTGTTACATTGTTTAAATATTTCAGGTTAATTTTTTCCACAGAGAGAAATGCTACTTTATTACAGATCGAGCTCAAAGCAGCTGCAGTCGTGTTGGTGGTGCCTGTACTTGATTGCAATACTTAGTTTGACCAATAAATGGTCTAATTGTGTCATATTAAATGAGTTTATGTAATAAGACAAAGAAATATATTTTCCTTTTTTTCACTTTGATCTGACTTGAAGTGAACATGTCACATAATACAAGCTGCTGTAAAATTAAACAGCAAAAACTAACCAAGTAGAGTCTTTGTAGCTAATATTATAGAGTCAACAAGAGTCAGTATGCATACTGGTAACACTGGTTAGCTCAGAAATGATCGCCTCCATAGTGATGAAGCTGTCCTCTGAAATCCACCACAAAAAGACAAATTAGTGATTTTTTTTCTTCTTCTTGCGTCTGAATCAGGTAAATACCAGCCAGGTGTAGACCGTCCTGATCCAAAGACATGGAAGGCTAATTTTCGCTGTGCCATGAACAGCCTGCCAGACATCGAGGAGGTAAAGGACAAAAGCATCAAAAAGGGAACCAATGCCTTCAGAGTTTATAAGATGCTCTCCTCCTCAGAGAGAAACGCCAAGAAAGGTGAGCGCTGCTGCTGTCGTCATAAATTCTTTCAGTTTTATCATTCTGCCTCGAAACTCAGTTGTTTCCTCATTTTTGTTGTTTGAGGTTACTGGAAACTCAGTTGAATGTTTTTTTCTTTTTTTTTCCAGGAAAGAAGAAGGCAGACAAGGAGAGGAAGTCCAAAGGAAATAAAGAGGTAGATAAACGTACGGGATGGAGATCACACCACTGCTACAGTAGGATGTAGAGGAATGAAAGGGCAAAGATAGAGGTCCTGGAGCAGTGCTGGCGACCAGCAGCATGTTAGAACAATCATCTTTCTTCACGATTCACTTAGTTATTTCAAACTTTAACATGCAGCTGATAAGCAGCTTTTCCTCCTGGCTGGTTTGGTAACACGTTTGGCATGACAGAAATGGTTTACTAAGACGTGTTGCGAGCGCTTTTTCCTGCCAAGGCAAAGAAAACACTTCTGGAAATGACACGCAGCCTTTGAGCTGGCGACCTGCCATTTTATCTTACTTTGAACAATCAACTGTTGCTCAGTTTCACACATGACAGAGAAATTTACCAGGAAAAAAGGTGTGGTACCACACACTCCACTGGAATTCTGTTCTGCATGTCAGAAGTCCGACCGGTAACTGCTGCTTGTGTCGCACTGATGAACAGGCAGATCTTGAAGCTTTACTTGGAGAAAAACATTTTTAAGAAAATCTGTTCAGGCATTTTTATCCTCACTTTCTGAAAGAACGAGCTTAGAAATAGGAGTCAAAAAAATCAGAATTAGCAGAACATCACAGGGTCAAGCTGTTTGCTTTGGAACAGGAAATTTGAATAAGAAAAAAAAGGAAGCCGTGCACCTGTTTAATGTGGTGGGGTTGGTTAGCTCAGTATATTTTGGCAATATGTGTTTTTATGGCAGAATTGATGCAGATATCAGGCTGTATCTGAGTATGTCTCTGTCAGGGCAGCTCGTTTCTAACAAAGCTGTTTATAAATCCATTTTTTTAAAGTACACATATCATCTCTTTGCTGACTCAAGGCAGTTAGAGTTTATTAAAGTTATTATATTCCTGGTACAACCTTTGGGATTTCTGATGTGTATGAATAGATGTGATGTAGATATCTCCTTTATAGACTCAAACTCTGCAGACAGTGTTTAAAACACTGAACTGTACTTAGCGTTGTGTTGATGGTCTTTTTTCCCACCACAAATTATGTGCGTACAGGGTCCAAATTAGCCGAGGAGACACAAACTACCCTGTCCTGCACTGCATGCTGGACTATCAGCATAATGACAATAAAGCCAACATATGCATGACAGAGCAGCCAGTACCACATACTCAGTGTGATGCAAGTTTGTATTTTGGATCAAGTTCGCTGATCAGATAAGCTTTTCCATTCAATGTAATTTTGCCAGTGGCAGTGCTGGGAAACCAAATGCTGCAACATGATGACATGATATGATTTTCTTGACTAGTTTCAGTAGATACAACTGGCTTTCTTCTGGCTAACATTAGCATAAGCACTGATGTGGACAAATTGTTTACTAACTGTTGTGTGGAGCTTGTCTGTGTAACTGTGACTCCATTTCTAATCGCACTGTTAATGCTGGGAGCAGAGGCAAGGCACTCTGGGACTGTAGTGGAAAACCCAGCCAGCATCTTTCAAACAGCAGTCAGTGTGAGATAGCTGAAAGTCAGGGAAAGGCTTATTTTCTGTTTAGACACGAGAAAAAAACCATTTAATGCTTAAAAATGTGCCTACTGTAGCATTAACTTTATATATAGTTCTTTTTAATCAGTTGTATTTCTTGGCTTATTGTTTTTTCTTCTTTCTCTGCTGTATGGTCAGGTGTTTGGCGTGTTGTCTTACCGCTTATTTTGATTACTGGCGTCAGCTCTTTGTTATGGAAATAAAGTGTCTTTAGACTTTGATCGTCCATCATTTAAAAATCGTTTTTCCTTCTTGAAACCAGAAGGTCACCTCTCCATCTCCAG
The DNA here is from genome assembly GCF_051167445.1 of Perissodus microlepis. Lineage (NCBI taxonomy): Eukaryota > Metazoa > Chordata > Actinopteri > Cichliformes > Cichlidae > Perissodus > Perissodus microlepis. Next base: position 1,626,833 of record NC_140462.1, on the reverse strand, counting down.
ACAACAGTCTTCTTGAAGCTGATGCCGGACCTGTTGACTACACCAAACATGAAACAATCAAGATGGAGTCAGTGGAGCTGACAGTGACAGACAGTGTGTCAGGTATCACACCACCGTCTTTCTTTTTTTCCATTACCTTTATCCCATTTGTGTGTGTATGTGCTACCTGTTTGCTTTTGGCCTGTGCTTACAATGACTAAGCAGATGAGTCAGGCTTGTAACACAGTGGCAGTCCTGAGGGTGTTGCATCAGAAGAAGAAATACAAGAAGCGTGAACACGCACATTATGCAATAACGAAACCCTCCCTTTCTCCACTCAGTATCATTTAACTTTTTAAAGTTTGACTGTCGTCACACCAACTACAACTTTTCACTAAGACAAGTGCTTGGAGAGGAGACATTGGTGTACTTCACTCACATATAAGGTCGTTACAGATACAAAGGATTATGAACCCACACATCCTGACTCTTCTCTGTCCATCCTCAGTGATCCACAGTCAAGCTGAAGACCATGTGATCACCAGTGAGCAGCTGCCGTTTGTCTGTCAAACAATCGAGGTGACCACTGAGAATGAGGAGCAGACTGTTAGCTCCTCCCACCCGTACCCGCTGCAGATCTCTCCCGTGTCTATGTGCGGCGGTAAGACAACACAACTGCACCTCGCCACATTTTGTTACAAGGAGAAACATAAATAGGTTAGTTAGAGTGGAGCAGGCTCGCAGGAGTGCCCGCTGTGTAGTTATTCAAAGGAGCTTTGACCACACAGTAACCTTTTTTAGAGCAGCGCTACGAATGCAGACACAGAGCACGCTCTGTAGAGTGAAGAGCGGTGGCATTATCTTGGTGTCAAGATCAGATCAGTTGTTTTTTTTTCTCTTTAAATGACACTTGCTCTGTGCCTCCATCAACTTGTGAAATATCGAAACTGTGACCTGATGACCTGCTGATACCAGTCAGAGCACTGTCTTAGGTTTCAACATCCACCAGCATCTTTCCTAAGTCCTGCCTGTAGAGAACTAACAAGGCAAAGCTGCTCATCCAGCTGTGGAGAGGAGGAAAACCTGCTCCTGTTAAACAGATCTCTAACTGTGATTATTATGTGTGAGGTTATTGGTACTGGCCTCACTGATTTGCCATTACTCATTTCATCAGCACCCTCTTTTCTGCGTATGTGTAGCTATTGTTTTTTCTTCCCCCAGTCAGTCGTTCAGGCAGAGCTGCCTCTTTCAGTTTGTAGTGGACCATCAGAGTCTTCATCTTCCTTTTTCTGCTTCTTATGTCTTTCTCGTGTTTCTTAAATTGCACCATTACTTTATGAGTCAGGGTGCAAATGGACGTCATTCATGTATCCCTTGTTTTCTTGAGAACAGTACTGGCGGATGCTGGCGTAGTCAGTTTGGTTTTCTGCTGTAAATCATGGTTTTAACTGAACGTAATTTTTCTGCATGTTTTTCCCTTTGATGTGTGTGACCTAAGAGGGAGTAATAGTTGTGTGCATGTCTCTTTTTGAACAGGCAGCGACACAGAAAGTGATACAGAAAACATCAAAGAGGTTAGTATCTGATTATACGTACAGGGGAGAGAGTAATAACTGAATCATTAATCGGTCTGATTTTCAGATAAACAGGTTTTTACCTGTTTCAACCGTACGGCTTGAACAAGGCGTGTGGTTGTGTGTGTGCACGTGTGGCTACTTCTCTGAGCACCGCTTTGAGTTTAAAGCTCCAGGTGAAGTTTGCCTACCAGACCACAAGAGTCCTGTTATGTGTGTGTGTGTGCGTGCGTGTGTGTGCGTGTGTGTGTGTGTGTGTGTGCGTGTGCGTAATGTTCCTGTAATGTTAAGTGAGAGTGAGAAAAGGGAGGGTCTTGTCAGGAACTGCTGCTTTCAAATATTAACAGTTTGATATGAAGCTGTCCTTTGTAGTCTAATCTACACACACACACACACACACGCACACACACACACACACACACACACACACACACACACACACACACAGTGCAAACCACACAAATACCTACACATGTGTTTTGGCTCACAATAATATGGAACCTTTTTATATAAAGTCAGACAGTTAAAGAATAAAACAGAACAAAAACAAATAAAGAAAAAATAACAGTAAAAGATTAATAACTAAACCAAACCAGCAGATTTCTGTCACAAGACTTGAGGTTTATTTTCTAATCACACGAAACAAATTTATGCTCCTTTGAGAACCAAACACATCATTTATAACAGGCGTTTATTGTAAAATCACCTGTTTGCAGGCCTGTACGTGACAGCCACACAGTCCATATGTCTTACTTGTCATGTGCATGCGTAATCATGCGCACACACTCCCAGACAGGTCACATTTTCAATGGTTCCATGTTTAACCTTTGTAGCAATAAATACAGCAGGAAGCGTTGGTATTAGCACTGTCACCTCACAACAATGAGGCTCGTGGTTCAAATCCCAACTCGGGCCTTTCTGTGGGTTTCCAGCAGGTATTCCGGCTTGTTCCCACAGCCCCAAAACATGCATGTCAGGTTAAGTGCCAATTGTAATTTATGTGAGGCACAGCAAGTGCATACAATAGAGTGCTGTTTGATAAATGGTACTCTACTCCAGCCCTTCTTACTAGGTCTAAGTGCTTTCTATCAAACATTCACACTCGCATCAGAGAGCAACTTGGGGTTCAGTATCTTGCCCAAGAATACTCTGGCATGCAGGCTGGAGGAGCCAGGGATCAAACCACCAACCTTCCAGCTGTTCGATGACCTGCTCTGTCTCCTCAGCTACAGCAGCCCCGATATTATATGAATGTGTGTCTTGTAAAGCAGGCTAAGGAGCTTGGAAAGAAAAGCCTCTGGACTTGTTTAAATTGGTCAAATGGTGGAAGAGTCCCAGATTTAAGGCCTGTGGGAGTGTCCCACCAAGGTCAGGGGTGGAGGTCACAATGGGCCAAGGTTTCAGGTGAACCTGCTGTGAAACCTAGCTCCACCCTGTCATGTGATTTCCTTTTTGGCTTGTGTGATTAGGTAGAAGATCATTAGGGGGTCCATGTCCCTCTAGGGAGGCCACTCCCACAGGGCTTAAATCTGGGACTGTCCACAATTTGACGTTTCAACTGAAGAAGCTTCTGGGATTAGAGGTGAAACGTCTTCAAGCAACTTACAGAAGTCCAGATGCTTTTCTTTCCAAGCTCCTTAGACTACGATGACCTGGGTGACTGAGAACCTTCACAGACAAACTTGTAATATAGAGCGTTGTAGGTGTTTGCCTTTTACATTATTTCTTAAATCTCCAAAAATTATCATCGTATTTCTACATCACCTTCTTCTTTTGTCTTCCAGGGTATCGGTGCTGCCTGGAGGCGGGACTACAGCACATCAGTTCTCAGGATTCCCCCGTGTTCTCTTCCTGGCATGGCGACGTTCGTCAGTACAACCAAGCCCAACTTCAAGGTGACGAGCACACGAGACCCTTCCCCGCTCATCAGCTACCACACCGATGGCTGGACGCCGACCTACAACCAGAACTCTCTCGTGTCCACGCCAGGCACTCACACACATGAAGTGCGCGCAAGTGTCATTATGAAAACCTCCGACATCACTTCCTCTTGACCTAACACGTGGGAGTAGCATCACTGCATCCAGTCCATATGAAAGACAGAAAATGTTTGTTTTCTCCGTCAGAGCCATGTGGGGCCTAAAAAGGGACAAACCTCCAAAAATTAGATTTTTCCTAATATCTGTCTGGGCCAACATTTTCTCTGTTTTCTTTCCTTTCATTTGAGGAAATCATTGACTTGTGCACAAAGTGATGAGCACTTAAGGTCACTTTCTACTTCCTGCACGTCTTCCTGATGTAAAAATTAACTTCAATGTGTGGAGGACTTGCAGACCTATGTGCAGTATCAAATTTAGGAGCAAGTGCACCGTAGCATACCACTGCAAAACACCATGTGCTCAGCCATGGACACTGTGTGTCGCTGGTTGATCGTTTTCCCCGCTGCTTTGTGGTAACACTTGAGTAAACACCAGTGAAGGAATTTCACTACTTTTACCTTTGAAAGCAAAATTAGCTTTTACTTCTCAGAAGTTCTTCAAGATTTTACTGTGTATATGAATAGGTTTGTTCTTTGTTTAAAGTCCGTTAACTCCAAGAGAGTGGAGCTGGTGTTTGAGGGCAGGATGCCTGCCAAGCACGAAGCAAAAAGCAAAAATGGTAAATAAATAAATAAAAATTTAAAAAGCTAAAATATGTAGCCAAATGGGCGCCATGCCCAAGTAAAGTCTTTATGTTTGCATCATCTTATTCATCCGCTGTGTTGTGATTTTAAGATGTGCACAGTTTCCAGTCAACAGTCATGTCCTTATCTTACACAGTGTGAGCTCAAGTGTTGCCATGAAAGGCTCTGCTGGGGACACATGGTTAGACCGCTTGTGTTCATAAGCAGTGACTCGAAAATTCTTCTGTTTTGCGAAGCAGGCGTCAATCACAGGCCTGTTTTTTATCTGTGTAGAGGACGACAATCACCGTGAGGCCCTGCAGGCGTGTGTCTGTCTGTCTGTCTGTCGACCTCAGGACAAAGTACTCACCCACACACACACACACACACACACACACACACACACACACACACACACACACACACACACACACACACACCTCTCCCTACTGGTATTAATAATGTAAATAGCTGATTGTTGTGTATGCCTGCACGCTGCTTCAGCACCTTACAGACAGCACTGTTGTGTACATGTGTGTTGGGGTGTGTGTGAGTGTGTGTGAGAGAGAGTGGGGTGTGGGGGTGGGATAGCTGTTATTGATTGCGTGTGCCTTTTGATAGCGTAGCTGGATTCAAACTATGTGTGCTTTAGCCTGCTGCTGACACACGCAGGGAGGCAGGTAGCACTGCCACAGGAAGCATGGAGGGACGAGGAAGTGGTCGGCACTGCAAAGGTTTAAATTCCTTGTGTTGGAGGAGTTTCTTAAAGCAGACCTGTTAAGTACAAATCATAGGAAGATTGCCCTGATGTGGTCATCTTAGAGCGACCACCCACCCATCGATCCCAGCTTTTGTTTTCATGCAGCCGATCAGAAGAAAGAGCATAAACTGAGGGGCCGCACCAAGAGAAAAGATTATTTTAATCTATGAATTAAACTATGAATCATGCCAAGTTACTCATAGAGTACAAGGATAAAAAGATGCAGCTGAACATGAGCCTATTAAGCTGAGTGAATGACCTCCTCAGCATTCCAGTGCACAGCGCCGTCCTGTTTTCCTGTGATGCCCAACACTAGCCTGACTGTTAGACAGTCAGACAGTAGTCTGCACATCGTACTCCCCACAACCTGTAACACAATGACTCCAAGCTGCTGGAATGCAAAAAGCCGACAGAAGGATGAACTGCAATCCCAGCTGTTTATATCGAGTCCCGTGGAGAATCACCGGCCCCTGACTCGCAGGCTGCGGGGAGTGTTTTCAGTGTGCAAGATGTGTTGGCAGCTAGCAGGCTAAAGCACAGCTCAGCAGAGCTTAAGTAGGAAAACAGTAGGGAAAGTAGGAGACTTGTTATGCTTTTTATTTTCTAAACCAAACTCCTGGAGAATTTTAACACTGGACGCACGTTAAGGATCGTGGTGAATTTATTTATGGTTCTCGCTGAATCACAGAGCTCTGGGCTTCCTCCATAGCAAATCTTTGATGTGCCTTTATTGCCAGAGCGCCACAAACTCACAGTGACAGTCTTCAGTTCAAGGGTGACATTTAAAGCCTTTTATTACTACTTATCACTCTCCTTTTTTCCTACAGCCATAACAAACGTCTTTTTATTTTGAACCTTGTGGGTTTTTAAAATTGTAATTTTCAGCCATTTGGTCGCACCCTTCAAAGGCAGAATAAAGATGCATAGCAGTCGCGATGAATTGTTTGAGACATGTGAATGTGCCATATTAACTGGACTGCTGTTTTTATAGTGATCTTTCCATTCTCTAGCTCCAGTTTGTCTTCTGGTGTGACATCACTTCCCTTTTTTGTATTGCCTTAACAAAAACAAAACAACAACCTGACCAGGTTTAAGTACCCAAAGTGCACTTTTCTGTCGTGTTTATTTCTGCTCTCGTAATGTCGTTACTACCAAAAAGTCAGCAGTGAGTGTTGATGGCATGGTATCGTGCGTTTTGCTCATCTTTTCGTTTGTTTATTTTTATGCTTCATGTGATTCAGAGCCACTGATAACTCAAAGCAGAGGTGTGTCTTATTCTTTTGCACTTAGCTTATTACCAGAAAGGGCAACCGTGAGTTCAAACGAGAGAAAGAAAGGAAAAAACCTAGATCATTGTTCTGCTTCTTGCAATGCAGCAAAGAGGCTTTCACCACAACCTGTCACCACTGTTTCTTGTCTGTACATTATGACTTCATGTGAATCACCATGTAAATCTGAATAAAGACTTTTTTTGTATTTATATAGGCTGTTTGGCCTCATTCATGACCTGTAAAAGAAATTTAAACTGCTGAAAGTTTATCACAGAGCTCAGAGTCCAGGTTTTACGGCTCCCCAGACACAGGCCCTGTAAATATTTATTGCTGTTAAGATAAGAGCGTCCAGTAAAAACAAAGTCCTCTGAAAGTGAGGACTTTCCTCAGTAACCAAAAAAAGGCAGAACCAAAGTTGGCTCCGAGCTCAGCTTCTGAGATAAGAATTAAAGCTTTGCTGCTGACTTGTGCAAGTAGGGACATGCAATGACTGCATGCGAGTAACAGGCAGAGTGTGTTCTGAGTGGAAAATACTGTGTGTTGTGGTTTAGGCTTTTTGTCAGAGCAGCAGATGTTTGCTTTGTTTTACACACACAGCTCATTCAGTTGAGCCAGAGCACTAACTGCCCTTTCAGTTTCAGTTGCAGTTCTCAGTTCTCATTTTACTTCCTGTTTGTTTCCGAGACCTCGCTTCATGGCCGGCCAGTCACCCTGACAACTGCTAACCGCATTCCTTTATAGTAAACAGGCCTTTAGTGTTGTTATTTCACCAGCTGCTCTGTGCTGCACAGCTCTGCTGCTCTTGCTTTTCTTCAGAAGAGGCAACAGAAGGAATTCACTTCAGCTGTGCAGTAGCTCATTCTTTGCTCTCAGCAAAACCAGATTAGATTCCCTTTAAGGAAGAGAAGCAAAATATTAACCAAAAGCAAATAACTAAAATCAAAAGTCATAAAAACTGTGTATGTGTTCACATAACATGTAAATGTTTGTGCTGCGTCATCATAAGAAGGAAAACACACCACTGTGATTACGCACTGATGCCACCTGCTGTTCAAAGGCAGAACTGCAGCTGTATTTCTCTTTAACCAACGCGGGGACCACAGCATTCAGTAAAAACCTCCACAGTACTGTGCAAAATTCTTGAGCCTACCTCAACATTTGTGAAGTTTTTCTGAAAAGTGACATTTAAACAGGCTCCTTTATCTGCTGAAATATTTTCACGTGAACTGGATAAAACCAGGCTCAAAATTCTCTCCTTTATTTCCTTTTGTTTCTTTATTGGGACATTTGAACAAAGGTTTCTACTGAGGGGCTTTTTTTTTTTTTTTTTAAATCAGCCACAGATTTACATAAATACTGTGAACAGTCTGAAAAGTCAGTTTTCTGCCATCCTGTAGATAACATATAAACACACCCCTCAGCAAAACCCTCCACAATATAGACAGCAAACAAACTGGGGCCTTTATTCACACAGGTCTCTCAGAGAGCTCGTGGAACAGCCTAAAAATATTAGCATGAAGTTTTAGGAAAACTCTCCCAGCAGCTCAAAGCAAGAAAAACTATAATTGTTAACTCAGTGCAGAGGTGTAGTGGACTCTGCTGTTATATGACACATTCTTTAAAAATGTGAGTGGTTGGTGTTCAAGTTGTGATTAACTTTTGTCTGGACCAGGATTTAGCTGAAACATTCAGGAGACATTCTCAGAAACCGTGACAATTCTTGGAATTTTCTCAGGACTGGGAAGCTGTGTGAATACAGGCCAAAACAAAAAATGCTTTCTGCTTCTAAGAACTAGTGAGGTGGAGACTTTAACAGGAGTATGAGGGGGAAAATGGCTTAAGAAAACGGCCTTTAAAGACCAGAAAGAATAAGATTTAAGAAGAAATATAAAAGTAAAAAATCTGTAAACATGACATTTACAGTAAGAATAGTAAGAGAAGTTTCACAATCACAACAAAATTCAACAAAATTTTGAAATGCTTTTTTAAAAAAAAAAAAGTTTTGTCGTAATATAGTTGTATATACATTATATTTAACGTATGCTAATTAATGATAAGAGCGTGATTTTGATGTTGCAGCTGGTAAACTGGTTCACTTTAAGTACGAGGCATCATAATACGGTAAGATTAGCTGTGAAGAATTTGATGAGTTTGTTATGCTAATCGATCAGAATCTACAGAAGCAGACTAAAGGATGGAAAAGCTGCAGATACATATGTGCATACTGCAGTTTTGTAGTGGTTAGCACGGCTTCATAATGCACATAACTGTGTATCCTAATGATACTTGATGTGAACCACCCATAGTGTTGATGTGATTTGGCGCCATATCAATAAAACTGAACTGAATTATGTTTGATTTATGTTTCATGTATATAGCGCCAAATCACAACAACAGTCGCCTCAAGGCGGCAAAGACGCTCCAATAATAAAGAAAAACTCTTATCACCTCCTATGAACAAGCACTTTGGCGACAGTGGGAAGGAAAAACTCCCTTTTAACAGGAAGAAACCTCCAACAGAACCAGACTCAGGGAGGGGCGGGGCCATCTGCTGTGATTGGTTGGGGTTGTTGTGCCGTTTATACAATTTTATAGACTTTGTCTCAGTCCATTTGAACAGGCTCTGGCTTAGAGAAGGCCACAACAGCTGTTTGGACCTTTTTGTCCTTCTTTTAAACTTAAAGTGAACCAGTTTACCAGCTGCAACATCAAAAACACGCTCTTATCATTAATTAGCATACGTTAAATATAGATTGTCTTGATGCATGCTCAGCTATCCAGGTAGGTAAATCCCAAAAAGGTTGATTCTGTTCATCTGGACGTTATGGAAGCCCGTTTCCGCCACTAAATAAAAACAAAAAAGCTAGTATCCATAACTCGAAATTTCGAGAAATATAACTCAAAATTTCGAGTTAGCTCTGCCAATCAAAAATATACGTGAATGAGGTCGCTTTCTTGTTACCCGGAAGCATATGGCGCAGAGGAACGCGCTCTCAAAAACGGATCCCAACAAATCGGCGCTTTCGCGAGTACGTTTGCTGATAGTAACACCGTGTGATTCAGCTAATAACACAGGGATTTCATCATTTGTGAAGCCAGGCTGAAAACACTCAGCAATCTGTGCATTCACGACTGGATGTAATACCGGTAGCTTAGCTGTAGCATTTGTAGCTGAGGGCTTCAGCTTCCGGGTAACAAGGAAATGACGTCATTCACGTAGATTACTGATTACAGCGCTAACTCGAAATTTCGAGTTACTTTTCTCAAAATTTTGAGTTAATAAATCGAAATTTCGAGAAAGTAACTCGAAATTTCGAGAAAATAACTCGGAATTTCGAGAAAATAACTCGGAATTTCGAGAAAATAACTCGAAATTTTGAGTTATGGATCCTTTTTTTTTTTTTTTGTGGCGGAAACGGGCTTCCATAGGACGTAGCGTTTTCAGTGGGAGTGACAAAACGTTTCTCCCACTGAAAACGCTACGTCCAGATGAACAGAATCAACCTTTTGGGGTTAAATGTAGATTGTTTTGCACTGAGACATTCTGTGTTACAACTATATTAGGACCAAACCTAAAAAAAACTTTGCTCTGAGTTGGATCAAAATATTTTAAAATTTATTCAATAAAACTTTAAATTTAATTTTTTTTTGTCTCTTTCTTGTTTTTTAAATACCTCTGAAGATCATACTTTTAAAGAAGTAAAATCTTGTCTCTTCCACACTGTCTTCATTCATAAAGTGCTTTACAAACAAAAAGACAAACAGTACGTCTAACAGGTGCATTTTCCAGCATACTTGGTTTCTTAACCCTTTATTTACCACGGGCCTGCTGGCGAGCCCATTTTACAAGCACTCTTTAAATGACCAATACTTCGTCATCGTTTATGCTAGGGAGAAAATGTGAATGGTTTTGAAAAGAAGAGAAGCAGAGCTTTACGGGGATGTGCGGTGCTTTATGATAGCACAAAGCATTCATAAGTTACTCTTATCTGAACACAGAAGGGAAAACTCTGCCTACCATAACTCATCAAACATTTGGGCTAGGAAGAAATTTCTACAGAAAGCTGAGAAGACAAGCCTTCACCTTTATGGTGCAGCACTGGAATGCACAAGCAACGACGGTCTAATCACAGGTAAGTATTGATGATACACGAAGCAGAGAGAGAGACGGGAGTGGAGAAGCGGCAGCATCAGAATTTTGAAATATTTTTAGTGAAATATTGAGAGAATATGTCAAGAAAAAGTGAAAGGCAGAGAAAACCTTCCAGAAGGTTCACAGAGGAGAAAAATAACCTGAATGAGTTCCAAGTTCATCTGGATCAGATCCATCTAAACAGGAATAAGTCACGAATTTTGCAACCAACAGAAAATGACAATTTTGCTAAACTTGAGTTTCCGCCTTCTGTGGTTTTTGTTTTATTATTGACATGAGCAATTCGGCTGAAGATGTCAAAAATGAAAAGAAAAAAGGCAGCGAGTCTTATGACTGTCTCCATCGGGTCAGGCCTCTGCTGGAAATGATGAGGACCAGAAGCACATCCCTGTATCATCCAAGGCAGAATATTTCTGTATATGAGAGGATGGTTGCTACAAAGGCCAGGCTGGGAATCAAACAGTAAATGAGAGATAAACCAACAAAATCGGGGCTCAAGTGTTTTGTACTGGCTGATGTAAATGGGTACACCATAGATCTTAAGCTGTACACTGTTGTTATCTGAGAACCTGCAGTCCATGATGCTGTGAAACCCATTACAGGCCGAGCCATTTTCATGGATTTATTGACTCTCAAACCCAAAAGTCTGCTTTTGATATCAGTAAATGCAACAGGATGCAGTCTTGCCTGTCCTGAGATTTGTAGAGAATAAAAGAGGATGGCGTGCAGCAAAGCAGAAAGAAAAAACAGATCTGTCAGTAGGCAGGTATAAAACATAATTCAATTCAGTTTTTACATAGCTCCAAATCACATCAACAATATTAAATGAAATTTGTTTTTCAGTGGTGGAATATTAAGTACTTAACTAAGTACATTTACTCTATACTGTACTGATATACAGGGAGTGCAGAATTATTAGGCAAATGAGTATTTTGTCCACATCATCCTCTTCATGCATGTTGTCTTACTCCAAGCTGTATAGGCTCGAAAGCCTACTACCAATTAAGCATATTAGGTGATGTGCATCTCTGTAATGAGAAGGGGTGTGGTCTAATGACATCAACACCCTATATCAGGTGTGCATAATTATTAGGCAACGTCCTTTCCTTTGGCAAAATGGGTCAAAAGAAGGACTTGACAGGCTCAGAAAAGGATAAGTTTATATCAAATTTAGTAGTTTCTGGTAATAGTGTAATAATGCAGACCGATTGTCTAATTCGAGATATATTTTATAGCAAATGTAGAAAAAAATGTTTAGGAAAGCAAAGAAGTTGATGTTCTAAAGAATATGATTGTTTTCATGCAGGACACAGGAGCCCTGACTAACCCGCCACCAAACCGGTCAGGTCAAAGTTACAGGCAGCATAATGTTCTTCACTGCTGCAGACCCTTTAACGTCTGTAACATGTATTCAGGGTGAACCTGCTCTTATCTGTAAAAAGCTCCAATTCTGCTATGCTATGGGGATTGTTTGATGACAGTCATTCACACAGTGTCCTGCTGGAGTTCATTTGCAGCTCTGACGGTGCTCAGCATTCAACACAGTCTCATGACAGTTTGTGAAACAGCGATGAGACATGTGATAAATAAACTGATGCATTTCTGAATGCAGATTTTCCAGTCTTTTTGTTCTGAGAAATTTAAATTTGAAAAGGGATATTTCTCTTAATGTCTTTGTATTATTTTTTAATTAAATTGTCGGTCACTGCGTTCTGTATGTCAGCATGGTAGATTTCTTTAGATCTTTAGATACATGCTACAAGCACATCTGCCAAAGTTGTTTTAAGTTCACTAAAGAAAATCCCAAACACTGGTGCATTAACATTTTAAGATGAGCTGCAGGAGTTTACCTCTTTTCACTTCAATGATCAACAAAATATGTAATTTGCCCGGAGGGTGTTGGATGTTATACACAGATGCAAGAAGGGATTGTATTATGCATTCAGGTGTCACGTAGGCTTTTTTAGCGCTGTTTCCTTAAGGCTGATTTCATCCACAGGGCGATATGATTCACCTTTCAGGTACTAAAAAACACTTTGTGGAATAACAGGTGTGTTGTGTTCAGTTCTGCTCAAATATGAAGCTCTGTGACTGAGACACTCTAATCATTTAGAGTGTTAGAAAAATGGTTTTATGTGAGTAAACAGTGCAAAATTCTTTAGTTTTATGTTCATTAGAAAACAGTTCTGGTTTCATAGAAACTTTCAGTGTACTTGCTGCTGAAGGTCAAAAGAATTTCAGCCTTAATGGAAAGTGTTTCTCTTTCCAGGCTGATCCAAGCATCCCAGACAAGGTACTAGGTGTCCACAGTGTCCACATCTTCTGATCGATGCTTACATCACTACTACTACCATTTACTGATAATAATAATAGCACTGATGATAATAATGACGAGAAGAGGAGGGAAACAAACAAAAGGGGTGGGAGGGTGAGACCTAGAAAGGTAAGACGGGGCCATGAGGATGGCTCAGCATGATCCTCATTAGGAGAACCATGTTGTACCAGTAAGGGAGGGGTAATTGATGGCCAGGCCAGCAGTGACTCTGTTCTTGTTCATTCTTTGATTTTTATCATGTTGTAGTGTGCATATAGTGCACAACTATGCTGATCTAGATCACTTAGATCGCTTTGGATTTCCCCCAGACCCCAAGGAAAAAGGGGTCAGCTCTAAGAGAAATAAGCCCCCAGACCCTAAACAGGGAGACTGTTTATTACTGAGCTAGTCAATTGTTGAATCTATATTGGTGAGCTGGCCTACCTTCCCACAACACCTGCTCCTGGATGTTGCCACAACGGTCTAGGTCTAACCCACCCAGCTACTCAACAATCAGCAATAACCCTCCACATCTTCTCGAGCTCTTCTCTGAGCCCTTGGTACTTCTCCAGCTTCTCATGTTCCTTCTTCCTGATGTTGCTGTCATTCGGTATCGCCACATCTGTCACTGCAGCTGTCTTCCTCTGCTTGTCCTCCACCACTATGTCCGGTTGGTTAGCGATCACCAATTTGTCCGTCTGTATCTGGAAGTCCCACAGGATCGAAGCTCGGTCATTGTTGTTGGTGTCTCCCATTTTGACCTCAGGACTTCCAGACCACACAGATGTTTTTGTGTACAATGTCGGCCACTTTGCGTTCTATATATAATAATTGTATATTTATATATTATATATAGTATTCCATATAGAGAGAGATTATGCAATTATATGTTAAGGTGTAAATTTAGATACAGGTACTACAACAATCTTATTAATAAAAAAGAATATTAATAAGAATCTCTGATAAGATCTCAAACCGTGAACATGACAGTTTACTGAACTCAGATGGCCTCCACAGTCACCTGATCTCAATCTCTGAGAGCTCTGTTGGGCTATGGTGAACAACAGATTGGCATCATGGATGTGCAACTGTGTGACGCTATCATATCAACATGGACCAAAGATTTGCAGCTTGGTGAATCTTGTGCCACGAAGAGTTACAGCAGTTCTGAAGGCAAAAGTTGTCCAACCTTATACTAACAAGTGGTACCTAATAATGTGTCTGATGAGTGCATATTATAGAGAGGATAACCTCACAAAGATGAATAGTGTGTAAAAAGGAAGTAGAGACAGTAGACAGTATTTTAAAAGTAAGTAGACAATATATATTTTTGGCTTATGCATGTATAGTTTGGGGCTATTTCAAAATAAAAGCCTCCAAACCCACTGTTACAGAGCCTCGGAGCTTCTGTATGGCGTCTGGTACAAATGACTTGAACCCAGCCTCCTCAAAGCTGTGACAGAGAATTATTACTTGGAAAGCCTTGCTGTCATTGTGGCCACAAGATGGCAGTGTTACTCCATCTATTAACTCCACCCCTGTGTTCCTGTCTTTGATTTCTTTCCCAGCAGAGAAACTTTTCTGGTATTCTTTAGAAAGATATTCCGCCCCTGATTTAAACTGATACACTTTATTTACATTAAAATCATGCACCTTGTATTTAACAATATGGTGCTCGGGCTCGTGGTTTGTCCCTCAAATGGATCAGAACTCACTGCCCCAGTTCACAGGAAAACCATCACAGCGTGTAAGACCGAGCGCGTCTTCGGGCCACTGTCCCTCCTCACCCATGATTGAAATATGACAACAGAGAGGTTAAGATAGTTGTGCAGAAGCAGATGCTATCGGCTGCATCAAATATTTGAATGCACAGTTTGTTCGCCCCTCGCTGGCTGGAACCTCATTCATTTCTAATGCGAGGATCCTCCGCCGGCACGCCCGCGTATTTCCAGCACTAATGTGACGCAAGGAAGGTGTAGCACCAGATATAATCTTTATTATTGGTGCAAGGAGTCAAAGGAAATGAATAACAGTCAGGTTAACCCTCACAGTGACTCCACTGCAGCTGTGCACTGCAGCTGGGCTGTAATGAGGCACACACACACATTCCATTTGGGAAGTAACCAGGTATTGTGAGTCATCAGCAAAGCCCCACATAAAAACCTGACTCAGAGAGAGAGACAGAGAGGGCTGAGGGACAAGTGAAGCTGGGGAGGAGGAGGAGGAGGAGGTTTGGGGGAAGAAACAGGGAGGAAAGGGAAAGAAAGCAGGAGAGGAGCGAAAGAAGGAAACAGATGGGGAGAGGAGCGCGTGTCACCGAGGGGCGAGTTAAATGACATTAATGATGCGTTGGTGTGAAGTGGCTGTGAATCTCAACAGTCTCCCTCTCCCTCTACTTGTTACCATGGTTGCTGCTGCTGACATCCTGATAGCAGAGTGCAGATAATGAAGTCAGGTGGTTTCTGTGTGTGTGCGAGGAGTGACACGCACAGAAGTGTCCAAGTGTGTGTGTGTTGTGACACAACACCTCACATGTATGTCGTGCTGTGAAGTGACCCGTTAAGGGCACGAGGTGTGTGCATTTTGTCTTGCTCTATTCTTCTTTACCTTTTCCCCTCCAGTTTCTTCATTTTCCTGGACAAACAATGAAACTGTAGCCTCCAAATGGAGCAGAGTTCTGCAGTGTGCATGCTATATCTGTAAGTTAGCTGTGGAAAAAGGGAAATAAAGGCAGTCATGAATATGAAGTTGGACACTAATAATTCAATTCAATTCAATTCAATTCAATTTTATTTATATAGCACCAAATCACAACAAAAGTCGCCTCAAGGCAATAAAAGTTGACAAAAGTTAAAAGCACACACAGACACTGCAGTCTCTCCCAGCGTTAGACATGCAAGCACACAGAGGCTTGCAGAGGTAAATAGTAATAAGTGGAGCGCTGAATCGATGGTTGTATGAATTAATGTCAGTTACCTTGGCAACCGGAGCTTGTGAAATGGGACACAAACAAAGCAAGGGATGAGAGAAAAGAGAAAGAGAAGGAATGACAGATATAATGAGCACAAGATTATTTTTGAAAAGGTAAAATAATCTGTTTTCTCTCTTGCTCTGACTGCCTCATCAAACCTCTGATTGTTCCACCATCTTTGGTCTAAAACAGTTTTTGTTTCTGTGCTTTCGGCAACAGCGTGTCCAACAGTGCCTTCCCCTCCTCTGGCTTATCTTTGTATTCTCTGAGATGAGCTGTAAAGAAAAAAACCCAAAAAACAAACCTCATGCTTTTTCCTTCCTTCCCTGCACAAGACACCCAGTAAAATCTGATTTCTCAGAGTGGATGAGTCTGAAAATATCAACCTGCTCAAGTGCAGTCAGAGGAGGGCGTCTTACAAAGGCAGTGAAAGAAGTGCAAGAAATTTGAGGCTTGGGAATCGTTCATCATTCATAATGATCCCTGAGCCTTAAAGCCTTAAATCTTATCACCATTAAACAAAGTGTGGTGGACCTGGCTCTCCCTCCTTGTGGTGACAGTAAACTCTGATTACTCAGGGCTGAGTCTGTTTCCTGGAGCATATGCATCTCTGTGGGATAAACTCACAGACTGCATACTCTGAATGTAAAAAATGGGCACAGTAGTCGAAGTGCAAGGAGCTTTCAAGCCAGTGTTCTTTTAATAGCCAGCAGAAGGTGACTCATGTATGCAAAAAGAGGTCAGATTTGATAGAAATCAATAAGAAAATGATCCTACTTCTCTCTTGTTCTGACCTCTTCCTTGTCACGTCTGGTTAAAAAAAGAATGGAAAAGAACAACAAGATCAGCATGACAACCGCTAAAAAGTCACCACTGAACTGCACAAACCAGCGGGTGACATCATGGTGGCCAGCTTTTATGTTTTACATTTGCTCAACTCAACTGTGTTTGCATGCCTGGACATATTTGTGACCCAGACAGTTTTTAGTGCAGTGCTGCTAATGTAGCCAACAGGCTGCTGGAGAAAAACTCAAGGAAAAACATACAGTGTGTTGGTAAAGTGTGGTTCCCATGTCCTGCCACATAAAAGCCTTGGAGTAGGCTGTTTGTGGAACTTTTCCATGAGGTATCCCTGACTGATGGTAGTGATTTGGAGTGGTATGCAACAATTCCTCGAAAATCTCCCATACTGACGTTGAGATCTAGTTTCCATAGTCATCAAATAATTTAATGACCCTCATTCCCCATGGATGGGGGGTGTAAAGCTGGAAGAGACCACCGCTCTTGGGATAAAAATGTTCTATCAGAGGATATAGGTGATAACTGAGAACTAATAACTTTGTATTGATTTGCAGTAAGCCGTACCTCTCAGGGGACAAATGGAGTCAAACCGTTCCATCAAAGTTTCCCTCACAGTATAACAGAGCTGCTGGATCCCCTCTTTGTACTAAACACCAACTGTCTGCTTCCAGCTGACGTAGAAACACGTATTAGGGGACAAAGAATCGGTGGCCCTGAGAGCTCAAAAGCACTGCAACTTAAAAAAGCACCAGCAAACAGAAAAATGCTGCAAAAGCACACAAAAAACAACAGAAGTTGGATAAAGAACAACGCAAGAAGAAAAAACTAAATCACACAAAACTGATGTGTTTTTCGGGAGACAACTTGAAGGAACAGCTGCAGAAGTGAACATCTGAAGGACTGCAGTGAACTCAGTGGATTCATTTGAGTTATGAGGGAGAAAAAGATGGAAGTAATTACTGTTTTAATGGCATAGTTCATAAAATACTGTAGATACATGTTGCCCATTAACCGTTTATTGTTAGCTTGTCACTTTTGCATTATTCTCTGCGCTGGCTGAAGCTCATTTGTTGTTCTTTGCAGTATGTTGCAGTGCTGTGCAGTTGTTGTTTTGTTGCTTAGAAATGTTTCCTAAAAATCTGTTACTATTTTCTTGTCTACAGCTTTTTCCTTAGCGCTGTTTACGTATTTGCGTGCACAGATTAAAGCTAACCTTTAAAATGTCATGGTGTACACTATACCTGCTAACATAATGACTCAAATTATTTGTGCAATAGATTGTGCAGATTAAAATAACTACCATATGTACAAGAAAGGGTGAGAAGAGTGAAACAGAAATGGTCAGTCAGAATCGTGTGATAGATCTGAATCTGTAAAGAACGGTAGGTTCAGGATCTGAAATGCAATCTGAATATTGGTGACCAAGGCTCCAGAAACTTGCTGATATTTAGTTTTTTGTGTTCTTTAGTTTTCGGCGATGCTGTACTTTAGAATTTTTAAGGATTATCTGAGTGTATATCACCTTTATGTGCTAACTTGCTAGCTAGCATACCTCGCTTGCTAGCTTCTAATTCTGCTAATAGTCTCGGTTTTTTTTCCACTGATGCCTGAGTATTGTAGTTCAGCGGTCCCCAACCCCCGGGCCTCGGACCGGTACCGGTCCGTGAGTCGTTTGGTACCGGACCGCGAGAGTTGAGGCTCAGGTGTGAAATGTATGGTTTTCAGGGTTTTTATCGGTTTTCAGCGTTATTTTGTTATCGTTTTTATCGTTTACTCGGTTTTCCTGGGTCTTTTCACGTGTGTTACGAATAAATCTTATTTTTTTCGGTACCGGTACTAGTTTTATTTTGTTGTATTTATCCGCGACACCTTAAAGGCCGGTCCATGAAAATATTGTCGGGTATAAACCGGTCCGTGGCGCAAAAAAGGCTGGAGACCGCTGTTGTAGTTGATTCACTGATTTAATTGTTACTCATATCTTGGCTCTGAGTATCTGCTTATACCGAGTACCAATCCAGTACCTGAGTTAAATGAATAAGATGTATTTCTCCCTGTGAAGAAGAGACTGGGAAACATTCCTCAGTGTTGAAGTCAACACCGTCCTTAAATACTGCATTACTACATTTGTAAAATAAAAAGGGACACATAAATAAATCCAAGACCATAAATGTACTGAATTGTTTTTTGTTAGTGAAATAATAAATGACATCAGACACACAGGAATTATTCATCTAATTTCTTTGCACTTGTCTCATGTCAGCTCAGTATGAGAGTCATTAGGCATATCCCTGTTATTTACTGTTGCACTGCTTTTTCCTCTTCACACGCATGCGTCATTTGACTGAAGACAGCTGAAGTGAAATAATATCAAAGTGAGTTGACAACAATACTTTATGTTACCATAAAATCAACAAAAGCTTCCCAGCTAGTGTTAAAATAACCCAACGTCAGTCTAGGTCCTGCTGTTGGGCATTCTCGTTGCCTCTCTTTCAGAGGTGGAAAGAGTACTAAAATATTTTACTCAAGTAAAAGTACTATTACTTTGCTGAAATTTTACTCAAGTACAAGTAAAATTACCTGTCTAAAAATGTACTCAAGTTAAAGTAAAAAGTAGCTCATTTAAAATGTACTCAGAGTAAAAGTTACATAGTTACTTTTCTGTCAGCAGGAGGACAGCCGCTTCTGAGTAGTGCAAAAAAAGACAGTGGATATAAATCTCAAAGTAGTTGTTTTTTAGTGAACAGAAAAACTTTACAAATTAAAGTGCAGTGGCAGTTAAACTGCAAGTCTATACATGAAAATGGATAATGGTCACCAAACCAATCAACCAAACTGTCAGGTATCACAGTGTTTTCAATACAAAACCATATCATTCTTTCACATGAGAATGTGTTCTAAACTGTCAAATAAGAGAACAAGTCCTGAACTGAACGGCAGCTGCTTTAAAAATGTTTTTTAATTTTTTAAACTTGGCCCTGCCCTACTGTACCTCTAGATTAAAGTTCCTGTATCCATCCTAGAGTGTTACTCTCTGAACTTCCTGTTAATTTTGAGGAGCAGTTGATTTTCAAAGTTAGTAGAGTTCATCCTTGCTCACTTTGCAGTGAACAGTAGTCCAGCACAGCTAAAGAGACGCTCGCAGGCAGCTGAGGCAGGCAGGCCAGTGTTAAGTTTGAGAGAAAGTTTTTTGGCGTCCCTAATAAGACATCAATGCATTACATAGCTACCGCTGGTAAATTATACCAATATACCTCGTGTTTTTTTTTTATTGGACAGTAACAGGCTAGTTAACGGGAGGTTGCAAGTGCTAATTAACAAGTAACAGAAGTCAGCTGTCTTTGACTAATCTAAGGTAAGTGAGCGCTCTGTTATTCTTTTGCCTGCAGTGTGAACATATGTGGGTTAAGTAAGAAAGTAGCCGCTTCTGTCTTTAATTTAACTATTTTTTAAAATAAATTATTATTATTAACAAACAGGAAAAACGTAGGTAAACACATTTTCTTTTGGCAATTTACCAACCCAGTAAAAAAAATGTAAGTTGCGTGGACAACAACGTGCCCGATTACAGCAAGTTGCTAGTACCAACCAACGTTATCTGTGTTCTTCACAGATGTCTTAACGTAATGTGATTAATTTGAACACAGCCGTTTTGCTACCATAACGGTACGAGTTGTATTTAACTTACCTCTACATGCTTGCGCAGGTTTGATGTGGAATTTTTAAAAGCTGCTAACTCGGTCTCTCTGGGCAAACACAGCTTACACTGCATAATAAAGCTGTTGCCTTTCTTGCACTTGAAGCCCAAATGGTCCCTTAAATACGGCCAGGGGTTCACATCCGTTTCTTCGAGTTCAGGGTCAGCAGAATTCGATGGGGCTTCTTTTTCTGCTGGATCCGTAACACCGATGTCAGACTCCATCTTTAACGTGACCTTAGCGCCAATTTGTTCTACTACCCATCATTCCCTGCAGTATTTCCGAAGCGCAATGTTTTTTTTAAATTTTAATTTACTCAGTAACGGGTGTGATTGAAAACGTAGTGAACTACAATACTTTTTAAAAAATATACTTAAGTAAAAGTAAAATTACAGACTTGAAAAATGACTTTAAAAAGTACAAATACACAAAAAAACTACTCAATTACAGTAACGCAAGTAAATGTAATTCGTTACTTTCCACCTCTGCTCTCTTTGAAAGTGAAAGAGATTCAGCCATGTCAGCTCATTTGACCATTATGCCTGCTGTCCACTGTCTACCTGCACCCACAACTATTTACCCCAGAGGAGGCTGTCACAGAGTCTTATATGGGTCGATGAGTCAGTGAACTTCTGACTGATGACAACATACAGACGTGAGTTGTTGAGGACTTCCAGAACTTTTCCATCAGTGAGTACTGCTATTTTGGCAAGCGCTGGTATTCAAGCTGCTTTCAGCTTGTGTTGACTAAAACTTTCTTTGTAGCGGGTCTAACATTGTTGGACTTGGACACTTAGCGAATGAATTCTGTTACGATGCGAGAATGTAATCAAATTGTTTATCTGAGGGAAACTATCATTGTTAGGACACCTAACATTAGCCTAACATGTTAGCTTATAACCAGATCAATCCGATATCAGTACCAGCATTGGTATGGATAATGTTGATATTTGGATCAATTCACCCAGCTCTACTAGGACGGAAAGATAACATAAATTGAAGATAATGCATTTTTCTACTGGTGTGAAAATGAACAGGAGGATTTGAGATTTGCAGCTGGGATGGAAAACACTGTGACTTCCATCCTTAACGATGGAGAGGTGTGTGTTCGTGTGTGGTAATGGCAGGTCAGGAGGACAGGTCCTACAGCTGTATCATGTCATTATGACCTCAGAGTGTTGTTTACAGCCATCCATCTGTCTATTCACTAAACCACCCTCTCACTTTTCCCATTAAACATCTTCCTCCTTACAGAATATCTGCTTTCTTGAAACATTCTTGTCTTTTCCCAATTCTTGTATTCTTTTCCTTCTTTTTTCCTCTCATCTCTTTTTTGTTACTGCTTTGCACTGACATTTTAGATGCTCTTGGTTTTTATCCAACAGCTTACAAAAAAGAGGCTTCCACCCCCTCTGATTGTGATCTGCTTTTAAGCTCCTCTCACTTTTCAAGCCCGTGGAAAGGTAATTCAACAACAACTGAAAGCGCTGAAACACTTTTAACAGCATGTCATATTCACATAGTTTGAATGGCATCGAGTGCATGCTTACAGTACAAGTAACTAAAGCTTTCAGAAAGCTTTCACTGGCCTTGTTTGCATGTCTCAGTAGTCAGTGTAAAGGCGATACTCCACGTCAGCCATCACCTCAGTATAACTCCTGAACTTTGTGGCCCTTTAGAAGGCTGCTAATCTTTTTTTTTTAGATGTGAGAAATATGGGATGCAATTTGGTCCATGTATTTAAGGGATTCAGATGATCTGTCTGGCTGATGCTCTCCTGACTTATCAGAAGTCCACTGTTACCTACAGTAGGAGTTCCACTGTGGGAACCTTTGGTGCAAAGTTCTTGTTATGAGGACTACAGTGGTGTAAATAAAAATGAAACATGTTGATTCTAGACCTCTGTGCTGTTCTCTTCTTCTCCACAGTTCTGAGCTCTGCACTATGACCTCTGCCACCATTTCCACCCATAGCCCAACCTGTCCCCTGTATATTATTCTGCTCATAGACGGGCACTGCTCATCTGTCCCCAGCTGCTTTTTCAAGAATGAAATATACACATACAAAGTGGCCACCGAGTGTAGAAGGTAAACCCGTTCAACTGTTTGTTAATGCAAATATCTAATCAGACGATTGCCTGATAGCAGAGAGCACTTGAAAGAATTGAACATGATTTATCGGGATAACCATATTAATATATTTGATGATCAGACTCCGATGATCTATCATGGCAGAACAGAATCCCAGTTGTGACAGGTTTTTAGAAAGCTAGTCTAGTGGCTGGTGGTGAAGATGAAGACTACAGGATGGATGGAGCTCTGAGTGACTGTGAGTCAGATGGGGAGATGGGGAGGAGGTAGGTTGCACGAATGAGAGTCTGAAAGGGAAAATGATGGAGAGTACAGATATAAACCACAGAGCGTGGAGGCTGATTGGCTCAAAAAAGGCAGGAAAGAAAATGGTTGGATTATAGTAACGATGTCAGTGTGGAGATGGACAGAAAGGATGGTAGTCATGTAAAGAAGAAGCAAGCAGCCAATAAGCAAAGCAGGCAGATGAAGGATTACAGATTTTCTGTACTGAACTTACATATAAGCTTTGTTTAGGGATGCAGGCATGGTCAAGATGACTTTTAAAAACTAAGCATTAGAATGGGGAAGAATGGTTACTGGTGCCAGACACGCTGGTCTGAGTATTTCGGAAACTCGGATTTTCTCACACAACTCTATCTGGGGTTTACAGACAATGGTCCTACAAGGAGAAAATATCCAGTGAGGGACAGGTATCTGGGTGAAATCGGTTTGCTGGTGTCAGAGGTCAGAGGAAAATATCCAGCCTGCCCAACCTGGTACCAGCAATGTGTACCCAACAAAGTGAGCAGCAGTGGCTTGGCTAATCAGCCAGGCACCAAACCAACATCTTGTAATGCCAATAAAACAGATTCCTGCCTCAGAAGACAATAATTAGCTAATGTAAGTTCCAGTTGTGAGAGAAAGATGAGATGGCATTGCCCACAAAGCTCATTTAAGTATCCTGCACTGTGGTGGATAAATTCATGGCTCAAAATAAACTTTTAAAATGAGGAAGATATTTCTGTGGAGTCTTAAATCAAAGCTCTGATTTTCTTTTTAAGCTGTAATTCATCCACTTGTGTTCTGTTGTATACTGATACCACCACCGAAGCCCTTCTACAAATCCAGCTGGTGTCTCATAGAAATCCATAGGATGTGCTATTTAACCCTTTAAGACCTACATAGAACCAAGTCCGCCAGAGCTTATCTTTATATTTTTACATGCTGTGGAGCCATTTATGGGAGCATTTCAAGTTGCTATACATCAATACAACTGTTATAGCCCAAATTTTAATAATATTTATGAATTAAGTCCATAGAAACTACATAAATTGCAAAAAAGTGCAATAAACTAAAAAAAAAAAGAAAATTGTTTTTGTTTTTTTTTAACATATATTTCTAGTTAGAGAAATTTAAGAGGTTTATTCCTCAAAACTGTAAATACAAAAAAGTTGCACAAAATAGTTTCCAACCACAGGAAATTTATTTTGAGTGTCTTCATAGTTTCATTTTTGAGATACACCAATTTTCATATACTGCAGGAAAAACGAAAAATAAATATTGTAATGCAAATTTGCAAAAAAAAATGAGCATCAAAAGAAACTATTTCCAGCAGTGCAATTTGAGTTCTAAGCATCCCAGAAACGACACAGAAAAGCATAAAGTCAGATATGACTTTTAAAAACACCCGTATAGGCTTATAAGGCCCTGAAGGTAAAAAAGGACATTTTCCGTGAAAGTGACATCACTTCCGGTTTCGGCCAGGTAATGGCGGACATACGATAGTTCGTGCTGACGTCTATTCCAACCTAGGAAGTGTTGCAGCAACAAAAACATAATATTCCAGAAAAACACTTTGCCGATCCAATCAGCTGTTTGCAAGTGCTTTTTATGCAATTTTTGCAAAGCTATATGTGGAAGGAAACAGTGACCTAGGACAAGCTAATGGCATAAGATGTAAGTACAACTCGTCCGGTTTCATGTGCAAAAAAAATATTGTGCTAGCTTACGTGGTTCCAATTCTACAGAGATTTAAAGTAGCGTGCCCGCTCCGACCGGTTTTAAAGGGTTAAGCTACTTTAGCCTGCATAAAGTTGCATACACCTCTGCAAGCCCCTTTGCATCCCACCATCACCCATGGTCTTCCATTCATGCTTTATCAGGCTTCAGTGTGTTATCCCTTATGCCTGCTCCCATCCTCGCTGCTTCTGGTTTTCTATATAAAAGAAGGTTTTAGAACAAAACGACTTTATATTTATAAATTATTGCAAATAGAAGAATTCAATCTGACTCTGACCGAAGAGGCTCTGACTGAACTTGGGTTACCGACAGGCTTTAACACTAAAAAAGCGATTGATGTGATGAAGTGAAAGCGATGACAGATTTTAATTCCACTAATTCACAGCAAAAGGTAAAAAGAGCTGAAATATCTTTCATATCCAGATATCCTGCAGCAAGATTTCAGCCTGCTCGCAGCATCCATCTTTAACAACCTGCCTGTCATTTCTTTCCTGTGTGATCTTTTGTATTGATTTGTCACATTCTGTGCAGAGTGAATTCCAGGGGCCGCGGTGTACCCACGCCTGCTGGGCCAGGAGAAAGCCCTGTGTTCAAATATAGTTTTGGACAGGATGGGTGCCATCAATTACACTAATGCTGCTGAGCTAAAGTTGGTTCCTTTCCTGTTCAGCCCACTGTGTGTTCAGCCAGTGGCATCTGGCACATTACACACCCAGCTGTGTGTGTGCTCAGATGTCTGTATGTTTAGGCAGTAAACCTAGTGGCCTCATTAACTCCCATAGCATCTTACTGGCACAGGACGTAATGACCAAGGTGTGTACGTGTGGGTGTGAATACAGATCACGGCTGGTTTGTGGGGTGTCATAAAATGTTTGTTATGACTTTTACACACAAATGAATTTTATTTCATTGTCCTGCCCTGCACCATAAACCAGCACCGAAACACCAGGAGGGTATTTTCATGTGTCCGGAGCTCAGTCCTCTGCCACCGGATGTGCTTTTGTCAAACCAGGCAGAGATTATCATTTATTTTTATTTTAAAAAAACCCTTGAAAAGTTCTCAACATTATCCCGCAGTCCTTTTTGTGTGTGTGTTTTCACTGTCCACATGTTTCTGTGGCATTATAACTCTCTGTTTATCACAATACTTTGTGCCAAGATGGGACCAGCTGTTGTGGGAAATGAATGAAATAATGAAAGAATCCAAAAAAGCTTTGCGAATCTGAAATCTTCACACTGATTTTCAGAGGAGCTCGCAGAGAAACACGACAAGAAGTGGTGAGTCACAGCACCTCGGCGGAGAGCCGTCCACTCATGAGCTCATTAACAGCCCTGCTCTCAAAGGCTTTTTCTCAAAAGTAGACTTTCAAAGAGGAAGTCCCCAAAAACTGTTCTTAAAGCCCGCCGATTATGAATCCTCTGCCCGGCTGGGATGGTGGGTAAACAGCCTAATGATTCGGCGGTGTCAGCCACAAAACACACAGGCAGTGAGAAGCACTGTTTTAAGGAGGCGGGTGATGTTTGTTCCTCTCTCCCTTCTTCTTTTTCGTTCATCTCCCTCATTCTGCATGCATCACCCTGCACGCCCTTACATTAATAAGCTCTTATCACTATTATGGATAACACTACATCCCACTGTGAGCTGCTTAGCCAAGGTACCTGGCAGATTTGCTTGAAAGAACTCATTCAGGTGATTAGCACAACAAGGATGAAATTAAAAAAGAAAAAATCCCCTGCTCATTCAACCTCAGCCAAGATTGCACCACAAATTTAAATAGCTTCGATTTTCATTTAATTAATTTTTTATCTCACTCGATCTAACATGATCCATGAAGCTTGGCTGCAGCAAGAGGCGACAGAATGGTAAGGCGTCTGCACTTATTTAGGACCTTTTAACTATATCAGCTCTGCTTTACAATGGTCCTCATTCACCTGTTCATCCATAAACACACAACAGGCCTGCCATCAGAGGCAGCTGAGGTTCAGTGTCTTGGCTAAGCACAAATCAGCATGTAGAACTGAACCGCCAAATGGCTTAAACCAGCTGTAGTCAAAGGAGCTTGCAAAGAAAAGCGTCTGGACTTCTTTAAGTTGCTTGAAGACGTTTCACCTCTCATCCGAGAAGCTTCTTCAGTTCTAAGGTGAAATGGTGGAGAGTCCCAGATATAAACCTAGTGGGAGTTTCCCCCCACAGAGGGACAAAAGGACCCCCTGATGATCCTCTAATCGCCTGAGCCAAGGTGTGAAACTGGGTGTGGGTCCCAATCAGCCAGAGTTTCGGGTGTGTTCATTGTGAAACCAGCTGTACCACAGCCACCCCACACAAACTCAGGAAGTCCAACAACTAAATGTGTTTTTGTAGATTTGTGAGAGATGTGTGACTGAATGGTTGAAAGAATAAACTTCATAAATAAACCTTTAAAACATTTTTTAAAGTTAAGTTTAAAAAAAAAAAGAAAAAAAGGTGACCTCAAATTTACTGGCATGATTTCTCAACCTACAAGAAAATCAGTCACCAGCAACTTTGATGATCAGTTTTTTCTGTAACTACAAAAGTAAATGTCAGACTTTTTTTTAAAAAAATCCCGGCTTCATAAATTAAATATCCTTACTTAATTAAAGTTATTTCTTATCTGATGCTTGGGCCACAGTTGCAGTAACACTAGGAAGAACATCTGCTGGAGAACGCGGTATTGACCATAAATACTACAGCTGAGTGCAAAGAACTTGTGACTTGCGACTGCTCGCAATCATTTATCCGTTTGATGCCTCAAAGATGGTGATAAAATGGCAGAAAGGTGGAGTCGATTTCCTGTGGATTGACTGGGTGGCTGTGACTCAGAGCAGGTTGGCTACAAATCAGGGTTCGTGGTTCGATCCAGTCTATATGTCAAAGTATCCGTTGGCAAGATATCCGGAAAACTCAGAATTCCATATGTTAGATAGAAAAAACAGTCAGTAACATGCGAGCAAAGTAAAAGAAACCCAAAACTCATCACAAGCCATGGAGCAACACAAAATGTAAGCACGCTGTAGAGCATTTTGCAGTCCTCCTACAAGTTCATTAAACTGAAAACTGTCAGTGGAAGATTAATGAACAGTGATATGAAGTAAGAAACCCCCAGTTCACAGCGTTAACGAATTGCCTCTCAGTACACGTTGTTGTTCATGGCCACATGCTCTTTTCTTACAAAGTTTCATTCACATCATTTTGAAGACACTCGCTGTCCTGTTCAAACACGCCACGGAGACGGAAGCACTGCCGAGTGATTGATGTGGGAGTCATAATTGATGGAGAGTTAACGAGAGGGAACGCACTGCTCTTTCATCGGAAAAAAATGGAATACAGATCCCATAGAACATGAAACAAGGGCAGACTTCAAAACATCGCCAGTGTTGCCGGGCAAAAATAAAGCTAAAACGAACCTCTTTTAAAATGAGCTCCATGACTCATCAGCTTATCCATCAGTCTGTTTTCTGGTGACGATCCAGAGGAAGTTTCCAGCGGCAGAAGACTAAGTAAGGCACTCCATAAATATCATTCCCAAGCAATTTTTTTCGGCTCCATCTGGGAAATAATATTCCAAGGCCAAATGAGCTCGATAATCTTTCCATCATGTTCACGTTCCCTGGGATCTTCTACCACTTGAACCTGCCCAGAAAACCTCCACTCCAAGGTGCCTTGGATCCTGATCACATCAACCCACCTCGCCTGGCTCCCGTTAACGTGACGGTGCCAGGGTGTGTGAGTTTGTCTCTAATCAGGGGCTCAGGTCCATGAATCATGTGGCTGCTATGTTATTCTTTTAAAAAAAGGGCAGATTTTGCCAAAAGGTGATGATTGTGCCACACTCTGCACTCTGTCTTGCTGGGCAAACCTTGTGGTCTCTCTCTGAATGATTGGCTGCCTCATTCCGTAGCGAAACCCACCATCGCTCAACTTGGTCAAGGCTCGTCGTATGTGCTGGCCTTCCTCCATTCCATTAAGAAAAACACACCTTTTCAGGCCTCACCACGCTCCATTTTCCCTGATTTCAGAGTAACACTGAACACTCCTGTTGTTGCTGACAAAACCTGAAACTTTGTTCACACAGAAGTTAAACGTAATAAGAGTTTGCTGCATCAGAACTGTGCATCTTCCAAATAATTGCAATACAAAGACTGCATTGTGCATGTGTATGTGATAGCCTCCATCCAGACTACAAGGTAAGGCAGACACACACACACTTGGCACACTCATGTGCCACCAGCTGCTCCCTCAGTGGCACAAGTCACTGCAGCTCCAAAAAGCATTTTGGCTCCACATTTGTAAGTCAACTAATTCTTTTTCTCATTGTTGACAGAAGAAAAATCTTTTGTTGAAACAACAAACAAGGATTTCAAGTTTGTCAAATATTGACAGAGAAAAGCAGAGAAGGAGGAAATCATTCGTCTGACACAAAGCACAGAGAAGAAGGCCACCTGTGTGTTTCTGTGTGTGTCTCCTTATCGAGATGGTGATATGTCTCTTAAAAGACAGTTTAACTCACAAAAGGATCCCTGACACACAGCATTATTTGACAAGTCTGCCACAGAGTTGTTTAGTAATTTGGCAAAGGAGATTCAGCAGCAGGGAGACTGTGGAAAGTTGTGCAGTTGCAAAGGGATGAGGTACACAGACGGGCCTGAGTGGGCCATCAGTGAGTGAAGAGTGAAATGTATGAGTTTTGAAACTTCAGTGGAATTTTTTTAAATACATGGGACATGTAGTTAAAAAATTTGCTGGAGTCCCACAGCTTTAGAAATGGCTTTATAACCTTTTCCAGACTGAGATCTCAGTTACTTTGTTTCTCATTTCTTCCTGAATTTCCTTGGATTGCAGCATGATGTCTGGGTTTTGAGGATCTTTTGGTCTACTTAGTCAAGGAATCTCTTGGTTAAGAACAGGTGACAGAGTAATCAGGCCTGGGTATAGTTAGAGAAATTACTCAGCTTTACAAAGATGTGATATTAATTTATGTTAATAAAATTTGTTTGTATGGTAAATTTGTTTGATCTGAAACATTTAAGTGTGAAAAACAGAAAAAAATAGGAAATCAGGAAGGAGGCAAACACACAGCTGTAGTGCTTGGACAAAAGGTCCAAGGTCTCTGTATTCCATCATATCTATCTAATAGACTCCAGTTTGTGCATGTAAATGGAGAGTCCTCTTCACACACTGAGGTTAATTATGGAGTTCCACAGGGTTCAGTGCTAGGACCAACTCTGTTTACATTATACATGCTTCCCTTAGGCAGCATCATTAGAAGACATAGCATGAAGCTGGACACTCTGGTGACAGTGGCAGAGAAAAGGACACTAAAGAAACTGCTGGACATTATGGACAATGCTGGGCATCCTCTGCACACGGCCATAAACAACCAGAAGAGTCTGTTCAGTGACAGGTTGCTTCTCCCCAAGACAAGAACCAACAGACTTAAAAACGCCTTTGTCCCACACGCCATCAGACTGTTTAACTCCTCTCTGGAGGGGAGAGGGAGGGGAAACAGGAGGACAAAGGAGGGGGGAACAACTAAGCTGTAGTGCCTCTTCACCTCACTGTGCAATTACCTTTGTGCAATACTTTTTGTTAATAGTCAACGGTGCAATAGACTCCATACTTGAAATGTGCAATCCACTTGTATTTTAATTTTAATTTTATTCCTATTTATTCTATTTATCCCCTTTGTATATTTTTATCTATATATGTCTTTGTATTTATATATGTGTGTGTATATATATATATATATATATATATAATATTCTGTAACTCTATAACTTCTGTCGGTGCTGTGCTTATTTGGAACCGAATTTCCCAGAGGAACCCACCCGAGGGATTAATAAAGTTTTATCTTATCTTATCTTATCTTATCTTATCTTATACATTTACACTGCTATGCAGATGACACCCAGCTCTATCTGTCCATGAAGCCAGATAACACACACCAATTCACTAGCTGGGCCCACGTCCTCATTTATGTTTGACAGTGTTTTAGTAGGAAAAAGTGAATGCTTTGGCATGAATTGAGCTGCGATTTGGGGAAGGCCTCGAAGGGGACTGGCGATGGCTCCCAGGCCTGGCAGATCCCCATGTACTAAATAGAAGAGAAGAAGTTGAAGAATGGAGAAGAAGGAGGGAGGGAGGGGCACGTAAACGAGAATAATCAGCTTGCAGAACTGAACTGAACTGAACTACTGCAGAACTATAGATGACAGCCGGAAGGAGCGTGTTTGGAGGCGTGGTCCCGCGCCTGAAATTCCGATACATAATCTCCAATGAGTTAAAGTGCAGGAATGTCTTAAAGACATAAAGACCTGGATGGCCGCTAACTTTCTGCTTCTTAATTCAGATCAAACTGAGGTTATTGTACTCGGCCCTGAAAATCTTAGAAATATGGTCTCTAACCAGATTCATACTCTGGATGGCATTACCTTGGCCTCCAGTAACGCTGTGAGGAACCTTGGAGTCATTTTTGACCAGGACATGTCCTTCAACGCACATATTAAACAAATATGTAAGACTGCTTTCTTCCATTTGTGCAACATCTCTAAAATTAGAAATATCCTGTCTCAGAGTGACGCTGAAAAACTAGTTCATGCATTTATTACTTCCAGGCTGGACTACTGTAATTCATTATTATCAGGATGTCCAAAAAACTCCCTGAAAAGCCTTCAGCTAATCCAAAATGCTGCAGCAAGAGTCCTGACAGGGACTAGAAAGAGAGCAGATTTCTCCTGTTTTGGCTTCCCTTCATTGGCTTCCTGTTAAATCCAGAATTCAAAATCCTGCTCCTCACATACAAGGTCTTAAATAATCAGGCCCCATCTTATCTTAATGACCTTGTAGTACCATATCACCCTATTAGAGCACTTCGCTCTCACACTGCAGGCCTACTTGTTGTTCCTAGAGTATTTAAAAGTAGAATGGGAGGCAGAGCCTTCAGTTTTCAGGCCCCTCTTCTGTGGAACCAGCTTCCAGTTTGGATTCGGGAGACAGAAACTATCTCTACTTTTAAGATTAGGCTTCAAACTTTCCTTTTTGCTAAAGCATATAGTTAGGGCTGGACCAGGTGACCCTGAATCCTCCCTTAGTTATGCTGCAATAGATGTAGGCGGATTCCCATGATGCATTGAGTTTTTCCTTTCCAGTCACCTTTCTCACTCACTATGTATTAATAGACCTCTCTGCATTGAATCATATCTGTTATTAACCTCTGTCTCTCTTCCACAGCATGTCTTTATCCTGTCTTCCTTCTCTCACTCCAACCAATCACAGCAGATGGCCGCCCCTCCCTGAGCCTGGTTCTGCCGGAGGTTTCTTCCTATTAAAAGGGAGTTTTTCCTTCCCACTGTCGCCAGTGCTTGCTAATTGGGGGTCATATGATTGTTGGGCTTTTCTCTGTATCTATTATTGTACGATCTACTGTACAATATAAAGCACCTTGAGGCGACTGTTGTTGTGATTTGGTGCTATATAAACTGAACTGAATCTAGATTGACTTGATTTAAGTCCAGATGACAGCTTGTTAAACAATCTCTATTCTAGGTTATTTTCCAAGATGACTGTGGTGAGACTTACATTTCCATTTTAGGATCTAGTTTACAGTATAATACAAGAGAGTGCATATTTTAAGTGGAGTTATCAACAAAGCACTCCATTACAGAGAAATTAATGGCACCATTCAGCATCGTCATAAACCAAAGTTCTGTTTTGCTGAGTGCCAAACAAGGTGAAACTGGAAGTACAGTTTGTGCTGTGAGCAATAATTTCTCCATTACATTTAAAGGGCTGATTTATCGTCAGTGGAACACTGCTTCTATTGCAAATCACCTCAGAGGAGCATCATGAATTCTTAGTCTTTTGTCCTGAAACCCCAGCTGGCTTGTGCACACACTTGTGTGTATGTGTGTGTGTCCATGTGCGTGTAGAGGAGAATGTAAACCTCCCAAAGTATTGTCCCAGTAGACCAAGTGGGGGTTGTAGATTTAGGATGAAAAAGCTGCTCTCACACATACTGCAGACACACAAGCTGATTTGTCATCCAGTGGCTTCACTGCTTTGATGGTTGACATCTGTTGTGAGAATTTGGTTAATCAAACAGAAAGTCATGTACAAAAGTGAATAAATAAGCGTGCATTAACTTCTAATTCGACTCATCAAAGTCATGGGCTGAGGATGAAACCCTTACGTGTTACTGGCAGAGCTGGTGCTGCCCTTGTATCTCATGTCTAAAAAGTAAAAAAACTCTCCAAGCACAGAGCTGCTTGCAGAGCTTGGGATAGTAAACAGGGCTGAAGTTTAAAGAAACGTCCTTTATTGGTTGGCAAGTCAAAAAGATTAAGTGTGATCTGCACAAAGTTTGACCCAGTTGTGAAATATAAAGACACTGGTGAAGCCCAGAAACCCAAAAGATCAATGTGAAAAACATTTGCATATAAGGCCTCAGTGAACCATGCAGAGGTCGGCCCTGTGCGTATAAGTAGTTCAATCATCGAGTGTCCCAGTATGGGTCCCTAGAGGACATTTCCAGGCTCTGGTTGTACAGGTCACCCTCTAATGTATTTACTACCCCCATACATCCCAGTCAGCAGTATCCTTCACTCCCATTAGGAATGACTTCAGTCATTTGCCTAAAAGTTGAGTAAACCACTTTACGTTATTAACCAGTTTAAGTTCTTTAACCTGTTGTCAATACAAGTCATTGATTTTTGTTGCCGTTTCATCCTTCCACTGCTATATTGCTGCTAGCTGTGCCCTGCATGGATGCCACTTTTTAGTGGTCTCAGTGGCCTCAAGGCACTTTATGTTGTAAGGTAAAGACCTTACAATAATACAGAGAAATCCCCAATAATCTGGTTACCCAATATGAGCAAGCAGTTGGCAACAGTGGGAAGGAAAAACTCCAGTTTAACAGGGAGAACCTTCCGGCAGAACCAGACTCAGGGAGAGGTGGCCGTCTACCTCGACCAGTTTGGGTAGAGGTTTTCAGCCACATGCTAAACAGGCACCTTTCAAATCTCTACGATTTATATATACAGTTTAAATTTTCATATAAATGATTCCAATAGGTTAAGAGTCTGTTAGTACGAACCACCAAATGCTAAATACTAATAATGACGCCATAAAGCAAATTTTTATATTTCAAGTTTGTGTGGACACTTCAAGTCCATTTGTGATTAGTTTGAATCCTTTAAAAAGAAGTAAAAAGAAGGTTACCGACACTCCATCAAGAAGATCCATACATACATATTGAGGTTTTTTAGGATATTGAGAAGTAAGCCGGTGAATATTCTCAGAGTGCGATTTTATTTGAGGTTTCATAAAAAAGGGAGTGATGTCATCTGGCACTAATGGATCTTTTAAATTTGAAGTGCCACGCTGCCAGGTGATAGTGCAATAGTACAGTTAGTTAATTCCCACAGCTATTTGAGCACATAATCTTTAACCCTGTTGGGTTCAACAAGAAATGACAAGCTCAGTTTAGCAGCAAGTGAGGAAAGACAAAAAACGGACAAAATATGAATAAAGGGCCTTTAAAAGGATGCTGGACGAAGGTGGTGAGGGTGCCACTATACCTCTTACACTGTCCAATCACAGCGGACACACATTGAAGTTGAACCAAAAATGTTGCCTTTTTTTATGTGAAACATGTAAATCTAATATACTGTCATATCTGAAAGCTGAATAATAAGGAAGGAACTTGCTTTTTCTAGTTTAAATGAACAGAGTACAGGAAAGGTGATGTCATCCTCCTTTTTTCTCGTCAGTTGAGAGGAAAAGAGTGAGGTGTCCGGTTGCTCATTCTTGTATCTGTAACTCATGTGCACTGGTGTGTGTGTGTGTGTGTTTGTGTGTTCACAACAGCAGCGTTTGAAGAGCTTCAGGTAATTATTGCTTCCCTGTGCTCTCCCCACAGGAAACACTCATTTGAAGTCCACTGAGACTGCTGTGTGAACAATGCTGTCTGGGGAAAAACACAGTAGTTCTACGAACTAGCCAAGGTTGAATTTAGCATGTGTTGAGCACTTAGAAGAGGAAGCTGGTTGTGTAAGGACCTGCTGGTGTGTAATCTTGACTGCGTCAAACGCCAAAGACAGAAGGAAATCCAAACATATGGCTGATAAATTATCCCTGGGATCCATCTAAAACCACCGGTGTCAGCTGTTCAGTGGACTAGCAGCATAACAAACCCTCCATTTCCACCCTTTTGTAATCCATCTGTTTTACCTGCATATATGAAAGATTATGATGTTTTGCTTTTTTTAGTTTCTCCTTCCACTGGCAAATCCCTTTGTGGATCGCTGTGTACACAAGTGCCATTTATATGTTTGCTGTTACAGAAGGAGGTACTGTAAACTAATCCTGAAAAAAGATAATGTGGAGAATTTCTCCTTTTCCTCACGTGTCAGGTGCCTGTCAGTAATACCTTGCAAACTAGAATCATAAATGTGTATTAAGATAATCGCACATCTGAAGTAAACCCCAGGGTCAAATGATCTAAGACTGAAAACAAGTGATTTATTGAAACAGAGGCAAAAACTGAGTTTTCACTATTCTAACAGCTTGAAAGTCAATATTTGGTACGGCCACCTTTATTCTTTAAACTACAGCTTTCTGTTAATGTCTTTAGGTAGTCCTCAGGAATAGTTCTCCAGGCTTATTGAAGGACGTCCAAAGCTCTTCTTTGAATGTGGCTTACCTTTTGTTCTTTTCTCTGTCAAGATGATGCCACACCTCTTCAATAACATTGAGGTCCAGACTCAGCAATCCATAAGACCTGTTGTCTCTGATTTTCAGTCCAGGCCTTGTGTAATTTTGTTTACTTCAGCCTTTCTTAGGAATAGCTTCTTGACAGCTGCCCTTCCACTGAGACCATTGTTGATATATATGATAATCTAACCATCGTCCAGGCAGACTGACAGCAAAATAAATCCACTAGAACACACAGGAACCAAAGGTTTGCAGAGAAAGTGCAGACTACAGAAAGTAAGAATACAAGCTGACAGTTAATAAAGAGAGTTACTGGTTTAAATACAGAGAGCTAATTTGGAAACAAGACAGATGAAATTAATCTGGGAAATAAAGGAGAGGAAATGCATCGATGCAAACTCAAGTAAAATAAACCAAATGTTAAGGAAGTAACAGAAACTCACGGTAGCAAGAAGCAGAGTTTCTGCAAGGAAAACAGTACGAGTTGTTGGTAGCGTCTTAACTTGTGAGAGGAAAAAACTTGCCCTTCTTGGTATGTGCTTCGATCCGGTTTGATTCATTTGAAAGTTGAAGTATAATCAGCAGTTCATCCATGTGTGGAGAAGCACTGAAGCACGGCACAGAACTGTGGTAGGCTACATAAGTCTGGGGGATTAAAACCACAGAACAATCAGAGATTTCTGCTGCGCCTCGCTACTACGAGACAGGACAGGGTGAAACCGATAAACAATATGTATGAAATAAAACAAAACAGAGGACACAGCAACATCCAATTTATCACACCATGAAGCAGCTTTGAATGTTTCCATTCTCTATACACGTTTTCTTTTTGCTGGTACAACTATCAAAGCAAGATTACCCGTAGTGCTTTAACAGCCAGGAGACTCTGCAATCAGGAGTTTGCTTATCTGGCTTAAAAGCGTGATTGGTATGTTGTACTTTTTCTTCAAGCATTGCAATATTTTCATCATGTTGGTAGAAAAAAAGCCACAGATATTTTCCCTGTAAGTTTACGATGTTTCCCACAATTTGGATTCTATTTGTTGTGATAGCATCGATCCCGTAACCCTAGCATGAAAAGGTGAGATCAAATAGTTCCATCTCTGGCAGTTTTCATTTGGCAGCGTGTCCGGTGAGGAGTTAGACACTTCAGGATATAGAACAACCAAACCCTGTATGTAGCTATGTGCAGCTGGTCTGAGGTTTCAGAGGACACTTTCGGAAACTGAGTTAGCGCTAGTGTCATCTAGTGTCTGCTTTTTGGAGTGTGTGTGGAGGACCCAGGAGTGGA
Organism: Perissodus microlepis; assembly: GCF_051167445.1. Classification (NCBI taxonomy): domain Eukaryota; kingdom Metazoa; phylum Chordata; class Actinopteri; order Cichliformes; family Cichlidae; genus Perissodus; species Perissodus microlepis. The sequence goes on along the minus strand of NC_140462.1, from coordinate 1,590,542 downwards.
CACAGGCCAAGAGACAAAACTTAACTTGAACGCAAGGCGAGCCTGTACTTCAGGACTGATACTCACAAAACATGAGACTAGGCAGAAAGTGGGAAAAAACCAAACATATACAGTGAAGACTAAACTAAGGTGACTATGGGAGAACTGAAAAATCACAACATTGACTCTGACAATAACTTGGAACTATGACTTTAACTGTGACTTCACTAAGGGAATAACTAAGATAACTGCGACATGACGCGAGGTAAGTAGCACAGATGACGCAACAATGAACAAGGGAGACAGAGGGCTTAAATACACACATGAGGTGATCGGGGAAGTGGAGACACATGAGGACACAGCTGACACACATGAACCTAATGACGGGACGGGGGGAACTAAATACAATGAACAAAGAACACCAACCTCTTTCAGAATATAACAGGAAACACGATACGGCAGACATGACAACACAGGCTTGACAACATAAATCACGCAGACATGAGACATGACAAATTAGACACGCTAACCAACAAGGGAGACTTACCACAGGGGGAGCTGGCACAAAGAGTCTACATGAACAAAGAACTAGGAAACCTAGGAGCTAAAGAAGATTAAATGAACCAAAACATAAACAATGAATATCAAAATGCTATGAAACACAAAAACACTGGGTCAAACGATCCAGGACCGTGACACTTGTAAGATTTAACTATATTCTATTTCCTTTTTCCAAAAATGAAAAATCAAGTTGCAGGATCACTGTGTTTATAAAATCTTTGTAAAGATTTAGTTACGAGATCCAGCACCCATCGTAGAGGCACAGGTAGAATGGGACAATGGAAAAATCATACAAAGTGATCTAAAAATAACAGACAACACAGATATGCACAAGGTGACACCAAATGTGACAATAGATTGATTTAAATCAGATAAGGCCTTTTTTATGGTTCGGCTCTCATAGCTTTTTCATCACCTCTTGTACAATCAGCTCCTTCTCCAGTGAGCCTTTTGTATTCCAATGTTTTGGGCTGCAGCTACTAATTGTGCTCCTTGGTCTGATCTACAGCCTCAGTGAATTTGGCATTGTGATAAATGAACCAGTTCTTCACTCGCTGTCTGTTCTGGTAAGAGTGATGTTCCAGCTTGCAGTACCGTCCACTATAACAGCAACTTGACTAACGAGCCAAAGGATGGTAAACAGGGATGGGAAGGGTAGGGCCTAACTGGGAACTTTCCACTTATAAATCAATATAATTGTTGCACAGATATTGAAACAATAATAATAATGGATTGGATTTATATAGCGCTTTTCAAGGCACCCAAAGTGCTTTACAATGCCACTATTCATTCACTCTCGCATTCACACACTGGTGGAGGCAGCTACAGATGTAGCCACAGCTGCCCTGGGGCAGACTGACAGAAGCGAGGCTGCCATATCGCACCATCAGCCCCTCTGGCCATCACCAGTAGGCGGTAGGGTAAAGTGTCTTGCCCAAGGACACAAGGACCAAAACAGAGAGCCCGGGGATCGAACCGGCAACCTTCCGGTTACAAATACGCTTCCCAACCCCCTGAGCCATGGTCGCCCCACAAAAAAGGCTAAAATTAGTTGGCACACACTTGGACAAATTACTATCAAACGTCTATGGTTAGGTAGGGTCGGCAGCCCCATTGTGACAAAACCCACTGGGGTTAAATACCTGCTACCCAGTTTTTAGAAGAAAAGAAGCCTCTCAAATGAGAGTTGAAACATTTTAATGACCCTAAAAAAACAGCTGCCAGTTGTCTTCCCCCTTCATTGCCTAAATACTAAATCCACGGGTCTACATCCCATGCACTCTCCTTTGGTGCTAAATGCTAAATTTGAGTTAGCTAACAATTTTTAGATGTTAAATAGGCTAACGTTTCTTACACTGAGCTACATCCATAAGGGAAAACTTTTCAAAATGGATCACGGAGATACATCCAAGACCATTGTTCAGTAAACAATAACCTGAAGTTGTAAATAGTTTTCTGGTCGATTAAAAAACTTTCTTTGCGTAGGCACTTTTTCACTGACCCTCCATTATGGTCCCAGTTGTTGTCATTAGCAAAGTATAGCGTTTCTCCTCACCAATATGGAGTAATACACCTCTCTGCTGAGGCCTTATTTTAAAGTCAGTTAGCATACACACAGTCACAAGAACAGTGCTGACACAGCAGAGATGCAGATCAGAGGAAATGTCCTTTGTACCGGTGCGACAATATCAAACCTCATTCATCTTTATTTAGCATCTCCTACATGTGTTTGTGTGTGTAGGAGCCTGTGCACGTTTGTGTGTTTCATATTTTTAGCTTGTGGAGAGGAGAAAGAGTTGGCACAGCTGCTAATGCTAGTGTGTGTGTATAATAATCCAGTTAGCATAACACATTTTTCATTAAGGTAAATGCTAAATCCTGTGGGAGCAATAAGCTCTCTCTTATTAATGTAATATTGTATAGCAGAGGTTGCCTCTCAGCAGGCGGTGAAAAGCACTGAGAGGGGAGAGCTAATTTTTATAGCTGACAGGTAGAAAAAAAACAAATGAAAGCAACGCTACTCTGTGCTGGCTAACAAAAGTTGGTACGTGTAGGTATTATTTTATTCGGATCTTTCTAATGTGTTCACTTCAGCCTGGTGGCTTACTGCTAGCACAGCTTTCTGCTGTTGCTCATCCTAGTCACCCTTCTTCTTCTGTTATTCTTTTCCTGGATGAGAGCTATTTCATTGACAGCAATCTTAAGGGCCTCAAAACAAGCAAGCTTCCTGTTTTATACTATGGTGACGCAGACCAGAGATTTTTCCCCTTGTAGTTAAGTAGTGGTAGAGCCATCCCAAATACCACAGAGTACTCACAACCAGTCTGTAGGTGCATTGCTTCTGAGTGTGTGGATGAAGTGCCCATACTTCTCAGTGTCCTATTGAGGAGGTGGCTTTCACAGGCAGTCAGTAGCAATAGAAAAGTTCCACTTCCACTTCCAATCACCCTTGCTTTTGTGGCTTTAGAGGGTTGAACCAAGCTAGAGAGAGGTGTACACTGTTATATGAATATCTGCCAGCTGGGACTTTAATGGTGTTTCAGCAGAAGAGACAGGTTGCAGCACAACAACAGCTCTGAAAAAGCTAAGGTGGCAGAGGAAAGGTAAGAGGTTCAGTGTATAGTTCATTTCAGAAGGTCTTGGATTCCAAGTTGAAGTGATTGTTGTTGTAGTTGTAATATTTATTAATGATAAAAATATTCAAAGGCAGCATTTAAAAATTTTAAACTCAAAGTCTCTGTCACTCACACCATCTGTTGGTGTTGGTGCTGCTCACGGCAGGCTGAAGGCGAGTTCATGGGTTTCACAGCTGCATGTTTGTTGGCGTTCCTTCACTGTAAATTCTGTCTTCCAAGGTGCAGATGATAATACTGTAAATATATGTTTGCTATGAGTTGTTTACCACAGCTGTTCCATCACATGACAACAACTGCCAAGATTGTTTTTAATGAACACAAGTGCTTATGTTTTATATTGAACCACAAATGACTTCAAACAAATGACTCTGTCTTGCAGTTTGTGGGAAACTTTCCCCACTGATGTAATGTTTAAGCTGCCTCCTACTGTACAATTTGCCACATGGATAATCCTGAAGAAAACACATTTTTTTAACGGTGCCTCTTCAAGTCATACATAATAAAGAGACTCTTAATTGTGCAACATGTGAGATATTCTAAAGGTTACATAGTATATCAGTATGGTTTGTTGCTAAAAGTGTAGAAGGCCTAACATGACATGATGAGCGTGACTAACCAAGGCCTGATATCACCTTTGTAACATCACCTACATGCAGACAGTGCAATGATAATAGGGAATCCATTCTTCATACAGGTGAATGTGGCTAATGCACTAAGCCTGTGTGACCAGCAGAGGCCTCTCTGAGTGAAATCTCATCAGGTGTCTGATTGGGTTTGTCGGGTTCACGTCCCTATGGCACACAGACACTGTTTGCCTGTAATAGCATGCCAAAACATACACAATGGGCACTGACCGTGCAGTGTCTCCTCAGTGCCTGGAGCTTTTAGATGCATCCAGCTGAGTCATCCCGAACTTAGCTTTGTTGTTCACAGTAGTAAATGATTGGATTGTCTGAGTGTAGTGGCACTCAAATCCCATTTTACCCCAACCAGCTGGATTGAACGGGCGCACTGCTTCCTCATTCTGTTCTCTGACGTCATTGCCAGCAGCAGCTTTATCTCGACTGAGAGCAAGTGAAATCTTTGTAATAGACTCTCCACAGATCTTCGGAGAAGAACCAGAGGCAATTCTCACTGAGGTGTATTACAGGTCAATTTCAGTCCTTCTTTCTCCAAAAAAACAGTGTCGGGAAAGTGTGGGTAAAAATGGGGAGAAGAGATTTCTTTTGCACTCACATTCCATGGAAAATGTTTTTTGTCTCTCAGGAGCTGCTGGAGAAAAGATCGATTTGCAATAGAAAAAAATCAACAATCTTCTTTAACAGAATTCTCTGATTAATCCAACACATTTATACAACCAGACACCCGATTGGTCAGGACATTCTTTAGTCCTACACACACGAAGCACTGCGACGTTAAGAAAAGGTCAGATGTTGTATTTATGAGGCAAAGAGTTTAAAAATACTAATTTATGTGTGAATTTAGCCACAGCAGATGACCAGAGGACTGTATGCTTAAGTATGTAGTTATGACTTCTGGCTTCTTTGCAGCTAAGCTAAAGGAATGGATACAAACAGTATCAAGTCATTACAAATTTTTGGTGACAGCAGACGGGTACAGCATGTTGGTCAGCCTAGCAAAGCTGCAGGATGGGGACTGTTGTTATTGCTGACTTTTGTGTTACTATTAGCATTTATTTGATTACTGACTGGTTTTGGTTAAACTTACTCACATAGCAGTGCTGTGCACATATGCACTCATTCTTCTATCACTAATATCCCCCATATTCATACGAGTGTTCTCCTGTTTGTGTTATTCTTCTATATCCTTGTCCTTGATATGTGTCGTGCTGTCCTGCTTTGTTCACAATTAAAAACAACAACAACAACACAAGTTAAGTTGTTTCACAATGTGTCAATTTGACTTAAATTCTAGACAGTAAATAATACATGACAAAGATTGGACAATGAAGTATAAACTAATACAAATAAAGCAAGAATTGCAATGGTAACAGCCCAACTCTCCAAATTAAATAAATATTAATCCTCAAGTTAGGTGAGGAAATGTATTATTGCCTGACTGTTACAGGAACAGTAACTGTAACTTGTAACTGTATCCAAATCCGAGAACAAAATTCAGAAGCCTGATAAAATAAAGGGTTCCTTATTGCTCCATGCACAGATATGCCTCCATATCTTTGATATAGGACAATACAATAAAAGTTTCCACATACTTATGTATAGCATACATGTATGCTATACATAAGTATGTGGAAACTTTCAGTAGTTAATTATATTTAACGCTCCAATGGACAGTAAAGAACTGTGTGCTGTGTGCATTCTGTCTTCACTCTTTAACTGGAAGCACAGGCCAGTTTCTCTCTCTGTGTGTGTGAGAGAGAGAGAGGGAAAAACAGATGTTTGCGATAGTTTAGCATTTGAAGGCATTGTCAGCATTTTAATTATAGATGCTTGGTTTCCAATAAGATGCCACCAAGCAGAAAATCCGTCATCACACTCGTTTTCTTTCTCCTCAGCACGGAAAAGAAAAAACATTTTCAACACCGGAGAGCAAGAACAACACAAAGAGACACAGAAACAGATTAGCAGGGTAAAAGAAGACGGAGCGAGTGAGCGGGATGAAGGCACGGAGGGGACAGAAATTACTGGATAAACATCCAAATAAATAAATAAATCACTAAGATGCTGAGACAATGCTCAAGCTGACTTAAATGCTTAAATGTTCCCTTGAATATAGGCTTCAGTCATTAAAAACACAAGCAGCCCCAGTGAAACCGAGCTAACATGAATCGACTTTGCACAACTCGGTTTCACTGAAATGTTATTGGAACAGAATTCAGGGATTTGCAGATCCTTTCAACACATAATTTAATTCTTAACATCAGAAACAATGTATGCAAAACTTGATCCCAATGATTTCTCTAATACATTTCTTAATGTGCCAAATGCAGTGAGTGACAGGTCTGCAGGCCACTTTCATGCTCTTGTAATGTGCACAGTGTGGACTGGCACTATCCAAGCAGGGCCTTCTCTAAAGAATCACATATAGCTGTTGTGAGTATAATTCAGCATTAGTGGTTCCAGTGTATACCCTACCAGTGCTATGTACACTAATTCTCCTCATACCATCACAGATGCTGGCTTTTGAACACAGTGTTGATAACATGCTGTTTGGCCCCACTCCTGTTCAGCCTGGAGGAACCTACGTCTGTGATTACTGAAGATAGCAGACAGGTAACAGGACAGATTCAAAAAGCCTGGGCACAGAAATCTTTTTGTTTTTTATTTTTATTTAAATCGAAGAGTTTAAAATTGCACTTGTGGATTAAACGATGAACTGTGTTTACTGACAATGCTGTGCAGAAGTTTTCCTGAGCCCACGCACAGTCGTGTTTGCTTAAAAACGGAGACGCCTGAAAGCCTGAAGATCATAGTGCACAGATTTCTCTGGATTCTCCACATATATTAATATCATGTACAGTAGATGATAAAATCTCTAAAATCTTTGGCAACAAGCAGAAAAATGATCTTTGATTCAGAAAAACTGAATCTTTTTACGGGTGGTCTCTTATCCAGTCATTTTAGTGGTAAAACTAAAATAAAAACTAGATATGAAAAATTATTTAAAATAAAAAAAGAACACTAACTGAACCAATTCTGTCAAAAACTAGTTCAAATAAAATACAATTATAGAGGAATTATCATTAATTCTAACATCTGTTAGTTAGAACTGTTAAACTCTTTAAAATGTGCATGCTCAAGTTTGGAGTTGTGACTCCAGGAAGGACTTTTAGGACTGACTGGCACAGCTGAGTGCTGAGGGGGGGTTTATGTGCCGTTTTGCCCCTGTGAGTTCGTGCTGCTGCTGCTGCAATGGGCCAAATGAGCAACGCCAACAAACCATCCTGTTGCTTTGAGAACACCAGCATGAATCTGTTTTAAACATTCTCACTTTATGCACGCCTCACAGTATGAAAACCTACACTAGCATAACCTTTACCATCATTCTTTTCAAACAGTCCCTTTCACAGAGTATGAGGCTTGGTATGAGATTAGAAAACAGGAAGATCCCCCCAAAATCAATTAGTATGTCCAACTAAAACCAAATGACATATCAGTCAGCAGAACAAAAGGCAAAAAAATAAAAATAAATATTGCCTGTCTCTTACAGACTCCACATGGATGCTTAAGCAAGCCATTTGGTAATTGGAGCACAGATGGTGTGTAACTGAGGTACTAGTCCATCAACCAGCCTGGGAGGACACGTGCCTTAAACAAATTCAGTCTGCAGCCAGGTTGACTGGAGTTTAATTTGGCACCTCACAGAGAGAATCCAGCTCTCTAACTTGTTTCCAACAAGCAAACCTAAGGCTCATCACCGGTAAAGCTCAACAAATCACACTCTGCTCCAAGACACACTTTTCCTCACATAGAGTGTGTCATTTTTTTCTACACGTCAAAACAACCTTCTCTGTTCTTTTCAGGGTACCCACATCCACACCCACATCCACACGCTGATCCTGTCCTATTTTCCAGCTCTGACGGTGGTCCACACTCCGGGGAGCCAGCGTTTTATTTCAGGCTTGCTCCCAGGATTGGCACCTTCCAGCTACTGTACCATGCTTCTGCTCTTGTCAGGTGTTAGCTTGTCTTTTTCAATTGGCTTGTAGCTGCCACAGTATAACTAGGAGAAACTTCTTGTGGAGGTAGAAAACATCCCAACATCTACAAGCTGTACGGCAATTACATAAAAGCAGACTTTTTTCTGGTGAGGCATATCGCTGGAGAAACCGAGGAAGTGAATCTGAAGCAACTTGAATTCATGCTAGTTTTCTATATTTGCAGATTATCTCATTTTAACCCCCACATGCAAACAACACTGGTGTTTTCATTCATACTGTCTAATTAGAGGTCTTCTTAGGGTGCGTGGGTGGGTACAAACTGACCCCTTCTTAATTAATATTTTTTCACAGCTGACAAGAAGAGCAGCTGGTTGTATTAAGATGGCCACATTCCATTTATACAAACTCATTCCTTAGTCCTGCAGTCTGCCTACTTGCTTCCCTGCAGTGGAAATAAATTAAAAGATTTGTTTCACCCATGGTTTTAATGTTATGACGAGTCCAAATGTCTGCTGTCAAACACTTTATGTTGTTGTATTGTCTATATTTATCTATAGTTAGAAAATTTAATAGAAAAATCTGAATACAGAAGCCAGGAAGGACAGCTCCCTTCAAAGTAACTGCTTATGGCTGTACGTGGCAAAAGACCAGGCACATCTGTGCTGCACCAAAGGTGAAGGAGAAGTGAAGTCACGTTTGCCTTCCTTGTCAATTTGTGTCTGCGGCTTCAGGCTAAAGATATAAAGCAGCATGAAGTAGGTCCTTTGTTTTATCAAAGGAGGAGGGGTCGCTTTCACCAAAGAAGCACAAATGCATAGAAAAGAGTCGACGCCACCGGCATCGTAATAAAATGTCATCTTCTTCCTCACCTCGAGCCTCTTCCTCAGTTGAAGACATGCATATACTGTTTCCTGGCTGTTTTGAGCCATGTCTGCTTCTTATTAATAATTAGTCTTCTTACTGCATACTGTATACCTCCTACTTTACATTCCTCAATTCAATTCAATTCAATTTTATTTATGTAGCGCCAAATCACAACAACAGTTGCCTCAAGGTGCTTTATACATATGTATATCCTCACCTGCCATATCATCTTTTACCAGCATTTTGATATCATACATGACCTTTAATGACCTCCTGCTCCTCATTTGGGTAGTTTAACATGGTGACTGATCTGCTATGTATGAACATCATGTTTCTTGGATTAAACGTGTTTATTCCTCCTCCTGGTGTCCTGTGTTCCTGAGTCTTCTCTCTCTCTGGAAAAACAATCCAGCTGAATGTCTGATGTATGAAGTTTGGGCTGTTTTTTCCTTCACAACATGGGTAAAGCAGTTTGCATTACTTGGCTGTGTTTCTTGAGCTTCTAATGCTGGTGTGCTGCATTCAGTCTTGATACTTGAATCATTCCTACATAGGAAGTTCAATGAAATGAAGTAAAATATGAACAGTTTCTGAAGCATTTCTTAAAAAACAATGAGCTTTTCTATATTTACAGTACAAATGTTTGCAGTATAAATGCACACCTTGCTCACTGCTGCCATGCTCGGTATACCTACTTACATTAAGTATAATAGGAATGTAATGTTGTTTTTGCTTTGTAAATGGTCCTCCCACACCTTCATTGTTTCTGTCTTTCATGCACAGGGTTAACCAGTGGTTCTCAAACTGTTTACATCATTCCCCAAACAATGACAGAAAAGCTGAGCTGCAACTTTATTTAGATAATAAACTCATTCACAATGAATCCTTCAGTAATTTTTGTTTTAAACAAACAAATTTCATCCCAAACAACTATTTGTAACTTTTGTCACTAGACTGCTTCATCAGTCTGCACTTCTTCAAAAAAGCAACAAGTTAAACAGAATGTGAACTTTGCCAAACGTGGAAAAATAAAATTCATTCTTAGTCTTATAAAAAAAAAAAGAAATCCAGAAACTTGTGAACAGAGATGAAAAATATATAATTTAGTGAGAGTTTAATATTATTCACTCTTAGTGGCTGCAGTGAGCCTGTTTTTGACTGCAGAGCTGTGGTGGGGTGTGGTCTATGTCCTGGCTGCGGGGGAGAGGTGCCTGAGCGACATCTGCAATCATGCCTCGCCGACTTAAAACAGAATGAAGTAGGTCCTGTTGTTGTTGATGTGTGCAGGCTGTAGCAGATGTGCATATTATTAACCTGACTGCTGTGAATTTCTTTTTGTCCCACCGTAAAAGTGATCCCGATGTTAAACATTAGTTCCACGTGACTTTTCTGCCAGGTAACTTGTGCCCCACCTATCAGATCTAATCCCTTTGAGAGTCACTGGGTTAACCTAACTTTGAATCTGTCACATTGGTTGGGGTGCAGCCTTATCGTCATATAACTCAAATGCATTCACCGGATGATTGTGGATTTCTTGTGCTTTGAATTTGCTGAATGAAACATACGTGTAGATCTTTAAAAGTCCCAAATGAGAATAACCTGTAACTGTAATAGTAGTACCGGCTGTGGATAGGAAGGTGGCATTAAAAGCAGTAGAATGCCCCTTTAAGAGGATCATCATGCAGTAAGCATTTTGTTTATTTCACTATTTTGTTCTAAGGCCAACCAGGACTATATTCTCCAGTCACAGTCTTTACGGGCTCTGGCTTTAAACAGTGTGGCTTCCTGTCAGGGAGGTCGGGAGTGTGCGCTGGTATTCAGGGATTCAGTGTTTTGCTGAAGGACACCACAACAAAGTGGATGTCTGCTGACAAGTGTGCTGAATGTGGATTTATTTTATATCTTTTATTAATCACACTTGCTGCCTCTTTTGTTCCTTTGTGAGCAGATTGGTGGCACACCTGTTTGTTAAAGGCACTCTGTAAATACTCTTGGCTGGACTTGCCTTGAAAGATGGACTTTGCAAATAAACAGAGTGACGCTGATGTCTGCAGACCCTTGAGGATCAATTGTACCTTGGGGCAACTTGTTGCCATGGAAACTCTTTCCTCATTATAAAGGACCAGCAAAGGTTACAGCAATCTTAGAGGAAGGTGGAGAGAACGAGAGAATGCGACCAGAAAAAGGAGTGTGTGAGAGAAGTAAGCCAGCTGGTCTAAAACAGAACCGAAACAGGTTTTACACACTTTTAACTGTACATATATACGACTCTCACAATATTTTTTGATGATGATGGTGATGAAAGCTGATCTTCTAAGTCTTCCAGAAAAAATTACAAAAAACCCTTCGACACAAAACAGATTCTAGGTCTGAGCTCAATAAACTGACTCAGGGGGTCACTGCTACGAGATAAATTAACTGTTGCATGAAGACGATGTGTTTCTACATCAAATGTCAAACAGAGGATGTTTTTTTCTGGACCTCCAGGTCCAAGTTGCTAACAGCACAACCACATAACAGCCATCACTGCACTGCAATGTGGGGAAAATGTATTGGATCCCCTGCTGAATTTCTTAGATTGTTAATGGCGAGAGACAGAATATCAACCAAAAATCCAATAAAGTCATAAGTAGTTTTGCATGTCATTGACTCAATCCCCAATTAAAACATGACTTAGTATGTGGTGGAGAAACGCTTGTTGGCTGTCACATTGGTAAGACATGCCTCGTAGTTTGTCACCAGGTTTGTACACATCTCAGGAGAGATTTTGGCCACTTGCAGAAAAACTAAATCCTTCAGTTTCTAGGTTGAACTTAGAGCTTCAGCTCCTTCCACAGATTTTCCACAGCACTGATGTTGGGAGGGTGGCTGGCCTCTCCCTTAGAGAGAGGTTCGGCCCTCTAGGAGGGGCTCAGAGTAGAGCCGCTGCTCCTCCACATCGAAAGGAGCCAGCTGAGGTGGTTCGGGCATCTGACAAGAATGCCTCCTGGGCTCCTCCTGGGTGAGGTGTTCCTGGCATGCCCCACCAGGAGGAGGCCCCGGGGCAGACCCAGGACACGCTGGACAGATTATATCTCTCGGCTGGCCTGGGAACGCCTTGGTGTTCCCCTGGACAAGCTGGAGGAGGTGGCTGGGGAGAGGGAGGTCTGGGCCTCTCTGCTTAGGCTGCTGCCCCCGCGACCCGGCCCCGGATAAGCGGAAGAAGATTCAATTCAATTCAATTCAATTTTATTTATATAGCGCCAAATCACAACAAAAGTCGCCTCAAGGCGCTTCATAGATACAGAGAAAAACCCAACAATCATATGACCCCCTATGAGCAAGCACTTTGGCGACAGTGGGAAGGAAAAACTCCCTTTTAACAGGAAGAAACCTCCGGCAGAACCAGGCTCAGGGAGGGGCGGCCATCTGCTGCGACCGGTTGGGGTGAGAGAAGATGGATGGATGGAGACTAGCTTGGCCGATCCATGACCTTAGCCACTCCTTTGTTGCCTCATCTTCAACCCATCTTTAGTGTTCTTGCCGAGCAGACACAAAGCATAAAGTTTCCACCTCTGTGCTTGACTGTGGAAATGGTGTTCTTTTCGTATTTCTCTTCCTGCAAACACAGCAGGCCAAGTTGATGCCAAAGAAGTTGATTTTGGTTTCATCTGACCACAGCAATCCTTTAGATGTTCACGGGCAAACGAAAGACGGGCCTGTACAAATTAAGGCAGATGATCAAATTATTATTTCCTACACTACGTATATTTTGCATGATAAATTACAATTCACGAATAAATTAGCACACCTAAAAATCAGCATTAACTGTAACTGCAGCTGTTACATTGCCTGCTATTTAGAGCTTTGATTGAGCCAAACACTTAAATGAGTTCTTAAGCACAGACCTCTATATCATCTGCCAGAAGGTAGGGTAACTCATCATATTGCAAGTGGAGGATATAAATGGGATTGTACAGAATAACACACACTGCTATATCTATCCATAAAGGGATTGAGGACTATGATGTGCTTCCTGGCCTGTGATTTTCATGGCTGTCTGCACTTTAATTTCACTGTGACTGAGAGATTTCCATATTGCGCTCTTATTCCCTTTACATTTAAAATGAAGAGGTTGGGCTCACACCATGCCACAAACTCCTGTATTTCAGAACAGTAAACAGTTATATCCTCTTTCTTGTGAAGCAAACTTAAAATGGCAGTATCATCTGAGTATTTAAAAATATAATTCTGCTGAGAATTGATTTTTTACAAAGTGTGAAACGGAGTAGTGAACTGACACAGTCTTGATGAGCACCTTTCAGCTGGGACAGTGTTATTGACTTCAGCTTCTTGAGTTCTGCTGGTTAAAAAGTGACTGCTTTCCAAGTTTGGCTATTTAACGTCTACTATTTATGGCTGCCATGAAATATCTGCCTCAGTAACAGCGGTTGTGTACTGAGCTAAAATGGCTACACCCAATAATCTGCCTGAATGCATCCTGTGTAGACAAAGTATTTGAACTCATCTTCATTTTCCAAATGTTTAGAAATAAGTGAACGGAAATCCTCAAACACTCCCTAAATAATCTCGTTTGCAGACTTTTTTCTAAACAAAACACAAAGGAAACGCAGCTCAATTTGAGGCAACACAGTGTCTGAGAGTAGAGCAGCTGGATGCAGCATATCCATCCATCTGTCAAAGTGACAACATTTTGTTATTCAGACATACGTCACTACATTTAACTACGGTATTGCTGAGTGATTATTAAGCACCATGAGGGATCGAGTGACATATAAGGCAGGAGATAGAGGAGACAGTGGTTTCAAAGTGTCGGTTGGGCCTCAATAAAGAGACACGCTGTGTTCCAGACATCTCGGAATTCCAAGTTCAGAACTAGACAGTGACATCACCCTAGAGTTCCTGGAACCAGTGCGCCCCAGAAGAAGTTGAGGAAAAACAAGATTTGTTTTGGTTCTTACCAGGTGGAGCTATTCAGGTATCACTAAAAATAGCATAATACTTGCTGTTTGCACTAAAAAACCCTCTGCAGCACATTGTTGACATGAAACAGTAGATGTATAAAAGCTCATTTACATCACGGAGCCCTGCTCATAGACTGACATAGATCTGTCTGTGAAGTTGGATTTAAGAAATAAATGCTTAAAGCTAAACTTTATATAACATGTTTAGCTCAATCTTCTGTCAGTACACAAACTTCACTGGGATGGTTAGTTGGTTGCAGCCAATAGACTTACATTATTTTATATTAGCTAACTTGTAACAGAAACAATGACTTTTAAATAGCACTAAAACTAAAAATCATTTAAGGAGGTCACGTTTGTGCTGCAATGTTGCGTTTTATGTTAAGAAATCAAGGATATACTGTCATTCATAAGTAGTCATCATATTATTCATATATTCCTCATTCATAAAGTGCTTTACAAACCTGAACATTATAGCTAACAGGTGGATTTTCCCGTTTCAGTGAAAACTGACAGCATATCCTTGATTTCTTAATATCAAACTCATCGTTGCTGCCAGGGGCATCACAACAATGATCCCCTTAAACTGATTTTCAGTTTTACTAACTGTAATCAGATTGTGTAAAATGTGTTACTAAAAAGTTTTATTTCCCCTGCATTATCTTCATAATTGGCCCTGTAGTCACAAACAATAAAATATATTATTCACACCATGATTGTTGCAACTCCCCCAGTCTGCCATGAATAAAAAGCCACTCTCGCACCTGGAGCTGGTTCAGAATTCAGCAGATGAGCTTAGTTGTGTTGGAAGACTGCATCACGTCGCCTCAGTCTCGGCTCCTTACTGATGGCTGGCTGACTTCAGATTTGAGGGTTGGCTCCAAACTGCATAGCAGAAAGGCTGACCCATGTGAGCTAGCTCCAAAGCTGAGACTTAAATGTAAAGGTGAATTTCATGTTGCCAGCATGACCCCTGGGTTTTGGAACGACCTGCCTGGGGAGATAAAGAGGAAAAGCATAATAGGTCTCCTTTATTTATGGGAATTCTGTACGAGACAGATACAGGATGCACATTTCTCTCTGTAGAATGCAGCTATTTTTCATAAATGAGTTAGTATTTTATTTTGTTCTTGAAGAAATACAACACAAAATCTTATGAAGGGCCCATAAAAATGCATTTACGCTGCAAGCAACATGTCCTTTCAACTCCTGCAGAGGTGGGAGAGTGAGCTGTCTCTACACAGCTCCACAAAGCCAAACCTGAATATCATTTGTCGGTCTTAAAGGAGAGCTAAGCTCTGAGCCCGGGTCTCCACAAGGCAAAACAGCCCGAGCAGAACCAAATTTATTCAGCCTGAATGAATGCGCTGTGCAAATGGCACAAGTTAAAAAAAAGAAAAACATTCCCTCACCTTTCTGCAAGAGTTACCCTGTAATCACTGGGGCAAGTAGAGCTGGAAATCATTTACGGATTTCTTCAAAGTGCAAGGTGTAAAAAAAAAGGATGCAGCGAGTGAAATGCTGGCAGGCAGACGAGGGAAACCTGCTGTCGCTCCATTAATCTGGACTCGGATCTGGTGAATCTTAGCCGATACAGACTGCATAACCATGATAAAACTATCAAATGTGTTGGGAAGTCAACAAGCTCATAGATTCCAGAGATTTCTTGTTTAATTATATTATTTCCTTCTTCATCTGTTGTGCTACACAAAGCAATGAACACGGGGGAAAATATGATCAATTCAGGTTTGGAATCAGTGGGGAGCTTTCTGTTTATGCCTGCTAATTTGTGTCTACAAGATAGCAGCGTTAACAGCTGAAAACACAACTTTATGAATCAAAGAAAGCTCTTTGTCTGCAGCTGCACGGCCATATAGGAAACCGCATGTGGGATTAATTGGGACTTTTCAGCTTGGCTAACAGTCCAGTTTGCCTCTTTTGACACAAAAATATAAATAACTTCAACAAAAACCCCAACTTGTACAATTTCGGTTGTTAACAGAGAGTGCACAGACAAAATACCTGATTTACAGCTGCGTGTGAGCGATTCTATTTTCGTCACCTCGCAGGGATAGTCTCAGCTGATTTCCTTAACATCATCGAGCACTTTACGCAGTGACTTCATTACTCACAGCACCAAAGCAGAGGCTGTCTAAGTTGTGTAAATGGTGTAAAGTTGTGTGTGCACACTCGTAAGCGAACATAATGTCGGGGAGTCTGCAGGCATTAATTTCTGCAGGCATGTGTTTACTTATCTGACGTGCTGCAATCAGACAAAATGAAACACAAGGAGACAGATAATGGGACATTTAATTTACAAAATTACATGACTATGAGTGCGAGCATGTGTGTGTGTGTGTGTGTGTGTGTGTGAGTGAGTTCTTCTGTGATTGTTGCAAGTGGGTAGCAGCGGGGTCATTATATTGTGGAAAACATCTGCGTTGCTGTGCTTTTATTAAAAAAAAGTAATGTCCAATTATAATAACCAGTGTAGACACATGCAGAGCAGTGCACGTACACACTGCCATACAACAGAATGCACATTTGTTGTGGCTCTAATTACAGTTAGTGAGAGACGACGGCTATGGAGGAACTTCTTAATGTGGCACTTCCAGTTCATTTCTCCTCCAACAAATCAGCATCTAAATACATCTGTGGTAGTCGCTGTGAGGATTTAAAAGCCCTTTAATGGGGCACACAGAATGCACTTTGACAATGCTGTAGTGAGGTTCACAAGGCCCAAATGAAACACTGTTGGAAAAAAGAGGATTAAAGGGGGCCAATTATTTATTTTCCTTCACCCCAACCCATGGCTGCCCCTCCCTGAGCCTTGTTCTTCCAGTTTAAAGAGAGTTTTCCCTCCCACAGTGCTTGCTCATAGGAAGTTGTCTGATTGTTGGGATTTCTCTGTGTTATTGTAGGGTCTTTACCTTACAATAAAAAGCAGCTTGAGGTGACTGTACATTTGGTGGTATATAAATAAAATAAAACTGAATTGAATAACCCCAAGTTTTTGTTCCTTGATCCTGCTGAAGTAGCTTTGCATGATGTATAGATTCAAAGAATCCTTATTTTTCTTCGAGGCGTTTGGCTCGCCACATCTGTCTAAAACAAGTTTTTTAAGTTAACTCTCTTCTGATTCATGGTCTCTGTTAAATTCTGTTAACAGGGGCCTCAAACTTTGTGTAGGTGATGACCCCTCTCATTGTTATCATAAAGAGCCAAACATGTTAAAATTCAAATTCAAATTCAAATTTTATTTGTCACATACACAGTCATACACAGTACGATATGCAGTGAAATGCTTACACAACTGCTCGTGACCTAAAGAAAAATGAAAAGGCTATGAATAAGATAGGAAATAAATATGAAAATTAAAAAGGGTCAATTTAACTAGGAAGGAATAAAATAAAATAAAATATAAAAAATGAAATAACTGTACAACACAAATTAGAATGAAGGGTAAATTTAACTGGGAAAGAATAAGATAAAATATATAAATTAAAGTTGAAAATAAAATAACTGTACAACAAAATACACAATACACAGTATAGAAATATATAAGAATGTATGAAGAAATATAAACATATATATACACAATAACAGCAGCTGTACAGTATTAAATGGAAATGAAGAAATATAATGTCCATGTTGTGCAATCCACATTTGTAAGTGTCTTAACATGGACATGGACATGTTAAATATGAACATGCATCACTGTGAAAGTATATGCAGGGAAAAAAGATGAGCATAATATGTAGTATTTATTTTGCAGAGCGCTTATTGAAATCCAACCTGTGCAATCAATAATGACTCAAGCAACAAATACACATCTATTTGTTTATATTTTTATACTGTTTATACTGTATTTATTTATTAGAAACTTTTTTGTTATATCTCTTGTGTTTTTGTGAACAGATCGATTGCTTTCTTTGTACTGTTGTGCTTCTGGCATAATGACAATAAAAGATTTTGATTAACACATGTTGATTTGGTCCAGGTCTCACGATAGGACACATTCATTTACTGGCAATGTTTTTGAAGTGTAGCTGCAAAGAGCCCCATTCATTATGAATTATTTCATGAGCACATCCTGTAAAACCTGAAGCCTGGAGAGTGGCAGTTCTTGAGTACTTCAAGGTTATTTGTTGGGGCTAACTATGGCGGCATGTATTTCATGTGACTGTTGAATGCTTTCACTGTGAAGCAAAAATGCTCAAGCATTGAGTTTACAGTAGAACGATCATGAATGTAGCTTAGGAGGGCAAACAATGAAAAGGCAGGCTTATATCAAAAAAGAAAAACACACTTAATTAGTTTTCTTTTCTATCCCTTATGGTAAAGCTCGACAGTATGCATAGACATATTAAAACTGCTTACACTAATCTTAGGGAGAACGCTGGGATTCATGGATTACATGAAAATGAGTTCTTTCTAATGGTGATTAGATTAAGATCAGGTCACATGACCAAAAACTACTGTTCTGGCTACAGTTGATTTCACATTGACACATTTCTCTTTTGTTCTGTTTCTAGTACCCATCCATCCATCCATGAATGCAGCCCTTCCTTCCACCTCTGTCCTCTACTTTGCCTGCTTGTCACTCCATCCATCTCCCTTTTCTTCACCCCTCCCCGAGCCTCTCTCTGCTTTCTCATGAAAATCCAATTAGTCGGGGCTGACTCCTTACTCTGCAGGAGAAGAAAGCGATGGCAGAGACGAAGGGATGGGAAGCGCTGCTGGAAGAAACCCTTAACCAGAATTTTCTCAACCTTAGCTCGTCTCCCCCGCAGTTTGTCCTCCGAGAATAGAGAAAGTGGAGACATGGAGGCTAAAAACAAAAAAAAAAAAAAAAGGAGGAGAGGCTACAGACAGAATCCCCCCGCCTATAATTTTGCTTCTTCGTTTTCTTTGAATGGATCATGCAACACTGGCACTTTGAAGCGGAAATGAATTAGAAAATAGAAAGCATCGGTAAATAATAGACTGTTTACTTGTGGAACAAGAACAAGATGGCAGTCTGAGTCAGTTTAAAGCTGAAAAGCTAAATGTCACTGTTGCATTTCATCCACTTTAATTATTTTTTATTAGAGAAAAGACTTCTTTTTTATTCCTAAAGTCCCTTTTTGGTTATAAAGAAACAGTCATATACACAAAACCACACACACAAAATGCCTTTTCCCTTTAGCATTACAGTAATTGTCCATAAACTGTATATAAATGATGGACATAATTAACCAAAAAATGATGTCTTGTTGGATAAGTCCTGTTTTGAAGCTTCAAGTTGTGCATTTCTGTTGCTTTCTGTGTTAAAACTAAACATCGTGTTGGATCTGACAAGGCCCACTGCTCATTGGATAACAGCTTACCAGGCACAAGTCATTAACAAGTGAGCATACTGTTCTTAATCCTCCTTTTTGACTATAATGGAGAACATAATTTACAAAATGGATTTTATGTTGCAATCATTATGATTTGAAATGAGACACTCTGTAAAATCATCACGGAGGTGTTTATCGATGTTAAACGTTGTTTTTTGGTAGACTTTTATACAATCAGAGATGACAGGAGTCACCCTCTGGTGGCCAATAAGAAAATTACACATTGATTTATGCTAACACATGAAAAAGGAGGATGTCATCAAGCCTCCAACCCACTGCACACATAGTGTCACAGCTTTGCTAATCTCACATGACGGGAAACAATACACAAACATTAACTACCAACAGCACAAACAATTCTTTATGATGGAGAGTTTAATAGTTTTACTAAATTCTCAGTGCACTGCGGGTGCAAATCTGGGACTGCTTAGACATTCCTA
This sequence comes from Perissodus microlepis, assembly GCF_051167445.1. Taxonomy (NCBI): domain Eukaryota; kingdom Metazoa; phylum Chordata; class Actinopteri; order Cichliformes; family Cichlidae; genus Perissodus; species Perissodus microlepis. The sequence continues at coordinate 1,571,075 of NC_140462.1, read as the reverse complement.
CATAGGATTAACAACGTCAGGCAGCTTCAGGTCTGTTATAGAAGCTGTTTCAGTGGATCCAAATACACTGTCAATACACTGCAAAAAATTCAAAATCTTGTACCAATCTTGTAATCTTGAACCAAGTATATTTGTCTTATATCTAGTCAAAATAATCTCGGCAAACTTAAAATAAGAGACAATCAGCTACAGAGTAACATTTCGGTAAGATATAGGAACTTTTTTTTAGACAGTGCATCTTGAAACTTGTTCCATTGGCAGATTTTTTTTCCGGTTAAAACAAGATAGTTTTGCTTGAAATAAGTGAAAAAAATCTGCCAATGGAACAAGTGAAACTACAGTGGATCAAACCTCTCAGCTTGCTAACAATGTTTCAATTATCAGCGTTTGGACAGGAAGGTTCTTAGTTTGTGTCAATCACAGCTCTGTGATTTGTTTTCTCTTTTGAGACTGCCTCAGTAAGGAGTTGGATGAACTAATGACACCAAATCATTGAGGCATTTCTTTAGCGACCCCACAGTACAGCCATGTGATTTTAAACCATAGTCAGTAAAGGTTTTTCTAACCACTACCACTGTTGATGTTTCACAACTCATAAATAATCCAGTAGAATATACACGGCAACTTCGCTAAAGCCCATTAATGAACTCGTATGTATGAGTATGGTTGTCATTGTCTCATTGAGTATTCCTTTTTGATGTGGTAATGTACAACTAAATACACGACTGGATATTTGAAGAAATGGATGTTCAGCTTGAAACAGAAAAGCTACGTTACATAGCTAGGTTTTAGCTTTATGAAGAACACGAGTGTGTTATTTTCATGTTTTGGCTAAAATGTAAACTGTAGGTTAAATTAAAACCAAAGCAAAGCAAACATAAAACAAACTTCAGGTATACTTTATGAGGTGTTGATGTTCAAATGTTTGAGGTGCTCTGAGTTCAATATATATAAACAACTCAAGTGAACACCAGGACATAATGATGGTGATATAGTGAAATCAAAGGACCCTTCCAGCACTGTAATTGTAGCAATTTGAAACAGAAAGTACACGGGAATGAAAGCACTGAAACCCGAGTGTGTGGAAAACAACACCTTCCTTATTTGACAGTAATTGTCAATACAGAGAGGAGAGACACCATCCAGATTGTTCAGGTTTCCTTGAAAGTGCAGTCACGTGTCCCTCAGTTCAGAAACAACACATACAAACTGATACAGGGAGGCTTTCTGGCTCGTGTCCATCGCTGGTGCTGAGCAATCATTACTGCCTCGTTTGTGTACTGCACTTTCTTGAGATTACATGTCAGCCACAGCATACAATTCCTAAATATTCATGATCTTCGACTGTTTATGCTTGTTTCACCCGCAGAGGTATCGAACCATGAAAGCTCAATATTTCAGAACTTCAGTCTGGCCTGAAAGACCTTCATACAAGCTGCATTTTCTCCTTTGAATAGAACTTCCAAACACTGTGGGTTTTCTCATCCACCAGCGCATGTTGATCCTTCACATTTGCCAACAGATCGTCACTATGAGCAGACTGTTTTTCACACAAGATAATACAGCATCGACATTACTGCTATTATATGTGAACATGTCTGTTTTTTGTATATTTGTTTGTACTAATTAATTCTCTTTTCTTAGTTCTAGGTTGGTGCGACACATTATAATACAATGCAACAACACTTTGGGGCACAAAATTGACAAAATTAGTGACAACAAATCCAAATAAAAGGTGGCTTTTGTAAAACTGAAACACTGAAGCTAAAGGTGGTGTGAGGTTGAGGACATTTGCTGGCTAATTTCATACATCAATGTCACTTTGATATAAATTTTCCACCTTCAATGCTAAGATCTTAATGAAACAACACGTATACATATAATTATTTTTCAGTCTTTTAAAAAAATCTCACTCCATTAGAAGTATGCTGTAAATCAGTGCAGTGACTTTTACAGAAAGTAAAACATTCAAGTTATATTAATTAAGTTTTCGCTAAACGCTTATCACACTAAACTCCTAAACTTACATGTTGGCCAAGTGGATTATTGACAGAAAACTTACATGTTAACATAAAATACAGAGTAAATTGCTCATTTAGTTGCTAACAACCATGTGTATGTGTAGCATGTGTATAATACATGCAGATCATGGCTGACCTTTGACATTTGTCTTTTTACAAAAAAGTACAGATTTATCTACAAATTATGCTTTTTATTTGTTTTTGCTTTTTAATGTCTCTGTAAAGCACTTTGAATCACCTCGCTGTTGAATTGTGCTATATAAATAAACTTGCCTTGCATTACAATGTGCAAATGTTCAGCATCTGATGATGGGACATGTACATGCTGGAAACTATAGAGTCAAGTGACTTATACCCAAGCTAGAGTCCAGAGGGGCTACAAGACGGCACTAATTTACAAGATAGACAGAATGAGGTAATATGATAAACTTTATAGGCTACACTAAGGACAGAAATTGCTATCATTCAGTATTGCTGTATTTCATGTCTATTTTCAGATTTCACTGGGCAAGCACTGTTTTGCCTTGCTTGTATGGGCTCAAAATGTGGTCATAAATATTTTGTATTATTATTTTGTATATTTTTTGAACTGCAGGTCCTTGAAGGGTGATACAGTTTGAAGCTGGAGGATCTCTATATAAATATCCGATAGCAGCTAGGTCCCCTAACTTTCAGCAGCTGTTGAAAGGATAAAGTTGTGCTATATCAGTGGTTAGAAACACCATTATTACTTTAGGATTAGTTTAACACAAAGTCAGGGCTGACCCGGGACCATTGCTGTGAGTCACAGTGCGCAGCATAAAAGTCCTTTCACATCAGACGCAGGATGTGCTGCTAATGCTAACTGCTAACTAAAAGCAAAGGATCCAGAATTTGTTGTGCTGGCTGCTGGGCTCTGTGGGTTTTTGCAGCAGCTCTACCTGTACTAGTCGCACCTGCTCCTTGTCTTTTCTATCTCTGACTTTATGTCCTCTACAAGAGTTTCTGTTTTTTTTGCTAGTTCTTCAAATGTTCAATAAAAACATGTATGCTAATTCATAACGAAGAAAGCTTTGTAATGAAGACTGTCATTTCCAAAACACTGCCCCCCCCCCCGTGGTCCGCAGCGCTGTTGAAAAGGCTGTGGAAGTGCCTGTATTAAACATGTAGTCCTGTGACACAAAAATCACCAAACTCGGACGACCACAGACTGTTTTCCTTCGTGGTGATGAAGGAAAACGCTGGGTTGGCATGTAAAAGGGCATTTATTCCCTTCAAGGACCTGCAGTTCAAAAAAGCGCCCCTCCGACAGCCAAACCCATCTGTTCTCTGATTGGATTGTTACATTTGTGATTGACATGACATTGACCAATCAGATGAAAGGAAGAAAAACAGGGTCAAAATTCGTACTTGTAACTTGCAGGTTTTTTTTGGCTAAGTCCACACACAAATCTTTTTTACGCACACACAAATCTTTTTTACACATACAAATCTTTTTTACGCACGCACAAATCGTTTTTACACATACAAACCTTTTTTACGCACACACAAACCTTTTTTACACATACAAACCTTTTTTACGCACACACAAATCTTTTTTACACATACAAATCTTTTTTACACATACAAACCTTTTTTACGCACGCACAAATCTTTTTTACACACACAAATCTTTTTTACGCACGCACAAATCTTTTTTACACATACAAATCTTTTTTACGCACGCACAAATCTTTTTTACACATACAAACCTTTTTTACGCACACACAAATCTTTTTTACACATACAAATCTTTTTTACGCACGCACAAATCGTTTTTACACATACAAACCTTTTTTACGCACACACAAATCTTTTTTACGCACACACAAATCTTTTTTACACATACAAACCTTTTTTACGCACACACAAATCTTTTTTACACATACAAACCTTTTTTACGCACGCACAAATCTTTTTTACACATACAAACCTTTTTTACGCACACACAAATCTTTTTTACGCACACACAAATCTTTTTTACACATACAAACCTTTTTTACGCACACACAAATCTTTTTTACACATACAAATCTTTTTTACGCACGCACAAATCTTTTTTACACATACAAATCTTTTTTACGCACGCACAAATCTTTTTTACACATACAAATCTTTTTTACGCACGCACAAATCGTTTTTACACATACAAACCTTTTTTACGCACACACAAATCTTTTTTACACATACAAATCTTTTTTACGCACACACAAATCTTTTTTACGCACACACAAATCTTTTTTACGCACACACAAATCTTTTTTACACATACAAACCTTTTTTACGCACACACAAATCTTTTTTACACATACAAATCTTTTTTACGCACGCACAAATCGTTTTTACACATACAAACCTTTTTTACGCACACACAAATCTTTTTTACGCACACACAAATCGTTTTTACACATACAAACCTTTTTTACGCACACACAAATCTTTTTTACACATACAAATCTTTTTTACGCACGCACAAATCTTTTTTACACATACAAATCTTTTTTACGCATGCACAAATCTTTTTTACACATACAAATCTTTTTTACGCACGCACAAATCTTTTTTACACATACAAATCTTTTTTACGCACGCACAAATCGTTTTTACACATACAAACCTTTTTTACGCACACACAAATCTTTTTTACGCACACACAAATCTTTTTTACGCACACACAAATCTTTTTTACGCACACAAATCTTTTTTACACATACAAACCTTTTTTACGCACACACAAATCTTTTTTACACATACAAATCTTTTTTACGCACGCACAAATCGTTTTTACACATACAAACCTTTTTTACGCACACACAAATCTTTTTTACACATACAAATCTTTTTTACGCACGCACAAATCTTTTTTACACATACAAACCTTTTTTACGCACACACAAATCTTTTTTACACATACAAATCTTTTTTACGCACGCACAAATCTTTTTTACACATACAAACCTTTTTTACGCACACACAAATCTTTTTTACACATACAAATCTTTTTTACGCACATACAAATCTTTTTTACGCACACACAAATTCTTTTTACACATACAAAACTGATTTACAAGTACAAAATATTTATGACCACATTTTGAGCCCATATTGCTTGCCCTGATGAAACACTTGTACTATAAAGAATAGCTTTCTTACTCAACCAACATGTTTCAGGCTGTTGCCTTTGTCAGTATCAACATGAACCATACTGCATAATGAACTTCATAAAAAGAGAGTGAGAGAAAAATATCCTAGTATGGAATTTACAATGTTATCTTTGCCCTGCAATATAAAGTTCTTTGAGCCAACAGTTGTTGTGATTTGGTGCTGTAGAAATAAAATAAAATTGAATTAAATTGTAAACACACCTTGATGTGTAATTCTGGTTATTGTGACTTTGTTAAATCACATTTTTTACTTTTTCTGTGGCTAACGAGACATTTTATTTAAAAAAGATTATTTTAAGTTGGAGAAACATGAATTGATCTGAAGCTTTATATCCAACATTTTGTTCATTTTATGTATTTTCCAGTTTGTACTATTAATCATATGCACCCTTTGCTTTCTAATATAAAAACCAAAATAGGCTTCGTGCATAAGAGATACACAGCAGAGCTCTGCCTACCTCTATTAAAAAGATGTGGATTTTAAAAACTCCAGCAAAGTTTTACTTCTGCCCAGTACACAGAAATACACAGCAGTGCTCTGTTTCAGTCAGTAGTCCTCGTCAGCCTCTAGAGTGAATATGCCATTTTTGGTAACCTTTGAAAATGGATAAAACACATAGACCCCACACGTATGAGAATATACAAGTACGCTTTCATTGCTGTTTCCTACAGAGCGAAAAACACATATTTTGGAAAAAAATGATACATATTTGCATAAAAAAGGCTAAAGTTCTCTTATCCAGTACTTTACACCCTCTGTAAATGCAGTTCTTTCACACCTTTTCCTTTACCTTGGATTTGCATAATACACTGCAGTGCAAAAATAGTCACATGCATTATGTTTCATTATTTTTCATTTTCCTTTATGTGCTTCTATTGCATTTGTGGTGAATTTCATTGCAGTTTAATCTAATCGGATCACAAAAGGCAACGCTGTCAGTGTGTACCTCTTTCCTATTCACTCTGTTAGCTGAACAAAAATGCTGAGACATTTTTTCCTTCTCTGCCATGACATAAACATTAGGTGACATTTAATGCTTCCCTATCCTTTTTGTCTTATTAGGGAAAACTATTAGCTGTACAGCTATAAAGAATTAACACAGTTGTTGCTAATCAGCACTAAACAGACTTCTAATGTTCTGACTGGAGTCCAAGACACCCAGACAGCCAATACGCTAATAAGTATCTGATAACCAGCAATCTGGCAAACTCTCTGTTTCCCACAGGTGACGATGAGTTAATTGAAGAGTTCTGTTCTGTTTTCACAAGTCAAAAACAGCGATATATGCAAAGCACCAAGCTTGAAAACTGAGGCTGAGGCTTCTCCGTAAATCCTGCTTTTCTTGTCTCAGAGCAAATTATGGGTCAGTGTACTAATCTTTTGCATGTACGTAAGCTAGTGCTGACTCCCCAGTCGTGGTCTGAGAACACAGGGCAGGGGACGCTGTAATCTTTTTCACACAGAGAGCTGATTCATTCAGTCTGAATCAGGAAATGCTTCTCTCTGAAAATAGGGCTGAAGTACTGGATTTGTTATATTTTTACACTGAGCTGAAGTTTAAAAAGTAGCAAATGTTTTAAAAGTTATATTTTATTGGAATTATAACAAAGACGAAGCATCAAAGCTTGATACTGAGAAACTTAGTGTGTTTATGTTTTAAGCACTTATTTTGAATTTGATTGCAGAGACATCAAAACCCATTTGAAAAAGCTGGGACAGAGGCTTGTTTTCCACCGTGATATATCATCTCTTCTTTTTAAAGCTCTCTGTAAGCATTTAGGAAGTGAAGGCTCCAAATCCTTCGAAAATGAAATATTTTCCCATTCTCTTATCAACTATCTGCCACTAATGATCAGTTTGAGGCAATCTGCTGGAACTGAGACTCATTTTGGCCACTGGTCCTCATGAGGCATTCATGATTCCCAAAGAAAAGGTCAAATGTTGATTTCCTTCTTTGTTTCAGTTCATCTTAAATGAGTTCCAACCCAAAGAAAATAGTTTGGTACAATTATTTTTCTCTGCTGTAACCACAAATGCAAAGCCTGTAATATGACTTAGTTTCTAAACAATGCTTCTATGATGCTTTCATAACCCTTCATACACCCTTACTCGGTGCCCTTTAAATGTCAGGATGTGTTTCTTAAATGGCCAAATCTGTAATACATTTTTCATGGTTCCATTAAGATCAGATTTTGCATATAGTTTTATGCACTATTATTTGAATGTATGTGCAGTCATTTCACAGGACTCTATGCAGTCCTGTGAAAAATTAAACAAATACCCTCTGACGGCTTCCATAGGAATTAAGACCGTAACAGCAGCTGCTAATCAAATGCACTTGATTAACTGATCATCAGAAAGTTGGAGCACCACATAAAAGTAGAGGTTTTGGTAACTTGCTGGTGATTAACGCCACAGTCTTCTCAGGACTGGACGTGCCAGCAAATCCATCACAAGGTCAGACTCTCCAGTGCTCAGAGAAACTGCAACAAAACCGAGCCAACCAAATTCAACTCAGTTCAACTCTGAGTGATACAAAACAGAGCGGAGTTCATTTAAGAAGCATGTGTTAGTGCTAAATAACTTGTGCGATGCATTAATTAATACACTGTCACCTGAATGAAGCTACAGCAATGAGCCGGCTTATATAAAACAACAGAACAAAGCAAAACCTCAGCGCTGTGATATGAAATGCTGAAGGCGACAACAAACAGGACGAGTTTCTTGGCAAGTGTGTTTCTGTTTGTTGCCTCCAGCAGGGATCGTATCTCTGCTAAAAACTCTAACACAGCCCATCTCCATCATAACAGCCTGTGGATTAGAGTCGAGCCCTTCTACTGGGAACTAGTTAATACTCGCTTCAGTGCCATGAATTACATTTCATACCTGTCTCATTGTACAGACAGATAGATGGCAGAATGAAAGTGATAACAGCGAGGAAGAAAGGAAGATGAAGGCATAGAGACTTTGAAGTGTAGGGGATGAGCTTTTTAAAAGACACACACACACACACACACACACACACACACACACACACACACACACACACACACACACACACACAGACACACAGTTTACTGGCCAGACAGATCCTGCTGTGGTATTACAGCTTGCAAAAAGTTGGCAGCAATGAGAGAGCAAGTCAAAAGAGGGAAATACACATACATATGAATGATGGTCATAAAACAAAGCATACACTGGAATGACAGTTAAAACTTTTCTAGATTTCTAGATGACTATATTTACAAGCAGGGAAACACTGTATAAAGAAGTGCTAGCATAGTTTCTCAGTTGAAGTTCAGTTGTGTGAAGTCTTTTTATCTAATACAAAGCTTGTTGATGATCAATATGAAAAAGCCTTCTTCTTGTCCTTACCTTCATCATGTTAAATATCAGAGGGAACTCGTGCTAATGAGGCCGTGAATGACAAAGCTCACAGAAAGATCCTGAAAGACTTTATGGCAGATTCTTGGATTTCTTTCCATTAAATAACGTGATGTTTTTCCATTTACGGGGTGATCGCGGCTCAAGAGTTGGCAGTTCATCTTGTAATTGTTGCCGGTTCGAGTCCCGGCTCTGATAGTCTCGGTCGTTGTGCCCTTGGGCAAGACACTTCACCCGTTGCCTACTGGTGGTGGTCAAAAGGCCCAGTGGCGCCAGTGTCCGGCAGCCTCGCCTCTGTCAGTGCGCCCCAGGGTGGCTGTGGCTACAATGTAGCTGCCATCACCAGTGTGTGAATGACTGAATGTGTAAAGCGCTTTGGGGTCCTTAGGGACTAAGTAAAGCGCTATACAAATACAGGCCATTTATGAAAAATTACATTTGTTGATGATCCATTTTTTATATACTGTTTTAATAAAGAATGTCTATGAAGATATTTGATGATTCAATTTAATTTTATTTATATTGTGCCAAATCACAACAGCAGTTGCCTCAAAGCACTTTATATTATAAGGTAGAGTGATAAATGATGACAAATGATAAATGATTCAAATATGAACAGGCTGGTGGTGTACCGGTGCTTCTCTTTAGAGCTCTGCCTCCTATACACCATCACCCAGCCAGCCCGTGGCAGATTGTGCTTGACACAAACTGCTGGGGGAGAGCTAACGGTGGCTAAGCTACTTTTACCCGCACCAACCGCAGGGGCCTGGCTAGCTATGGCATTTTCACAGGTGTGGAGCTGGGTCTCCAAAGCTACAATCAAGCTACATTTCTTACAAGTATTGTTATTACTAAAAGGGGCTGAGGAGTAGCTAAACATCTGACACACTGAGCAGGAAAGCACAGAAGGAACCGGTGAAGAAGCCACGGTGCTAGTGACTCGGCTAAGAACTAACAGCTATGCTAAGCTAGTGAAGACACAATGAATGAATATGATGACTATTATATTCATGGTGATTGTGGTGACTCAACAGAAGGTGGTTTGGATATGAAGATTGTCCTTTAAAATATTTTTTTTATCTGAAAGTTTAGAAGTAAATCAGTTATGTATGAGCTGCGCAAAACGCTACTGTGCATTGTAACAGGAACAGGAAGTGATACAATACTGCTGCTAGAGCCAGTGCCAAGTGAGCAACAGGCTACATTTAATGGAAATAAAAAGTAAGCATGCACCACAACTCTTGATTCAAACACAATGTAAATATGTCAAATGAAATATTTAGCTCTTGTCCTTGATGCATAGTATCAAGTTAGGAATTTTTAAAATAAAAAGTATGACTTTTATCAGCACTCATAAACTCAAAACGTGTAAAAATGGGGAAAAAAGATTAAATATGATTTAGAATAGCAAACCATTGATTTTCAATTAAACACATACATGTAAGAATGAATATGATGTCAAATGTTAAAGGAGAATATAATACACAGTATGTTTTAAATCGTTTTTTCATTTTAAACTGCATTTCCTTACAAAGGTTTTGTGCTGAGAGAATGTCAGAATCTTGTCAAAGTATCCTTGGACAAGCGTGAACTCAGTGTCACCTGCAATGTGTTCATACTCTGTGATTGTCTGCATGAATATTAGACAAGGTGCTTATAATACAAGTGCTGTATGAATGAGGCTTCTTGCAAAAGTAGAAAAGCAGGATAAGTACCTGCACATTTATACCTGCAAAATATGCAAACTTTAATGATTATAAAAATATAGTATACTATAGTCCTTCAATTTTGATATTAAAAAAAAAGTTTTTGTTCTTGATCAAACAGAAAAAGTGCACTATAATTAGACAAGAAGAGATCAAGAAAGATGTTTTGAAATGGCAAACTACCTACATTTATAAAATAAAAATTCACAATGAGTGTGTGGAGCACTTGACCAGCAGTGTCCCTGTGCACTGCAGGAACCACAGAGTGCACATACATATTCCTCTTTTATGGGGAAGGGGGACATTGCCTGTGTTCTGCAACACTTGAAGTCAGAAGTGTTGCAAAGTACTGTCCACACAGCTATTAAGGTGCAAACACTCTCAGGTTTCCCAGTAAAGACAATGACACATAGGGAATATAATGAACGATTATGCCCTGGGATAGGACTTTGGGATAGGATTTAAATTTGTCACTGTGAGTTTGTTATTTAGTTGTCTGGTTTGCTTAATTAAGCTGTTTATTCTTTTGAAGAAGGCAAATGTTCTTCATCTCTTTCTTATCATTATAATGCCAAACAGAAATAATAGAAAAAAGATGTAAATGTCTTTATCAGCACTGCTTTAAGCAGTGCGCTGTCAGTTTCAGCACCATGGATAGCGTCACAGAGACACTGTCCATGGTGCTGAACGAGATCGCCGCACTCAGCAGAGCTGTTCTAGATAATGTGACAAAATGAGGAATTCTTTCACCATGTTTGTTAACCTTATTTTTCTCTTGATGGGGTGATGATCTTTTTGAGTTTTATTTGGCGTGATCCTATATTCTTCGCAGACAATTTTAGTTGCATAGATTGCCCATCAGATAGTATTCAAATCAAATTCAAATTCAAATTCAAATTTTATTTGTCACACACACACAACCATACACAGTATGACATGGGGGTGAAATGCTTGTAGCTGTACAATGCCCGACCATTAAATGACAGAAAAAAAGTTTTACAATATTTACAATTTAAAGGTTACTACAAAATTTACAAATTAACTTAGGAATTTACAGTAAAAAATGTGCAAATAGCAGAAAGAGATTATAAAGATTATAAAGATTATAAATTATAGGAATTGTGTGGTGGTGCGTGTGGTGATGTGATGTGTGTGAGAGTCCAGTCTTATAGTCTAGTCCTACACCTGGTTCAGGGCCCGAATAGCCTGGGGGAAGAAGCTCCTCCTCATTCTCTCTGTTTTGGCCTTAAGGGAGCGGAAGCGCTTCCCAGACCTCAACAGTGAGAAGAGTCCATTGTTGGGATGGGAGAGGTCCATCATAATCTTCCTAGCTTTGGACTTGCACCGCTTGGTGTAGATGGACAGCAGGTCAGGGAGCTCTGATTGAATGATGCGTTCGGCTGGGCGCACCACTCTTTGCAGATCTCGTCTGTCCTGCTTGGTGCTGTTCCCAAACCAGGTGCAGATGTTTGCCGTCAGGACGCGCTCGATGGTGCAGGAGTAAAAGTTCTTGAGCACCTTCAGTGGCAGATGGAAGTCTCTAAGTCTTCTGAGGAAGAAGAGACGCTGACGAGCTTTCTTAACCAGGGTGTTGATGTGGCAGGACCATGACAGGTCCTGAGTGATGTGGACACCCAGGTATCGAAAACCATAGTAGAGACATTGATCAGTGTAAAAAACAAACAAATAAACATGCAAACAAACAAACAACCATAAAACCTGCCATTAGCAGTTGCAACACAGGTGACAATGCTGCACTGAGGTCTGATAGAAGATGAAAACGTGATGATAGTGTGAGTTCAGATAGATCTCTGTGACTGAATCGAAACCTCTCAATCAGCTCTTCAACAGTGCATATAACTGTTTCTTATAACTCTCTCCTCTCTAAAAGCATGGTTGTTGTAAAGTCAATATATAAGCCATGCCTTTGTCTCTTACTATTATGCTGTGAAGTTAAAATCGTTTCTATAGAAACTGCCTGGACTTTGACTTCATGACTGTTCCTAACTAAACTTAGATTTATGCCCAGTCTTAGCAGGTAGAAGGCGTAAGACTAAGTAGTGCAGCTGACATAGCTATAAAGCTGGTTTTAGACTGCCCAGTCATGACAAACAGCTGTCAGCACTGCAGGTGCAACCGGGCACATGTGCCTTGAAAACATAACGCACATGTGTTTTGTGTTTCTGGGAAAAGTTCATGCAGTTAATTGGACAATAAAATCTGCTGAATTCTACCCTCTACCGACTTGTTCATGTTTAGTTTACAAGAAATGTTATGGAATATGAACTCACTTTGAAAATTTGTTGCTTCACCATTACTCTTAAATCCACTGAAGACTTTTTGGACAAATAAAATTGTAGTAACTTATTTAAAAAAAATTAAATTTAAAAATATACTTTATAAAATATTGTTCCACAGTTCCTTATGGTTTTTGTTTAATTAATATAGTGCTAGCTATACAGAGAAGATTGTTAAACATGCTAGGAAGTATAGCTAGCCTCCCATTTAGCCAGGACGCTAGCTATACTTGCTGCTGTGTTGTTAAAGTCAGTGTTGGGAAGGTTACTTTTAAAATGTATTCCACTACAGATTACAGATTACATGCACCAAAATGTATTTTGTAACGTATTCTGAATACTTTGGATTACTTAATATATTTTCATGCTTTTTACAACTACATGAATGTACTATTGTTGTGTGATTTATTACTATTACTGAAGGTTACTCTCCATACCAACACCAACTAGATGTTTAAATCTTAATATAAAATGAGTAACAGTAGGTGGACATTAGGTAAGGCTGCACTTTTTGCAGTGATCTCGTATAGAAAACTATTCCGCGCGTATATAAAACAGGTCTGCGGTTCCAAACCGTAGTAAAAGGACCTCTGGCTAATACGTCGGGTTCGTGTCGGGCTCGTAGCTGAAAACTAGCTTTACTTTGTTGTCTGGGTCGACTTTGCTAGCGAGAGACAGAGAGAGGCGTTGAAAGGCTGCTCCAACGGAGCTTATTGTTTCAGAGGAAAACAGGAACACAGCGTACAGTCGAGTCTTAAGAACTTACTTACAGCTGGGCTACAGCAAGGACTACACTGCCCATCAGGCTACATTCTTTAGGGCTATGCCTGTAACTCTCTGCCTATTGCCTTCATAATTTTTTGAATAATAATTTGAAAAAATATTTCTTCATGTCATTCTGCGGGCTGTGAGATTGAGACACAGGCATTAGAGCCTCTTAATGCGTGTTTTGTTTGGGTTTCCACCGGTGTGGAAAATAGAGAAGGCATAGCCGAAAGTATGAAACAGGAAAAGACCGCTGTGTAATCCATTTATTTCAACAAAGTAACTGTATTCTAAATACCACATTTTTAAACGGTAACTGTAACGGAATACAGTTACTCATATTTTGTATTTTAAATTCGTAACACCGGTACCTGTATTCCGTTACTCCCCAACACTGTGTGAAAGTCAATATGCCTAATTACAGCCAACTTCACTGACATACAGTAAGCCCTGCTAGTGTAGATCCCTCCCCAAGGCAGATTGCCTGTGTGCAAGTTGCTAGTTAGCAGTTGTACTAACTAGCAACTAGCTTTTGGACAAGTTAGCCTACACCTTGTCCTTTTTTTTTTTTTTTTTTGAAAAAATTGATTTTGATTCAGGGTGGAACAAGATAAATTGGCATGTTGTGTCTGGCGAGGGTCAGAGAGGCAATCGACTAAAAGAAGTTTAAATGCTCCAAGGGAGAACAGCAGGAGTCACATGCTAATGGGGATGACTCAACAGGTGTCGTATTTTTCACAACACTTACAGCAGTCATTTAATCCATTTTGAATTAAAAAATATGCGTTACTGCACCTTTAAAGTTCAGTGGCGGCATATGTGTTAAACACCTGTGTTTACTGGCTTCGGGATATTTCTTTCTCCAACTAATTGCTGCACAGACAGCACATGCATGTGAGAGACAGGCCCAGCTGCTGTTTTTAGGAGAGCTTAATGAGGAGCTATTTATAGGGAAACATCACCATGTCAGCTGAAGTAACCCCTGGGTTCAGCATTTGACAGAAAGAAGGATCGTTTATTTTTGATGTCTGCAGAGCTGTTTAGTTCGACTGAACAGAATCTGGCTGCCTCACAGACAGCGCTAACAAACCACTTACACTATTGAAGCTGAAGCTTATTTTAATTAAAAAATAAAGCATAGGTACTAAGAAAATCATTACATTTAGTAATTCAGTATGTGACTTGGACAGGGAAACAGCAAAATGAACAATACGGAGAATGGGGAACGCAGTGTTTTATTTTACAGTGCTATGAAAAAATCCTGTGCCTGTGCACTGGAAAATTAGGAATAGGTGCAAGAATATACCGAAGCATGTGCAAATATAACTAGAACTACAGTATATAAGGCAAAAATAGAGTCTGTACAATACTAGCAAGCTTCAAAGTCAATATTTGAGTTTAATACCTTTATTGTTCAGCACAGTCTGAACTCTCATAGGCTGCTTTCTTGTCATTTCTTTAAGTAGTGTTCAGGAATAGCTGTCCAGGCTTCTTAAGGACATCCCAAAAGCTCTTTGTTTTTGGTGTTTGCTGGCTTTTGATGAGGTCTGGGCTCTGGGGAGGCCAATCCATAACTGACAGTTTTGCATTTTCTACCAAGTAATGCTTTTCCTGCAAGCCAATCAGACACTTCGGAACTCTTCTGTGTTCATAATTCCTTCAATTTGGAAAAGATCTCCAATAGCACTGGCTGAAATGCAGCCTAAGCCTCTGACATTTGTGCAGCTCCAGCATATTCAGCTCAAGATCAGTCTGTGTGATGTAAAGACAAGTGTCAAGGAGCTCAGCATGTCAGGTAAGGTTTTGAACTGTTGGTGTCAAGGTCCAGCTACCCTAAAGTATACAGCCTCGATATTATTCGAGTGGCAGGGAAAAGCCTTTCCCTTTGAAGACAGTAAGGTTCAACCTACTTTTGTGCCAAGAACAAATAACCTTTTCCCACTAATTCTGAGCTTTGGTGCCTTTTGAGGACCAACCCAAAATCTTCCAAAAGCTTCAAATCTGAATAGTCCTGCCTTGGTTTCTGCGAGCAAAACAGAAAATCTTATAATTTATTATGGACAGAAGCTGTGGGCTGCCACCAGTCATAGGTAAATTTATTGCAGTAGCCCCTACTATTCATATTCAGTGACTCCAACTTTGGCTTTATAGTTTTGTGGTGCTGTGTGGTGCCAGTCATTTATTTTGTTCTTTCTTTTAGTGGAAAATGTGCCACATCAGTAGGAACGAGGTAATAGAGGCCATTTTAAACCATATGGAGTGCTTCAATGCCTTTAGCATCTACTCTATATTAAATCTTTCCCTTTTCACGTCATTGACTTGCAAAGAAAAACCTTCCTTTCGCTCCCTTCAGTCACCCATGTCTGCTCTCTTCCATCTCCTTTCCCTTCTCTCTTGCATGATGTCTTTTTTCTCTGTTCCTGTACACCGCTCCTTCTCTCCATCTATTATGTTGCATTTGTTAAAAAAGGGATTTTTAATCTTTAAAAAGATTTTAAAATCATACAGATGCTTCTAAAACTCCTTTGCTCCGATATTCTCCCACCCTTTCCCAGTGGGGAGTTGATCAAACAACGCCAGTCCAGTCCAATGAGATGGTACCCTGAGTCTGTGGTGTGTGTAGGTGTATACAGCCGGTGTTCGGCTGAGCAGTACTGGCATTTCCAGGATCTTCATTGCTCTGTGTGGAAGTAAGAAACTGGTGATGAAGGGATACGAGAGAGACTGCGAGAAAGAAGAGGGAAAAGAGAAAGTGTCAAGTCTTCCATGTGTTTCAAGAGAGAAAGCTTTGTAGGATTGACTGAGTCATTCAGCTGCTTCAGCTCACTCATCCAAGCTGTTGAAAGAAGAATTATCCATAGGCTTTGTTCTGTGCAGCTGTGCACAAGCTTGCAGGGATGCACGCCCTGATGCCTTACGATGCAGTTGCACACAGCCGCCACAGGAGAGCAATGGTGCCAAATCCATGAGCACGAGGCGCTACAAGCACAATGTCCACAACAATAAATGAGACACAAACTTGGTCTAAATATAGAGCATGTACGCTCACTCAGTAAATGGCTACTAATTAGTTTTTTGAAAAGTAATTAGGCTCAAATGCCAGACAAAAAATGAATACATGCTCCCTGATCCTTCACCAACTGCCCAAGCACCCTGAAGCAAATTTTTCTGGAATAGCTCATTTTGTAAATGTGGACCATAACTACTTTGTTACTGTTATTTTTTTTTTTAAACATTATTGATTGAGTTGAGTCATATTTCACTCAGGCCCTTTCCCCGCAGCAGACATGTTGACTTGTCACAACAGAAGGCGTCGGTGCAAGTAGTTGGATTAACGCTGGCTCCGTTCCAGAAAGATGTCCCACTAACTGTTGGCAGTGATACAAGAACCCCGGAGCTTGCTCATCCAAATAGTGTGACAGTCGCTACAACAAATCTGCATCACTCTGCTCACCCACGCTTACATAAGACCACGAAAACTCCATGTGGAGCTATAATAAGTAAGGAGTAACGGGTCCTAGGCCTAGATGAGCTCACAAGGCACGAGTTACCTTTAAATCCAGATGTGCTAGCATAAGATTATAATCTGGGGAAACTGTTCAGCTGCAGTTAAAAAAGACATCAGCCAGGGCTGTGAAAGCTCACTAATTAGTGCAAATAAAAAGTCTCATATCAAACAAAAAGTCAAATGTTAATTCTCTTGGATCCAACTTTAAAAGCTCAGTGCAAACTGACCATCTGAGGTCTAAGCCATCCCTGATGGTGACAATAACCCTGTGCTGTCTCAGCTTTGTTCTTTTTAAAAATTGTTTTTAAGTCTTAGAAATCAAAGGACAAAGAAGAACACACACATGCAATTTGTTCTTTCTCCTTAAACATGGGTTTTAGGGTTTGGGGCTCAAGTTAACCTGAGAGGGTTCAGAGAACCAGCCTATGACTACAGGCCACCACGTGCTTGTAATGTGTCCTTTTGGAGTGGTGGGTTAAGATGGTATCGGTTATTTTGATGACAAGTACAGAAAGGCTGAAAGCAAAGTTGCATACTTAAAAACAAACAAACTTATGGTTCAATTTTTTCTGATTTCTGGCTTAAAGATTGAATTAATTCTTAAGAATGAAAATCCACTGAACTCCTACCCAGTCTCTGCAGAACCATTTAGGTCTGCATTTCAGCAACATGCTAATCAAGCCCTACAAGATGTCACTCTTCAAATTAAGCAGCACAGTTCTCCTGTTATAAAAATATCTATTTGAGTACACCAAGCTAACCGTAATCTTACCCATAAACCTGTGCATGTGCATATGTTGCAAAGTTAGGGCAGGTTACTGGGGAGTCTGCCTGATTAGAAATTCGATAAGATGTGCATGATGTTCAATTCAAGCACTTGGCAACACTGGGAAGGAAAAACTCCCTTTTAACAGGAAGACACCTTAAACACAAACAAGCTCAAAGGGGGCGGCCAGATTAATAATAACTAATGATTAAATGCAAAGTGGAGTATAAACACATGTTTCATTGCCATTAATCACAGTGTACGGTTTGAGGGGAAAGTACACTGTGTAACTATTCCTGATGCAGAATCACAGTCTTGGTTTGGCAGGCTTGTAACTGCAGATACTGAAATCTGTGCTCACCAACTGTTGCTGGAAACCTTTGTGTCACAGAGGTGCGAGACAGACGGAGCTGTTATCAACAAAAACGTGCACACAGTAAGTTCTTACATTTCTCTTTGTGTATGGACGCTTCAATGTGTTAATTAGCAAACGTCATTATGCAAAGCTCAGTCCATATACTACTTTCAAAGAAATCTGTCAAACCTTTGGTCAGCTTAATAGCAACTTTGCAAATTTCTTTAATGTTGGGCAATTTAATTTGTCATTAAATATTATTATTATTTCATCGTCTTGCCCTGATAGACCTCTTATTTTCTAATTATGTGAAATGAAAGTGCATTGCATGAATGTTTTTCTCCCCTCTGACAATCTTCAGGTTGTGCCAGCACAGGGCAGTGGCTCATTTCTAATTCATTCTCCTGGCAGTGGAATTGCTGATGGGTGTATTTCTTCCCGACCTGCCGTACAGTCTGAATCTTTGGCGCGTTGTCCAGACTGTAAATCAATGAGGAAGCCCGGACGGCAGGTTTCATTTCCACTGCTGTGTGAGGTGATGGAGGTGAGGGGATACTGGCAGCGATGCGAGCATGAAGAGACAGTGGTGCTGAACACAGACTCACACATTTTTATCAGAACACATGAACTCTGTGAGAAATCAGCTATGACCTGAGCACTGATCAGAAGCAGTTACAGGCCATGCAACAATTTTCTTTTAGATCTCCTGTAATCGTAATGACCAAGTGAAATCATGCAGCACTCCATTAGTCCATGTGTGAAAACCAGGATTTACGACCATCTCCACTGGGAATCATTCCAATAGCAGTCACGTGGGGGACTGCATGGTGTGATCTGGGACTTTTGCCTATTAAAGCAACGATTTTCTGGAATGAGCTTAAAGAAATTTTGAGATTATTAATGAAGTTATTTGGTGGAATATTTTGGACGGCAGCACAGTTTCCTCACAAATATTCTCTTGTTCTGCTCGAGGACACATCAGTAGAGTTCTGATGCACACCTTGAAGACTCTGACTATTGTACAACTCCTCCAGGATATTAGCTATAAAAATACTTTTTTTTTTGAAGCCTTGAGATGCTTTCTACCCACATCCACACCTGATAGCTCCACTGAGACAGTGGGAGTTACAATAGTTTGCTTGACAGTAGACTGGAACTGGAGTTTGGGTTGTTTTTCTTCTCAGAGCTCCACTGAGGATTAAAAATCTGGTCACACTCGTATTACTGCTCTTAGTATTTTTTTTTAAAAATCTTTTTATTTTTCCATTCTCTGCAGTAATTACTTAGATTTGCTTACTGCAGTGAAAGCACTGAAAGTTGCTGACAAATGAATTATAGAGACCAGTCAGCACCCTCCTGGGTTGCTTAAAAGG
The DNA here is from genome assembly GCF_051167445.1 of Perissodus microlepis. Taxonomy (NCBI): domain Eukaryota; kingdom Metazoa; phylum Chordata; class Actinopteri; order Cichliformes; family Cichlidae; genus Perissodus; species Perissodus microlepis. The sequence continues at coordinate 1,551,717 of NC_140462.1, read as the reverse complement.
AATACATCCTTTTGGCAGGGAAAATATTCTGTGACCAGTTGGAAAGTTGTTGTAGTAGTTGCATAGAGGTATATGGTGCTGCATCAAATCTCCTTATGATTGCTTTAGTTGCTCGCTAGGTTATTGTGATTACCAGCAGTTTGCATGGAAGACGCTGACTTGTCTGCAAACACTTGCCAACCACATTCAAAAGGAGGTTTTTGGTAATGCACCCTGTTAGTTACTGATTTCGCCCGGTGATAGCCATCAGCCACGAGCCATCTGGTCGGGAACTGGAGCTTCCTGACAAGTCTCTAGGCATGTGCGACTGAGGCTAAACCTTGCAACACTTAGGTTAAAACCAGCCCATAATACAACAGTTTAGACAGGAAAACTATCTAAACATGCATCTGTCTAGTCTGCTTATTCAAAGACATAAAGGGGGGGGATGAGAATTTGTGACTTGGAGTTGCTTAGTGAGAGTCTCCTCTGAGTTGTAGGAGTTTTTTCCTCCAGAATCTCCTGATGCTGTGGCCAGAAACTCATGGCGATAGCGAGACCTATCAATTTGAGTTGTTGGCTCCAACCCTGGCAATGCCCAAAGCCTCGCTCTCCCCTCTCTCAGTATTGATGGGCCGTATGGCCATCTGCAACAGTGCTGAGGCATATGTGGGTGTGTAGTAGTAGTGTTATCTCTGCTTCTGTGGAAAGCAGTGAAACACTGTACCATAATCAAAAACACTACGCAGAGAGCTGGCAAAGTAGCTCCTCTGTAAATGATCAGTCTAAATTAAGATATATTTAAAATAATACTTGTTGTTTCACAGATTTTCACTGGCTAGCAGAAGCTTGAGGATGTGTGTCGTTTCAGATTAGACTGACTTTGCAAATCTTCATCTGTTTTTACTTTAATGAAATGCCAGTTTACATGAAATTGGCAGAAATGTCAAGAATCACAATTACGTATCAGTGATGTGGTTCATCACATCGCCCTCATCATTCAATTTACAGCTCTTTAATTCAGCCTGACGACACAGCCAACATAGCATGTGTCTGCGATCTCTGAGAACAATAAATATACATATAAATTAAGCTAACAGGGGCAACGTCAGATATATATGAACCTTTTTACCGTCACGATTCTACCCTTCATGTGTTTATCTAGTAAACTGTAAAGGGCTGGGCTAGCATTTGCTAACTCCAGCAAGCTAAATACTCACTGAAGTCAGATTTAAATAGTTTCTATAGCATTCACATTAGCATAGCATTACAATCTCTGACACCTCTGAACAATAATAATTTTAATTATGTTTGTTTATGTTAAACTTTTCTAAACTTAAGTCCTAAAGTGCTTCACACAGGCAAGAAAAAAGAGCAGATGATAAAGTAATGAAAAGGAAAGAGTGTACATGGTTCAGGCCAACAATGTCAGCACGCTGACAATAGATCCCGACTCAGGACTATTTGTGAGAAGCAATTAAAAACAAAATGATCATATTAACCTTCATTCCTCAGCGAATATAAAACAGGTCTATTTTGTTCAGTCACACACACAAAGAGAGAAGAGGTGGTGAGTTCATCATAAGCTCAGTTTCTAACAAAAACTAATAAAAAAAAAAAGAATTTAGAAAATATGTGTGAAACTGAGCTTGGCATCATCAGAATTTTAACAACAGCAGCAGCAACAATAGTTCATGCAGTTCAGAGACACTTCAGCCAAAGAAGATTTTGGCGATTCTTCATGTGTACATGCACAAACTCTTAGCTGATTCTCTGTCTGGGTCTTGTCTCTTTATCTATATCAAATTGGAAACTGTGGCTTTGTGGCTGTGAATCAAATCTGCTCCTTCCACCACGCCTCGTCTGAAATCCATTTAAATCATTATCTCACATTTCGCTTTGTCTCTAATGAATTAGTTACATTTTCCAAGTCCAGGACTACTGCTGTGAAAGACCGTGTTTAACCATAACCATGTTTTTCAAGCTTATCAAATAGTTTTGTTGTCTAAAACGAACCAAGCAGCAAGTTAAATCAGCACTTAAACAAAGTCCATTTCGAAGAAACTGTCTGGTCAGTGATTTAGGATGTAATTTTAAAGTCCTTATCTTTATTAATGCGTAAGGAACCATAACTTTAATTTTAATTAAACTGCAGGCATTGAGTCACAAATCAATCCTGATGTAAAAACACTGGTAACTTTGCCCCATAGTACGGTTTAAAAAGCTGTTTTATGAAGTTATATTTCTCCTGCATAGTTACATATGACACTACAGCTTGATTTACAGTTCCATACAGAGTGTTGACATGATCGGCATTTCTGCCTCATTCCACCAAATCACAAACAAATTGTGTGCTACCTACATAGACTGTAAATAAAAAACGGATCTAAGGAGCTTTTAAAAAAAAGGATCTGGACTTCTTTAAGTTTCCTTGAAGGCGTTTCATCTGAGAAGCTTCTTCAGTTCTAAGAGCAACTGGGGGAGAGTCCCAGATTTTAAGCCCCATGGGAGTGTCCGCAAGAGGGTCATGACCCCTAATAGGGGTCCCCAGGGTCAGGACCCCAATTGCTCTTAGAACTGAAGAAGCTTCTTGGATGAGAGGTGAAACGTCTTCAAGGAAGCTTAAATAGAATTGAATAGATCTTTATTGTCACTGTTACAAGAACAATGAAAGACAGTTTGGCATCTCTCCCTTAGCAGCTTGTAGAGTTTTACATTAAAATTCCTTTCGAATGAGAGAAGGAAAAAGGGAAACCAAAAAATAGTTATATAGGCCATATAAAGGAGCAGGTGCAATATAAGGTAGGAGCAATGTAATTGGTGGTAGTGCACATTAAGTAAGAGGTAGGACTAGAGGAAGGAATGTTGGTGGGATGATAATAAATATGGTTTATAAATACAGTGAAAATGTCCATAAATGTTAAAGAAGTCCAGATGCTTTTCTTTCCAAGCTCCTTAGACTGCGATGACCTGGATGACTGAGAACTTTCACAGACATAAATAACGGATGCAGCTTCTGGTCTGAAATGGAAAGTCAATATACAGTAGAAGCGCCTTAAACCTGCATTGTTTGCAATGGCCACCAGGGAGCAAATATTCTGGGGTTTGGGAAAGAATTTGTTCTGTGACCTCAAGCTCATCTTCTAAATGGTGGGCCCATCAGGGTCAGAATGGAGGATGAACCAGGTTGTGCTCATTGGTTAATGACATACCAATCATAAATGTCCACTGACGTCTTAATCACATCTGGTTTAAAAACACCAAGCTGGTAAGAAAATCAGACTTCCTCATCAATGGTGAGTTCATTGAAGATTAAATACATGTCTGTTTTATGTAAAGTCTATCATAAACACGAACAGCAGTTAACTCTTTACGAGTATCTCACCGATTTACCAGCAGTGACAGAAACGCAGTATTTGATGATCTCTTTTTGGCTTTGTTTGTGTTTACACGTGTCTTTAAGACAAAGCGTTTGTGTTTGTGTCTAACTGTCAGCAGTGCTGTGCAATACTGCTATCGATCTATCTGATACCAAGTTAATACAGGGCCAGTACTGCCGATACCAGTACCAATACTTTTAACCTACAAAGGCAGCTTATGTAGGAGAGAGCAGTGTGTCACGAGTCATGAGATGAGGATTCAGTTTTCAATTCTGAACAAATGTTAATGAGCACTACAGGGAGTGCAGAATTATTAGGCAAATGAGTATTTTGTCCACATCATCCTCTTCATGCATGTTGTCTTACTCCAAGCTGTATAGGCTCGAAAGCCTACTACCAATTAAGCATATTAGGTGATGTGCATCTCTGTAATGAGAAGGGGTGTGGTCTAATGACATCAACACCCTATATCAGGTGTGCATAATTATTAGGCAACTTCTTTTCCTTTGGCAAAATGGGTCAAAAGAAGGACTTGACAGGCTCAGAAAAGTCAAAAATAGTGAGATATCTTGCAGAGGGATGCAGCAGTCTCAAAATTGCAAAGCTTCTGAAGCGTGATCATCGAACAATCAAGCGTTTCATTCAAAATAGTCAACAGGGTCGCAAGAAGCGTGTGGAAAAACCAAGGCGCAAAATAACTGCCCATGAACTGAGAAAAGTCAAGCGTGCAGCTGCCAAGATGCCACTTGCCACCAGTTTGGCCATATTTCAGAGCTGCAACATCACTGGAGTGCCCAAAAGCACAAGGTGTGCAATACTCAGAGACATGGCCAAGGTAAGAAAGGCTGAAAGACGACCACCACTGAACAAGACACACAAGCTGAAAGGTCAAGACTGGGCCAAGAAATATCTCAAGACTGATTTTTCTAAGGTTTTATGGACTGATGAAATGAGAGTGAGTCTTGATGGGCCAGATGGATGGGCCCGTGGCTGGATTGGTAAAGGGCAGAAAGCTCCAGTCCGACTCAGACGCCAGCAAGGTGGAGGTGGAGTACTGGTTTGGGCTGGTATCATCAAAGATGAGCTTGTGGGGCCTTTTCGGGTTGAGGATGGAGTCAAGCTCAACTCCCAGTCCTACTGCCAGTTTCTGGAAGACACCTTCTTCAAGCAGTGGTACAGGAAGAAGTCTGCATCCTTCAAGAAAAACATGATTTTCATGCAGGACAATGCTCCATCACACGCGTCCAAGTACTCCACAGCGTGGCTGGCAAGAAAGGGTATAAAAGAAGAAAAACTAATGACATGGCCTCCTTGTTCACCTGATCTGAACCCCATTGAGAACCTGTGGTCCATCATCAAATGTGAGATTTACAAGGAGGGAAAACAGTACACCTCTCTGAACAGTGTCTGGGAGGCTGTGGTTGCTGCTGCACGCAATGTTGATGGTGAACAGATCAAAACACTGACAGAATCCATGGATGGCAGGCTTTTGAGTGTCCTTGCAAAGAAAGGTGGCTATATTGGTCGCTGATTTGTTTTTGTTTTGTTTTCGAATGTCAGAAATGTATATTTGTGAATGTGGAGATGTTATATTGGTGTCACTGGTAAAAATAAATCATTGAAATGGGTATATATTTGTTTTTTGTTGAGTTGCCTAATAATTATGCACAGTAATAGTCACCTGCACACACAGATATCCCCCTAAAATAGCTAAAACTAAAAACAAACTAAAAACTACTTCCAAAAACATTCAGCTTTGATATTAATGAGTTTTTTGGGTTCATTGAGAACATGGTTGTTGTTCAATAATAAAATTATTCCTCAAAAATACAACTTGCCTAATAATTCTGCACTCCCTGTAAAGTGCTGTGAGTCTTACTTTTCATAATAATGAGTTAACACAAAAAACACACCTTTCATGTATTTTGACGTGAGTCTGTCTCTGAAGCAGCTTCTGCTGTTTAAATGTGCTATAAATAAAATAATCATGACAGTCAGTGCAAAAAGTTTCACATAGTGCATTTCCCCAAATTATATATATTTAATATAATCAGTGGGCTACTTACTGAGCTTTGCGCATAGAAATAAAGCATTGATCCTGTGGTGCTAGTATCGACTGGATACCAATACCATTGTTTGGATCAAACCGCCCACCTCGAATCATCACCCTCCCAAAAAGTCCACCTCAGTGAAAAGTATGAACACGTGCTTGCTTATTTATCTCTACACTTGTTTTTATGCAGTGCTTCACTCACTGAATGTTTTTCACACTGGACTTCTGCATTGTGTGGCTTTCAAACGTCTGCTATGTGATACTGTGTGTACTCCTTTGTACTGTTTGCTGTATATGTTTGTATACAATGCTCAGAGCCAGTCAGTCACTTAGTTTCTGTACATCTGCTGCCAGCAGACAGTATTCGGTATTTAGAGGCTTTAGGAGTATTTCCTTTCAAGTCTGAACTTTGCACTAAAAGCTCCGTTGTCCTTGTCTCCTTAGTTTTCCTTAGTTTCTTCAGCCTTTTCACAGTCTGCAGCTTAAAGAAGAATCCATACAGTCTTCTGTTTTTCTACAGTGTACTTGTACTCTTTGATCAGCATGTGGTCCTCTGTATTTATTCAGCCTCTCTTTTCTGATTGTCAAGCCTCAGAATAGCAAAAAACATTTGTAGGGCAAATCAGCTGTAGCTTATGTGAATACATTTTATGCAATGCACTCTGTTTGAGTCTTAAAGCTTGGTCAAGCTTCAAACCAGGACACTGCTCAGCCCTGTCCCTAAACTGTTCCTCTAAAAATCACTATTGGTCATTTTCACGCTGTCATTGCAAACCAGTGTTAGTTTTAAATGTATATTCTTATGTTTATAAAGAGTGTTTGAAACCTTCCAAAATAACTAAAGCTATCAACAGAATGTGAAGAAACAACCACTTTATGAGTGAGTTGTAAATCATTAAGAACATACTGGTATTTACAAAGAAGTCAAAATGTTAATCCTTATGAGAATAATGGGAAGAACTAAGTTAAAACAGCATCACAGAGATGAAAACCTTTTTTGCAGTGACACGCTGCCCGACGTCATAAATGGATTGGATTAAGAACGGGATGTTACTCAAGTTCATGAGCGTGTGAAGACAATATAGTGTAGCAGGAGTGGATTTAAAAGTAGAATGGGAGGCAGAGCCTTCAGTTTTCAGGTCCCTCTTCTGTGGAACCAGCTTCCAGTTTGGATTCAGGAGACAGACACTATCTCTACTTTCAAGATTCAAACTTTCCTTTTTGCTAAAGCATATAGTTAGGGCTGGACCAGGTCCTCCCTTAGTTATGCTGCAATAGATTTAGGCTGCTGGGGGATTCCCATGATGCACTGGGTGTTTCTTCTTCACTCACTATGTGTTCATAGACCTCTCTGCACTGAATCATATCTGTTATTAATCTCTGTCTCTCTTCCACAGCATGTCTTTATCCTGTCTTCCTTCTCTCACCCCAACCAATCACAGCAGATGGCCCCGCCCCTCCTGAGCCTGGTTCTGCTGGAGGTTTCTTCCTGTTAAAAGGGAGTTTTTCCTTCCCACTGTTGCCAAAGTGCTTGCTCATAGGGGGTCATATGATTGTTGGGTTTTTCTCTGTATCTATTATTGTAGGATCTACTGTACAGTATAAAGCACCTTGAGGCGACTGTTGTTGTGATTTGGTGCTGTATAAATAAAATTGAATTGAATTGATAGTTCCTGACTCCTTAAAGACTTGACAGCCCATGTTACTATGTAGTTTAATATGAGTCCGGACTGTAGTTTATACTTACATTGATCCAGAAACCAAAGTCTTCATTTTATTGTGTTTGTGGCCACCTGTGATTTGTCACACAGTAAAAATAACTTGTTCAGTTTTCAAAAGAAATCAAGTTATAGCAAAGAATTTATCTTCTTTCAAATTTCTCTCAACTTTCTTCTGAAGGAAATACACATTTCTGAATGTAGCTCGAGTTAATTGCAAAACCTGAAATGCTGTCAACGACTACAAGCAAGAAAAGGCCCCAGCTTTAGTTTTCTTCACTAAAGCCATTCAACATGTACAGCCAAGGAATAGCATAACAAAGCCTAAAGAGTCCTTCTGCTGTGAAGTGCTCAGTGAATATGAATACCCTATCCCTTATCCCTATCCTTTGTGTTCTTCTAATACAGTAAAGTGATCGGGTCTTTATGATGAAAAATCCAGTGGAATATTATAATATCCCAGGGATGACTCGGTGCTCACAGAGGTTCTCTGTTCTTTCAAGTGTGTTTCTCTAATGACATCATAGGACACCATTTGACAGACATTTCCACGTGTCATTGCACAACAGCTGTGTTTCACTTAAGGGAGTTCTGTTCCAGCACCATTTAATACCCTCCTTTAAAGAGTCCTTTTTAATGTGCTTCAGCTGCACCTGTACCTTTCCACGCTGTGGTCAGGATTTGTAATACTGGGGATCCTAAGAATTCAGGAATACCATAAGTTCACAACAGTGACATACAAAATATTTCTACATACAAATTAAGTGTTTTGAATTTGATCAGAAACACTTCATAGATCTGATCTTCTGCTCTGACAACATTTTTGGTAAATTCTGCACTTTCCTGTTAGCACCGAACGGTATGACTGAAAATCTGTATTATAATATTTCATATAAGACTCTGGCACTTCATGGTATATCCATATAACCAAAAACCAGGAATAACCCATAAGACCTTAATTTGTGTGAATGTTTTGCTCGTTAAACATATTTCACCTATCAGACCAATGAACGTGGCAACAAGTGTGCTCGTATCTCAAAGCGTGCAGCTGTGCTGAATAAACAATGACATGGCAATTGTGAAATAATCCTTTTTACCTCAGACACACAGCTAGATGATGCTCCAGGTCAACTGGGTCTCTGAAATGGTTTCTCAGCCTCCTCATATGTGGTCCCAACTCTGCCAACAAGAGCTCAATCCGCCCCACTGACATCCTGAAATGTGTACGAAGACTCCCGGATCAAACCGTGAAATTCTCCCTGCTGCTGCGTTCTCGTGAGATTTGGATGAACAGTGCGTTTTTTGAGGATGAATTATTTGCAGTTGACTTATGTTTTTGTTGCCAAAGTCAATACGGGGCTTGTTAACATTTCTGCTGCAGAGCTGTGACTTGCAGATTCACAACAAACTTCACTTGGACTTATTCTTTAGCCTTAGGTAACACTTTGTCTTTGCTTCACATGGTTCCCTGTTGCTCAGAAGCAGTGCAACCAGAAATGAAGCAAAACTGCAAATCATAGCAGACACAGCTCCTCTCTTGGTCATTTTGGTGCAACTCTGCTCTCTTTGCTGCTCTCGAGTGTTTCGATTGAACCTCTTGCAGCTGCTTCGGTTCCCAGCCAGCCAGCAGCTGTGCAGTTATTAGTGTTAAAAACACACACTATGCATAAAACTGGACATGTTTTGGGTCATGAAAGTAAGTTTTGGGAAATTGATTTTTAAGAAAATACACACACAGCTGCTGCACCTCAAGGGACATAAGCAACAGTATTGCGTGTAACGTATACATTGCAGACATGCACACTACATCTGTGCAGTCTACTGTTTGCAGATACCATGCTTTAGTAGAACAAGGCTTGAATGTCTGGCCTTGATGGCCTTCAGCTGTCTGAAGGCCTGTTCCTTCTTCTGTATTCATATTACAGCATACTGTATGTGTTCTCAGACCCTGTTTATGATGAACTGATGGATGAATAATTCTAGTAAAGATTAAACATAATTACTCCTGCCCTGCAGAAACACTCTGGGGCAAAGCACTCTGTACTAGCTTGAGGGGTGCTGCTGCTGTCTTCATCATCGAGTTCCTTTAAAGATGTTTAATTAAGACAGTTTCTTCATAAACACAATCTGTCAATTTGTTTCCGTTACCCACCATCTCCCTCCTTCTCAATCTCTACGTGTGTGCGCGTTTGTATATATGTGAGAATCAGAAATGTCTGCTGCAGTTGTCCCTGGGGTGGACCCAACAGATGGGCGAACACACACAGACACAAACCACACTAAATGAGTGCCCCTGTGGCATTGTTGAATGCCTAAATACCAATGTTGCATCGCCTCCTGGTGCCACTCTGCAAGGTCAGTGGATAACACCATATCTGTGTATTTCACCGAAGACACACTGGTGTTAACAGCCTCACTGTATACGACTATATACAGGTGCGACACATTACACTTCACGTGTCATTTTTCCATATAATCTGGATATGTTGGCACTTTTCCTTTTACACCTTAAACACAAACACACACCAGATGGTGGGCTTCAGCATAGTCAGGTGGAACACTAACCGTCATGTGGTTATTACCATGAGGACACACCACTTTGAAAACGTGCAGCAGCTGTTTAGTTGGTGGCCTGGCAAATTGTCTGCTAGCACTTATTTCTCCAGTAAGTTTATCTTTCTCAGCTAGTACAACTGGAAGCAACATATTGCTTTTGTAGTGTTGACACATGCTAATGATACAATTATATCTCCCTGCGTTATATACATTCTTTCAATATTCATACAGAAAAAAAAAATCACCAAATGATGAGATGATGAAAGTGCACACTGAAACAACACACATTGCTGCTAACACAAAGCAAATGCCAAAGAACCCCAGACCTAGAGTGATGTTGAGTCCGTGCCACCACATGCCAAACAACCAGTGATATCAAAACCAGTGATGAACATTTGGGCTGGTAACATAGTAGCGTCTACTTCGACCTGTACCTGAATAACTTGAAGTAGAATCGCTGTGACTACAACATTTTACTGTGAAATTGTCAAAGCCTTGTGTGTGTCCTCATTAGAATAGGAATTTGCCTCAGTGTGTTAGCATGTAGCCTGACCATTACATTGTTAGCTGGTTATTATGTGACAACAGAGGCCTTGTTGTAGAGTGCTAGAAAAATGACATCATGATTAGCATTTGCTTACAATTACTTACAGGGAGTAAATAAATAACGTACAGCAGTAAAAGTAATGCGTATTGTGTAATAGATTACTTTTTTGAGTACTCCAGCACTGTTGATACCAAGTAGCAGCTAGCTAGCTAACTTTGGCTTTCGTCCTTGCTAGACCTGCTGCTACAGTAGCAAAGTTTTTTTTTCCTTATGTGCTGTTTGTGGTAGCATCATTTATTGACTGCAAGTAGTTACTAGACTCCAAAGACTAACATAACTCTCAAAGCTAACATTTGCTAAAGTAGCATGTGCTAGTGGCACTGCAGGGGAGCAGAGGAGAGGGACTGTAGTAAAACAATCAGAAGAGAGCATAAAAACTTGATCCTTTAAAAATCCCAAAAATTAACTAGTTTCAGTCGTCAGACCAGAAGAAGTTAAATGACTGCATACGAGTCATTTTTTAATGCAACAACAGATTTATATGCTGAAAGACTTCCATGGATTTTTCGGCATTTTTAATTATGAAACCTAAAATCTGTTCATCAAGTTGTGAGCCAATAATGACAAAGTAATTTTGTAAGATATATTACCCTAAAATTAAACACTGAAATTCATACATAAATGGCTCACGGCAAATAAAGTCGTATTGTAATATGTTTTCGGCAAGTACTTTTCCTGTTTTTCAAACAAATTTTAATATTAGACGACGATAAATCAGTGTAAATACAAAATGCAGTTTTTAAAACGATGATTTTTATTTACTGAGGGGGAAAAAAGATGTTGTTTGTTAAAAAGAAATTGTCTCCTAAACCTAATAACTGGTTGTGCATGTTTGGCAGCAAGACCTGCAATCAGCCTTGGAAATGAGGCTTTCACTTCCTCTGCTATATCTCGTTTGTTATCACGTGGTTCAAATATGATTACTACTGTGCATTAAGAAGCTTCATAGCAGCTGAGGTTCTCAGAATTAGAGCAATGACAGGAGGTGCTACTGACAAGTTTGAGATACTTCTAGTTTGTGCAAAAACTAAAAGTATACATATGGCCCATAACCTATAAACAAGTCTTTCTAATTGCCAGTCACATTGACTGTTAAGTTTAATTTCATGTGATTGGGACATAAAAAAACAATGTACAGAATTACAAATAGACTAACAAACACAAACCTATACAAGTTCAGTGCCTTTGCCCCCAAAATAAAAAGTTTTTTCCCCATGCAAGTTATTCTTGTAGCACTCTCTCTCTCTGCAGAATTGTCTCACAGATTTCATTTTGGGAATCTTTGAGTGAAATGTCGCTCTCAAATGTCTCTGAGATGGCGTTCCAAGAATAATGAAGTTTTCCTTTCCACGGTGTCTTGCACTTCTAAGCTAAGTCCTTCTCAAGAGCAAGATGAATTAGCTGAGTCTTCGTGGGTGTGACATACTGCTTCTGTGCTCAGTGAGCACATTTTCAAAGTAAGAAAAGACTTCTCATATAAAGTTGTGGAAGCTCAGAAGGTTAGGGCAACCTTAAATGCATTGAGGCCACTTCAAAGCCCCTCAAGGGCCCTGTGGAAATTACCCAGCAGTACTTTCAGTGTCCGGGTCCTGTCGTCTGGAGGTGTGGAACTGTTTGACAATTAACTGAAGCAGGGTTCCAGTTTTTCTGGGTCCAGAAAGGCTCATCGGGTCAAGTGTGGCAGTGGATTCTATTACTGACTTTTTTTTTTTCTTTAGCAGTGCATGGTTTTGCAAAGTAACTGCATCAGTGCTGCTATAAAAAGTTCCTGCTAAAAGTGGACAATATCTTAGTCATCATAAGGCACAGAATTTAAAGCTGAGCTTGGATATTGCAGCACCCTGGCGGCCACCCCCCCTGTCTCCTGGAAATAATCAAGTTTCTGATATTACACAGAACCTTAAAAGGATATCAGAATAATCAGTATTGTGGCAGGGTCCACTGTCTAGTGCTGTTCAAGCAAACCATTCAGTGAACTTCCACAATATTCATGTAAACTAGAGAGGGAACTACATATACTGAATAAATCCTTAAAAACCCTCTCACAGCATATCGTGTGGTTGGTTCTTAGAGCAGTGAAAAAAAGGGTTTTCGTCAGCTCGTCCTGAAGGAGTCTTTGAACCACCAAGTTTCCCGACATGAGAGAAGGCCTTGTCATAAACCTGGCAGAGTGCTTTGTCTCTGTTCAGGCCAGCTTCTCTTAGTTCTGAAAAAGTGTCTGTATGAAAGTTTGCATCTCCCACGGCGGCTGTGGTTATTGTCAAAAATCTCTCTTTTATGATCGAGCTTTCATCAACAAAGCGCAGTGCAACAGAAATATTGTCACAGCTCATTGGGTCTTGGGCTTCATTCATCCTGATTGTGTATGAAGAGATTCCTGAACGTCGTTGCTTTGCTAGGCTGCAATTTGGGGATAAGCAGGAGCATTTTTGCCACTTCTGGGGTTTTTAAGGACAAATACTCAGACGCTGACGAGAATCTTCCCATATGGAAAAGATATATATAAATCTTATAAAGTTTGTATCTGTCTTGTGTGAAACTTGTATGAAAAGCATACAAGAGTGAAAACAGATATAAGATCCCTAGAAAAATTATATAAATGAAACTTGTATGTTTTGGATACTAAAACAATATATGAAAGTGGCCACTTTCATGAGTGAATCATATGAGCCTTGTATGATTCACTATATGAAGTAGGTCACATCTGATGCAAGTCTTTTGTAATTTTTTTCTTTTCCATATGGGTCCTGCCAGAATGTGTCAGCTGCTGCAATCCAAAATGATGATGATGATAACATGATGATAGAGCACAATCAGAGGATCATTTTGCACAGATTGGTGTGATTTTGTGATCTTTGGAATTACAAATGCATACAAATAGAACAGTAAAGCAACTAGTACGTAATTTTTAGAAAACCAAATATATGCTGACTGGTCTTCATTCACAAACTTCAACAAAGTAACTTCACAGTATCGCATGACAGAGTCCTCCTCACTACAAGTGTGTGGATCAATCCAAATATCGCTAGCATCAGTAACAACGCTGGATCGATACTAAGGTGATAGAAACAAAGTATTGATCCTATCTGTGCACATGTATAATGTAAAGATAATATTCTTTTGGAAATCAGATATGGGAAATATGTCTGAACCTTTCTTGTGTTGTGCTTTAGAGGCAGACACTGATTCAAAATACATGTAAAGCCGAAAGTTGTGTTTTGTTGTGCGAACTATCTATTGTGGAAAGAACAACAGATGTGCTCAGAATTTGCAGATTGATAATGGTTTATCCGATACAGTAACACACTGCTCTCCCTCTTTTATAGGTTAAAGGTATCGGTACTAGTATCGACCATGCTGGCCCTGTAGTTACGAAGTATCAACTCAGTAGCAAACTTTACAGCACTACTCCTTGCGATTATCTAAACCTTAACAGCTGCTTGTCAATAAAAGTGATCCTGCTTTGCCAGATGAATGCTTCCAATCACAAACAGCAGCAGTAGGATGTTGTGTTTGCATTTGCAGCACCTTAATCCAGCTCTCAGACAGTGTAAAGTGAGCGAACAGTGAGGTGTATGAGATAAACTACACAGGATTACATGCATGCATTGTTTTCCTGTGAATCCCTCATCCATATGGAGGCAGTGTGAATTTGTCTGGGGGCTTGCAGACTCTCTCAGAAATTCTACTTTAACTGGCTGTTCTGCTGCAGGTTTGAAGTAACAGCTGTTTTTAAAATCCATTAAATCTCGCAGAGACACTAATTAATGCAATCCATCACTTTCAATATCAGCGCATCAGCACAGAAATCAATTGGAGCTAATCATTGTGTATACTGAGATCATTCTATGCATTTTCCCACAGTGGTAGCAGCAGGGAAGTGAAATAAGGACTGAGGGCAGAGGGTCGGTGTGCGGCGCCGGTGATGTCTGCTGGAGACATAATCATTTCTTCCCAGCGCTGGTACAATGGATCCACCTTGTTTCACTGTGGTGTTATAAAGTGGTGTTAGCAGAAAGTACATTATAGGAGTTGTATACCATGATGGATTATATCAGTCAAGGCAGCCTTGTGTCTGCAAGCTGCTTTTTAATTGGTTTTGAGAACAATGGAAGTCCAAAGCTTCCAGCGGACAATGAGTCACGTCTCGACAAATTGAAGCTCAGGCTGTTGGCAAATATCTGTTAGTTCAGGCTTTTCATTAAAATAATAGGGATAGGACGTAAAAGAAAAGCACAGGTGTACTGCACATTTGCTTTCTTTTGTGTGAAAGGTGGCTGACTCTGAGCATCCGAGCTTCTTTAGCTCATTTGCTTTGGTTTTATGGCTAACAGCTTTACCGTTTAGGCTTCCTGTTATGGCTCTCATCAACCTCAGTTCCAGCTAAAGCATGCGGCTCTTTTCAACAAACTTCTAAACAAGGTCACTAAATCAGCAGCGCCTTTAGCAGCCACTATATAAATTTAGCATGTGGTGGTTTGGTGGCACAGTGGTGCACTGTCACTGTCGACAGCAAGTCCTGGATTCAAACCCTCCGGTTACTTCTGTGTGCAGATTTCGCTGTGCATGTGTGTGTACGGGGGTTTCTCCGGATTCCTACCACAGTCATCATGACTGTTAGGGTCATGCTGTCAGGTTTTTGGGGATGCTTAGGGGTTTTCTTGTTTTGTATTTTTTTGATAATCTTATAATTTGGTTCTATATTCTGTATTCTTTAGTCTTCTGGTTATGATGCTATGTTTACACACCTGGGGCTTATGATGGTTGTATTTTCTGGGCTCCCTGATTGCTTTAGTTGGATACCCATTCTGTCCCTCCAGTCTTGTCTCTGTGTTTGTTATCTTGTGTCTGATTATATTATTCTTGAGCTCAGTGTCAGTCACTTCCTGTTTTATTTTGACAGTCTCTATTCCCATGTGTGTTATGTTCAGTTTTGCTTCCTGTTGTCTTTTTAGTCAGATTCTGTTCAGCTGTGCTCCCGGGTGTTTCCCTTCTTCCTGATGGTGTGTAAATATTTTCCCTTCTCTTTTTGTCCTTTGTTGTGTTATCCCTCATGGTTGTGTCCTTTTGTGATTTTCCTCAGACATGGTGTCGTTTTGTCTTATTTGCAGCTGACCTGCTGTTTGTTGTAGGTAGTTAAAAGAAGAAATAAAGCTGTTTTTGAGTTTTACTTCTCGTGTCCTCAGTCCCGCACTTTGTGTCCTCTGCCTGCCTGCTGTGCAGCCAGCCTTGACAGTTAGGTTAACTGGTGATTCTATACTGGCTGTACGTGTGAATGTGAGCATGAATGATTAAGTGCTCCTCTGTGTTGGTGATAGGGAGCCCCTCCGCCACCATGAACCACCATTCCAGAAAATAAATGGATTAATGGGTGGTAAACAAAACAGAGATAGTCCAGACAGATATCTTTGTAAAATGATATGTTATCTGTGTATTTACAGTGCATTGGCTAACAGAATAACTTAATGTAGCTTTAATCTTTTCCTTCAGCTGGAACCCGACTTAAAGATTTATAAGAGGTTTGCACAATGTTGCATGACTGAAAAACAACAAAAGGTCTCTTCACTCACTCGCACACATCATGCACAAAGTGGTAGTAAACACAAAGGAAGGAGGTAAAAGCACAAAATGGGCTTTTTAATGCAGCTGGTGGGGAACAATTTGATGCACTTTTATGAATCTTCTTTACACTCCCCTTTGGTATATTTTCCACTCAATGACCCATTTAAAGTGACACCATGACGGAGGAAATGAAAGACTTTCTTATAGAGAAATTCCACTTGTATTATTTGTTGGTGGCTGTTTTCAGTAGGGGCGTTTCTGCTTTTATAGTTTACTCATCAGAATTGACATGAAACAGTAGAAGAAAGAGCCTTCGTCTGTCTCTCTGAAATGTGCATCCCTGAGGTTTCTCTTCTACTAATGAAGCAAACATTTCAAGCACAAAGTTCCAGCAGCAGAAAGACTTTTTTAAACTTTTAAATCATTCTTTTTTAAAGCATTTGGTTCAGTGAGCAGAAGATGTGACATAGCTGAAGAAGAAAACAAGACATTAATATTGTTTTTTATTTTTTTTCCTTTTTGTATTCGATTACATTACAACTTGATAATTTCTTATATTGGAAAAATTAACAAACAATTACAGAAAGCTCTATTAAAACTGTGTCTGATGTCCAGTTTGAGGGGCTGTTTGGCTCCATGTCAGTGTATAGCCAGGACTGTCCAGTTAAATAAGTAGAAACAATAGTCTGTCTGTTTTTTATACCGTGATGGAAAGAAAATCTGGGAAACATGAAACTTTGAAGGTGTCATCAAGTGCAGTCGCAAATCAATTTAAACGCTGTGATGAACTTCACTCTCTTGAGAACAGGAAAACTTCCCTCTGCCGCAGAGGAGAAGTTCATTACATTTACCAGCCTGTGAAATACCACAGAGACGACTTCAAGGAGCCATACAAACTGTGTCACTGATCCCCTCTTTTAACAAAGACAGATACCATATTTCCATTTTCTCCAAATAACCATTTAACTACTACCGTAAAAACATGAAATGTGTAAAAAAGTTGTTCTAAGACTGCTTGCCAGCACCGGAGGTACATTTGTCTCCAGTGTTGGTTAGTGCCTGTGGTCACTCTGGTGAGAATGACAGACCCCAGAATCCCCTTATTCAATGTCACAGTCTTTTAGGACGACTCTCAGAAGTGTGAGGAAAACAACGTTTTGCCACAAAACAAGTGTAGACAGTTTGCCACAGTCTCATGTAAGACGACTTTATTGATTTTCATTGACCAGTGATTTTGATTATAATTTCCATCAACGTCTTTTTGTTTTCTGATAAAAACAAGATGATGAAGCTAAATAAAACCGAATGCACAAATCAGAACTAATCAAGTTGTCTAGTAAGACAAGACAAGATTGCTTCTGATTGGATCGCTTCCAGGCTGTGCAGTAATATTTGATCCTCACCCAGGAAATGGTCCAAGACAAGATCAGACATATGAACATGATTCTCATCTCATGTCAAGGAAAACAAGCTGCCTCCATGTGCGGAGCAACTCTCACTAGTAAAAACACAAACTTTTAAGCTTTAGGTTTTCAGTTTAGCTCAGTGGGTGAACAGGTAACCGGGTGTTACACTACCGGAGAGCAGCGACCTGGGTTTGAGTCCAGCCCATGGTGCACGTCTGCCCCGATGACTAAATGTAAATAAATTTGCTGTCAGAATTATCACTGTTATTGACTCTAAGTCACATTATCTGTGCATCCATCCATTAAGCATAATCTTAAAAGTGTGTCTTGAGTATGGATCTCCTTCTGGTTGGCCATGCCCAAATCACTTCACCCAGCAGACATCCTAATCAGAGAAGCTGTACTCTGAGCCACACAAAGCTCTTCATCGTGCCTCTAAGAGAGAGCCCAGACACTCTTCACGAGAGTCTTATTTCTCCAGCTTCTGTGAATGGTACAGCATCCAAATGATGGTGAACACGGCTCATTCCCACCCCAAAGAGGGAATTCCACCTCTTTCTTGCTGAGACCTGTAGTCTCAGAGCTAGACGTGCCAATTTCTTGTGCCATATCATCTGCAAAAAGCAGAGGTGAAATCCAGAGACCATAAGACCCTCAGCGTTTTTGCTTTGCCTGGAAATACTGTGAATCTAAATTAGGAACAGAATCTTAATCTCATACAGGGGCAGCCCTGCTGGAGTTAAACACCCACTCCCTTAACTTTTTTCTGACAATACAAAACAAGCTTTCAGTACAGCTGTAGAGGGCTAGAACTGCCCATAATTACAGGCCAGACAACCCAAACTTCACAAGCACACCCCACAGGACACTGTACAGATGTCTTCAACAAATTAAATGTAGCCTCAGAGGCTCATAGACCCTTGATTATCCAAAATAGGAGGAAGAAGAAGTCCAATGTTCCATGACCAGGATCAAAAAAACACTGTGTGGATGCTGCAGAAAGACTCTACCCATTAGTTAAACTTCAGATTCAGGAGGAACGGAGTCATACAGAGGGATTGGGGTGTGTGGCCCCTAATGAAATTGAGGGGAATTGCCAAAAAAAGAGATATTGATGAGGCATAAAGTGATTTGACAGGCATACCTTTGATGTGAGAGTTTGTGTGGAGACTTACTCATCCCACCTACACTGAAACACACACACACGAGTTTTGGATTTAGGGGCTGTCAGTGACACTTGAATATGAATTTTACATGTGTTTTTAAGGAGTGCAAAGTCTGTTTACTGCTGTAAACAGTGCACCTGAGTCCGTATTTTGATAGTTTTACGAGCTGCCAGGAAGCTTAGCTTCCATCCCCACCTAAGATGTAGGTGGTGAAATGTTTAGAGTCTCAGATTCAGGAAACAAATGACAGTTTCTGATGCACAGTGCGTGCCTAAATCTCATTTCTTTTTCTGTTGCAGGGAGGGGAAATACGTTTCTGTCAAAATCAAACATAAAAAGAGATGATGCAGAAAGGGTTAGATTCCGGTTGAAGCTTTCAATCTCTCTGTTAAAGTCCCTGGTGTAGACACCCACTCATGCATCCACCCGCTGCCACGGTGACACAGAGGAGCTCCAAGAGACATGTACTTCAATTCAATTAAGAGCAAATTAAAATAAAACAATCCAAGAAGATGAGATTTCACACGTGATCTTTGCTGTGGGCCACAAAGAGAGCTGCATGGTGAGGATTGAGCTCTGGGAGCGAGGGGCATGCTGGGGCCCTGTGCTGTCTCCTCTGTCACCACCTGGGTCTCTGTCTAATTAATAGTGTGTGTATTCTGGGAATGAACAGAGGGAGACAGGGAGAGAGGAACGGAGACAGAAAATTAATAACTTGTGTATTTAGGGATTGAGGCAAAGGGTGGAGGAAAGGGGGTGAAAGAAAGCGATTGACCTCCTTTTTTAGACTTGGGTGATGTGACAGTGATGTCAGCATAGTGAAATGAAGCAAAACATTTGCTCTTTGCAGCTGGATTTGGTGCATTTTTTAAAATGTTTGTGGCAGAGGTTCGCAGAGAGAAAATAAAAGCCAGGACGATAAGCTTTCTAGTTTTTTTATTTCACTCTTTTATGCAACTTTTGTGACTTTCTGCACATAATTATGCAACTAGTCCATCTCTGTCTCAAACTCTAATACTCACAAATATGTTATCACTAATTATATTTTCTAAACTACCCTTTTGTAAAAATCTAAATGACACTATATGAAAAACTATTTTCATTTAAACAAAACACTGATTTGCATGTGGACCAAATCTGGCCTTTTTTAATCCACCCAAAAAACCACTTTAGGCTCTAAATACATTTTGGTCCACTTTGCTGTAGGTATGTTCTAGAAGCTAAGAAGCTAACCCGCACAGATTAGCATAAAAAGCAAAGCTGGGTTTGAAGGTAGATAAGACAGAGAACTTATTAAAGCTCATAACACAGACCTACGGAGCAGAGGCTGTTCTTGTGTAGCGCTTTTCTAATCAAGCCGCACTTTATACTACACGTCTCATTCACCAGTACAATCTTAAAAGCACTTTGTCAACTACCAGCACAGAAATGCAATGTATCCATTTGCTTGATTAAGTGATAGTCAGCTGTAACTCTGGCAGCGTGGTGGTGCAGCTTTTGTACTTTTGCCTCACAGTGAGAAGGTCCAAGGTTTGAATCCACCATCTCTGTGGAGTCCGCTTGTTTTCCTCTGTGTGGGTTCTCTGCAGGTACTCTGGTTTCCTCCCACTGTCTAAAAACATGCAGTCAGTGTGGTTAGGTTAATTAGTGGTTCTAAGTTGTCCATAGGTGTGAATGGTTGTCTGTCCTTCTGTGTTGGCCCTCCAACAGACTGGTGACCTGTCCAGGAAGCAACTGGGATAGGCTCCAGCCCACCTACACCCCTGTGTCAGCTAAGGAGAGGTAAATGGATGGGCTCAGCAACATTATTGCTGACTTATTGTTTGGTGGGTGTGGCTTTATGTAAACCCAGCTGTAGATGAGGAAGCTATGTCAGCCATTCATTTTTAATTAAAATTAGAGCATATCCAAAAAGCATCTACTTCAAACCCTTAACGTGGTGGATAAAACGGGAGTCTAGCAGACAGAAAAATGTGTACTTGGAAGTGCAGTCTGTTCATTTCTTTTATTAAGACACTCTTGGGCCAAAAGCAATCAAAGGAAATTTCATATCAATCGATTTGGGGCAGCACACTTGTGTTTGGAGGCACAAGCATGAACCTGCGGAGGCAGAAAAATCACTTTTGCTCCAAAACACAGAGAGACAGATGAGAGCAGATTGCTGTTTTTGTAGCCACCGTGTCATGCTAGTACATGTTTGTTGGATGGCTGACAGCAAAGCTTAACAACTCTTTCTTCCAGGAGCATAGTAAATCCTCAAAGATTGGCTGTCTCAACCGAGGGAGATAGATTTCGCAGAGCATGCATTTGGCTGTAATTTACTTTTGAGTTTCCTGGAGGAGTGACAGCTCTTATTCAGTCCAAAATCATACATACTGTAAACTTATCCTCTTTCCACTTGAGAGCAAAATATATGTTGAATTGTGACAAGAAGGATTATGTTGCTGACCCTGCAGACTTCAAAGTGTGTATGTGTACACTCCTTGTGAGCCTCGTGGCACATTCAACGACCAAGTCTGGCAACTTTTTAATGCTGATTAGAAGTGCCGTTAGACGATATTAGCAGGCCAGCTCCCCTAATTATGTGGTGAAAAGAAGGCGGGATTTAAGAGAGGCCAGTAAGAAAATGGCAGTTTATGGCAAAATTGGCTAGAAAGTAGAAAAGAGTTTGCAAGCTTTTTAATATGCCAGTAAAAATGCCTCAGGCTCCATGTCAGTACACAAAGATGTTTGCCAAGTCTTGGCTCACTTCAAAGGCAGTCATTCAGACACATTTAACACTATCATGATATGATCTTGTGATAATCTTTCCTTGTTAAACCCAAGTTCAGAGTGGTGCTGTGGAAGCGTGCAGGGCCCCTAACTCATGGGTGGATCGATCACAACCATCCGTTGCTAATGGCGAAAACTGTCAGCCGGCAGCGCTTTTCCTTTTTAAGAAAAATAAGCACCCACTTCCAAAATTGTCCTGGCTGAGCTGGCTTCACCTATTGCTGTTGTGGTGATCAAAGCAAATGATGCCTTGGAAGCAGAGCTGATGTGGCTAAGCAGCCTAAGGCTGTGGATTTAGGCAGCAGCTGCTATGGAGGCAAAAGTTCTAGTATTTCTCGCCAAGCTTTTGGGGCATGAGGTCACAAAGTTGTGATAATGACAAGAAACTGGGAAAACTCATCTGAACAAAAGCAATTCAGAAACTAAAAAATGTCTTTCCTGTGTGTTCAATGAGCGTCCATCTTTCTTCGAGTAGAAAATCAGTTTTTTATGAGAAAGTCAGGCTTCAGATACATTTAGGCTTTGGTGTATTCCCATAAAGAAATTGTGCTGGCAGATAAGAATCTATTTGCTAAAATAAAAATGAGCCTTGGCATCACACAGTGCCGTCCAAAAGTCTTGAGCCATTTCTTTATTTGTCTTCCAAGAAGCCAGACTTCCTTTTCATTTTTAAAGTGCTCTTGAGCTCACTGAAGATCGTTCAAAGTTTTTCTTTGGACATTGGCTGCTTTTTCACTCATTTTCTGTGCAGTTGTTCTACATGACCATTTTCAGAGGAGAATCGTCTGATTTTTGGTTGTTAAGCTACCTAACATTGACTTGTGAACCATTCAAACATGAAAAGGCACCCAACTGAAAACACTGTCGACAGCAGACGAACAATACTGAAAGTAATTCCTGTTTCCAAAGTTATGTGCTTAGGAAACAGGCGAAAAACCAGCAAAGACCTTATAGGAACTGTACCTTCAGCTAATTTATCTACTGTTTGCTGAAGCCTCACCAGAAATGGCCTGAGTGGTGGGGTGACCATTTTTAAGAATGGGGATCATGGAGAAAAGGCTGAATTATGCCAAATTACATAGAACTGGACTGAAAATTCAAATTATGTCCCAGTTACTCCTGAGACTGAAAATTGGGTTTTATGTATAAAAATGTCTGTTATTGAATTAAAGCTGACAACTTCAATCCGTCAAATCTTGATTGTTAGATTTAAATTCCTCTTTGGTGGTGTACAGATTCAAACATTGTGGCATTTTCCAAATATGTTGGACCTAATTTTCAAAGTCAAGTCAAAGTGACTTGATTTCAAACAGAAAAGCCTTTTAACCAAGTCTATCGAGTGAGATGTCTTCATTCTTTGCTCTTTTGGTCTACCTATGACAGTCAGCATAGGTCATATTTTGATGCTGAATCAAGGCGCCCACCTTTCAGTAAGTGACCAATTCATTATATTCTCAACACATGCTGTCTTGGTAATTAAGGCTAAAATTTTGATCTGTAGACTTTTCCTTCATAAAGCCATTTTAAACTAAGGCAGTTCCTTTTGGTGAAGCTTTAAGCACATAACAGCCTTCTTTAGCACACTGATTCCCAAAAGCCTTCAATAGGAAGAACAGTTGCCAATCTGATTTTCCCTTGTTAAGCACCAGTCACTTCTGTGACTTGCTAATTGGATGCTAATAGTGTGTAATTAGCCTCTGGAGATTAGGGACAATAGTGTAACATACAACCAAATGTTCTAATGTATCTGCACCCACCGGGGCCAGCACGTGGGTTGTTGTGTAAAACGCTTTGTCTGAAATGCTTCTCTGCATAGTACACAGCATGTCAGCATTATGGGAGGTGATTCATGCATCAGAGCAGACACTTGCCACACAAATGGTTTTCAAAGTTTGGAACTTTAATAGTTGGAACGGACGTAAACATCACATTATTCGACTGAATCTTTGAAGAGTCAACAGTATGTGCAACGGTCAGTGGACTCAAAGAAATAATGAGTATTACTTACAGCCTTTCCTGCTCTTAAGATTCAGTTTGGAAGAGAGCAATGTGTTAATAGCAGAGCAACACCGACCCCAGCAAACATATCAGCGGGAGAGATTTTTACATTTCCTAGCTATTCACAAGCTATTACAAAACAATGGCAGTACCCCCCCCCTTCTACCATTAAGGTTTGATTTATCACCCCCTGCGCGGTGTGACCACAGCGGATGGACCAAATAAGGCAAACTGGGCGTATCCTTGACATTATTAGTAGACTGTTCATCTGTTTTATTTCTATTTTACCATTAAGAGCTATATGATGAATGGCACACCCCATGTTAATTAAGCCGAGTCTACTTTTTATAAAAATGTGTTTTTAATAGGGCTGTGCAATATGACCAGACTCTCATATCCTGATATGACATTTCTCATCCCGATAATGACATATATCACAAAATAGTGCTTTTTCTGTAAACTCTGTGAATCTCTGCAACTCGACTTGTGTGAAATGTTTCCAGCTGGGCATCGTGTACCTGGAGTCGAGTGTTTTGACCAATGCATGAAACCATTTTCTTTGTGAGTATTTATTACACGGTGTGCTGCGGGGAAAAGCCTGTTCTAACATTTGAGGTTTATTTTGAGCACCTGACGGCTGTTTTTGCTTCATCCATAAACTCTCTCCACACTATTTCACGTGATTCTTGCGTCGGTGGTAGAGGTTTGTCAGGTTTGAGTCTGAGGTGGGGACCGGTTTGCAGCATCATTTGCAAAGAACAGTTTTCTGGTCTGTGTCAGACTTTTCATAACCAAACCATGTCCATGCTGGTCCTCGATTTGTTTGGACTGGTCCTTCTGTTTGGAGCTACCTGGTTCTGCCTCATCGTCACTGGCCATGCTGGGATTCTCTGTGCCTGCATCCTCGTGGTGACCATCCCAACGATGAAAATCTATAGCTGTAAAAAGTGTATTTTGTGACAACACAAAACAAACGATAGAGTATAATAAGAAACAATTGATGGTTTAATTTTGTCATCCAATACATTACATATCGCACAGCCCTTTAATGCTATCCATCACGATAGTTTTGAGTGGACTTTGAGTGGAAGTCCAGAATGCTCTAGCTAATCAAGGTGCCATGCTTGGTCAATATGACCCAACCTTTTACTCCAGCTATCCCAGACTGCATCAGTGTAAAAATCTGTGCCAAATCTGGATCCATCACTACCCAACAACTCCCTGCAAAGAAGGGCACAGCTGAAAAACTTCTCCCCTTAGTTCAGTTTTTGAGCCATTTTGCTAAGTTGGATTTGAGACATGCTTATCATCTGTTTGTTTGTTTTTATCATCCACTTTAAATTAAGGAGGGTGATGAGTGGGAGACGACCGTTAACACACCTCTCAGTCGACCTCACAAATGCTCCAGCGGCTTTCCAACCCGTGATAAATGATGTTTTGAGAGACTATTTGAATCTGTTTGTTTGTGTGTATTTAGATGATATGCCTATCTTTTCCAAGGACCTTGACAAGCACAAGCAGCATGTAAGAAAGGTGTTACAGAGACTCCTGGAAAACAAGCTCCGTGTAAAGGCAGAGAAATGGGAATTTCATGCTTCATCTGTTTCATTCTTTGGCTACATATTGGAGAGGAGGTGAGATCAACACTGGGAAAGTCAAAGAAGTAATAAACTGGCCCGCTCCGTCCACACGCAAAGAGTTTTAGTGCTTGATTTATTTATATTAGGGTTATCACAGACTACAGAAAGGTTTTAGACATTTTAACAAAAGTCACTTCAATCTCTGTTCCCTTTGTTTGGTCTTCAGAAGCTGCAGGTATGTTTCAGTGTTCATTGGAGGAATATACATTTGCACCTGTTCACCTGCCTTCAATTCACTGTGGAAGTGGATGCCTCAGATGTTGGGGTTTTATAGCAGTGCTCTAAGCAAGCTGCTCTGGTGCACATTTATCTTATGTGGCCTGCCTCTGACCAAAACTAAGATGTGGCAGACAGCAACTTGCTAGCCATTTAGTTAGCTATACAGATTCCTCCAATTTCTGCCTTCACTTCATTAAAGTTATTTACTGTGTGGACAGAACCTAAATCCAGACAGCTACCAGATTTGACTCTTGCCAAGATTGGTGGACTTTGTTCTTTGGCTGATATAGGTTTTTCATAAACTACCACCCAGGGCCTTGTGACAAAAAACTATTGAGAAAGAGCATCTGGTTTACGAGTTTTCAGGGTCTCTATCACCAGCAGACCCTGGTTTCACATAGTCCTAGACTGTGTCCTAGTCCTAGACTCACGGTGTACCCTTGTCAGGTAATAACATGGTAATACTCACTCTTATAGACTTATTGTCTGAGGCAACTAATTTTATTCCCCTTCCTAAACTTCGTGCTATTTGTTGTCATGGCATTCCTGTTGACATAGTTTCTGATCGAGTGCATAGTTTACATCAGCGGTCCCCAACCCCCGGGCCACAGACCGGTACTGGTCCGTGAGACGTTTGGTACTGGGCCGCGGGAGTTCAGACTTAGGTGTGAAATGTATGGTGTTCAGGGTTTTTAATCGACTTTTAGCATTATTTTTTATAATCGTTTTTATCATTAACCTGGTTTCCCTGGGTCTTTTCCCGTGTGTTATGCATAAATCTTCTTCTTTTTTGGTACCGGTACTGGTTTTATTTTGTTTTATTTATCCACGACACCTTAAAGGACAGTCCGTGAAAATATTGCCGGACATAAACTGGTCCGTGGCGCAAAAAAGGTTGGGGGCCGCTGGTTTACATAACAGGTTTGAGGTGTTTTGAAAGGCTTTAGGGATCTCCATCTCCAAAGCAAGAGAAACTGAGCAGACAAATCAGGAGTCCGAAGAAATCTCATACTCCTTAACCTCAGCAAATCAGTCTACATGGAGCTCTCATGACCCATGGGTTAGGTATGTGCACACCTTCCTGGGTTGATCTCCGCCCTATTGGCTCAATAGGATGAGCCAATAGGGCTCATCCTATTTTACGCCTCTATGTAGGTTTCTTACCCGCACGGTTTCCCAGCCAGGAAAGGAAGGTAGCGATATTCTCTGTTCAACGTCTCCTGTTCCACTAAATCTAGAATCTGACCAAGGCTCTTTGCAGAACGGCTAACCGGAGCAGAAGATTGTAGCCAGGCGGGGGTCTTCTGTTGGTCTACTGGAGTGTGCTGCTTTTAAGAGAAATTCTCTTAAAAGAATCAGTCAAAAAATGACTCATAATGACCCCATAATGACTCACAAAGAGGCCTTAATCTTCTGAATTCATACTACTTCCAAGTTTCATTGCTGAAACCTTTCTTGTCCAGCTCTCGACAGAATATAGAGAATATATCTTTATATTTTGTCAGTTGAGATGTTTTCTTTTCTTACAACTCTTCAACATGATCTCAGTCAATTCCACTATCAAGTCCTTTTAAAGACACGTGTTGTAAATCAGTGCAACCACTGAATTCAACACATTTAATCGCTCATCACAAACAAAGCTCTTAGACGCAGGATTAGGGTTACACGGCACACATACTAAGCAGCACAGTTTCAGAAAACAAGTACTCGTCCATACACTGGCCTTATGTTTTGAGATTTCCATTTTGGTAACTAATAGAGGTGAAAATTCCAGGTAAAGAGGTAGATGTGAACCTTACTCAACCCATCACTAACACTAAACACTAAGTCACTGGTGAGCAGGTGCATGTTCTGTGCGTGTACAGGATATTTGTCCACTGTCTATTATCAAATGTCAAAAAAGTGTCAAAGACAAATTAAACCTAATTGTATGGATTCAGTTGCATTCTATCCACACATAATAGCAATGACTAATTGCACAATTGAAACATAACATAAGCAAGCAAAATGTTTTCTGCTGTCAGTTAAAGAGTTTTTTGTTTTGCATTCTAAAAGCTTTTGGAAACTATCAAAATACTCCACATTTTTTAAATGAATTCCTCTGCATTAAGTAGCGCTTTTGTATTTTCAACTAAGTTTTGATTAATCGCCTCCTGTGCAGGGCACCTACTGATGATGGACAGTAGAATAAGACGAGTGAGGCCTTATTTTTCTTGTGTGCCATCTGATTAGAGTGAAAACTGTCAATAAAAACTGTCATTCACTATTTTAAAAATGAGTCATGGTGAGCATAAAATGAGAAATGTTGATCTTCACGGTGCTTTTTGCGGCAGGTGCTTTGCAATCAGCAGTTTCAGAGTGAGTGCAGTCAAGTGATTGGGGGCTGTGGCAGTGCTGACCAGAAGGCTGGAGGTTCGATCCCGGGGTTGTGGCAAGATGCTCAACCCAGAGTTTCCCCTAGTGCATCCACTGGAGTGTATTTATGTGTGAATATTGGGGTAAAAGTGCTTTCTCTGTAGGTGTGTGATTATGACAATGAGGCTCGTAGTAATAAAGTGCTCAAGTAGGTTGATGGAGGTGGCTGGAAGCTTGTCAGTTATGCACACAATTATACATGATTCATTTTTGTCTGTTCTTTGAATGATTGTGGTTTATGAATGATACAAATAAATAAATGGTAAATGTTTTTATATGGAACTATTTGCTTAAGGGCAGGGAGTGACATCAGCCCAATTACTCTCACCAGAGGTGACCGTGCGTTTGCCCTGGTTGCACCTAACCTGTGGAACAACCTTCCCATTGCTATTCGCATGTCTGACTCCATCCAATCATTTCAATCACAATTAAAAACTCACTTATTTAACCTTCTATCTTCCTATATATCTTCATCTACTTAATACCCATGTGTTTTTAGCAAGTTTGATTTGATATTCACTTAATTCTTGCGTAATTATTGCCATCAACCTGTTAGCATATTCAGTACTTTGTCTTATATTGTTTATGTTTTAACCAGCTGTTTTATTGTAAAGCACTTTGGTATACCATTGGTGTTACGACCCGGCTCAAAAGCCGCAACATAAAAACGGAGATGAATAACAGAGTGTGGGTGAGAAGAGGTTTCATCTTAAGATGGAAAACCAGGTTGGCTAAAATGGTTGCTGCCACCAAGGCAAAGACAAGTGAGCTCCCTGGGAAGCTTGCCTCAGGTATGCTTTTATCCACACCTGACTACGTGTGGCCAATTAGCACCAGCTGAACACAGTGAGCAGATTAGAGGCTGCAGAGGGACGTAACACCTCCTCCCTTAAAAGGGTTCCTCTAGGACCCCTAAATTTATTAAAAGCCCCTCTGAAGCCAAACCTGGAATAAAAGTTAAAGCTAACAGAAGCACAGTGTTCACATTATAGTTGGCATCTCTAAGCATGGATGGGCATGAGGATTTGAAGTTGACAGACACACACACACACACACACACACACACACACACACACACACAATGATTATCTGATCTGCTACAAGATCAAACCAAGAACAACAAGTGATCTGTTGTCTCCACCACACAAACAGTCACATACAAGTGACCCTATACCACAACAAGTTACTTTAATCCAAAAAGTTCAGTAAATCAAGCACACTAGTGACCAACCACAAAATGGAGAGCTATGGCCACACAATGATCACATCAAGGGTGGCTCAGCACCCCACAGTGTTATTGCCATCACCTGGCCAACAAAACAGCCATATTCCCCATAACACTAAAGCTCACAGCACAAAACACTGACCTCACAAGGATCTCATTAGCATCCATCAACACTGACATAGGCACACGCATGGTGTACACGCAATGCCAACTTAAAAACAGCCTACCTGCCTCAGCTACAGACCATAATCATGAATAGTCTCAAACCTCCTACCAAGTTTGGTGCCACTGATTTACTATGTGCAACTCCCAGCCTAAAACACTAAAAACAACAAAACCCTAACTTTACCTACCCTAGTCTTCAGTGGTGTGCCAGGCTCGAGGCAACTTTAAACGCAAACTCGAGAGCAGGCAGCAGACCAGAGATATAGTCTCCTACCAAGCTCTGAAGCGTACCCCCACCCAGGATAGCCACCAAACACAACAAATTAAAACAACAAAGCAAAACAACAAACGAGTGCTTCGCTGGAAGGGCAGCACAGCCACCCAGCTGAAACACACTTACTAAAGGGACGTTGCTCAATCACAGTGAACACCTTCACTCACCCACTTAAAAACAATACAAAAAACTGAAATCCATCTCCACTAAAATGTCCAAATCTCCCGGATGAGCCCCCACTTATGTTACGACCCGGCTCAAAAGCCGCAACATAAAAACGGAGATGAATAACAGAGTGTGGGTGAGAAGAGGTTTCATCTTAAGATGGAAAACCAGGTTGGCTAAGATGGAAAACCAGGTTGGCTAAAATGGTTGCTACCACCAAGGCAAAGACAAGTGAGCTCCCTGGGAAGCTTGCCTCAGGTATGCTTTTATCCACACCTGACTAGGTGTGGCCAATTAGCACCAGCTGAACACACTGAGCAGATTAGAGGCTGCAGAGGGACGTAACAATTGGTTTTAAATGTGTTATATATATAAAGTTGTATTGTATTGTGAAGTCTTCTACTCTGAGCACTTACAGCACTTCATACAACATGTCTCGTTCACTAATTCAAACCCATTCATACAACCACTGTTCTCTATGCTTCTTCTACCTGAGTGATTTCTACAACATTCACATGAATGCATCGGAGTACGACATGGGGTTCAGTACCTCGGACAGTTTGGCATGTAGGCTGGAGCAGTCAGGGATTGAACCAGGAATTAGGAGATGAGCTGCTCTACCTTCTGAGCTACAGCCACTTGAAACTGCTCATAAATGTTAACCCTTGGAAGTCCAAGTCATCATTATATATGCTAACACTACCCCACACTTTGGGAGAGCAGCACCAATGCTTGCTAGCAAATGGTGCTTTGTAATATCAAACTAAAACAAAGACCTGAATCCCAAATATCTACCAAGATGACCTAAAATATGTGTAACACTAAATGTGATACAGAACAGTCTTGCTTTTATATGTACTATGTAACACAGTAAGGGGAATTGTTGAAAAGAATATATCAATGGGCCAATAGGTTCGACTATAGGAGCACAGGGGTGTGTTTAAATGAGACACAGAGACAAGAATGTATCTAAAAAGAACACAGGTTAAAGGCACTTTATGTGTTTCACGTTTCCTTTCTACAATTATAAACTACTAAGATAATGACCTGGCCAAGTGTTACTTTTGGTTTTCAATGTTCGGTTTCAGTGCTCGGGTGCACCCTAGTAACCTGACTCCTTAACTTTTATAGAAACAGATTACACAAATCCAATGTACATTCAAATGAAAATCTCACACTCCTTTCACATGTGGAGAATGTTCTACACAACAGCTCATTATTCAAAGTCCCAAATAAAAAATGTCCAAGGGGTAAAGTCCAAAAAATTCCCAGGGTGTGAAAGAAAATAGGGGTGAGAGAATGTCAGTCAGTGGTCTTATGTATAACCAGCTGTGTGAGAAAGTGTGAGTGATACAGTCATACCACACCGCAAGGTGTAGGAGATCATCAAGTGGAAAAGAAGCAAATCTCAGTTTCTCTAAGTCCAGGTGGGAAGGCTCGCCGTCTATTCCCACGGAGGAATCCACCTCAGGAACAATTCAGCATACAAAAAACCCTGACCTGTCAACAGACAGGGTCAGAAGAGCACATTTATCACTCCTTAAAGTGGTACCCTAATTTTATGTGGGTTACAACTATCTCACATACGTTAACAGTATCATTATCGCATCATAAAATATCTAAAAAGCTTCTGTGTTATTTACGGTAAGATCTATCCACAACATAGACAACATAAGAATGGTTACTTTTTAGACTTCAGCATATTTTTTATGGTTTAGGACTTGTGTGGATTTTTTTGACAGTTTGATTCATATAAATGCACTGTTAGGATTAAAAACTGGTATATAGTTTGAACTCCGCACTTTAAACACAAGTCGAAACAGAGACTTGGTGAGGCTGCGTCCTGCTTTTAGATCATTTTTAATCGGTCTTTTCATTTGGATGAGGGTTAAACTCCTGTTTAAGACTACACAAAGAAACTGTTGATCAGTTACACTCCACAGACAGCCTCACCACCCCACTCTAAAAATGGAAAAAGTAGCTAGCATGACTGGCTGACTGGCAAGGTTGTACCCCAGTCATGTGTTGCTACACTGAGCAGGGGTTCTCCCTCATAGCTGAGAGGTTTTCCAAACAAGCACTGAGGTCAAAATAGGGAAACTGACCTATAAACTGCAAACAAACTACACACAGAATATGAGTAGAGTGTGCACACAGTATGCCTGTGTACAGAGGAAAAGCACCCCATGCCCAACTGGGTATGTTTGCTGAGATGTACAAATATAATGATCATCTTTAGCCAGCAGAGAAAAAACATTAACCATCAGAATTTCTTTCTCCTGAAAGTGCTTGTAAATCAGGATTTTAGAGAGAAGGGTGTTAAAGCAAACACCTAAACACTGACAGATACTGAGTGTTCTTGTTAAAACATTAGCATTAAGTGTACGGTGTGGAGAGAAGAAATAAGAGAATTGAAGGAAGAACAATAAAAATGATGGTAGAACAGATGAGGAAGTAGTCGACAGTCATTTTGTTTTCCCTGTGAATTCTAATAAACTCCACCACCCACAGACAGTCAAACTTACTACTACGAGAACACCGTGTGCCTGAAATTATACTCTAATCCTCAACCCACACTTTTTTCTTTCAGTACCTGAAAATCATCTGTACTTCTGTTTAATCTTCCTACTGCAGTGTGCTTTACACAGTGTCTCAGTCCTGTACACATTATTATGGCCAAGTTCCTTCTTCTTCTTTTTAATCTTTGTGAGTTTTACATTTGCTGTTTTACCACAAATTATGCTTTTCTGAATGGAGAGATGATTGAGATGATTTGTACACAAGACGTGGGATGTTTTATATTGGTTTACAATACATAAATGCCAAATGACAGCTGTGTCAAGTTCCCAGAAGCTTTGGGCAGAAGTAGACTGATATTATCTGGAATGCTGTAAAATATCCAAATCTTGGGATGCCTCGGGAGAGTCAAATAAAAGCTTGTGTCATTTGTTCATTGTGCGATAGAAGCTCAGACTTGATTCTTTATTCTGACAAATCTGTCAGATGTGGATTAACAAATAATAATAATAATAATAATAACAGTCAGGATGGGCTGACAGAGGAAGAAAGACAAACATTTAAGCATTTCATGTCTGGTGTTCCAAACACAAAACAAGAATAAGAGAAACTTCCATGTTGGTGAAATCATTGGATTTGTGATAGGCGAGAGAAAAGCCAGAAGAAAGGCTTCCTGTGGTGTTGCACTAACCAATGGCGACCAGGCCTGTGAAGGGTTTTTCCTGGAGTTGGATTCTAGCAGAAAAGATGAAGAGACACACGTGTCATCAATATATCACCTAATTGTCCTTCTGACCATCTGCAACTACTGCAAAGGTGACCTATGTTCCAGGCGAGGCATGGCAACAGTGATTTTTGATCCAAGACTTGAGTTTCCACTTCCAACAAGCCTCCTGTCACCCAGAAGGTCCCAGAGGAAGCCTGATACGGGGTTAGCCACTTTTAGGTTAGTTTTACTAGTTTACATTTGTGCGTGTGCAATGGTGCTAGAGATGGATGATAGGATTACTGTGTTTGGAGACATCAAGAGTATGAATGCAAGTTTTCTTAACTCTTTTTTAGGTCTTGTAATGGACAAAGGTTGGACAAACTGCACAGTCCTCCTAATTCTGCTGTAATTCCAATTGTGTAATAATGAGAGAGAAGTCTTTCTTCCATACGGTTAATGTAGTGACAAAGTCAATTTGAGACCACTCTGGCAGACAGGTAGATTTATTTTTTAAACTCTTTAATAGTGTGATTCCACATTGGTCATAGTATCATGGTATCATCTAAAATCTTTCTGTGAAATGAGGGGCAGCCAATCTGTGCACACCCACGGAAGAGGCTGATGTTTATGCTTGTGAATTTCCCCAACTGGTAGTAATAAATACTCATCTTATATGATCATATATTACTGTTTTCCCTGTGAATTCGAATAAAATCTATCACCACCCACAGACAGTCTAACTTACTACTATGAGAACACAGTGTCCCTGAAATTATACTCTAATCCTCAGCCCACACTCTCTGTTTCCTTCAGTACCTGAAAATCATCTGCACTACTTCTTTTTATCTTTCTACTGCAGTGTGCTTTACACAGTGTCTCAGTCCTGCACACATTATTATGGCCAAGCTCCTTCTTCTTCTTTTTAATCTTTGTGAGTTTTACAACTTCCAAACAACTCGAATAGGCCCACAGGGGGCTTATTCGAGTCCAAAGGCTCATGCATATTGGTGCCATGCGACACCGGTCAGGCGTACTGCACATTAGGTCCCAGATTCACGTGGAGGTGGCAATGACTCATTTGGTGAACATGCAAAGAAATTTTCCAGAAGTCTGACAAAAAGTGAGAACAATGTTGTGTAGAATGTTCTAGAATGTGAACAAACTTTGTGTGAATGATAGGAAATAAAGACAAGGCACTACAGCAGGTCCTAAGTGTTTATTCCCTTAATGTCAACTTCCATGGACCTCATGCACTGCAGCTTCAGACCTTTAAAGGCCTCAGGGCTGCATGTTTGAATGTCCAGTGCAGTTGGACTGGACACTAGACTTTGCACTAGACTGCTGCCAGTAACACTGACTAAAAATACGAGTGTCATATTGGAGTGTGCTCATATTCTTGTGCATTCACTGCTAGCGTCCTGCATGACCTATCCAAGCTGGTCCATCAGCTAAACCACATGAAGTATTACCCACAGTGTGAATTCATTTGAAGCAGACTATTTCCTGAGCTGTACATGTGAAGAAAGGACAACTGTGTAAATAATCCCTGAGCCTACCAAAACTGTCCAGAGTTTATATTAGAAATGGCTTCATAGAACGCCACTTCACATTGTTCTTCATTTTAGGAATCGAATCAAATACTCCACAGAAAGTTTAGCTAACATGCAGGGAAATATTCATGAGGAGGCCAATCAGTGTTTCCTCAGCTCAGAAAGCTTTAATCAGAGCACACGTCATAGGTTCACTGTCATAAAGCTACGCTTGCAGAAAAACGCTTTTGTGTTACTGCTTTAACTCTGTTATATGTGTACCTACCCATACCCACCAGTGCTCTCTCACATTTATTTTCTCCCCTTTCACTCTGACTTATAACAACAGACTCTGCGGACGTGAATTCTTTTTTTCATCGTTTCACATGAAATATATAAGTGTGCACTCCACTGCCGCTGTTGGCTGATTACATTTTAATCTCATGCTGCAGATTACTGATTTGCACTGTACAGATTAAAGAGAGTCCTGTTGTTTTCTTTGAGCCCCGCTCTGTCTAAAACGAGAGAACTTGTAATCCATAATGTAATAAATGGCTGTGTGTGTGTGTGTGTGTGTGTGTGTGTGTGTGTGTGTGTGTGTGTGTGTGTGTGTGTGTGTGTGTGTGTGTGTGTGTGTGAGTGAGAGAGAGAGAGAGTGGTAAATGTGTGCGTGTCTCCTTCTATATATAAAATCAAACATATCCCCTCTTGCTCCATTAAGCCTGTGATTAGCCTCAATGACAGACAGGAGTAAGTTTAGGACTAACTCTGCTCGCCTTGATCAAAGACACACACACACACACACACACACACACACACACACACACACACACACACGTGCATACATAAAAATAAAGCCAGGACATCTGAATACTAATAGAGACGACTGACATATATCCACAGCCGCAGATACATTACTTATGCATGTATTCACATTGCTGGACACAGAATACATTTCAGCAGCAGTAGTGTGGCATTTGTATCAATGCTATATCTTTGTGTGTGTGCGTGCATGACTGCACGGCCTTACGTGCGTGTGTCTGCGTATGACTAACAAGTGTGGTAATATGGTTGGACTTACTGAACAAGTGGTTTTCCTTCGTCTGTCACCTCAAAAAAAGGTTAAAAAAAACCTTGAATCCAATCCTCCTCATTAAAGAGTAAGGGATTAAGGGGGAAAGTAAAAATAGCCCACATGAAGAGACGGATAAGACACTTTAGTCTTGGGCTGATGGCAAAAAATGTCCCTTTCCTCTCTGGCTTTTATCCCCCTTTATCTTGCACTCATTTCTTTCTAAGCTCCTAACATTTTTTCTCAAATAACTGGCACAACCCTCGAGGTCCGCGTTGTTTTATTGCTCTATTTGGAAATAACTAAATTACACATTACTAGTGTATCAGTCAAATGGTGCGTTTTAATGGTAGAATAATGTCACAGCTGTCGTTGAAATACACCATGATGGTATCGGGTGTTCTGCGTAATCCGAGGCCCAAGTGCCTTAAACTTGCATTCTTTCAAATGGCCAGCAGAGGGGCAACTTTTCTGGTTACAAACACGAGTCAGACATCTATGGCAAAACGCCCCTTTGGCTCCCATTATAGGTGAGTTTATCTGAAACGCTGGTGTCAAGTCTTGCTGATTGTAACATGTCTCATTTCGCTCTCTATATTCTTCAGACATGCAGCGTGCTTTGTTCAGCTGATCTCTGTAGTCAGTATCCCCTATACCAGCGGTCCCCAGTGATTGGCTGCCCCTCACAAACAAGACCACATCCACCTGCAGGTGGGTGTGGTCTCTGTTACACAGACCTGTGTGCTCCAAATGACAGAAGGTCCTTTTTCACTGACATCACAAACCCAGGAGTTACAAAAAATTGTCTGAAGCAGACCATTTAGAGCAGTCTGATGGATGGATTTCATGCATATGCTGACTTCATTATTATTATTTGACTTTGCTATAATGACTCACCATTTTAACCATTCTAAAAGTGTAATAAGTCCCTTGTCATCCCCATTTTATACAGTGTGCTACAACAAATATGAAAAGTACTAGGGCTTTATTACTAGCTTAATGCTATATCTATTCTTATTGATAAAAGATCTGCTCACTGATTGGTTGCTGATTGTTTTCCCAGTCTATGCAGGACGACACAGGAAAATGTAAAATGACCCGTTGTTCTTACATCTGTCACGGTCCTGGGTGGTTTGACCCAGCATTTTGAGTTTCTTGTTGATGTAATTTTGTATTATGGTTTATTATTTAAGATTCATTTGGTAATCCTGAGTGTATTTTATGTTAGCTTTTCTACATTTAGGCTCCCCTTGTGTCTTTGTGTGTCAGTGTTTATCTGTGTGAGTCCTTGTGTCTTGTTTCTGTCATGATACAGCTGTGTGGCAGGCAGGACACTCAGATAGAGGAATAAACGTAAAAAGGCTGCTCTATTGCAGTGCAAAACACAAATAAACCTAAACTAGAAAGTAAAGCTAGACACGAGGAAACATGGAAATGAGAGACTAAAGAAAAGGATCACAGGGAACACGGAGAGAAACACACAGCATGAAGAGGGTATGACGCGACACTGACTGAGAGAAACACAGGGCTAAAATACACTGAGGGAAACGAGGGAATGAGACACATGAGGGGAGCGCAGCTGTGAGCAATCAACATGACGAGACCAGGGTGAAGCAAAACTAGACACACTGACATAAGACAAGGGACCGTCAACGTAAAATAGGAAGAATAACACAGAGACGCCGACTTGACACTGAACAAAGGGAACATGGAGCAGAGAGAGAGCAGCGACACAACCGACCGGGGAACAAGATAAATAATAATAAGACAAAAATGGAAACACTGGGTCACCGACCCAGGACCCTGACAGTTCCCTCTTCTTTGCCTGTGTTCCCCTCCATGTTTCTCCGTCTATTATGCTTTGCTACATTTCCCCAGACCGTCACGTCTCTCTCTCCCTCATGTTCCCTCGCTCCCTTTACTCCACTCCTCTGTGAAGCTCTCCATGTTTCCTGTTTTATTTTGAAAGTCTTATGTTCCATGTTCAGTGTGTTTAGTTTTGCTCCCCCTGTGGCGTCAGGTTCATTTTTTGTCTGTCGTCTGCTTTGTCATGCCATGTTTCCAGGTCTTTATGTATCCATGCCTAGTTTTCTATTTTCTCCTCGCCGGGTTTTTTGATGTTTAGGATATTTAATGTTTTCTTTCTAGTTTTCTCCTGTTTAGCTTATTGTTTATCTTTGAATTGATTTCACGCTTTTGTTTTTGTCATGTTCAGCCTTAATAAACGGCTCGTTTTCTGTTCGAATCAAGTTTTGTTTTTGCGTGTCTGCACTTGGCTCCTCCTCCTCACTCCACGCAATCTGCTTCTGCGACTGTGACAACATCTGCATGTACCTGTCCTTTAAAATGGTTAAATCAGTTTACTCTAGTAAAACTGTCCCTTCAATGAGCAGTGATTTTCTTTTCAGACTGATGAAAATGACAGGGAGTAAAAAAAAAAATAAAAAAAAATCTAATTTTAAGCCATTTAAAACCTAATTTTATGTTTTCATCCCCAACACTGAGGCCTCTGAACACTCGTGACACCCTGAAGGAGAAGCAGGCCTAGAGGTCAGAGGAGTGTCTCTTTTAATTTTCATGAGATCCAGGCAGGAAGAGATAGGAAGTGATAGTGTGATTAAATTCTTTTATGGAAAGTTTTCAGTCTCCGCAGAGAGAAAGGGGTGTCATGCGTGCAGACCGTGTTTTGACAAAAGTGCCAAGCTCTTCTAATAAGATGTGGTGGAGATGAAATGATGAATGGCAACACGACATCCTAAGTGTTAAGAATTCAGTTCAGATGTGCAGTTTGCAGCCAATGTCAATTAAAAAAAAAAAAGCTTCCCGAGGAAATTAATCAGTGTTCCAGTAGGTTAATTGTTCGCATGGTTCTCAACTAAATAAGAGCTTCAGATAAAATGATCTCTGAAGGAATCTGTGTCTTTATGAGTTTGTAGTCTGCAGAGAAATGACAGGAAGTGATGCGAGTAGGAGATGGGGATACATGCACCAAACTGGAGATATTACAAAACAGACATGATGAATGTGTTAGAGTCACAGAGCATTAGTATACAACTCTTCCTTCTTTTCCCCCTCATTAAACACTGCTGCGATTGAGACGTAAGCTAGCATGTTTAAAGTAACACATTTTGAAAATAAATATAAGTGCCTGCATCGCTGCTGTACAAATATATCAAAAGGAAGTATGTTGGTGTGTAACTCTGCAGCTATACAGCCAAGGATGCCTAAAAACAGCCACAGATACAAAACTGCACCCAATCATGTCACAGATTTCCGCTGGGTGCTGTTTACCCAGGAGGCATGTGTTCCCTGACTTCAGCCTTTACAAAGCAACATAAGTACCCCCCCGGGTAAAACAGCAGCAGGTCTGGGGAGATTTCTGTCCTAATGACCGTCACCTGCAAACTCCATGGAGGCAAAATAAAATAGCAAAGTTCAGTTAAAAGCACATTACCTGGCATCTTCTTCTTTCTCACATCACCGATGAAACCTTTGCTTCTTTCAAGCATCTCTTGGATCTTTTGATTTCTGACTCCTCAAAAACAACTAACAATGATTTCAAAACTAACTGGAATAAAACAAAAACTATATGTAAAAAGTTACGTATAGTAACGTATAACTTAAGGATGACAGACTGGAGGAATGCACTGTTACAAACTACAAATGTAAAAATACAGCAAAAGCCCATCGACAGACTGGCAACTTGTTCAGGTCAAATCTGTTCAATTTTATTTGTTATTCATTAAATTTTTTTTCCTACAATGGTGGCAGTGGCAGAAACAGCAGAGCTCCATCCGTGAAGACACTGCGGGCCAAGTTCAGCAGTGGGTAACTCAGAGGAGCATGAGGAAGAGGAGGAGGATGAGGGCCAGCCAGAGCTACAGACCAGGAAAAAAAGAGGAACAGAGAGGATGAACTACTGGACTCAGAGAGGACATAAGGGTACAGAGACAAATGGAGGAGAGGAGAGAATGACAGACTGTTGTGGAAACTGAAATGTACATAAATTAAAAAAACATAAAATAAAATAAATTGTAACGTAAATGTATTTTATTTACATAACCTATTTTAACCATGTACAACATAAAGATTCTGTTGAACACATGAATTATGAAAATGTGTAAATTTAACAAAGAACAACACAGCAGGAAAAACATGAATATTTAAACTATAACTATTAAAAACTCCAACCTGAGTGTCCCAGTAGGAACAGACTGTTTTAACCAGGCCTGACAGAAAGTGCTGCACACAGAATGCTGTTAACATAATATGTAACCATGCTTGAATGATAGTACTATGCAGATATATTAAAGTTGCCTTCTTCTTCTTCTCCTTTTTTTTTTTTTTTAAAAACAACGCCACTATATAATGCTTTACATAAAGGAAAAAGGCATGGTGCACCTCCAGCACCTTGTAGGAAGATGGCCTGGACCCTGGTCATCATTATTCCAAATGCCTGCTCAATAATGGAGCATGCCCTGGAATGATGGCTGTTAAAACGTTGGGCTCCCACCTTAATCTGGTCTCTTGTAGGGAGTGATGAGGGGGAATGGATGTTGGAGGCATGGGCACCTTCCATCTGTGAGGATAAAATGGCCAAGATGAAGGTAACAGGACTGTCTGTACAGTGGGCTGTGGTGGAGCACCCTGGAGTTATGAATAGACCCAGGCTAGCCCACATACGTGCTGATGAAGAAGCCCTGATGGTCACAAACCACTTGCAATGTAATAGAGGGGAACAGTTTGCTGTTCCTGTAGCATAGAATATCAGGGCCGCTCAGAGGCTTGATAGGGATGGGGATGATTGGACCAGCCCTGTAAACCCATGAGCCATGACATCTCAGTCCTCAGGGGTCTGAGGTAGGTGGCTGACCCGATGGTGAAAGGCTACCACATCCTCTGTGACTCTGTAGAGTAACGATGCATCCCCGACACAACTCTGTTGGACGCTCCACTTGCCAGCCAGTAAAGAAAAACCAGGACCTCGGTTGTTACACCCTGTCCATATCTCCAACCCTGCTTAAGCAGATTCATCAGCAGAGACTCCCTGCTCAGCTGAAAATCAACCCTCACTGTTGAAGAGTTAATTGCATGACTTACATAAACTGTAGATACATGTTTATTATTAGCTGTTTGCTGTTAGCGTGTCACAGCTCAAAGGTGATATGAGATATATTTCCTGCTGTGATCCAAGTTTAATTCTGAACTATGTAGTTTTTGAATAATAGTGAACATTTCTTCATGTGACCCTGCAGAACTTTGAGCAGTAAAGTTTTCTGTTTGTAGCTCTGTGTTTATAGTTAACTCACTGTTTAATACTCCCATATTCAAATTATTTCTACAGTAAAAATCTGAAATATAAATGACAAAATAAATAAGCTTTTAATGAGCTCGCATCAACTTTGGACGCGTTCCAGTAAATCTACACACAGACCAAAGATCTGAGAAAAAAAAAAAAATCAAGACATGTATTTTTCACTGTACCTGTAGGTGCGTGCGTGTGTGTGCGTGTGTGTGTGTGTGCGCGTGCATGCGTGCGTGTGTGTTCACATACTGAGGACATTCCTTCAGTCGATGCTTGAGTGTTAAACCAGTCGTGGTAGATACTCGCCTCCGTTCCCGTCTGCTCACCTGTGTCCATGCGTGCGCCTCTCACCGTTGTCTCTTCTGCCCACGAGTCTGCTCAGTTTTCTTTAAAGAGGATTTGAGTGTGTGAGTTGGAGAAAGAAGTCTGTTTCACTATCCAGTTAAAGATGGAGTGGAATCTATAGGAACATTGGCCTGGATGCTGTACATAGAGACTGTGGATGTTTTCCCTTTTTTGAAAGACACTGTAAAAACCAGAAAGTTGAGGACACTGGCCTGTAGGTGTAAAAAGACTGCAGAGTCCTGAGACCTGATGAGTTAGCTTTTCTGTGTTGCACCATCCGTTTCGCCAGAGGTTGTTTGGTTTCCCCGATGTATAAATCCTGCCAATCCTCCTGGCACTTAACAGCGTACACTATGTTACTCTGTTTGTGTCAGGGGACCCGATCCTTTTGTACCCGGTCCAGCTGGGATAACCACATTTACTCAGGGCCTTCTTGATGTGCTGTTCTTCTGCCTCCCTGGCCGCTGTGTCAGTGGGGATGGTGTTCGCTCTGTGTTGTAGAGTCCTGATGACACCCAGTTTGTGCTCCAGTGGATGATGAGAGTCAAACCTTAACATCAACTTTTAGATGTCCCCCATTACTGATGGAGGTCTCACAGTCTAACAAGGCTAACACTTTTCATATCTTCCCTGGTGAATTTGATGTGTTGGTCCACCGAGTTACGTCCAGATGAACTGAATCAGCTCTTTGGGATTTCTTCACCTGGACGATTGAACAGGCATCAGTTTTTTACTGTAAAGAAATTCACCGAACTGCATTCTCAGTGTGTTTGAGTCCTGCCTGCTTGCGGAGAATGACAGAAAAGCTAGACTGAGCCATTTAACAGCCGCTTGCTTCCAGCCGCCGTAGCTTTCACAGTCATAGGATCCGGCCTGTGTAGAGTCTGTTCCTGGTAAGAATCCTCAAACAAACAAGGATTAAAACATTACAGTTCAAGCAGAGCAATCTATATCAAATCATTTCAGTGACTGCAGTTAAAAATATTACAGGAAAATATAAGTAAACAAAGGGAGCTGCATGTGGTCAGGGCCCTGCTTACTTGGTGCTTTGGATGGGAATACAGAGGAAGGTTTGGTAGGAGGGTCTGATGGAGCTTTTCATGTTTTTCATGGAACTGATTGAAACTTGTAGAACTGAATTAGTTTAAATGACCTATTTCAGCTATCTGTGCACAAAAAGTAACCATCAGATCTTTTCCCCTCAGATGAATGTAAAGATTAAGAGGGACCTTTAAAAGTGCTCTGAATAAAGTTGTAATATGAGTGGGTGGTGTCTGCTCTGCTTGAGACTTGCAGTGCATTATCACCAAAGGGAGCAAAAAGAGACCATTTAACCATCTAACACAGTCGACTGACTTCACAAACGCTTAAGATTCTCCAATCCCCCCGAATGACACAGCATTTTAGTCTCAGTAAATTTTTTATTTTTCTTTGTAAAGTCTCACCCCCTCCTTAAGTGGTCCTTTGTTCTGAGGTTTTTCTGCTAGATCACGTCACGGAAAAATACCCCTCTGCACCAAAACTGCTCTATCAGTGCAGCTGGCCCAAAGGAAGAGAGCCTTTCAAAAGACACAAAGCCATTCAAACTCTGTTCAGGATTCCTGATAGAGAGGCAAATATTAAACATTTTCTTTTACTTTGCAAATTAGTCATGCTGTTAAAAATCACAGAAATATGGGTTTTTGGGTCAGAATCTGAGCAAATCTGGATTGAGAACCAGTGAAGGATTTTACAAACAATAGCAGGTCCATAGTTAAAGCACAAGTACCGTCAAAGTCCTTTTTTTAGTTCACAGTTAAAGGACTAATGAGCAAACTGGATGAGCTAAGAATTATAGCTCTGAGTTTTTTCTTAGCACTAAATCAGAAATAAAAAATAGATATGTGACAATAAAATACGCAGAGTTAAAGTGCGACTTCTAGGAAACTTCATAAGCTTCTGGACAGGAAGGCCAAATAACTGTTCTGCTGAAAATCAGTAACTGTAATAATGTCATGAATAAATATGCATGTTTATCTATGTTTCCATGAGTTTGAGCCCTGACTTTGGTTCAGAATATGAGGCTTTAGGTGAGCAGGAAGAAGATCAGATGAAGGAAGAGAGAGTAGTAGTGAAGGCGGAGAAAAAATAAATGAGAAAGCAATAATGAGAAAGATCTGATGAAATGTAAAAATCGTTTTGTAGAAATATATAATATAACCTCTGCTCATCAGATTTCCTCTTCAGGATTTCTGTGGAATTTCTGCTGGGTTTGGAAGTTTAAAACAACCTGATATGTGCTTCACTTCATGGTGAGGAGAAGCCTTTTACAGTAGATATAATGTAATATTACAGAACAGATACACAATACTCTAATCTCAACCCAGCAGCAACCTGCAATTTAAGGTGGAAGTGCCAAAAATTGCAGCTCTTCTAAGCCTTTGCTTTGTGTGTGAATGTGGGGATGACTGGTTGTGTGAAGCGCTTTGGGGTCCTTAGGGACTAGTAAAGCGCTTTATAAATACAGGCCATTTACCAGTGACTAAAGTTAGCTGCTGCTTTTTTGACAGGTGTGCTAACACAGGCAGCAGCTTATCATTGACAGATATGTGACCAACGATACAGCATGCTGTGTTATAAAGGCCTGTGCAGGAGTGTGTGTCTTAGTTTTTGTGACTAAAATTAAAGCTTTCCATGTTAATTATAGAATTTCATTATTAATTTAATTAACTAGCAGGAGTCTGAGTGTGTTTCATGTAGCATGTTAACCAAGTATGCTAGCATTAGCTGATATGAACTTTGTGCCCACTCATTTAAATATGTTGATGCTAATGTTGGGCCTCACTGGGTGACGTCTCTGTATATTTAACTGTATATATCTACCTGCTTGATCTACCTGGATATAACTGGATGGACGACTCAGCTTTAACATTTGAGCAAAGTCCTAAACTCAGAGCTTTGGTTAATGTAGCAACTGCTTAGTGGATCTGTTCAACATGTCAGCATGAACCACAGCTCAACCAGATTACCACTAAGACAAGTGAGATGAATTTTCACAGCTTTATGCTATTGTGTTATTAATGCGACTGTCAAAGTTAGGTCGAACTGGAGAGTTCGAAAGTTAATACATTTAGAGAAAAAAGAAAAATTGCCCCAAACTCACCAGAAAAAAGGAAAACTTAGGAGAAAAAAATGTATTAATGAGAAAGAAGGGGGAGGATGTGGCTTTATGGCTCCAGGCGAAGCCTGGAAAATGAAAATGTTTCAATTAACCTGTTAAGCGATTAATCTGTATTTGTTTTGTCTAAGTTGAAGAAAGTCATTCTTCAACTTAGACTTTTGCTTGGTGTTTGTTTGCCTCAGTAATACGGTTGGAAAAATGTGTTGTTCTAATAATGTTTATGAGTTAATGAGTTCAAATCACCCTCATCCAGCCCCTTAAG
Source organism: Perissodus microlepis (assembly GCF_051167445.1). Classification (NCBI taxonomy): domain Eukaryota; kingdom Metazoa; phylum Chordata; class Actinopteri; order Cichliformes; family Cichlidae; genus Perissodus; species Perissodus microlepis. Next base: position 1,507,518 of record NC_140462.1, on the reverse strand, counting down.
AGTTTCATTTGTTGTCATTTTTTTACATATTTTTAAGCAGTTAAACATGGACATTGAGGGGACATGGAAGGATATGATAAGAGCGAAGTGAAGTTGCAGCAAAACTTGTTGAAATCTGTCTTCACTGTGTGAAGAATGAGTTGTTGTTGCAGCCACTGAGGCAGAGAAGCTCTTGAGGTGAAAAAGAAAACATTTTCTCACAGATATATTCAAGCTTAAGAACACAAACCCACACTCGTGCACACACAGATGAACACAGAGACACACACACGCACACGTCTTCATATTGATTAGTAAAGCTAAAGAAGCAGCTTCTATCTTCATTAGCTGCTGAAGTTTAAGTCAGCGTGAAGGTGAAAGAGATGAGATTCGATACCAGTTTGTGTGGTTCTTTTTGCCTCACTGTTGCCTGCAGAGTTTCAAACTCTCAGTTGTCATCTGCATCTCATTCTTTCAGAATCCTTTAAGAGGCTTTCACGCCAATCACTCTTTCTCCGTTTGTCAAGTCTCTATCCCACTCTGAGAAATTCTTCTCACCCCTGGAAAACACAAACCTGCAGATTCTTGCAGAGGAACTTTTCTCTGGATTCTCTGCTTCGCGTGAGGGACAATATCCAAAGTTAAGACCATATAATAAATATATAATAAATAAACAGTCTCAAACACTGACAAAATTGCTTCTTGCAGGACAGAAACAAAGCAGCTCCCCACCCACACATCTGCCATCCTCTGGACACTTCCAATCTAAAGCGTCTCACAGAGGCTCCTGTTAGATTGTTTAGCTGCAGCGGTTTATATGAATACAGAAAAAGAGCCAACCCAAAGAGTCGGGTTCATCCAGCCGTTATAATGAGGTCACAGTGACAGAAAACACCGACAACAGAGGGGCTGTAATATGCTGTGTTGCACTGACATTTTGCAGGTGTCTTTATATAGCAGCTGCTGGTGGGAAATAAAAAGTGCAGAACAAGTGGTTGAAAAGTTAAGCTGCCGAGAACAATACAAGGTGAATTACTCTTAAGAACTTTTAATTATTTATTTAGTAGTAGACTGCAGAGTAAGGGATGAATTTTAAATTCTGCATTTCTTTTAGAAACTTTATTCTAAGACTCTAAGACTTTATTCTAAGAGTTTGATAGAAGACTTGTCGGTACAGTAAGGTCTAAAGAGTATAGGACTCAAAAGGTATGTACTCCTGTGTGTACCCCTGTTTAAAAACCTTATCTGGGGAATGATTCCTCAAGAATGACCGAATTGACACCTGTTAACTTACTTTTCAACTTTTTGGTTGTTTAGTGTGGCTGGTGTATGCACAGCCATCAACAGCTTTCCTGCTATCCCTTTAGTTGACTGTGAGAGGCCACGGGTCTTTTGCATGCCTGTATAATGGAGGCAGCTACAGTTTCCAGTACAAACAAGCGGTGCCCAGTGACAACAGCCAACTGCAACCACAAGATCTCAGTAATATAAACGATGGTTGTAAACAGCAGACTTTCAGCTTTTGGGTTAAGATCAGGTGACTGACTTGGCCATTCAAGAATATTCCACTTCATTAATAAACTCCGGGGTTGCTTTGGCCGTGTGTTTGGGGTCATTGTCCATCTATGTATAAATGCCACCCAATCAATTTGACTGCTTCTGTCCAGAGTTGCATCATCATTAAACACTAGTGTCCAGTGCGACGGACAGCCATGCACGCCCAAGCCTTCACACTTCCTCTGCTGTGATTTTATTCTGCGATCATCCACAACTGTTGTCTTTCATGGATGTCCAGGTCTTTTTGCGTTGCTAAGTTCACGAGTGCTCCTCAGGATGTACCAAACTGCAGATTTGACCAATCCTAATATTGTAGCACTTTCTCAGATGGGTTTCTTTCTGCTTGTTTCACCTGCACTGAGAGTTTGACTGCATGTTGTTTGTTCACAGCAAAATCTTCCAAATGCAAGCACCACACCTCAAATCAGCTCCAGGCCTTTTATCTGCGTAACTGATAAAGAAACAACGAAGGAAATGCCTGTCCATGAAATAGCTGTCCAATTACTTTTGTTAAGGAGATGTTAAGAAGCACATCTTAGGAGGCAACTCGACTCCAGAGCACTACCATAGGTAACATCCTCGGGCACCTGAGGGGGAGCGTTCAGCACAAATGATCTTAACTTTGCCCTGAATGGCCACACCAGCACAGTCATTGCTCACCCCTGCCGCAGGCTCACCGTTTTCACACAGTGGTCAGAACAGGACTTCCAGGGAGCTGTTTAAATATAGCAAGAGTGCTAGGAGCCAAGCTCTGCTGTTCAAGGAGACTTCCTTTAAAAAATTGCACAGCAGCTTTCAGAATTTCACAGTCTCGGTTGATAAACCTCAGGAAGTTTCTCAGAGCTCCAGAGTCACTGCGAGTACCTGTCTGTCAATTTCACAAGTTGAATTAAGGTGCTTTAATACATAATACAGCTTATGAGGGTTTGTGACTTTTTTAGTGTTGTATCTGCACCAATGTGTCATTCATACTTTGAATTAAGGTTCCTGCCATTTGATCAAGTTACAGATTAACTAACTATCAGGTAATGGTTACCCCTTTAAAGACCCTAAACCAAAGTCACTTCTGATATTCTGCCAAAGGGTTGTTATGAAGTATCTCTTAGCAAACCTACTCCCCCAATATTCGATTTTCTTCCACAATAACAGGCTGTAAGATCGGCAGTTATTACCTGCTGCATGCAGTACAATGTGGCACCACTGTGATGGATCACCCTGCACTCTGTTTGTGTGCCAGCCTCAGGGAAGTCTGATTTCCTGCGATCAGTCTTTATGATGCTGGTTATTGCGTTTAACTTTATGACCCCACGGAGGAAAAACAGCATCCAATCACTCACTCACACCCAGGCCTCCATGTTTTATGCACCCAATTCTTGGACACTGGCATGTCCAACAATATTATCTAGTCATTTGTTTTTCATAAGTAAATACAACACTTTGCAACATGCTGCTCGTCTTCTTCTTCAAAGATTTACTAGAGTCAGTGCGTTGTTTTCAAGCTAGCTCTGCAGTGATGAACCTCGTTTTTCTTTTAATAAAATATCACGGTGCCTGAGAGAAGTAGGACAACAGATCATTAAAGATCTGATCTAAAATGTCAAACGTGTCTACCAAATGAAAAATGCCAATGAAACCTACAGAAACACAGAATAACCGTGGAGATTTGAAAATCGCTTTTATATAACATTTAGACCACAATTTGTCACATGAAGGCTTACAAGCTAATGCTCAATCTGAGCAGTTCAGTCACGCAACAAAAAAACAACACAAAACTGCTGATTCTACAACGGCGTCCTGCTGCTCTCTGATGGTATATCTCATGTACTCCATCAACATACTGAACGTTTACTGCCATCACCATAAAATGTGCATTTTACAATCTTGTATGATTGAATTTCAATGTTTACTCTACTGCAAGGTGAAAACATGTTTTCTGTACCGTGTGTTTGCTTGTCAGCTAAACAAAATCTACTGAATTTCAAGTCAAAGGTGGTGCATGGGCACATGTTCGTGCTGATCGCATCCCTTCCCTGCTGTATGTTAAAATGTGTACATATAAAGTAGAATGGAATGATTTGCAAAATTGCAGCAACACATCTCAAAGAAGTTGGGATGGAGGCAACAAACGCCTGGAAAGGTAAGTAGTACTAAAAAGAAGCAGCTGGAAGAACATTTTGCAACTATGTAGGTTAACTGACTACAAGCTAGTAACATGACAGGATATAAAAAGAAAATATTTTTTATCCAGTCATGAAATGTGAGTTTCTTAGAAGATGGGCAGAGATTCACCCATCTGCCAAAATGTGCGTCTACAAATTGTGGAACAGTTTCAGTTTAATGTTTCTCACTGAAAAAGAGTTTGAATGTCTCATCATCTACAAAACATGATGTGATCAAACAATTCCAAAAATCTAGAGAAATCTCTGTGTGCAAGGAAAAGGTCAATATTCAAGCCCTGCATTTAAAACAGGCATCATTCTGTCAAGGAAATGACCCTGCATGGGTGTAGCAACGCCTCCAGAAGTCTGTGAACACATCTACATTGTTATGAAACGGCTGTGTGCAGGCAGGAGTGGTGATATGAAGGACCCAAAATGCAGACTCACGGAAATCAAAGGTGAACTTAAATACAGCTTTAATGCTGAACTCCAAAAAAAGCAACAAAACTGCGACTCCAAGGTAAACTTTACACAGACAGAACACACAGCAAAATAAGGGTAGATCACGACCCGGACACAGAGAAACACGGGGCTTAAATACACAGAGGGAGCAATCAGGGAATGGGTAACAGGAGGGAAACACAGCTGGGGCAAATCAGGCCTAACGAGACAGGGGAAGCAAAACCAGATACATTAACATCAGACATGGACCTTCAAAATAAAACAGGAAACATAACACAGAGACGGGAACTTGACAAGGGGATACAGCTGACGGGAGACAGAACAACTAGAGAACACAGAGACATAAACCATAAGACAGAGCTCTAAGAAACCAAAGACTAGAAATGATAAATAATATAATAAACTCAAAAACCCCGGGTCAACGACCCAGGCATCCTAACATACATATGCAGGTTAAAGCGAACATGCTCCAGAAGCATCGCCATCGTCTCTAGACCAAATCTCATTAAAGACGGACTGAGGGAAGATCTTCAGTATGCTTTAAAAGAATGAATATTTAAAGTAACAATGATTACAGTTAACATAATGCAAAGGTAATCCATACCCCAGCTGTGACAGTATGAGCACTCCAGGCTCAGTACTTTACCATCTTGTGGACACTGAAAGTTGTTTCTGTGAGTCTTTGAAACAGTGAGTGAAAACTGAGATCTTGGCTTTACGTGATATCCCTCTATCAACACTCGAGAAACTTCTGCCTCCTCAGGTAAGCCCCAAACTTTCCTTCGAAGTAGTTGATATTAGACCTTATCAGCAAAACATCGTTTTCCCACTGCTAAAGCCGCCTGAACAAAAATGTACACTTAGCTTTCAGTTAGCAGTATTCTGTAAATTAATGAAGGGCTTTCTTTTCAGGATATCGGCTAAGACAGAGGTCAGATAGGAGTATTGAAAGGAAAACAGCTGCCTTTGTTTCTCTTTTTTTACTAGTTGGATTCCACTGACCTCCATTACCAGAGGTCCTGGATTAGTGAGGCACTGGTGCTTCATCAAACAGGATTTTCGATGCAGGAGAATCCTGGGTAGAAGAGCGGCTTTCCTCATCCTCTCTCATTTCGTTTCTCTCACTGCTTTTTCTTTTGATTTCTTCTGTGCCTTGGCGTCTCTGACTCTCACCACTGTCTGACAAAGATGGTGCAAATAGCATACCTTATTATGGGGAATCCTGTATATGTACAGTGCTCTGTAAAATAGTTATTAATGATGCATGTCTTTGTATTTGACTTCCAGGGAGCCATTTTTTCTTGTAAGTTTTTGAAGAGGTTTGCAGTAATAATTCTAAAAAGCTTTCTGAAGGTCTTTCAGAATTTGTTTTGGACGTTGGCCATTTGTTCAGTCACTTTCAGTAAAGTCCTTGCACCTGACAGTTTTACAGGAATGGTTTTTGTTTGTTTGTTAAACACTTATCACTGATCTATGAATCACTGAAGCCTAAAAAAGCATCTAACTCAAGGGATGAACCAGAGTTACGTCTACATGAACGAGAAAAGACTTTTAGAAAGTGCACGTACCTTTCTGAACTTTGTTACAGCTTGTGACAAAAATACAACATTATTCACATTTCTTTAGTTGAATATTAAAAAAGCAAAACAAAGCGTTAGATCTCTGACTTTTCAAGACTCAGTTAACATGTTAAATGTTAAAGTTTAGAACAGTGCTATTTGAAAAGACTGAATACATATGGCCAAGCACACTAGCAAATCCACAAGCGAATGGCTGAAAAAGAAAAGAGTCAGACTATAAATGATTCAATAATGTGGTATACTTAGTTTTTCACAGGACTATAGTGTAAACAGAGAAACAGGGCCCTTTACTCACTGCCCAAAGATGTAGAAACAAAAGCTAAGCTACCGTTACAGTTCAAGCAGACTAACTGACAGCTGCGACATGTAGAGACCTCATATTACTGTAAAATAATCCTGAGTAAATAAGCTGTGTTGGGTTTTCTCTGCTCTTATGTGAGTTAGTTTATATAGTAGAGTTTCTTTACCAGTGAGATTCAGTTTTCTTTGCATGTATTTGTGTAAAATAGTTTCATAACTTAACACTTGAATGGCCTTCTTGTCTCACCAGCACCTTTACCTGCTCTGTAAGGTCACATGTACTAGAGGGAATATTTTTTTCTATGATCTACTGCCTGACAAAGTCCAAACACTGAGCGGAGAAAAGCCAAAACCTGCAAGCAAGGTGACCTAGGTGAAAAAGGCTGCATCACACAACAGCGCTGCACAGTTTTCTCTAACGTACAGCTGCCACTATATCCTACAGCGTCCATATTAAAACATTACACATGAATGTTGTCTTTAAATGTATCGTCTGTCTTCCAAATATTTCTTTTCATTCCTTCTTATTAATTCCTCGACTAATCCTTAAAGCTTTTGGGGTGTGTACACTTTGGCACTGCATGGTAAGCTTCTGTGACGCGCACACACACACACACACACACACACACACACACTGTAGGATGCTCCATATAACAGCTGTCCTTTGCTGCTGTCAGCTGTGCCTCCCCACATAGAAAAGATATTTATAAATCTTATAAAGTTTGTATCTGTCTTGTGTGAAACTTGTATGAAAAGCACACAGGAGTGAAAACAGATATAAGATCTCTTGAAAAATTATATAAATGAAACTTGTATGTTTTGGATACTTACTAAAACAATATATGAAAGTAATGAGAAAGTGGCCACTTTCATGAGTAAATCATGTAAGTTTTTACTATTTCTTTTCCATATGGCTCTGATCCCTCGGATGTCTGTCGGTGCAGCCACCATTTGTGCTTCCCGTTTACATTTTCTTTGAGGAACTAAATGAGCAAATTCCACAATCTTTAATAATAATGTTGTCATTTGCTCTACAGAAGCAAAAACATAAAGGCAGCATATTTGCAGTGATTGATGCACAAGTTCCTGCTGTCTTTGTCTGCAACCAGTGTTAAGTGTTTTATTCCAGGATGGGATACGTACTGTGTGAAACAGAATCTTCCATGGCAAAGTAATTGGAGGTTTCCAACAAAAAGTAGTGCCATGATGACTGCTTTGCTTTGTTTTGGAGTGGAATTGTGTCTTTTGGCAAAAATGTAGTGGTGTGGTGAATTTCAAAGAGAAAATCCTCTTATAAAAAAAGGACATCATATTTCTACCACGAACATCATCTAATCGTTTGAAATCAGTAAGGAGCTTCATTTTAGGCTAAAGCTGATTTATTATTATTGTGATTTGAGCTGTATCAGTAAACCTACTGGTTCAGGTTAGTTTATCCAAGACATTGTTAATATTCCTCCCTGCATGGGTCAGTAGTGGTGAAAAATTCAGCAACAAACAGAAGAATCAAGCTAAAAGTTACATCTAAGAATCTACTGTTATTACTGATGCTCATTAGGGATAAAGACTTCAGAAAAACTAGATCCTAATACAGTCTGCACATGGAGGTATAAGGAATGTTCCAGCAATGGTGCAATGATATTTTCCAGAGCAGTGATGAGTCAGTAGGTGGTGATTTCATACCTGTTGATATCTAATCTAGGACACAACCTGGTTTGGAGCAGATTAGGTGTACGGTGAAAGTTACCATGGTGATGTAAAGCAGTAAGTAATGCACTGTCTTCATAGTGTAGGAAACCCAGGGCTAACCCTGAAGTTACCTGGATGAGATGAAATCCTGCTTCACAGTGCTGTTCGTTCTTGTCATTCATTTTTAAAGAATTCACATAAATTTTGAAAATCTAATAACGGGTTAAATTGTTTATATTTATAAGAAGATCTCTGTATATAGAGTCTGTGAAGGTTCTCAGTCATCCAGGTCATCGTAGTCTAAGGAGCTTGCAAAGAAAAGCGTCTGGACTTCTTTGAGTTGCTTGAAGACGTTTCACCTCTCATCCGAGAAGCTTCTTCAGTTCTAAGGTCAAATGGTGGAGAGTCCCAGATTTAAACCTAGTGGGAGTTTCCCCCACAGAGGGACAAAGGACCCCCTGATGATCCTCTAATCGCCTGAGTCAAGGTGTGAAACTGGGTGTGGGTCCCAATCAGCCAGGGTTTCGGGTGAGCTCATTGTGAAACCTGGCCCCATCTTATCATGTGATTTCCTGAGGTCAGATGGCCCAGGATGTGAGTGGGCGTTAAGGCGTCTGGGGAGGGAACTCAAAACTGGATTATAGATGGCAGACAGTTGGTGTCGTAAACCACCGCCTCAGGTCCAGTGTGTGTCTGTTTATACAAGCAGGAGCTGATTAGTAGTTGCTGAGTGTGGCTGTTTGTTACTTTGCCCACAGACCACCCACCTGCTGACAACTGGCTGCACTGTGTGGTTCTCTTTGGCACAAAACTCTGTCCACACATCACTGTACATCCAGGCACTTCATTTAAACACATGCTAAATATATGTATATCCAAAAAATCCTTACTGGGTTACTATCCTGACAGTATATTTTATAGTACAGCATCTCAGGAGCTCTGCTTCTGTGTGTCTGGTGTGAAAACTCCATTTTTAGTTACTGCTGTTTGCACTTATATTACAAAAAGATTTTGCCCTTTAATTTAGGTTTTTTTTGAGGGAAGGCTGGATTGGTTTGGTTACAGTTACCTACAGGTGTCATAACTAAACCTGAACTGTGTATCTTATTTATTCCTGTGCAAAACGTATCATACGTACACAGTGTTGGGAAGGTTACTTTTAAAATGTATTCCACTACAGATTACAGATTACATGCACCAAAATGTATTTTGTAACGTATTCTGAATACTTTGGATTAATTAATATATTATCATGCTTTTTTACAGCTACATGAATGTACTATTGCTGTGTGATTTATTACTGTTACTGAAGGTTACTCTCCACACCAACACCAACTAGATGTTTAAACCTTGATATAAATGAGTAACAGTAGGTGGACATTAGGTAAGGCTGCACTTTTTGCAGTGATCTCGTATAGAAACTATTCCGCGCGCATATAAAACAGGTCCGCGGCTCCGAACCGTAGTAAAGGGACCTCTGGCTAATACGTCGGGTTCGTGTCGGCTCGTAGCTGAAAACTAGCTTTACTTCACTGGGTCGACTTTGCTAGCGAGAGACAGAGAGAGGCGTTGAAAGGCTGCTGCAACGGAGCTTATTGTTTCGGAGGAAAACAGGAACACAGCGTACAGTCAAGTCTTAATAGCGTACTTACAGCTGGGCTCGTCAGGCTCTCTGTTTGGCTGCAGTGGTTATTATTATATTTACATGCTTCCAGCTCCCGTTTCTGCTCCGTGACAGCTCGTACTTTTCCTTTTTCTCCCTCCCTGGCTCACAGACACATCACGGGTACGGCAGTCCATTCTCCCTGCAGCTACTGCCCATCAGGCTACATGCTTTAGGGCAATGCCTGTAACACTCTGCCTGTTGCCTTCATATTAAATCATTTTCAAAAATATTTCTTCATGTCATTATGAGACGCGAGCTTGAGACACAGACTTTAGAGCCTCTTAATGCGTGTTTTGTTTGTGTTTCCACCGGCGTGGAATTACCAAAAATAGAGAGCGGATAGCCGAACATATGAAACTGAAAAATACCGCCGTGTAATCCATTTATTTCAACAAAGTAACTGTATTCTGAATACCACCTTTTTAAACGGTAACTGTAACGGAATACAGTTACTCATATTTTGTATTTTAAATACGTAACGGCGGCACATGTACTCCGTTACTCCCCAACACTGTATGTACAGGATTAAATAAGCAGAGGCAGTGGATCAGCACTGAAACAGAGAAACTGGGGGATAATATAAATAATATATATGTGAAAAATAATACACTTGGTGTATTTTGAGGTTCAGCTATAAAGACACAGGTTTTGTGTCTCACTGGTTTGTTGGTGTAAATACCGCCTGAGCAAACAAATCTTCTCCACTGGACATCATCTATTAGTGACACCTTAGAAACAACCGGTTCTCCTCTGGGCGAATGTCCTTGAAAGCATGTTGAGTGCAAACTAAAAACAGGACAGCCGGTTTTAAACAGTTTATATTCCACAGAGTAGCCTGAGGGGGGAAAAAGCCTCTCCTTCTCTCGCCATACACTTGTTTATTGTTTAGACCCAGTTCAATCTCGTAGGTCATTAGAAAGTGTTTGTTTGATAGAGTAGATGCTGAATTGAAAATGTTACGTAAACCATATCAACTTGGCAAATTGAAATGCTGTATGGGTACACCCTGACCTTGGTGGAAAAATGTGTAGAAGAAACGGCCAGTGGCTCACGCTGCTGAGGGCAGAGCCATGTCCATGTGCTTTAGCCTTGACTGACATACAAGTAAACACAGCTTACAAAGGACCAGTGTATGGAGTCACATGCCTTGGAGAGCAGCAGGAGGGCTTTGCTCTGGAAGAAAAGAAATTTATGTTAGTGTTGAAACAGTGTTGGTAGTTGTTCCAGTCCTTGTTATGATCCTTTGTTGTTGTTCTTCTTCTTCTTCGTTTTTGGTATTGTTGTTACGTTTATGAAGTTTTTTTTTATAGTTTTGGTTGAATAGTAAATTTTATCAGAATTATCACCTAGACAGCCATAGTAGGAGCTGGTTTAATTCTGTAAATGCAAAAGAAAGTGTCAGGTACAGCAGGGTGGGACTCAAATACAGGACTCAGAGGCAGGGGAATAAACTCAAGGAGGCAGCTTTACTGCTGTACTGAGACTTGCACTGTACTAAATACAAAAATATGAAAACTCAGGCCAGGAGGAAACTAGGAACTAGGAACCACAGAGCAAAGGGAAAAACAGCAAACGAGGACAACGCGACAACGAGCAGAGGAAGACAGAGAAATTAAATACACACAGGATAAGGAGAGGATGGGAAGCAGGAGGGAACACAGCCGGAAGTAATACAAGAGCAAAACCACCAAAACAAGGTGCACAAGAGTCCAAAACAAAGAACAAGCAGTTCAGGAGGCCGGCTGCACGGCCGACGGTGGAGACAGATTAGCTCTGCAGGATGTCCTCGTGACCAACTGTGTGGGTGATGGTGATCTGGAGGCTGACTGGGAGGCCGGCGACGAAGGTGGAGTAGATCTGGAAGCTGACGACTGAGGCAGAGTTGGTCCGGAGGTCAACAAGGATGAAGAAAACCTACCGATCGACAGGACTGGAGCCCAACATTAGAGACGGAGCCCCTCAGGTGAAGCAGGACCCAAAGGAGCACAACAGGACAGAAGAGCACAGACCTCTGGCTGAGGCAGGCTGGGGCTGTGCAGGGCACACAGCAGGCTCAGGTTCATACTCTGAAGTAGGTGGCGGCATGAACCCAGCAGACGCAGTACGCTTGGGCGGCTCGCCTGAGCACCCAGCTGATGTAGGAGGGTTTTTATAATGACAGGATGGGAAACAGCAGGGAACACAGCAGGAACTACAGACTAACAGGATGGGGGGAGCAAAAATGAGAACACTGACACTGGACGAGAGACTGACAAAATAAATAAGTACAATAAGCTCAGAGACCAAGATTAAGACACACGGGCTTGACACTGAGACCGGGGGAGAAACAGACATGGGAATAAGACTGACTGGAGAGACAGGAATGGAATACCGAACACGGAGACAAGAGTCAAACAAACATGAAGACAAGGCTGTCAAAACATGGAATGTGGACACTTAGGGAAGGCTTGGAAACAGAACAAGAAGAAGACCAGAAATTACAAAATATAACACAAAGCAGAAAAACAACAAACAGAAGCAAAACCAGGGATATACACTAAATCTGAGAATATTAAATAAACCAGAATCAAAATGTACAAATGCAGAAGCACTGGGCAATGACAGAACGGTATATTATTTATTATAAGATACGCAGGAGCTCCTTTTTCCACTTTGTGCTACATTTCTGTATGAAAAGTGCTTTATAAATAAAGATTGATTGATTGATTGATTGATTGATCCTTTTCCCTTATAATCTGTCAAATTTTCACTGCTAGGGGTCACTTCCAAACCTCTGGTTACTCACTGTTGATATATTCAGATGGCAAAGCCAGTCCAGACCAGACTCACATCACAGTGTATTTCAGCCCACAGCTGTCATCTGAGTGTTTGAGGCACTCAGGTTAATATACACAGGGGCAGAGTTAGTGCATAGCTGGACTCATTCATTTCAGAATCTATAATGTTTATTGTCTCCATGATGAACTGAGTTTGACCTTGAGTTCATTTGTAACTGTTCACTGAGTGGAATAAGTAGTTCACCAAAGATGAACAGAAGTTATTAGTGTATAAATCTTTATGTTGCACATGAGTGATGGAGTCCTGATTAAACATAATTAGAGGCTTCTAATTTTCCTGTGTTGTAGCACGGGGACAATAAAAGGTACTTCTTCTTCGATTATATGGGTAAAAGACACACAGTGGGCATCTTATTTCTGCTTCCTGTATAGGAAAGCAAAACTGGAAAAATCCAGCGAAGCGAGTGATCCGGGATCTAGCAGCAGGAGTCAAGCCTTACCTCTTATCTCCTGTCTCCCAGTCCAGTCAAGGATCAGAAACCAGTACGAGAGAGCGTGAAAGTAAAGGACTAAGCAGAAGATATAGCAGCAGGTTGCTGTCTGAATAAGAGCGTTTTTCAGATTGTTGAGAATCTAAGAACTTAAGAATGTGGAAAGAGGAGACATGCACGCAGAGAGAGACAAAGAGAATGACAGAGAGAGAGAGAGAGAGCAAATAAAAGTCTACTTTTCGCTTGCCTATAAATCCACTTTCAATCAGAGCCCAGAGTGAAGAGAGAGCAGGAGTGAGATCCAGGCAGGGATGCAACACTAGCAGCGGCTCAGACTCTCATTTCCTGCGTTCAGTTGAGTTTGAGCGCCAACAGACGGCATTGTAAAGCTGTCATCACTAAAGCGTTAATAGAATAACCTGATCTCATCACAGCACAGAAAAATGTAGGGATGAATCGAGACTTTTTCTTTCCCTCCCCCTGTTCTTTTTTTTTTTGGCTTGATCTCAGTCCATCAAATTTAATCGTATTGTATTACATCCTCTCCTAATCATATTACATCCTAATTTCATATCCTAAAGCACTCTGTGCTGAATGCCTTCTTGTACGGAAGGGTTGTGTAATATAATGTGTATTTAAAGGACAAGGTCTCTGGGTTGCTACAACAAAGCACAAGCACATTTCATATCTATGTGTAAGGACGGCTATTGTGTAACAGTTTGCTCTAGAATTACATTTTCATGGCAAGACAAGCTACTCAATCTAATCCCATCATATCTACCGTGGGCTGACCTTCGATGAATGGGTATCACTGGGGATCATAAGTCTTTACAAGAGACTCATTCTTTGGAGTGTGTGTGTGTGTGTGTGTGTGTGTGTGTGTGTGTGTGTGTGTGTGTATGCTCTGAGTGTAATAACCCTTTTCAGTGTTCCTTCCTGTCTATTAAGTCAACTTTTAAACCCTCAGCCAGGGGTCAAGTTAAGGCCATCGGGCAACTTTTTGCACTGATCTGGCTTCACAAAAACCATCTTTAAAGTGGAGACCCTGCCTTAGTTTATCTGACAGTGGAATCACTGCACTCTATTAGACCTCCATCAGGAAGTCTCTGGGAAAAAGACTTGAAAGTCTTAAATGGCAACATAAAAAATAAAACATTGAATGCATTCAAAATGCTTCAGACTGCACATGGAATGAAGATGCAAACTGTTGTTAGCTGTTTTGAGTTGTGTGCTATTCCAATTCATTTTCTATGTCAAGACAATGAGACCGAATGACTTGGACTTGAGAGGGTTTTGCCACTTTAACGCCCTTTCATCACACATGTAATGTATTTTAAATTACCTCAGTAATTACAGCCCATTAACTCATCTGTTATTTGCCTCAGCTACTTGTATGTAGCCAGCAATATTAGCTAAATTAGCATTAGGGTTAATAGGAGTAATAAAGAGAGTCTGTACTTTCAGTAACCCCGTTGATTTGGAGCAGGAAAAAAATCTGGGTATGTTTTTTGGGAGCAGTGTGTTAAATCCAAGCTGCAACTTTAATGACTGAAAAATGAAGTCCATGCTGATGTTGCAGTTCCTCTGATGTCCTCCTGTGGCTGACTCCTAATGTGAGCAAGTTCCCAAAGACTTCAGCACTGAAATAAACAGTTTTTGTCATCAACTGGCTGCGTGGAGGCAGATGAGGACCCAAACGCAAAACTCACGGAGACAGGAACTGAACTCAAAATCATTGCTTTATTGCAGGCCTTACAACGAAACAGAACTAAACTGGGGATGCTAACAGAAGACCGAGGGAACACAGAAAGGCACACAGGTTTGGGGAGGAGACATTGACGACGCGACAGTGAACTGAAAGAGACATGCACATAAATACACAGAGGGTTAACGAGGGAAGTGGGAGCACACGGGGAACACAGCTGACACAGATAATCATAATGAGACATGGCAGGAGTGAACACAACACTGACGGGAGACTGTCAAAGTAAAACAGGAAGTACACAGAGGTGCAGACAGGAGGAGAGAGAGCACAGGCATAATGGGCTGGGGAAACATGGAATAAAACACGAGGGGAGACGAGGGCTCACAGACACACAGAGGGGCACACAGGGGGTAAAAGTCACAAGGGGAAATCAAATAAAGAACAACGTAACAGAGCAACCCAGGAACCATGGCCTAAATAAAGAACAAAATACATGAATACTAAGAATGCTGGGCCAACATGGCCCAGGATCATGACAGTTTTGGTCTCTATAGATACTTTTATCGGTAATAACAGGGCCTTTATCTTATCTGCTTCTCCTCTTCCTCAAGAATTAGCTTGCTGCACTCTTTTTGTATTCATGGTGTCTTTTGAAGCATTTTTATAACATGTATCTGACAAATAATATGGCCCACTGTGAGGTACAAACCCTGCAAAAACTTTACAATCCAGTTTCAGTGAGTGAAACTCTACTATGTGTCTCTGTGGTAGCTACCCAGCAAGAAACCAGCATCCACTCTTTCACTTGACTCTGGTCTCATGTAATAGGCTACTTTCAGGCACCACAGTGCCCTACTCCAGAAACCAGTGGGTGACATTAAAGTTCTTCTGTCCTTCTTGTGGATAGAGTTCAGACTTGTCTACTGTTCGTTGACACAAGTGATGTAATGTGTAACAATTTATAAATTCAGGAAGAGCTCACATAGAATTAAGATTCTCTCAACTGCACAATTTATTCTTTGTTTGTTTATTTCAAAATAAATATTTTTCATGGGGCAGATTTACCTTTTAGGTTCCCTCACATGACACAAAGTCCCATCAATTATTATGTGCCCTTGATTTTTACTAAATCTATTAATTAAGAGCTTTTAAGAGCAAATTAAGCTGCTCTAAAGGCAGAGATAAAGAGCTATCAGACATAATATCTGACTCTATATAGGATCTCTGTATTTTTTTAGATTTGCTTTATGACTAATTAACTAAAGAAGGCCTTAGTTTTTGCATTTGCATTCATCCTGCTTCTTCATGACAGCTGCTTCACTCCTAATTCCTTAAACACCAGGGATCACTGTGGCCTGAATTTATGTGCTTTGTAGTTTGACAGACTGAATAAAGTCCCTGAATGTCTGAAACATATATCATGCTACCAACAACAAGCACCTGGCAACAGAGGGAAGAAAAACATCCCCTTTAACTGGAAGAAAACCAGCAGAACCAGACTCAAATGGTTCGAGAGAGTGATGTGTGATTTTTTTTTCTTCCAGCCAGGTTATCTGTTTTATCACCACTTCCTGTGCTAATCTGGGTAATCCTCTGCTGCCTATTTGGTTACCAAACAGTCAAAAGTCAAGGTATCAGTTTGTAATGAATACAAACCCTTTAATGAACCATATGACAATAATAAGATTATCTTGAAATAAAGAAACAGCTTGTAGATAATAACTGGTTATTTATGCAATAATAAAACCTCTGAGAGTGGTAAATGCAGTAAAGTCCAAGCAAACATCCAAATGCTATAGAAACTGACCAGGTGATGGGCAAAAGGTGGTTGCTGAGCTGCCAGTTCAAACTAATTGTGAATATGAGCAAGCTCATACCTCTATATTATATAAACACTTTAAATGTTATCAAAACCAGAATAGAATTCACATGTTAATTAATATGCATGCAAACATGCTCACAGACTTGCATTTTACTTGTCTCTGCATATACAACAGCAACTTTGCCTCCAAAGCCCACAAACACCTGCTGTTTCCCTGCTCTGTGTGGGAGGAGGACAGAAAACATCCAGCTGACTCTGGCACCAGTGGAAGCACCGCTGTGGTCCCACGTTTCACTAAATGAAAGCTGATGTTCTTGATTTTAGTGCCTTCTGTTATTGCAGAATGTTCTAAAAGAAGACAGAAGTGCTTTGCTTTAAAGTTGTTTTTAGAGCCAGTAAATGCTCTCCATCTGCAGCAGCAAAGCGGCTCTTTTGCAGGGTCTCTTCTGCTGCTGCAGGGGAAAAGTCCTTGAACCCATCACTCATTCTTTTTGCCTTTTTTTTGTTGATGAACACACTATACAAAATTGATAATTTTTTAGAGAAACATAAAAATATGTTTTCAGAGATGTCCTTTGTGCTGAGCACAATAATGTACGATGTCAGAAATAACTTATTTAGTTTTTACCTTCACATCCAGTGTTGAACTCTTGTTCCCACCATCTTCTATTGACAACAAAAAAATTAGAGGAGTGTACATTTGTGCCACAACTTGGAGCATCTTCTTTTCAGAAAAAGGCTCAAAAGTGCCTCGAGCCAACTTTGTTGCTTGTTGTTGTGATTTGGCACGATATGACTAAAACTGAATTGAACTGGATTGAAACGCAGTGCTGGAATCAGCGAGGTTTTCCAAGCAGGGCAGCAGTTCTAACAGCAGCATCTCTGTCAATGTCCACGATCACTCAAAGGAGCACTGCTTACTTTTAGTAATTGCTATGTTCAGATGGTTTCTGTGCTATCAGAAGAAATCATTCAGGAGTGCAAACATGAACAGCTGGGTCCCCTGTGCAACATCACTTTTCAAGGGATTATTATAAAATGGAAGCAATGAAGAAACATCCTCGGAGTAACTGTGCTCTGTACAAACAGTAAACTCACGTTTGCATGCAGCAAGGCTTTTTAAAGTACGTCCTGCTGAAAAACTAGTCAGTGCATTTGTTACTTTTGCACTGCATTTCTTTGTTATCATGTTGCCATTGAAAGCTCCCTGAAAAGCACTCAGTTCATTTAAAACGCTGCACTGAGAGCACTAACAGGGAGATCATATTTCTCCCAGGTTACCTTCTCGTCATTGATCGTGATTGATTGAAGAATAGGGAGTAAGAGGACCAAGCATCCATGAGGGAGGCACTAAGGGTGTCATTTTTGTAGACAAAAAGAGACACTGGCCCATTTTTCCATTGGCAACAATGAGCTGCAGTGTGATCATTATACTGGGACTTGGGCAGTTGTGGGACCTGAAAATGAATTATGACCTGTTAAACTGTTACTTTGAGGTGTAATGAAAGTGTGTGTAATAGCTACTTTTTTTTTCTGAAAGAGGTGTTTCCTACTGTTGGACCACATATTTTAAACATAATCAATACCAGCCTCTTGTCAGGTCAAGTACCAAGTGAGTTTAAGCATGCAGTTATTCATCCCTTACTTAAGAAGCCAGGCTCAGATATTTCAGTAATGTCAAATTTTAGACCCATCTCTAAACTTCCTTTTCTGAGTAAGATCTTGGAAAAGGTTGTTCACACTCAGCTGATGGATTATCTAAACAACTCTCATATGTTTGAAGTTTTTCAGTCCGGCTTTAGGCCGTTTCATAGCACAGAGACAGCTCTCATAAAGGTTATGAACGATATTCTGGTAGCGACGGACTGTGGTAAACACGTAGTGCTTATACTACTAGATATGACTGCTGCATTTGACACAGTGGATCCCGACCTGCTGATCTCTCGATTACAGCTTTGTGTGGGCATTTCTGGCTTTGCACTCCTGTGGATAAAATCATATCTCTCAAACAGGAGCTTCTGTGTTAAGTTGGGCTCGTCATTGTCCTCTGTGGCCCCTCTGCCATGGGGTGTACCACAGGGATCTATTCTTGGGCCATTACTGTTTACATTGTATCTCCTGCCACTGGGTGCGATCTTTCGTAAACATAAAGTTTCATTTCATCTATATGCTGATGATTGCCAGCTTTATTTTCCTTTCAGTCATTCTGATAGCTCCCAAATTAGACTCCTGCTTGATTGCCTTAGTGATGTTAAGTCATGGATGGCTCAAAACTTTTTAAATTTTAACGAACGTAAAACGGAAGTAATTCTGTTTGGCCCGAATCGTTCCTCTGATATCCCTGATGTTGACCTTGCTGCTCTGACCCCTCACCTGAAGAGCTCGATTACCAATCTTGGGTTAAAAATCGACTCTGCACTTACCTTTGATGGCCAATGGGGTGGTGAAATCGTCATTCTATCAACTCAGGCGTCTGTCGAAGGTTAAACCTTTTCTTTCAAGGCGTGACTTGGAGACTGTTATCCACGCTTTTATAACCTCACGCTTGGATTATTGTAACTCCCTTTTAATAGGGGTTGGACCGGGCACTCTGACACGCCTGCAACTAGTACAGAATGCTGCGGCACAGTTTTTATCTGGTAAAAGGAAATTTGAGCACATTACTCCGGTTCTGGCCTCCCTGCACTGGCTTCCAATTGAATTTAGGATTCATTTTAAAGTTCTTTTATTGGTTTTTAAATCTTTAAATGGTCTGGCACCTGCGTATCTGTCTGATTTGCTGAAGCCCTTTGTCCCCACTCGTTCGCTCCGGTCAGCTGAGCAGCTGTTTCTCTCAGTCCCCAAATCACGGTTGAAACTGAGAGGAGACCGAGCGTTCTCTATTGTGGCTCCTAAGCTTTGGAATAATCTTCCTCTTCACATTAGGCACTCGACATCAGTGATGGTTTTTAAATCCAGATTGAAAATGCATTTTTATTCACTGGCTTTTGACTCAGTGGTTGACTGACTTGTATTTTATTGTTTTCGCTATGTTTATTATTTTATCGTATTTATTATTCTTATGGTATCTATTATGTTTCTGTTGTTCAGCACTTTGGTCAGCCTTGTGTGTTTTTAAAGTGCTATATAAATAAACGATGATGATGATGATGATGATACTTTCATAGTTTGTAGTTTTTAATTTGTCTGGATGTTGATGTTTTTTTTAAAATTGGGCTTCAAAATATGAGTGGGCATGAAAATGAGTTTAAATATATCCAGTGTGAGCTGGTGAAACAGCACATACTGTAAATAAATTAAATCACATACTGTAAACATAAAATAAATATTAAATTGTCTTTTTCCCTTTTGGAAATTTCCAAGTTGTTGGAGATTAGGTATCGTAATTTCAGGAGCGGGACCACGCCTCCAAACACCCCCAGTTCTGCAAACTGATCATTCTCGTTTACATGCCCCACCCTCCCTCGCTCCTTGTTCTCAATTCTTTAACTTCTTCACTCCTATTTAGTGCGTGGGGATCTGCCAGGCCCGGGATCCGTCGCCAGTTGCCATTATTTTTTCATTATTTGCCCATCAGTATTATTGTGTCCAGGGTGGGCTTGTCTGGCAAATTGTGGATGTTAGCATGCTGTATCATACTGAGTTGGCATTTGTTAGTTTGCAAATATGAAGGAAAATATAACAATTACACTTTGCTAAATTCATGACACTGTGTTTTAGCATCTGAAGTTAAGTCTAAGTTCTCTTGTTGTTGATGATCAAAAGTGGGAAATGAACACGGAGCGATTTTTGCAGGAGTCTTTATTATAGAAGTGCATTTGATTACATTTTTTCCTTAAAGTAATGCAATAATGGTAACTGACAATATATTTCTGATAAAAATAAACATAAATATAGCATTCAGTTGCAAAAGTTCAACAAAATTTCAGGGGTTTCCAGTGTGGACATGTTGGTGACTTGAGGTTATAGTATATGTCTGCGTTTCAACCAAACTCCCCTTTACTCCCAGTGTTCATGCACCACTTTGCTTTCTTGCACACTGTGGCTTTTGTCCTGTCTCCCTCCCCTCGCCCCCAACTGGTCTCTGCAGGTAGTTGCCCCTCACTGGTTCTTCCTGTTAAAACTGAGATTTTCCTTCCCACTTTTGCCAAGTGCTTCCTCACAGCACTGATTATTTTGGATGTATGTATGCTGTATTATTGCAGGGTTTGCCTTACAATATAAAGTAACTTGAGGTGACTGTGATTAGAACTGAATTAAATTGAAGTTGACAAATGAAAAAAGTGTTGGTTTAAGAAATAATGTCAGTTTGTTCCTCTGTGAAAATTCTGATCCGAACTCACAAGTCTTGGTTCTTATCTTGGTCGCGGTACAGTGGACCAGTTCGTTTATACTCTCAGGGACATTCGAGAGTGTTTGGGAGTTTGTGGATATTTTTAACCAATCAGCTACAAGAAACATTGGTCTGCAGCAATGTTTACGGGGTGGTACTTGTAAATTTAACTTCTATGTGAACACAACAGTGGTGTGCAGTGACTTTTACAGAAAGGCAAGCAGAAGCGATTAAGCCCCCCACGCCCACTATACGCACACACAAACAGAAACATCTTCCTGCAGTATTTAACAATTTCACAGGGACAATTGGACGACATCAAAACATACAGTTTGTGCTCTCTGTGTTTTAAATATGCTTTGAGCCTCTACGCACTCTACATGAATGCCTTCACCTTTCTGCTCTGGTTAATTAGAAATGTCCAAACCACCAGAAAAAAAGTGCTCAGCTTACACAACTTAGTCATTGTTATGAGGAGATGGACATGCTTGTAAAATGGAGGCAGCTACAGTTCCCTATAAGCATGAAATATGTGGAGCTTTCACCAGCAATAGCCGACTATGACCACAAGATGGCAGTAATGTAAAGAATGGATGCAAATTTCCAAGTTCCAAGGAATTTCAGGACCGGACCACGCCTCCAAACACACTCCTTCCGGTTGTCATCTATTTAGGTTCCCCCAGTTCTGCAAGCTGTTCATTCTCATTTACGTGCCCCACCCTCCCTCCTTGTTCTCAATTCTTTAACTTCAGGCATGTGATAGTGCTGTCTGAGATGGAAAGAGAGACATTGCTTTACTTTGGTATGTTTCAAGTTATGTCTATTTTTAGACTTAACAAGACAAGCACTGCTCGCCTGGAGCAAGTTTTTTTTCATGTTCTGCTAAATGTAAACATTGCGGCAAGTCATTTCCTTCTTTTCTATTTCCTTCCAATATGTCTCTTTCTTCCTTCCGTTCATCTTTAAAATTTCCTCTCATCTTAATGTCATCAGCCTTTTATGGCTGATGGGGTTTTCTCATCACGCCACCAGGTGGATGGGTGACATTTCACACCAAGGTTTGTGAATGTGATAACTCTAGAACAAGGCAACAAACAAGGATTTTCAAATTGAGGATACCATAGGTGCATCTTCTAAAAATCCTGGAGTCAAGCTAAGTTGTCAGGTTTTCTGAAAATCTTGTGAACAGAGTAACTCAAGAAAGATGTCAACAAGGGAATCACGTAGGATTTTCAATTTTATGCCCTTTGTGTACTAGAGGCTGAGGAATAACACTGGCTCGCCATCAGTACTTTCTTTGAAGTCACTGATCGAAAACAGCCCCAGCTAGGGCTCCATCCCTACAATCAGCACAATTCTCTTTATTTTAGAACACACATGTACCAACGATACCTCTGCACTCTGTCCATCTGTCCCATTCTACTGAAACAGCTGGGATTTGCAATTTCCACCGCAGACATAATAGTCCATGGCAGCTAGGTTCAGCCTGTTTCCACGGTCTCATTTTCTCTCATTCCCTGACTCCTCCTCCTCTCCTCCCCTTAGAAACAAGATAAGTTTGTTGAAAAGTCTTTGTTGTTGCCGGCACTGTCTTTTGTCTCCTGTGAGTAACTTTATATCCACTGTGATATATACGACCGGACTCTGAAAAGATGTATTAGTTAATTAACTTAATGGTGTGTGTGTGTGTGGGGGGCATGTTTGTGTGTACAGTATGTGTGTGGCTAGTAAATTGAGCAATATAAAGAAAGAGGCTCATTACCTCAAAATCAGGAAGACAAATTGGAACCAATGGTCTGATAATTCCTCAGCTTTTAATTAATGATGCAGCGTGTGTCCAACCAGAACAATTATCCCTGCACATTTCGTTGCAGAACAACCCTCATCACATGATTTAACTGGGAGCATTTTGTGCAGGTTGCACTGGTGGTCCTCAGATAAGAGAGATGAGGAGGTCAGCAGAAATTTGCCAGGGTTGACTTTTGCATCAGCTGGAAAAAACATGCACGAAGGAAGGGAACTGAACTAGAGGCAGAGTGTGGCAGACTTTTGTGGTGTCACGTGTACAGTGTATGAGCAGGGAATGACACAGCAGCAGGCAGCTCAGCCAACTTTAAAACCTAATTATGTTAAAACAAAGGCCCACGGCACCAGCATCCAGGCTTACTGCATTAAGGCCTTTACACACCAAGCCTGTAGTGAAAATAAAACATGGAATTCTGTATTTTTTGGATGTGAACTTGTGTAACGTATTCACAGACAAGTTTTGAGAAAAATATGTCGTAAAAAAAACCTCGCCTGCTCCATTGACCTCAGGTGTGCCACATGGGTCCACTCAGGTTCATTTATTATTACACCTGTTTCCATTATGATCTACTTCAAGAAAGCAAGGCTTCCTATTTATATTGTTATATTATTGAATTTCTGCCATTTATTTAAGTTAAGTACTACTTAGAGACCCAACAGTTATTGTTAAATTGGTCTTTATTTAACCCTCTGAAGAAAAAAAATGTCTGTCTATGATTTCTAGGCAATATGTTTAAACCAAGCATATATAGACGGACAGCTGACTAAAGTTTACTTGATGGCGACAGAGTTATGCAAAGACATTTTCTGATTTCTTATACTAGTTTGCAGAGTATGGAGTATTTGGCATATTGTTGCAGACCACCCAGCCCCATGCAACTACAGTGGGGGCATGGTCAGACCTGTTCGTGGTGGTTGTTGGACTGAAGCAGGACAGCCTTTTTCCACAGATTTCTCAGCACAGTGAATGAGCAGAAGGAGGTTCTCCAGATCTTGTGATGTGGTTCTGTTGGCTTCATGGTGATGTTCAGCTTGGCCAAAGGAGAATGAGCTGGTGCCCCAAGGGGGGGATTTCAAGTACTTTAGCATCTTGTTCACCAGTAAGAGAAGGGAGTAGGAAACTGATAAGCTGGTGCAGCATCTGCAGTAATGTGGATGCTAAACATGAAAACAAGAACACAAGCAGGCAAACTGGCAATATGCAGTCCCCCCACCATCATTAGATATACCTGTTGTTATTGCAAATATCCAATCAGTGAACCACATGGCAGCAAGTATTTAGGCAATTAGACACGGTCAACACGACCTGCTGATGTTCAAATAAAGCATCAGAGTATGGGAAGAAAGATGATTTAAGCGAGCTTCAACATGGCACTGATGTTGGTGCCAAACGAGTGTCTGAGTATTTAAGAAAATGCCAATCTACTGGAATTTTTCCAACCATCTCTAGGGTTTTTAAAGAGAACGAGAAACTATCCTCCTGGTAAAAACGCCTCATCAATGCATGAGGAGAATGGCCCAACTGCTTTGAGCTCAAATGAAGGGAACAGCAACTTAAATATCTATCAAATATGCACAACATGTTTAACCTTAAACTGTGTGCCTGCCAAGTAAAAACAGGGAAATGAGTCTACAGTTCTCACCAAAATTGGGCAATAGAAGATTGGAAAAATGTTGCCAGGTCTGATTTCTATTGTAACTTTTGGATGGTAGGTACTGATGGTGGTGTAATGATTTGGGGGATATGTTCTTCTGACACTCGGGGCCCCTTAATATCAAAGAGCGGTGTTTAAATGCCATAGCCTATGTGAGTGTGTTTGCTGACCATGTCCATCCATCCCTGTCTGACCACAGTCACATCTTCTGATGGCTGTTTCTGGCAGGCTAACATGACTAATAGAGCACATTTGGGTGGAATGAGAGTTTTACATACTAGATGAATCTGTGTTACGCTGCAGGTCAACATAGACCATACGGTTCTGAGGAATGTTTCCAGCACCTTGTTGAAGACAAAAATGAACATGCTGATGAGTGCATAATGTATAATATCATGCAAACACATACTTCTGGATTTACTTCATACATTTTTCACACATTGATGGGAATAAAAATAATATGACCCTACCAAATAGCTAAATATCATATTCAATAATAAAATGAGCTTTTAATGAAAGGAAGAGAAAGTTTAGATATTGGTTGTTTACCTTTCTTTTTTCCTTGCAGCCTTTGCTTCCATCCATACTTCAGATCATTTTTCTTTGTTCAGTGTTAAGCACCAGTTTTTCATGTTTCCTTTTGAGTGGCAGGCAGATAACTTTGAATGTGCACCTTGAATGCGGCATAATGAGACACATATTCATATTAATGCACTCCGTATACTCAAAAGAAGACTTGAAAGGGAGTCGTGCGCCGTGTGTGCGTGGGCCCCGAGTAAAGGTGCGTGTGTGTGGGAGGAGAGGTGGTCTTCGGTGTCCGGCTCGAGCAGCCTGAGAGAGTTTAGCAGAGAGAGAGAAATAAAGAGAAAAAGAGAGTCTAGAGGGAAAGGCCTTGAGAAGGATGGGAAGATGAATGTGGGGGAGGAGAAAACCACCAGGGAGACGAGGAGGAAAAATAGTGGAGGTGTGCCTCAGATGTCTGTGTCTGTGAAGGATGTGGAAGTCCCTGTGCTTACTGGCTATAAAGGTCTCTGTGGTAACATTACCCATGGGTGATTACAGGTTTGTAGCTCAAATGAAACTCTTGCAAGCCCTGAAAAATCAGTGTAAATGGAAAATTCACATTTTTTACAACTCTAAACTAATTTTTCATTGTTTTGTTCTAAATTTTGAGTTATGCTCAGGAGCACAGTGCAGAGTACACATCAGCCATAGCTATTGCGACCACTTGTTTTGTTCCTCTTTCTGCCCTGACGTCTTCATTTGTGCATAGAACAGATGGAAGCTCAAACATGTAACAACTGTGGTCACAATTTTAGAAATAAGTGTTTTTTCTGAAAAGAGCACATTTCATTCTGCAAAGTAAATCCACTCTGTGACCCAGCATGTGAAAGCCTCACTAAAGCTCAAAATGCTGCTTTTTTACTTTTCTTTTCAAAAATTTTAAAACATCTAGTGCAGCAAAGAAATCTCATTTCATATTTTTCATTATTTTTCACTTGAAGATACCAACCTGCGTCCATTATTTGCATCATTATGACACCACAGTAATTCAGACCAACAATTACACTGATTAAGCTTCTGATTAAAACTCCACTAAGCTTTACATTAAACTGTTGATGGGTCCAGTCCACACAGCATTATCTCAACAGGTTAAAGGCCCTTTAACACAGGACACGGCACGTGCTGCACTCTGTGACGTACCTTTTCTTGACAAATAGAAATGAAGCCTACAGCCACACAGTGAATTAAACATGGGCCATAGGACGTGGCACACATCTGCATGTGCATCAACCTATGTGAAAGGGCCTTAATGACAGGAAGGTCACCAGCATCACTAAGGGGCAAATTTCACTGGCTGACTGGTCAATTTACACCCCCAGAGGTGTGTGGCTGTCGCATTTCCCTCTTCCATGTATGAACCTTGCTGGACAAGGATTCGAAGTAAAACAGTGTATTGTTTATTAGCACTTTAAGCATCAAGAACTTTAGAATAATCTACATTTGTCAGACATAGTTTTCAGAAATATTTACAGACAGTAAACAATGAAAACACTGGAAAGTTGCGTCGCTCTGAATTGTGTCAGTGCTTGGCTGTTTTTGTGCACAGATGGGATTCTCGGGCTGCATCTTTTCAGATGCTGCATCACATATACAGTATATTTTTTAAATATTTTTAAGCAGGTGTGCACTGTTAGTTTATTTTTTGTAACAAACAGAAACACCTTTGATAACAGATGTCCAACTGAGAGAAAAACCCAGGATACACAGTAGAGTGTACTTCACAGCACCCCTCTGGTAGAGGGATGTCTGCGTTTGGGATGGTTTAAAAGGAAGGAGGACTTCTACACATCTATGCAGCCCAACCTGATATGATTCATTTTGCTATAAGAGAACCAGATCATAATTCTGTTCGGAGGTGATGGCAGTTGAACCCACGCCTCCTCAGAGACTGGAGCCTAAATCCAGCGCCTTAGACCACTCATGTTTGTAGGAGTGTTAGTTCAGAGAGACATACCACCCAACTCACCATTCATGGAAGTATTACTGAGGAAGACATCAAGGTTGGATTTATCATATCAAGTAAAACTGAATCAAACTGAACTGGAGCTGATGATACAGAGATAAACCGATGCCAATCACATTGTGCACCATCACTGTCCATAAAGACACTGGATACATGTTGCCATCTTTAATGGTAAGTGACACAAGAGGCAGTTCTAACTTGAATTTAAAATAATTCAAGGATTTATTAGTTCAATAATAATGGCAAGACAGAAAGCTCGATGGCCCAGGTTTTTAAAATGATTGAGTTCTAATCATCTTGGTCGCCTGTTTCCAATAAATTTGATGTCTCCAGGTTTCCACATTTCCTTCAGTTTGTTGAAACAATGCAGACTTGTTCACAGAACCATCACACTACAAGGGTCCGGACTAGTAAAAGAACAGCTTGGTCCTTTTGTGGCTACTCTTCACAGTGCACTTCTTTTGTTTACAGTTTTAACCAAACCATTTATAGGATCATTTTTGTTTGTATGGATACAATCCTTAACCAACATGCACAGCATTACAACCAGAAACCAGCTTGCCTACATAAAATATTTGGCATTTATTTGTTTGAACCCTCAGATGTGATGGCATTAACCCTCAGCCTGAGCTATCAGAGTAGGTGTTTCCCTGTGTTGGTGTTGTTCCACATCATCGTAATAATGTTGGTCCAACACTGCAACTAACATGTCATAAGTCTGTAATGTGGAACAAATGGTACCAATTTCTATATTTTCTTGATTCATGTATGCAATCTAATACATGTATTATCAAGTTAAACTTGTTGCAGCAAAATTTAGGTCTCCATGCTGGTTTGCTTGGGATAGTTTTTAATAGCATTAGCTAACTTCTTGTCTAATGCTAACTGATTGCTGATGTAATTGGTCAGCTGATCCTAGATCAACCTTATTTTGATGGTGTAGGACAACACCAGCACAAGGATATCGGAATATATATCTATTTTTCTTTTCTTGGCAATCATGAGGGAAAAAGAAACCATGTTAAATTGTTCACATCAAAAGCTGCAGGTGAACTGAACCTTTTCCTTTTGTCTCCTGCATGAGACAAAAGTGGAAATGTCTGCCACCGTCCCAGTACAACAGTCACTACACTGCTGAAGTGTGACACAATGATTCAAATTCCTGTGTCTCTCTGCATGAGAGCAAACCCTCTCTGTGTACAGATAACCAGAGAGGGTGTGTGGGAACGAGTTGGCAATTACAACGAGGAAATATATAAATTAATTGAAGTATAAAATCAATTGTTGCAGTGTTTGGAAAAAACAGAAGCAAGTGCAATTATCATGATGTTGAGCCAAAAGGGATTTTTGGGTCTGGGAACACAGATAAAACATTAATCTCTACTTCTTTTTACTACACTGTTCATCTGTTTCTCCTTCCTCTGTGGACTTCTTTTATTCCTTCAGCTTTCTATCTGCTCGTATCTGTCTTGCTGTCTGCTTGGTTTCACAGAATAGAGCTACTGATGTTAGTCTGTCTTTTTTAATCTTTATTATTGTTTTAGTTCGGCTTTGCTGTAAATTCGGTGTTAAACATTAAAAATTTGCAAACCTTGCCAGCAAGTGCTGTCACACTAGTGTTATTATTGATAACTAGTTTAATGGGCCTTGTTATTCTAACTCTTATTTACAGGTAACCTTTTGTGATGCAAAAAGACAGACTGTGAAAGACTGTGATTGCATGACTTTAAAGGTCTGAATGTTGGGATGCATGTTTTTTCTTTTCCGACGAGCCATAGCAGAGCGACGTCCTGATTTACAAATTAACCTGTGAATACATCAGCAAAGTTAGGCTGCATACGTTTTCGCCCAGCACAGCCACAAAGTACAGACGCTATAGTTCACAAGCAAGAGAGATGCTCCTTGGCAGAAGTTCAGTGATAGCGTGTGTTTGCTGGACGGGAAGATCCCACAGTACGAACATTGCCACTGCCCTTAGCATGTGTGTTTCCATAATGACAAGCTAACTGAAGTATTTGATTCTTTGGGATTTAAAACTTGATGTCTCCTCTCGTGACTTTTTTCCTGCCTCGTCACAGCATCTAATTAGTCATGCATATTACACTTATATACATCACTTAACTGGCTTTTAAAACTACTCCCTAGGCTAGAGTCAGGGTGAGGCATGTGTAATGATCCTCTGACTCTGTTTTAAACCTTTGCAACTGGAATTTTGTTGACCTTTTAGTGCGTAATCAAAGAGAGAAAAATAAATGAGCTTGTCATAGTTCCTTTCTTCCCACTTTACACTCTTTCTTTGTAAGCTCTCAAGTGCACACGGTGCTTTCTCCTGGAGGAGTGACAGCCCATTCAGATGATAACCTTAAGCGCGTTGTTGTCTGCATTGTTCTGCTAGAGACACAAAAGGTTGCATTTGAAAGGTCTGGAACAAAAAACGTGGATTCCAAGATGACACTCAGTGGGAAAGGGAAGTAGAGAAACAACCTTGAATATTGAATATGATACAAGAATATTTTACTCTGGTAACACAAACACACTGCGACATTATGTGGATTATTGTGTTTAAGGACCTTTTTTTGTCTTGGTCCTGTTGCTTTGTTTAAACTCACCAACTAGTTTTGAAAAACAAACAAACAAAGAATTAAATGAAATAATTCTCTGACCAACGAATTACAGCGAACGAGTGCAAACAACAACACAAAGATCATGGTTTCCAGAATGAGTTGTATTTGGACAGCTCTCTGGTAAACTTTGTTTCAGGTGTATTTTGGATTGTTTGGAGCAAAGCTGATGTTCAAACAGTGTGTATGTGATCCTCGTGGTTTACCAAAAAGATCAAATGTGGGCATTTTGTTATGTACACTCAAAGTTGTAGAGTAAATATGAACCACACAAAACAAGAATGCCCACGGGCAAAAACAAAGGCCAACTAATTATACTTATAGACGAGAAAATGTTTCTCAGGTTTGCTGTGACAGGAAACAACTGTTAATTAAGAGTGAGGAAATTTAACACAACAGTAGTCAAAGAGAAGCCTCAGAAATGCTACTGTGTGCACAGTATGACTGTTATGGTCCTGCGTCTTTGATATATTTCTGTATAAAGGTATGTTTATGATCGAATAGTTGCTGTTTGAGCCTTACCGATTATATGTTTTCCATAGTCTCGTTCTTAGTTTCAGTTTGTGTTAGTTTAGTTTCTCCCAGTGTTCCTCTTCTAATCCCACTGCATCATTTCCACCATGCTGAGCTTATACATGTGTCTGTGTTTTCTCAGTTAGTTATGGTTTTCACTTCCTGTTTTATTTTGGTAGTTTTGTGTCTTTTGTATGATGTATTTAGTTGTACTTGCCCTTTGACTAGATTTTGTTCACCTGCGCCTTACTTTCCCCGGCTGTGCTCGCTTCCCTTGGTTAGACCTACAGCTTCAGCTCTGACTTTGTCACTTGTTGCATCATACAGTTTCTCAGCCTGTTTCCCTGTGCTTTCTGGATTTTATGCCTTTGCTGTTAAGGACTTTATTTATTTACCTTTTGTATTTTAATTCTTGACTTTTGGGTCTGCACCTCAGCTGCTCTTGAAATTGTGACCGAGACAAAAAAGGCTAAACATGACTTTAAGTTGCTCCCTTGCCACAGTGGGTAGCTGGCATGTTTGATTTGGCAGGATTTTACCCCCAATGGCCGTCATGATCCAATCGTTAAATGAATTTGTGGCAGAGAAAAATGAAAAGTCAACAAATGATGCTGTAACATGTTGGTTACTGTTCCATTTACTGCTAAGTGAATGAGCAACTGGAAGCTATTATCTCAGCAAAGCTGTTTATTTCACTTGCAAAAGGGTTTTAAAGCCATCCACACACATAAGATTAGGAGGTGGTGATGGTCTTAGTTTGGCTGAAACACCAGCTACCTAAGAAAAAATGTGACTTTTTTTGGGTCAGTCCATCAACCCAGACCTCCTCCTGACAGGACCTTCTGTCACACCATGTGTCTTTTTGCTGCAAGAGGTTTTTTTCTCTTGAAAGTAAATTGATGTTCAGTTGGTTGATGATCATAATGCAGTTCATAATTCTTAGTGTGGGCCAGTATACTTTATCTTAACAAAAAATGCCAGATTCTTTCCTTTAGAGCTTATTTTCATAGTTTTCGCTCGCTCTCCCCCTGCCAGTTTTTTTCAGGCTCTCATCATAATCCAGTCATGCGTAGTCAGCCACTCTCCTACTAATGAACAATTCTGTCTGTGACACTCACCTCCCAGCAGCAAGGCTTTAGGGAAGAACAACATGATTCTGCCAACTTCCCAGTCACAGTTAAACCTCCCAGTGTCAAACTTTGGAGAGCTGCTTTAAAGCCTGACTCCAAGAGAGGCAGGGGACATTTCCGACTCTAAAAGCTTAGGCACATATATAGGAACTCGAAGACATTATGTAGGCTTATTTTACATTTCCTGTTCTTAGTTCAAACTTCTGGCCTTGGGGACAGAGGACTCATCCACTAGAGGCTATGTGAGTTAAATAGATTTTCTGTATTTCTTCTTTACCTCACAGTTTTCATATGAAAATGGTGAGCTCAGATATTTACAGGTTTTGTTTTGTGATTGTTGCCACATTTCCTGAGATCAGTCCTACTATGTTCTTATATTTCCAATGTGGAGTCAGGAAGGTGCGTTAACCATTACAGTAAGAACAAGGCGTCTCCCAAGGCAGCTCACTCTCTGGGCAGTATGTATTTTCAAGAGGATACTATGATAATTTGTTTATATTCATTTAGTTTTCTTTGTGATTTTTAAAGGTGTTTTAAGAAGTTTGTAGTGCAGTAAAAATAACAGATTTGGGGGTTAATGTGAAAGAAAGGCAGATGTGAAAGTGTGAAACTGAGTGTGTGTTGAATTTTTAGCATAGTTTTAAAAATAAAAACATTTTTATGAAAGTTTGACTGTATTTGAAGAAGAGGTCAGAGGTCCAAAGTAATGGGATATTACAATTCC
Organism: Perissodus microlepis; assembly: GCF_051167445.1. NCBI lineage: Eukaryota > Metazoa > Chordata > Actinopteri > Cichliformes > Cichlidae > Perissodus > Perissodus microlepis. The sequence continues at coordinate 1,476,022 of NC_140462.1, read as the reverse complement.
TCTATATCATTATGTATATGCCTATGTTGTCAGCACAAATAATGGCAATAAGATATAGTTTTAAATAGCTCTATATACTGTAGCATTATTATTGCTGTGGCTCTGAGATTAATCAGAGGAGCTCAATGAGAAGTCGGAGGGCGAATGTGACACGACATTTATAATCTTTATTTGGTACTTTCGATAAAAAACGCACCACACTTGTAAGAGCTAAAGTTTCTAAGCTAAAAGCTTTTTGTCCGTCTTTGACCAATAAATCATTAAGTTGACCTTGAAAACCTTTGTTGATGTGAGCCAGAATTGAGTGGATCATTAACACGACCCCACACTACACCTTTAACATCATCAGGCTGTTGTGTTACAGACAGAGTTATGAACTGGCCAAAACAGAATGCAAATGCTATCAAAAACACGACCTCCTCGTGGGAGGTAATTCGAGCAAATGACATACTTTCTTTACTTTGTTTGCATTTCTCAAAATTCACAGGGAGTCACTAACATGCAGATGTTAAATGTAGGGAGAGCACATACTATATATAAAACATGGATGTGGCCACATCACCGATGGTTAGGGAAGAGGACAATGTGAAGGCTTGAACATTACTCCACTTTTACATTACTGTTTTTAGCCCCTTTTCCATTACTACCTACTCGGATCGACTGGTTTTCCATTACAATTGAATAATCCTAATGTGCATGGTCGTCGTCATAGCAACGCGTCAGAGAGTCCTGTGACTTAATTAATTTGCGACACGAATGCTACAACAAAGGTGGACGTCGAGACGAGGACATACCTGGTGCTTGGTGGTGCTTTTCCTCAGACTTGGGATGCATTGAGTGACGCAACTAACCAGCCAATTGGTTGGATGCAGTTTGGCGACATTTAAGTGCTGCTCGGATGGCTTGGACCCCCGGCTGAGCAGGAACTATGACCTAATGGAAAACCCTGGAAACTGTGGGGAACCGTGGCGAGTCGATCCAAGTAGGGACTAATGGAAAAGGGGTCTTTATTATAATGAAACTGATTGTGAACAAGGAATAGATCTGACTGAGAAAATGAGACAAACTGGTGCCTTCCTCTGCCAGAGTTTTTTAATTTGAATAAAGAACAGGAAATGTAAAATAAACCCATTTCTTCAATATTCAGACTCAATATCTACACCCAGCTGTCTTGGTTTCTGGCCTGTTTGTGACACTAAAAGGTTTCAGAATAACAAAGAATTTTTAATGTTCGATAAAGATAAGTGAATACAAACTGCAGTTTTTACCTGATGATTTCTTTTATTAAGGGAAACAAGCTATCCAAACCTACCTGACCCTATGAAAGTAACTGCCCTCTAAGCCCAAGAACTGGCTGTACCACTCCCTTGGCAGTCCTTCACATCACTGCAGAGGGATTTTGACCCACTCTTCTTTACAGTATGGTTTTAATTCGTCCAAACAGGAGGGTTTTCCAACATAAGCAGCCTGTTTAAGGTTATGCCAAAGCATCCCAATCAGATTTAATTCCAGACTTTGACCGTGTTTGACTGCTGGGCTGATGTTCTTCATATGAAATTATGTGTCAGTTTTACACCAGATGTAACAGGATGCAAATCTTTCAAAATGTTCAGCTTTTCTCTCATCAGTCCACAGAATATTTTGCCAAAGGTTTTGGGGATCTTTGACAGATGTGAGACGAGCCTTTGTGATCTTCTTGGTCAGCAGTGATTTATACTCACAACAGTTTCTTTCTTGTTGTTGAATCACCTTAAGACTGAAACAATTGAGACATGCAGCTCTTTAGATGTTGTTCTGGGTCCTCATGTGACCTCCTGGATGAGTCATCAGTGTGCTCCTAGAGTAATTTTAGTAGGCCGTGCACTCCTGGGAAGGTTCACCACTGTTTTCTGCATTTGTAGAAGACGGCTCTCAATGTTTTTCACTGGAGTCCTAAAGCCTTAGAAATAGCTTTGTTACTCTTCCTGACTGATAGATGAGTTTGTTTCTCACCTCTTTACTTTTTAAAAGCTAGTGAAGCAGTGAAGACAGACAGGAAAGTGGAGAAAGAGACGGGTGGAGAAAACATGCAGCAAAGGGCCGGCACAGCACTGTAAAGGACAGAATACATCTGTAAGACATCCAGTGTTGTGACTGCATCATGTTGAACTCCACATGGCCCTTCATTAAAGAGCGTTTCTGATTTATTCAGTTACTTTCGCAGGGGGAAAGACGTCGCTGACATTTCAGTGCTACTCCTGCTGTGATCCGCAAATACATCATCACAAGAGAATTTCTAATACATTGTGCTGTTATTTTGGATTTCCTCTCCCTTCTTGTCTCTAAGCTTTCCCTGTCCGTCCCTTTATCTTTTCATCTTTCTGCTCATCTCTTTGCTCTCTCCTGTCTTCTTCCCCCTACTCTTACCAAGTCTTCCAATGTAGCGTTGCTCGTGAGAAATACGTTGCCACTGGGAGAAAAGAACGGTTGCTGTTACTCTTTTGAAGCATCACATGGCTTACAGCATAGGGCGACTGCACTGATCAGAGAGAAAGATAGTGTGAGGGGGGAGATTAAAAGAAAGAGACAATCGTAAAGGAGACTGATGCAGGGAAGGAGGGGGAGACAGAAAAAGAGATAACATAGATATGAAGAGAAAGGACGTCAAAGTTAGAAGAAAACATGCATGGGAAATTATGCACAATGAAAAATTTGGCATAACAAAATAGAGAAGAAAAAAGAGTGCAAAGTATAGTTTAAATATCTTAGAGGCTGTGCAGAGAGGGAGATCACAGGGTTTGAGATGAGTATGAGAGAAAAGACCTCAAGGAGGAATCTTCGTCTTCCTCCTCCTTATCTGCTGTTCCCAGGGTTTATGTGGAGCTTAGCAGAAGATTCCCAACTCTATAGAACATTCACAGCATCATGCAGAAGTAGGGGAGAAGGAGGGAAGTAAGGAGTGAGGGGTGAGAGGAGAGGACAAAAAAAGAAAAAGATGGGAGCATATTTTTTTTAATTTTGGAAGATAGTTTCATTAAATTTGATTTGAGTCTGTCCGGTACCCGAGTCTGTACATGTACCTCTCTCCCCAAGTGTATCATCTGTATCCGTTGTCCAATCATAGAGTGCCCCAAAATGTTTAGAGAAGGTGAATAATTCTAGTCCCAGAATAAACAAAGAGTGAAAGACAGTTTTATTGTTACTGTCATCAAATCATCCTTATAGGTCCAAACTTGTCCACAAGTGAAGCTCAAAGACAAGTAAGGCCTCAACAGTAAGTTATGTTGTGTTTTCTGGGGTACATAATTAAAAACCTCCTGATAAGTCATAATCATAGCATGTTGTCGTTCTTCAAAATAGTTTAAGAAGAGAAACAGTTCGGGTCGACTTTTTCTGGTCATGTAACCATGGTTGTCCTCTCAGGCATACATGAGAGATTGTTGTTGTACATAAACGTCACTGGGCTCAACTTTTAGTTCTTCAGTGAGCCTGTCTTTGAAAATGAAGACACACTGGCAAAAACCGATTCTTTGATTGATTCTTTGGCCTCTTCAGAGAAGATTTGCTACATTTGTGGCAGTTCAACTGCAAAAACAGCAACATGAAGCAAAGTGGAAATCCAGCCTTACGAGATGCCAATGTGCTCTACTCACAGAATAAATACAGAAATATACAAATAGAAATGAAAACTACTATGCTGCCAGTCTGACTGCTCATCACTGCATTTGTTAGCTGTTAGAAATCACTCTGGGATCTTTTCCTACTTTGCGTGAGCATGTTGTCCGTGCAGATGTGTGTAAAGAACCAAAGTTCTGTAAGCAGTAGAATGCAGTAGTTTCAGTTTGCTCTTCATAATGGTGCTCTTATATAGAGATTCATGTCCTTATTGCCACTGTTCCTGTTCTCTGCAGACGAACTGAAATCAGTGCAAGTGCACAGGAACATCTGTCTGATGTGCTACGAGTTACATTACTGTGTTACTGAAAAATGTAATGTGATTACAGTGATGCGCTACCTTGCAACATATTACACCCACCATAGGTAATGCAGCATGCATCAGTCTGGCTGCAGAAGGATAATACGTTCAGTAGTCAGACTTAAGTTTCACAGCAACCTTCAAGAAATATGTATTTTTTCTTTTAGCTTTAGTGCAGTTTCTCTAGTGTATTTGACATAAAAAAAAAATCAAATTTTGTAGGTTGAAGTTGTGAGTCTTTCTAGCCTATTCGTCACCTTTATAGATCAAAAATGTCTCTCTGTACTGCTCTGTATTATCCACACTTCTTTACTGCAGTTCAGGCTGGTCTTACTGAATGAAATCAATGATAAGAGCTTTCACTCGATTAACCCCATCTGTCCCTTTAATGCAGCCACTTTAACTCCGCACACAGTTTCCCCACTTTTTCTAACATTAAACTTCTAAATAAACTTAGACCATTACTCGTTTATGAATATGTGTTACCTTGGGCTATCTTAGCCAGTATTTCAGTTCGATCATTCTCACGGTTTCAGCCCTCTAATAATCAGATCTCTCAGGTGGATTAATAAATCAATTTCAGTGTTTCTAAAACTGTCTTGTCTTACAAATGTTTTGTTTGTTTTCAGGGCAAAATGTGTGATTTCACTCCGGCACTATTAACATACCTACAACCAACTGTTTACACTAGAAGCTATGGATTTCTGTCATTCACACCATCTGGCATATCCTTTTTAATTAACCCCAAAACCTGCTGGCAGGGATGTAAATTGGTCAATGCAGGTGGCAAATGTGAAAAAAGAAAAACAAAGGATGGTGAGTGAGAAGCAAGCTGTTAGCCTGCAGAGGAAGGAACAGAGACCTTTAGGCACAACAGCACACAGACATGTATGCCGGCATCTGGGAAAGTCTCGGAATAATATCCCCAAAATCCCCTAATTCTGGAAGCTGGAAGCAAATCCACAGACTGATAGCAGGATTGAAAGATAGAAAAAGAAAGAACTGATAGATGAGGTCATCTGGGGATTTGATCTGTGTGATTTGGAATAGATGTCAACTTTGACAAAACCTGTCTGCCAGGACAAAGTGTCAAATTTTCATTCCAGGCAGTTTCTGATGAGATTTAAAACTCATTATCTAAAAACTCTCTTTGGCTGCATACCATCACAAGCAGGACTTTGTGTACTTAATACTGTACAGCACAGAGTGACTTCTTTTTAAAATTCTGTCCTCAGTGTTTCTGGTATCAAATGACAAGTGTCACATATGAAATGTGACTGAAAAGTTCAAATATCAGTGTGGTTTATTCAAAGCTTAAACTATCTGAATTAGAAGTACAATATTTTTGGTCATGCATCAGTTGATTTAAAAAATGAACAAATGTTGGAAGTAGTGTAGTGCTTTTGTGTTTGTTTACCGAAAAGTTTCACTGTCAAGAGTTTGAAGTTACATCTTCAAATGTAACAAATTGAGACACTGAAGCAAAATGTTCTTAACCAAATATGCCAAACCGAAGAATTCCACGGTAAAGCTCCGTACACACTGGAAGCGATTCATGGTGACCAGGCGACCAGGCGACCAGGGACTATAGAAAGTGAATGATATTTAACTGCAAGCAGTCATTGGCGTGACTGGTAATGCTAAATGGGGAGGAACAACAAACGTTCAGATTAGTGACGAAGTGATGAAATATATTAGAGGATCACCTCGGCAAGTGTAGCTTGGACTGGGACTGAGAAGTGAAACACTGGACATAAGGTACAAAAATATTGTGTTGGCAAGATTGTCAGAAAACGTGACCTTTGAGTTTGACCTTGAGGTTAAGGTCACCGGGATTCAAACTTGTTCCAAATTTTTAGTGGATATGGTATCAGTTTGAAAATCCTACACTGACTTGTTCTCGAGTTATAGTGTTCTTAAACTTGAGTGGTCGTGCCGCCTGCCCACCCAAACAGCGAGGAGGTGACAATACCCCATCAGCGTTTTATGACTGCGGGGTAAAAAGTCCTCAAGCAGACATCTGAAACTAATCATCGCTGGACACACATTACCATTGCTTTCAAGCTAATGGTAAAATGGTAAATGGCCTGTATTTGTATAGCGCTTTACTTAGTCCCTATGGACCCCAAAGCTCTTTACACTGCATTCAGCCATCCACACATTCACACACATTCACAATGGCAAAGTTTTTGGGTAACAGCTCTTTGGGAATCACCTTATTTGTGAAAAGAATACAATTTTCTACAAGTCAAATTGTGTTAACTTTGAATTTTTCATATCTTCAAGAAAAAAAGGAGAACAAATGGTATATTTTTGTGACAGGCTGTTGGTAACAAATCCTAAAACCCAATTTGTAATTGGTTCACTCCCTGAGTTAGATGCCTTTTATGCTTGAATGATTCAGAGTACCAGTGTTAAATGACATTCCTCTGAAAATGAATGTACAAGAACTGGACTGAAAACAGGTGAAAAGGCAGCAAGTCCAAAGAAAAGTCTTCAAGAGAAAGTTTCAACTTTAAAAAAGACGTTGAAGCAAAATATACTGAAGGGTGGCTCAAAGCTTTTTTACTGGTAGGTTGGCTGCTGGTAGGTATGAACTAGCTTGTTGTGCAAGGTCAGCAGTGTAGTCAGCAGTGAAACCTTTGACATAGATGACTACAGGTTCATAGGTGAGGTGCCACCACAGCAGCGACAGCTTTCTGCCTACGTCCTACTAGTTGCCTCACATTCCCGTCACATACTGAACCACAGTAAGTTGAAATGAGTCCTACAGCACTGCGGAACAAGATCTCATTACTTGAGCTCATTATACACAAGCTCTTATAGACTCAGTGGAGCAAGGTCATAGTGTCCTCACTTCTGTGACTCTCATGTTAGAAGTACATGGAGATGAGATTACATCTAGGACAGAGGCAGGTGACTTTTGAGGACCTGTGAGCGAATGTAATTCAGTTTGGAAAGGATGCACGAGGGCCTTCTTGACAAAATGAATCTATAGTGGTGGTGGTGTGTCTGTGTGTGTGTGTGTGTAGGGGGTGTTTCTGCTGACAGGAGTGTGGGAGGCTAAAGGTCGTTACAGTTTTGAGAAAGCAAGCGCAGAAGACCACGGACCATGAAGCGGACCATGAGGTGATGTGTGACTGGACCATGACCTGCTTAGAGGGCCCACAGTCCCTGAATCAAATGACTTGGGAGCAAATTTCAAGAGGAAAAAGTATTTTAATCCAAGCAGAACGAGGCCAGACAGGCAACACTATTACAGCAGGGGGCAACAACAAACTGCACCTGACTGAGGCTTCAAATCCCTTGGACAGGGACAAAAGGTCACAAACAGAACAGATGGCACATCGCGTTATTAATTTACTTTTATGTATCTGTTGTTTTTCAGAGAGTGGAAAATCCTGTTCTGCCTTTTCCTTTCTCCTGTCAGCAGCAGTCATCCACTGGACCGTACAGTCAGGAGAGACGTGCTTTCTATCAATCTTTGTTTCCCTCTCTGCTCCGTACGAACATCCTGTGGCCGGTTCAGCCCCCCCATCCTAATGTAATAAGCACATGTAGTGTGCTTATTAAGCTACATTCTCTCAGTGGCATTGTTTCTTTCTTTAACTCTGCATCCATCATCTAAACTTCTTGTTCTGTCACTTTTTGTTTGTCTCGTGACTGGTAAAACCTCCGACCTCAGCCAGTTCTTTTCCTTTGTGTCTCCTGGCCCTCGATCCAAGTTTTCTCCCAGCATTAGAGGCTTTTAAATAACTACGATTGAAGAGATTGGACTCATGCCACTGTACATCTTATTTGTCACTTAAATACCAATATGATCCACTATTTTAATCCCTCTTTCTACTCAGAGAAATGCTGAAGATGTTGCTTCTGCAATGTTAAAGAACCTAGACTATATTAGAATAATAGAGGATGTAAAACCGGACTTCTTAACAGGGTGATTATAATTTTGAATTTCAGACCGACTCCCTTCAGAACGCTATCACCAGAAGGGCTCATTTCTAATGCGTTCAATGATGCATCCCTAATTTATCTGACAGAACATTTTAAATCCATTTTATTAGTGAATTCAGCAGAGTTCAACTTAAATCCACTCACCCAGTGCACAAATTAGCACAACAAATACAACACAGAGAGTACTGAAAGAGAGTAAATACAGATTTTCAAATATGATGAATCAGTAAAGACAAAAGAAAGACATCAAGATGCTTTAACTGTGTCGCTGGGGCCCTCAGGGTTTAGCCCCTTTAGACAGTGCTGTCCTGATTCAGTGCAATAAAATGATAGATGGCTAATTTGTGTGCAGCTACTTCTGATTTTATTAATACCTGGGAATCTAATTTGCATGTTTTGAATAAAATCCTACTTTCAGGTGCTCCCTTATTCACAGGGTGTCACCAGAGCAGGGAGCTCGCATGCTTTGAATTGGCAGATTCTTACAGTGGGTGCTCTCCCTGACACATCCCCAAAGGAGCCTCCTCCACTAACCAAGAAACTTTTGCTTGTTAGGTCAATGTGTAAGCCACTATTATCTAGACAGTGAATACGGGTTAATAAAGGTGTCCATGCATGACAGATTCACTCTGACTACATACAAAACAAGTCCATCTGAACAGAGCTGTGCAGACACACATAGGTCATAACACCTATAACCAGTGAAAAAATATCTTCACATCCTTCTGATACGCTCAGTTTGCTAAAATATTTCTTTATCCAACAGAAGCATCTGTTAGCTTAACTTCATGTGAGGACAGTCACTTTTATACATCCAATTAAATATAACTTAATAATACTTAACAACATATCGTCTCACTGGTGGAATCTTCCCTTTTTGCTCAGTTTTAGCATTTCTTTCTCTGAAGCATCAGAAACTGAGGAGTTAAGCCTGCCTGGGATTTTATGCAGGAATGCTCAGAACCCACTGAGAAACCCCCCGAGGAAGACGGTGGTCTGAGAGACACGTTTCAGACGCCATATCTATGTGTACACATGTTTATGTTAAATGCCTCCAATAAACTACAAATGGCATCAGCAGATAGTAAAATTTCCCCAAATTTGCAAAAAGTGATTTAAAATGTGGTTCTTGACATTCCTTTACATTTGATTTACATTTTTTACATTTTTCTGCTACGCTGCTCTCCTTCAGTCATTTGGTTGACACAGTTGATGCTGATAATGTTTTGAGCATCTGAAGCTCAGACATCTGTCCAGACAAATGCATTGTTCAAATCTTGGTTGTAAATGATCACATGGGTGTTGACATTGGCAGATGCTCAGGCAGCTTATCAATATCACTACTGCACTTAAAAAGTGGTATCGACTCGTCTCTACTTTATATTACTGTAGATCCATCAGATTAGATGTCTTTATGCAGTATAATAATATATCCAGTATTGTGCATGCTGGCTCACTATCCTGCTGTCAAGGTGCGCTGGGATGCTTGAAAAGACAGAGCCATTGTTAGTAATACCTGTCCTGTTCGTGTTATGACAGGTCCCAGTGTCTCCTCTGAATATTAACATCGCAGCCAGAGTGTCTGCTTGGTCTGTCTGAATGTTGCAATATCTGATCTGTACAATAGGTGCTTTTGGTGAATTACTATGTAACCAGTGTGTGTTGTTAATCAAAGACATTGTTTGATCTGCTGCACATTTTCTTTTAACTGTTGCTGCACTTACATGAGTATTAAAAATACTCATATGTGAGCAGATCTGACATGTAAGTGTATCTTAGACCAACCACACCCTCACTGGAGAGCAGTGACTGCAAACTACAAAAGCCAGAAGAATGCGGCAACAATTCGCTTGTTCTGACTGACACAACAGCTCAGAATCCTTATGGCATGTAGTTCTAATATTGTTTTGCCACAAAAAAAATATTAGAATTGCTTTGATGGCAATGGCAAGATGGCAATAATTTAGAGAAGGTTTATAGTCTCATATTGCCTGGTGTTCTGAGACGTAAAGAAAGACATCACTTTTAATTTATTATGTTTTAATTGAGGTCTATGCCTTGCTTACACTTGCATGCAGTCCAAGCAAGGCACTTCTCGTCTTGCTTGCCCATATTTAATGCTCCTGGTAAGAGCAAGTGAGTGGCCTTTGCTGACATGTTGTGAGACATGAGATGATGCATGTTATCTATTATAATCCAGTTCAATTTATGTTATATTGTCAGGCCAGAATGAGATGGGAAAAGGGAAAGTTCCTCTTCAGCTTCAGTTCTTCAGCTCTGTTCATGCTTCCTAACATTGACAACTGAAACTGGTGTCAACAAAATATAACTGCCACCTCAGTAGGGGTTACAAAATGTATCATAAACCACAGTCCACTGAACACATACATTACAAACAGTAAGTGCTTCCACATTTCTCCTCTATGACCCTCAATTAAAGTTTGAAAACCCAGCATTGTAATTTATATTGGTAGAATAAATGACGCCCTGAGCAATGACATCGAAATGAAAACATTTAGCTGTCTTTTCTCTATAAATAGCACTTAAGTCTTGGCAGGATATTTTCAGTTGTCACTTTAGTGTGTCTGATGGAACCAGTACCTCAGATGTATTGTTTTATCAGGCTACATGATGGCTTATGTTTCACTCATACTATACATGTAATTATGGCCTGAGGTGCATTTTTTTAAACTTTAAGTCCATTTTTTGTTTTTCTTTCTTTTCAGCTACAACCTAGTTATGCGTTGGCTTCTGCCAAAACATGGGTGACTCACACTCAAAGTATCTTGAGCAGGAACCTATTAAGAGCAGCAATTGACCCTGCTACTTATTCGCTCCAGTAACAGATGAACATCTGGTAAGAAGCTGTTGACCACGCTGTCAAGGATGAAAGAAAGTGTAAGTGCAACAGGCTGGACTTTTTTGCATAAAAAGAAACATAAACCCAATAATCTGAAAAGTTTGGTTCATAAACAAATTAACAATCATTCTTCTTCTTCTTGCTTTCTCCACTTCCGTACCATTGATTCATTAATGTTGAATTCTCTGGCAGCTGCTCTATTCCCATGTGGATGGATTATCTCAGTTGTTCTCCTGACTGAAGTTTGGTCCGTTTACAGCATCCTGCCATGCAATTGCATTTGTCCCTAACCATCAGGAACCCTCATGTTAACTTTTATCGAGTGGAAAAAAAGTTAGCGTTCATCTTCCAGCTTCACTGTGCTAATGTTATGCTAACATAGCTGTGCGATCACGTAGCACATCATTATATACCAGCTAGCCCAACTTCAGTAACCCTACAAACGTCACTGCTGTTTAGTTTTCTGTCTTCATTTATGTTGGAAGTGATAGCAGAGCTGTACGTTTGGATTTGGTCAGAAATCTCTCAGTCAGAACATGCTATCTCATGTTTAGGTGGAAGCTAGCGAGCTAACTTCCTGCTAACTTCTAACTCCATTAAATGTAATAAATCCTGTTTTCATGGATGCCTGGATGTTAAACTTAATTGTTACACCTGGTAAAGCAGCAACACTGATCATTTTATTAAAGATGAAAGAATTTAGACAGTTTGTAACTCTCAGTGATGCTGCAGTGATCGTTTGACTTTGGGACCTGAAGCTGAGTTTAGGACCCAGATTCCTCCGCGAGGCTCCTGACTACGGTAGCCGTAATGCTCCAACAATCCATCAAGCGGTGCGGCTTCGTAGCTTACCAAAGTCGTACTAAAACATTTTTTGATAGATTTCTGTGCGCCGTTTGCCACATAAAATTGATTCGAGGTCAGTAAGCACAACCAGAATTCATACATAAGGCGCACTGTCGATTTTTGAGAAAAGTAAAGGATTTTAAGTGCGCCTTATAGTGCGGAAAATATGGCAATAACATGACTGGATTTAACCTAGAAAACAGTTTAGGATCGCGCAGGTATATAATAACAGGACATTTTTATTTAGTTCATACGTGTGCTGCATCCTGGCACACCTATACCCATGTCTCCCTAGCCTTTTTGTTAGACTCCATCTGAATGCAAGACACATGTCCCTGCCAGGTGGACAGGCTGCTTCAATCTGCTGGCCAACAGAGTGTACACAACACAGGGCAGGTGTGTCATCTCTCTGTGTACCCAGCAATGAACCCCCCTGTTGTGCTTGTGGCCGGTGTTTGTAGAGACTGTGACAGGTTGAAATTGGTGCGTGAGTATGTGATGCCAACTGTGACTCATCCAATTGTCCCTCTAACACTGGTGTAGCCTTAACTTGTTTGTTTCCGTGGTTCACAGGCTATCCTAGGCAACCTTGGAAGAACGTGACTTGAAAGCAGCACCAGCACTTCATATGGAAAAACCAACAACTAGGATTCAGTGTAAACTGATATAACATGTCACCGTGTTTTTATGGAGTAATGCATTTATTTGCTGCTATGAAAACATCAAAGCACAAAATACACATAAGCACATTATATTATACAATATATTACTGGATAAAATAAAGACGTATGAGATAATATGAACTCTGCCCTTGAAAGTACCTCCCCATCAGATTATCGTATAGCTCATAAAGTATGACTATATCTCTCTGCCATGAACACCTGCAGGCAGTCTCAGGTTTATAGTGGTTAAACTGACAGCATTAAAAATTAACCAGCAAAATACAATATTTCTTCTGTATGTTTCTCATACTCTCAGTTCACATTGGAGGAAGATATAAATTCCTCCTGTCTTGAGGTTGGAGCTCCGGAGAATGAATTCTCCCTACTGAATGTAAAGAAAGCCCACTCAGTCAATAAATATGGAGCTATAATGAAATATGTTGTACAGTACATGTGCAATTTGTAACAGACCAATCTCTTCTTAGCCTATAGAAAGCAGAAGTTCCAGGAATATGTCAATTAGAAATGAGAAAACCTGACCTTACTGTATGTCCTGTTCAAGACCAACTTCTCATGACCACTATTGCTAGATCTTAGCGTCCCGTTCTCTTGCTTTACACTTGGACAAAGTTGCTGAGAGGGAAATCAGGTGAGTAGGGTGGGTGGTAAGTAAAAGTATCGCATGATGACACGTGTCATAGTCAAGGTAGTTCCCACTGGACGTTCTCCCTGAGACACCACAGAACATTACAGCCACATTAACAGTCTGACCCTGGCTGATGAATTCATGGTGCAGACCCCTGTGGAAGCCTTACAGGAACACCCAAGATAATGAACATCAAGAAGAGACACATTTAAGTCAGATAAGACTTTAATCTTGCAAGCTCTTACATCAGCAAGATGTGTTTAACCTAGCTTAGCACTAACATTATAAACACAGAGTAATGAAATTAGTAACAAAGAAACTCATGTCTTGATCTAAATACATTGGGACTGGAGAAAGATCAATGAGGACCTTTACATAAACTACCGTTTGGTGATCTTAACTACATATATAAAAGTGAAACCAGACATTTAATATCATTTTTCTAGTCAAACTTAGGTAGTCACTTATTTACTTTGATAAGGTGACACAGAACCACTCGGATGATGCAAATTTTACTATGCAAATGTCAGGGTCTGTAAGTAAATGTTTGTTGTGTTAGTTTTTCAGTAAGATCCAGGAAAAAAGAAGTAAAAAGAAGCACATTTACAAGAATAACAGTGCTGAAAACTGGCAACCCTACAAGTAACAGGTGAAGCAAAATTAGCAGAATGCAGTGATACAAGGAGAACTAAACTTTCCTGATTGTCCTGAATCACTTCATTTTGAGTTTCCAATAGCTGCTGATTAAAATCATTTGAATTTTGCACGTCAAATTCGGTCAGTCATGCATTGCCTTCTGATCACATATTGCAAAATAAAACATTTTATCATCTCCTGCTGCAGCCTCAGTCTCCATGTTGTTACCTTTTTCCAACAGATCTCTGTTGTGTTTTATGTACTCCATGCTTGATGCATTATAGACCTCGTCTGTAATGCAGAATTGAACTGTAGCTGTGGTGTAAACCAAACTTTCCCTCTGAGCCTCACATCTAATGTTCGAGGTCATAAAACAACAGTTCCTGCTGCAGTGTGTGTATGTATGTTTGTATAAGTGATACAGAGAGAAAGGCAGGGTGATTGCATGTGTCACCCGGCCAAATATATTTTCTCTTCCTCCCCTGTGTAGGCTGGGGACACTCAGCACACACCAGCTTCATCTCCCGCCGTGAGTGTTTGTGTCAGGACCGGTGCAGATGTCCGCTGTGTATTTGAATCAGTCACAGCACACTGCCTCCCAATACAGCTGAAAATCCCCTCTCATGGCCCGCTGACGAAAACAGCCCATTTGGACAGAAAGATCACAGCACCAGGGACTGTAAAATAGCTGCTGTCTCTGGCTTTTTTTTCTGAGAATACCATCATCATTTTTTTATTAGGTGACTCTAAAATGAAAGGCAAAGACAGCCACATGGATTTCAGGAACATCAATTCCCCAGAGTCTTGGCGTCTAATACCACTTATCACATTCTAAAATCTATAAATATAGAATATAATATTAATGAATCTGAGGATAAACGACTTTAACCAAACTTTCACTTTTAACAGGCCTTTTACTGCATACAGCAGTGAGCTCACTGTACGACAGACTGGAGGTGTAGCCCACCTCTCGCCCAATGGCAGCAGGAATCCCCCCATGGATGGATGGAAACACACTTCTCTCCTACTTGTCTTTAACTAATTTTACATTTTTAGACACTGCAATCAAAATACTAGCATTCTGTAAAGCCTGTTAATGGAAGTAATGATTTTTATATATTTTATAACAATATACTGTCAGGAAACAACAGAAGATGATCTTGCAGTTCCCAGTTTGACCACATGGCACTGGAGTACTGTTCCAATGCCTATAATTGGGCATAGTGATACTGCAGTGTGTGTCACAGAAACACTACAGAGCTGTGAGCGGTTAGAGATTTAGTCAATAGTCAAACATCAATAATAAAAACAAAAAACATAACAAAAAATACCTTTCAAACCAGCATGATTCAAATTTCAGCATAATACCCGGTACTGCAGTAAAAGTGCCTGAACGTTACGTTTCCTGCTGTGCTGTGAAACACCAATCACAGAGCATTTACTTTCAGAGTTTAAAGGTTAATAAATATATCAAAATGACCCAGATCTGTAACGTGTTGTACAGATTCATGGACTACGACGCGGTGAATGACAGTCAAGAGCGGCTCTTTTCATGCGGGAGTGTGGCTGCTTCCTTCAGTGCGTCACAGCAGCAGCAACAAACCGTGTGCGTCATTTCTTCAGAGACGCCGTTCACAACTGCTCAGTGTCGCATGCAGCAGTGTGATTCTAATGGTGCTCTGAATATGACTAAATAAACGAGAAATGAATCAATATATTTTTATCCAAGCCAGGGGTAAAAATGAATCCAGCAGAGGCAGGATTGCATAGACCAGTGGGAACAAAATTTCCCAGTGAAACCTGGCAAAACTGCACGCTGCTCACACGATTTATTTGCATTTCTACTTTCACATTCTTAATGCCTAGAGCTAGCTAACATTTGCATGAACTATTTTTTGTACATGGTATAGATCTATTGGTATTAACTAGCATTCGTTAGGGCCACGTGGCCTAGAAAGCCTTCTATGCTAATAAAGGTGTCCAAATCCACAGTTCCACGTTGTTTTTGTAGTTGTGGGATTTGGTAAATATCTATTATTATTAAATAATTAATTAATTGTTTTTTTTTGTTTTGTTTTTTTTTGCGATGCTGAGACTGACCACAGAAGTAGCAATGGCATAACCAGCTCTTGACACAATAAAGGAACGTGCTTATTACTGATCACACCAGCTAGGCCTTGTGAATAACTTTCAGACTGGTTAAAGACGGCTGCTGAGTACAGGCACCTGCGCAGTTTTGACAGTTTAATAAACTGCAACTATCAAATTGCCACAATCTGGTTCCAGGCTGCCTTAACCTCCTAAGACCCGAACTCTTCCACAGCATGCATTTTTAATTTCTCTTTGATATTTGGGCTGATTGGGACCTGATGAATGTAAAAACAAAGAATCACCAGATTTCTTTTTTTTTTTTAGCTGATTTTTGTTTCTAAGAAAAATGAGAGCCACATATGAGGATATTTGTGGCAGTATAATGTCCTCGTAAGTGGATGTCAGGCCCTAGTAGAACAAAATGTAGTATTTTTGTCTAGATAACCAAAAATGTGACATCCACATATGTGGACGCCAGGTCCTCGGAGGTTAAGGTCAAGTCAAATTTATTTATATAGCACATTTAAAACAACCACAGCTGACCAAGGTGCTGCACATTTAAGATAATCAAAAGAGATAAAAACAGGAAAACATGATAAAAGTTAAGAAAAAGAATCATAAAATTAGAAGATTTGAAATAAATAAGTAAATAAAATAAGATAAATAAAAGTAGTAGAAACTTATTCTGATTTAAAAGCCAAAGAATAAAAGTGGGTTTTCAGATGGGTTTTGAAAGTGTTGGGGAGGTCCTGATGTGAAGGGCCAGTTTGTTGCCGTCCCAGCAAAGGCCTGATCTCTGTGCATTAATCTGGTCCTCGGGACAGCCACGAGCATTTGATCCGCAGACCTCAGAAATCTTGCAGGAGTGTACCAACTTAAAGTTCACACCCATCAAATTTTCACCTTTGAAATCCTCTCACACTGCGACAGAACCAAAGACATATTTTACAACCACAATTTGTGTAAGCTGGACATTTTTTTCTCATGTAGGACATGGAGTAACTGGACACAGTTATATTCTCCAAATCAAATAGACCTCAAAAGGTCCAATAGTGCTCATTCCTCTTTTTCTTCTTTTTTTGAAACAGAAAGTATTTCTCATGAAATTTGTGACCTTCTATACTTCAGTTCGATAGGTTGTATTGACGACCCGCAATAATGCAGGCCAGAAAAACACAACTTCTTAAGCTGCCACACGAGGCAAAAATGAGCCAACTTCAAACAACTGCAAAGTTGAGATCATGCATGATCATTTGTTTGTTTTAATTATTTTCATTTATGCTATTCAGTTCACAAACAAAAAGACTGAAAGATAAATAAAAAAATGTCCGTTGTTGTTTGTAGTTGGTGGCAGTCTTTGAGCTACGCCGGACTGATTGCCTCCTGATAAACAGAACGTTTGGATTTAATAGAGATAAAAGACAAGGATGAAGGGGTGTAAATGGGGTCTTTTTTCATCATAGTTCTTACTAAGGACCAATGCCAGTCCTCATAATTACTCTGCATACACATATACGCGTGCACACCAACACACAGCCCAACTCACCCATTACATCCACCTGCCAGGCCAAGGCCAATTAAGCTGGCACTCTCTTTTGGCCTTAACTAAACTCTCGTGCACGTTGACAAAGACATGCATTCTCCCTCAAACACAGCACACGCTCTCTCTCGCTGCTCACACTCCCTCTGACAGGGACAGATGGTCATATGTGTAGCTGATAAGGAAAGGTAGGCGCAGTCTTTCCTTTGAAAGAGCTCAATGAAGATTGGTAGAAGCACTTAACAAAACCCACACACATGCACGCACACTTACATTAATAGTCAGGCTCTTGAGAACTCTTCAGCGTGTGTCTTTGCAGGAAGTCTGCAGAACATAGCAAACTTCAAACCGACTAGAACATTATTTGGTGTCATCATTACTAAACTTCTGCTCGAATGGTTTTAGGCTTCTGCAGGGGATGAGACTGAAAGAGTAAAAGAACTACTGCTGTAAGGTAGTATTAACCTCATTTTCAGCTCCATATTTTCATTCCTGCTTTGCATGAGTGGATTTGCACAATTGGTTTTCTGGGATGTTTGATGCCCTTGTCTTTTTTTCATCTTAAAAATCTAGTTAATATACTGTGTTGCTGAAAAAGAACAAAAACTTTAAACAAGATAATCCAACAGTGCGCACACTCTTAACAAACTGAAGTCAAAAACAATTTATACGCATATGAAGTTCTCTGTTGGCAAGCGAGGCATAAATGCATCCATAATAACTGTCTCTCTTTCCATTTCAAATATAAATTTGAGTCATTTAAAGCAAATTTTTGTTGCAACTTTATTTCCACTCATCCAAACTTTTTAGAAAAATCGGGGTATAACTCTTCAATCTTCAGTCGTGTTTTTCAGGAGTCCTGTTGGAACTGGTTTTTACGAGATGCCAGTGAGTCACAGCAAACAGAACACCTGGCACTCACATATGAAGAGCAGGTCACTCCATCATAATGATTTGACATCTCTTGCTCTGGAGCCTGTGTGGAATGCTAAGTATTATCAGCAGCTTGGTGAACACAAAAGTGCAGATGCTCCTGTACTTATTTTGGACTCAGCCTAGTGCTGGTTTTGTAAGATTTCATCAAGCTGCCCAAATTGGATGAGGTGATGCAGATGGAAGAGACATACTGTAGCTGAACTGGTGCCTTTGCATGGTAATAAGAATTCAATCAACCAAAAAGGCTGCATCTCTAACTTCCTCTCAAACTTCCTAAAAGTTGATGGATTACAGACTGTGCTTTACTTGTGTATACTGGAACTTAATGTTCTTATTCTAAGTGATTCATATTGAAAATGCATTTACAAAAAGGATTTATTTAATTTTGAAAGATGAAATTGTCTGAAATTCATGAATGGCATTAACTCCAGTCAGCCATCTGCCTCGAGGGGACCATCCTCCTCCCCTTTGGACTAATCCCTGTTCGCTGCTTGTATTTTTGCTCGTCTGTCCGCTCACTCAGCCCCACAGCATTTTGAAGACATTATAATCGAGTACTGTTAATTCCATTAAAATACAACTGTGGTGGAGTATATTAACTGAATAGGTCTTTACAATACAATACAGTGTTTAAAAGCAGAACAAGAGGCAGGTCCCTCTTCTGTCGAACCAGCTCTCAGTTTGGAGACAGACACAAATCTTTATGTTTAAGATTCCTTTTTGCTGATAAAGGATATAATTAGGGCTGTATCAGCTGACCCTGAAGCCTTCCTTACTACACCGAGGCTGCCGTGATGCACAGAACATAAAGTATTCACTCTCTGTTTTTACACCACTGCTGTAGTCACAAGCTCTTTAATCATAAGCAGTTATTATTATTATTAAACTCTATCTCTCTGTCTTATAGTTTGGCTTTTGTCATGTTGCTCTCTTCTGTTTCCCCTCACCCCTAACCAGTGTCTTCAGATGGCCCCGCCCCTCCCTGAGCCTGGTTCTGCCGGAGGTTTCTTCCTGTTGAAAGGGAGTTTTTTCTTCCCACTGTCGCCAAGTACTTCCCAATAAGAGGTTGTGTGAATGTTGTCGTTTTCTTTGTATTATTGTAGGAATAATACAAAGGGCCTGAAGCAACTCTTGTTACTTCAAGTCAATGAAATTGAATTTTGGGTGAAATGTGGCTCAAATATATTGTTGAAAACAGGATCTATGGCAACAACATATTTCAAACATGAAGTACTGAAGCAACCAAACACATTTAACAAACATGGATTATCCTCAGCTTTACAAAAATAGGTTCATGTGACTAATGCACATGCTGAGGAATCAATAACCAATTTTCCTTTAGGTTGAAATGCTATAAACCTGCATAATTACATAATGCTATTATTGCCAAAACAATGCTAGCAATTGGGAGCAGCTAATTACTATAAGCATAAACTCGCCACTTGCAGTATGAAGAAGATTGCCTTAGCTGATGATGCTAACAAGTTTAGCTTTAATGGTCTAATACCTGCCTGTTCATTGCCATTCCTCACTGATGAATGTCCATCTCATCTGACTGCCCTGCTGTGATATGTTGCCACAGTTGGACGGTGTACATTGTGCTGTGTGAGATGAATAGACAAACACACTGTATGCAGTGTTCTTGCCTGCATCTAGAGACAAAGCTGATGAGAGCTGTGAGCATAACTGCATACCATAATAGCAAAGTGTCAGGCTAGAAAACCAAAGCAGTGGGCAAAGGGGTGCTAAAATGCACCTCATAACTGTTAGAAGATTCTGGTGATAACACTCTTTTGATTGAACAAAAGCTTCAAGTTGAAATACAGGCTGAGAGTTTTTCATCTGGTGAGAAAACAGTGTGATCCCAAGGTTAATTAAACTGAGCTGAATGTTGGCATACTGGAAATGAGTGGATTTTGAAATGAGTTTCATTGTGTTTACTTCTAAAACCGTACAACTGGATTTCATGTCCTGTTTTGTTTTTCATATACCTGCAAATTATAGTTCAGAATCCTCCAGATTAACCTCTCAATGAATATTTTGTTTCTTTAAATTGCTTCTGAATATCCAGGATTGTTACAAAAGCCTCTTTACAAAGTTATAAAACCTGCAGGTGCCCTGTACAAAGCAAATGAATGGGCAATGAATGAGCGAGTGAAGTCGAAGAGAATAACCTGAACCCAAGGTTGAAAGTGAAATTCAAATACAAAGTGCTTCCAGTAGGAGGTTGATGAACCACGCGAGTGTTGGAGAGAGGTTCAAAGAGAGAGCGAGCCACAGGTGGAGAAGTTAGCAACAACTATTTCACAAATTGATACAGTGCGCACAGTTGCAGGACCCGTCTGCTTTTCTGTGAAAAGGATCAGCACAAAGATGAAATGTGTGCTCTCACACAGATGTGTGCACATCTCTCTGTGTGTTTGTATGTGTGTGATCCAGGCTGCAGCTTTGAAACCAAAAATGGAGACAGATAAAAGACCAGGAGGACAAAATGACCCAAGAGAAATAAAGACGGTCGTATGTCTTAGAAAGCTCTAGAAGGTGAGGGAGACAGTTTGTCACGGCTGGCGGGGTGAGCCGTGTGGTGTAGGAGAAAAAGGACCCAAAATGTAGGCAGTGGACTGGTGATGAGATGACATGCAGGGGTGGACACAGCTGACACTAATGGACATGATGAGAAGCAGACCTACAAAGTAAAACCGGAAACACACAGACTGTTTTACAACAAAAACGCAGGGACCTGAACGGAGCACAGAGGGGAGACGCAGGTAGGGATAATAAACACGACAAACAACCCAAAGAATTAATACAGAATCAGAACAAACACCAAACACAAGATGAAACCAAAAAGAAACACAAAACGCTGGGTCAACGACCCAGGATCATGACACAGTTAGAGGAAAAGAGACACAGAGCTGCAGGAACAGCCTTAATATCAACTGGATATCTAATTTGCTGTTAAGATAAAGACTGATGCCACCTTGCTTCCGGTGCCGTCCCCCTGTTGCTACAAAAGCCAGTGGCTAAATCAAATGAACATCTCTTCTGACTTAGTGTTCCCACAAGCACAAATCAAGGCGCTGAATTGCAAACAGGACCAGAGCAACAGAGCAAATCAATGCTGCCGGTCCTAGTATGTATGTGTGTGTGTGTGTGTGTGTGTGTGTGTGTGCGCATATCGTTTGTTTCTAAGGAGGCTGCAGATTTCAAATTAACAGGCACAGAGTGTGAGGCAGGGTTAGATAAAAACTGGTTAAGGTCGTTGTACCTTTCTTAATAATCATTCCATCGTCATGCACACAGAAACCCAACCAAGATTACTAAAACATGTTAAATAATGCTAAATCATGCTAAGGTCACATCTGACATGAAGCCACAGTTTTCCCAAGATGATTCAATAACAATAATGGTAAACACAACAAGCTATTTATGTAAAATCAGGGCTGGTACTTTTGTTTACATTTCAATTCATTTTTTCTTTTTTCGTATAGTATCAACTCACAACACTGACCTCAAGCTGCTTTTTACTCTGAGGTAAAGATCTAGCACTATTTGAGAGAAACCCAACAACGACCTCCTATGAGTAAGCCCTCGGCAAATGTAGGAAAGAAAAACTCAGTTTTAACAAGAAGAAACCTCCAGCAGAACCAGGCTCAGGGAGGGGCGGGGCCATCTGTGACCAGCAGCTGGTCTCCTCAGCTCCCAGATGTTTTTTAGGGGCTGGTGTTAAATGAAGAGGTGATGCTATAAAGTGGTAAACACAAATAAAAAAAAGAAAGAAAAAAAGACTATTTTAAGAACTGCTTTGAGGCTGCATTAGGACACCATCTAAAACCATATAAAACATTATTTTGAAAAATTTCTTCCTATATCAGTCAAAGAATTACCTAAATACGAAATGCCTTTGTTGTTTTCTATGGTTATTCTTGCAGATGGATTTTTCTTGTTGCTTTACTCCTGCCTGCCCCACTGTAGCACCTGTTGGATTATCCATCAGAGCCAGGCAGCACCTCCCTCCTTCTTTGTATCTATGAACTAAACAGGTGTCACTTTCTTTTTTTTTTTTTACCTTTTCCTCCATCCTTTGGCATCCTGATGCACTCCCCTTACACATATGAAGAAGTGAATATAAGGCAGCTCTTGATCCGCCTTCTGCAAACATCCTTATCAAATGAATACATCATCATATCTCTGTGAACTGTGCCACTCGCAGAAGTGTGTGATACCAAGGGACTTCTTTTCACTTTATTTCCCTTCTCTCTGTGTCTCTCACAGATACACACAAGTGCACTATTCACAATCATTCCCTGAAGACTTTAGTTCTTTCAAAGAGCTCCTCTTTGAATTTCTGATGTCTGGGGAAAAGCTCTGGAAGTTTGGAAATTTCAGCCGAGAAACTTCAAACCCACAGCGAAGCACTGACACATGCACACCCCCGAACTGTGACATAGTCCACACACACACACACACACACACACACACACACACACACACACACACACACACACACACACACACACCTATTCCCCCTTGTGATTTAATGGGGACATGAAACACTACATATATAAAGGCTAATTTACACCACCGAGCTCTGCTCTCAAAAACTGGATTTAACAAATAAGTGTCTAAAGTTTTGAAAACATGTTTAGCGCCATCGTCTATCAGTATGAAAAAGGACGTCATAATGTTGGTTGTGGCTAAAAGACTTGCATTGTTTTTGTTTGCTAACTAGTGAACTGATAACTCAGAGGAAAATAACAACACTAAAACTAAAAATCAGTTCAAGGGAACCACATTTGTGCTGCTCATAGCAACAACAATGAGTTTTATGTTAAGAAACTGAGGGTATGCTGTCCACTTTTACTGTCTGTGTCTTTAGCAGTAAGTGGCTGTTTGCTGTTTGACTAGCTAGCCTCTGAATTCAAATCTGTTTTAAAAAACACACTCGTTCCCACATGTTGCACAATCAAAGAGCATCAGTTCAATATCAGTTTGTGAGATATTTTAAAAAATGTTCTAAAGAAAGTGACAAGACCACAGTTTTTATTTGTAAATTGCTTCATAATAATAAAAATATTTAAATAAGTGCGACAGTAGCTTTCAAAATCTGTTAAGATGTACTTTCCAGGAACAGCAAAATGAAACAAATATTTCATTAAATGTATTAAGATCAATAACCTGTAGGAACAATGACAACATTTATTTAGGTAAATATATTTATTTAGTATATGGATGATTTCGTCATGAAAACTATGCATCCAAATCACAACAACATTTGCGTCAAGGTGCTTAAATTTATAATGTAGAAAACGTACAATAACACAGAGAAACCCCAGCAATAAAAAAACCCCTTTGAACGAACACTTGGTGACAGTGAGAAGGAAAAACTACATTTTAACAGGAAGAAACCTGCCTTTTAGTCTAAAAGAAATATACACTTAAAACCAGCATTTAAAGCAACTCCTTCCGAAAGGAGGGAAAACCATGGATGGCAGTTTTTGCTTGTATGTATCCATCCACAGTGTTTTGGTGACATTGTCCAGTTTTGATGTCTTTACCTTCACTTTTCGATACTTCTAGTTTGTAGCCATCATTGGTTGTTGGGGTTCAACAAGAGAAGCTTCAAAGTTTCTGCTGCTATCCCTTCGCCTGCTCCACGGGGGTTTCTCCACCATTACTGTCCTCCTATTTCTCCTTTTTCGTTTTGTTTTTTTGTACCTATCCACTGGGTTGTTGATGGGACATCGCTGCCACTTTCCTATAGAATTCAATCTCAGCATAGGTCGGGATGGTAGTCACTTTACAGTTTAATTGATTTCTACCTACCTGTCTGTGAATAGTCTCCTCCCCCTCGCCTCTCTCGTTCTGCCTGTCTGGTTTGTTCCTACTCTTGGATCTTTCCTTTTCTCTTTGTGCTCCTTCCTGACAACTTCCTCCCATTTCACTTTTTTCTCCCACCTTGGTTGTCCATTAAATATTTATATTCATAACCCCAGTCACACCCAGTCAAGGCTTGGCTTTATATGGAGTTGCTTTATATCTAAGATTAGCTTTCCAGATTGTCTCAAGGCAAATTCAAGAATGAAAGTGCTGTAGTGATTCTGTGCAAAATAAAGCTGTGCCTCTTTAAAGTCAATATTGTCGCACATTAAGTCAGCAGGGACAGAACTGAAATATATAAATGCAACATTGAAGGGCCACAGAACGGTAAAGTGTTACTGAACAAACCAACACAGATTGTTTGTGAGAAGAGAAAACTGACAGTTACCAAGGTTCCACAGATGGACAATAAGCTGGACACACACACACACACACACACACACACACACACACACACAATTGCAAGTGTTTGAACACGGGGAAAAAGAACAGCTTTGTGTGTGTGTGTGTGTGTGTGTGTGTGCTCGTTCTGGCTTCTTTCCAGTGACAGCCACTCTCATTAGGTCCTGAGGGGCTCACATGCATGTACTCACTGACACACACACACACACACACACACACACACACACACACACACACACACGCGTGCATGCTCTTTCTCTGTTTTTAAAGCAGCAGGACAATGGAGTCGCAGCTTCCAGTTCCATCAAACACATGGTCTACAGAGTAAGCCAAGGGGGATTGAAGCCTTGTTTGCGAAGCCTTAGTTTATCCATTGTTAGTCAGCCAGGTATTCTTTCATTCTTCTCCGCCCATCCCTCAGACACCACACGTGCTTTCCTAAACAGGGCATTTCAGTTTCAGCCCATCTGGGTGATTACTTTGAAACAAAGCACTATTGTGTTAGCACGTCTCAGAATACAAAACTAATGTTAGTATTATAAACAAACGTTTCATCTTGCATCCATCATGTTTTCATTTCACAAGCCAAGACCAAGCTAAATGGACATTTACAGCGTGGCTGAAAAGCATTAAAAATGCAAATTATGATGCATCTTCAACAAACTTGCAATGTCAGTAATCCCACCAGACTAATCTGACACTAGTTTGGAGTCTTCCCGCCCCTAATCCTTAGAAAAACTCTTTCACACTGAAGACGAGGACTTAAGGCTGAAGCCCTCGGGGGTGTTTGAGCTTTAAATACTTGTTCAGCTGGTTGACTTGAGCCAAAACTTGCTTTTGCAGAATGCTCAGTTTGTTCAGTAAGTTCTGTAAAGTAGGTCTTAAGACAGCTAAACAGTGCAGTGGTGTAAACATAGAAACAGACGAACATGAAACCACAGTGCGCACAACAGAAGGCACCACAGGGGGATACAGGGGCTAAGAAAGTTACGTACGATGTGATTTAAGTACAGTGGACAGAACGTTACGTACACTCATCATGGGCATAGATGTTATGATAATTTAGGGCTTTTAATGTTTTCTTTGAACTGTTGTTTTCAATAAAAGCAAGAATTCGGTGCTCAATTTTGAATTTATTTTGGGTTTTCACATAGGGTCAAAAGGATCCACACCCCCACTCACATTTGAATAAATACTCCTTAGCAAGTTGCACCTCGACCCGACGCTTTTGGAAGCCCTCGGCAAGCTTATGTGACCACTCTGCTATTTTATAATTTTAAGTTATGGGCTTCCAGTCACGGCCTAACTTTTAAGTGTAAGTGTACAAATTCTCAGTTGGGTTAGGGTCAGGGCTTTAGACAGGCCGCTCCAGAAGCTTAATGTTAATCTGCTTTATCCTTTACAACAAGCCATTAACTGTTTTAACCATCTAGGTGTTGATGTAGTATGATGAAGCAGTCCTTTGTCTTCATCGTTCCATCCAGCAAAACAGCCGCAGAGTATGTTGCTACCACCACCAAATGTTCTTAGGTTTGAAAGCCTTGTCTTTACTCCTCCAAACAAACCTCTTGTTACTGTGGTTAACATTTCTACATAGGAGATTTAGTTTGTCCATCCGTCAAGTCAAGTTTATTTATTTATAAAGCACATTTAAAAACAACCAAGGCTGACCAAAGTGCTGTACAATAAAATACAAATATAAAATACAATAAAACACAAGTACATAAAACACCTCACTGATAAAACAATAAGTTAAAACAATAAGTTAAACCTTGCTAAAAGCCAATGAGAAGAGGTGAGTTTTAAGAGCAGTTTTAAAAGTTCCTAGGCTTGTGGAGAGTCGGATGTGAGGAGGTAAACTGTTCCACAGTCTGGGTGCAGCCACAGCAAAAGCCCTCTCTCCCCTAGTCTTTAATCTGTACCTGGGAACATCTAAAAGCATCAGGTCTGCTGACCTCAAAGATCTCCTGGGGCGGTAAATGCTAAGAAGCTCTGCCAGGTAAGGAGGTGCAGTACCGTTAAGAACCTTAAAAACCAGCAGTAAAATTTTAAAATCAATCCTAAAAGCAACTGGGAGCCAGTGGAGAGAGCAGAGGACCGGAGTGATGTGGTCTCTCTTTTTGGAGCCGGTCAGCATGCGAGCAGCAGCGTTCTGCACCAGTTGGAGGCGATGCAGACAGGAACGATCTAAACCAGCATAAAGGGAGTTACAGTAGTCCAGCCGTGAAGTAATAAAAGCATGGACCACCCTTTCTAGATCGTTCCTGCACAGGTAGGACTTGACTTTAGCTAAAATCCGTAGATGATAAAAAGATCCCTTGACTACGGAGCTGATTTGTTTATCAAATTTAAAAGCACTGTCAAAAGTAACACCGAGGCTCTTAATGGAGGAAGTACATTCGGAAGTTAGGGGTCCCATAAAATCAAAGGAAAGGTTGGGGTCTTTAGGAAGCCCAAACACAATGACTTCAGTTTTACTTTCATTTAGATCCGGGCAGCTACAAAATTCATTCACTGTGGCACAGCGACGCTGCTGTATCCTGCATTTTCCATTTCATGTCAGGCTTCAACTTTGGTGCTTTTGGAGTTGTTGCTCTGTCTTCTTCTTAGTTTATATCGTTCACTTAGTGTTTCCCATCTTAGCCTCTCTTGTCAGTCCCCTGGTTTAGTTATTTCATGTGTCTGGGTTAAACCATTTAGGTGTGGTTTTCACTTCCTGTTTGATTTTGGTAGCTACTTGTCTTTAACATTTTGTTTCTTAATCGTCTGCACCTGCATTTTGTTTTTCCCACGTGTCCTGATTGCTGTCTTCCTCTCACTTCTTTGTGCCAGCATCTGTTAACCTTTTCTGCACGTCTCCAGTTAGTTTGGATTTTGTTTATCGTCTCAGTTGGCTTCATACATTTTATCACCTGAAGTAAAGGCTTGTTTTTGGTTTGGTTTGCCTGTTACTATGTGTCTTTGTGAGTCATGACAAATTGTTTGAACTGATGATGTTATGATGAGTTATTCAGAAATGACTCCAAGAGACCTTCCCGACTCCTTCTTAGATCCTAACCAAGACTTTCTCATTGATCTGCACATTTGTCAGTCCACTGAGTGCTAGCAAACAAAATCTTTTTATGTTGGCAAAGAGAAACTACCAGCTGTAGTCAAGCATGAACACTAAAGAGGACTTAATATTCCTTAGCCTTGACAATTTAAGAGCCATTGTAGAACCTCCAGCACCATGTATTAGAATGCTTAAGTGAGTGAATAGATCTATTTGGGCCTGTTTATATAACTGTGGCCCTGTGTGAATGAGAGAAAATTCAAATAAATTCAAACGTATGCCTCTGAAGTCATAAAGTTGTATGCTGGAAAGAGAACAATTCAAAGAAATCATTAAAAGCTCAAAGTTACCATAACATTCGTGTCCATGATGAATGTAGTTAAACTTCTGATCACAATGTACAGTTCTGACACTGATTCGGAGTGATAGACCCTCCCAGAGCTGAGCGATCTACAGAATAACCAAAAGAGTCAGTAAACCCTAAAAAGCCTTTTCATTCAGTCACTTTGGGGTCATGCTGTGAAAAATAAATCACAGATGTAACTATTTCAAGGGACATTCAACTTAAATCAGTCAAATAAAGGAAAACAGAGAGTAGACGGATTATTATTTATCACAACAATGTTAGCATAAGCAACATTTTACCTTCATACTATGAATACTGTTTGAGGCAAAGGCTCTTGAAAGAATGTTCGAGATCCTTGAGAATTCTGAAAGGAAAAGGTCTGATGTACTTGAAAAATTAGCAAAAACTACTAAAAAGGTGTCAGTTATAAGATATTTAAAAGTTTTAATTCAAAAATCACAAATTACTCTTTAAATGTGACCATTTAAACATATTTTTATCATCTCCTTATGTTTCTTTTTTCTGCCTCCACCACTCCTCCCACATTTCTACATTTCATTTTTCCCCCTCCTAATCTGCTTTTTTAAAAATCCCTGACATTGTCATAGTTACTTATTTAGCATGTTTACAGATTTGGCGTGTCTATAACAACAGCTGTTTTTAAAGCTAGCATTATATCAGCTAATGTTAGACTTGAATGTCCTAAAAATCACACTTTCCCTCTGCTTAGCAGCTTGATTACATTCTCGTGACATATGAGAGTTTATTAGCAAATTGCCTCAGCCTGACAAAGTTAAGTTTACTTCAGAGAAAGTTCCAGTAACAAACGCTAACAGCGGCTAACACCAGAAAAAACAGCAGCACTTACCAACAGAAAAGTTCAGGATAACCTGAACAACGTAATCACTGCCATCAGCTAGAAATTAGCTTCACTGAGTCATCCATCCATGTCTGCCTCCTTTCACAAAGTTTCACAGCCTTCTCAAACAGACATGGATGCTTCACCCACCGTTTCAACAGCAAATGCAAACAGTGGACTGACCACCGACACTTATTATGAATAAACAGCAGCCAGAACATTTAAGGGAAAATATTTACAATAATAATTTTTCCTGATTTGTTGTTAAGTGCTGATGTTACTGAAATATGTTTTGCACTGAAATGCTTATGTACTCAAACAATAGTAGAAACTCGACTGTCTGAGAACAGCATCCAGCCGCTGCCCTTGTCGGGTAGAGAGGGTCCTATCCTCATGTGATACAGCTAGTTAAAACTAATTATTGCAAATGAAAGGTATCCTTGTTACCTAAATTTGATCACAGGCTCATCTTGCAGTGATGATACCCTTTAAAAAAAATCTAATATAGGCTTAACACGGAAATGCGCAAAGATTTAAAACAGCTACACAAAATTATGTCTATTAAAAGAGTCAGTGTTAGCTTACTTAGCCTGGGCCAGTGTTGTACTTACGCATAATAATGATAATTCTATAATTATAATTATAGAATTATTATACAATAAAGCTAACTATGTGTATCTTTGGGGGCTTGAAGTTCAAAAATATCATCTTTGCTTGTTCCAGTATGATTAAAAAAAAAAAAAAAGCCAACACATGGGATGTAGTTATTCATTCACATTCCTGTTTTCCAGTTTGTATAATGTAACTTTTCCCGGTTTTTCCGCAATTTTGTCTGACATTGTCAGTCGAGGCTTAGGAATGTTGGGCTGTCTCCCAGAATGTGCTATCACATTCTTCTCATGCACGCACACAGCCAGAATGGCAGCCAGTAAAAGCCTTTTTTCACTCAAGGTGAATTAGGCTGAACAGTGCGGATCTAACAGCAGCCTGCAACGAAGGCTTTTAGTGGGTGTTTATAAAAGCTGTCATAAAAAAAGGAGAGGAGTAAAGGTAAAAGACAGGTGAAGAGAAAGCAGGATAGCCAAAAACAGAAAGGACAGAAAGAGGGTGGGAGCTAAACCAGAGGAGAATAAAAAGAGGAGATGAGGGCAGGAGAGGTAGGGAGGGAAATGGGGAGGAACAGAGAGAAAGCAAGCATGTGAAAGACACAAGAAGGGAGAAAAGAGAACCCAGTGGTAGAAAAGAGGAAGGGAAAGATAAAGGAAGAATGAAATTAGTTAAAGATATGAAATAATGACTAAACGTCTTGAGGATAAAGATGAGAGAAAGGAGGAAGCAGTACTTTAGTGGTGGCTATGAGCAGGATAGAAAGAACATGAGATGGAAGAGAAGAGGTAAATATGATGGATAACATTTTCTAAGACACTGAAGTATAAGTGACATTGCCTTCAACATTATTTGGGAGTTCTGCAAGTCAGCCTCAGACAAGGTTGATCTGAAGCAATGCCAATGCTTGGGTGGATGCCCAGACTTTATAGAAGGCAAGACAAAATCACACTTTAAAGGGATAGGTCACCGAAATTACAAAACATTTGTTGTCTTACTTCCTCCCAGCGCTCCGTGACTCTGCATGATAGTACTGTTCAGTGATGCTAACTGTTGGAAAATAAGATAAACCATGAACATTACACAACACTGCACTAATACGGAGGAACAGCATTTTCATTGGACAGCAGTTCCAGTAACAGCTGATAGTAATGTGTGTAGATTATTCAGAGTAACCCTGACCTTAAAAGACCCTACTATTGGAAATGTTTTCACCATTGATGAACCCCACATCTAGTCAAATACTGTGCACAAATCTATCAGATTTATGGATCAGTTTAATGTACAAATGGGTTCACATATGTAAGGAAACCAGAAAAATCGTTTTTATTGTGCAAATGGAAATAACACTGACAGTTCAAAATTAATCCTCAGATGAGCCCTGGGCATCAGGATATGATTTTTCTTTATTTTATTTATTTTTGTATTAAATTGTTTTCCCAAGTTTTAACAATCAGGCGACAAAGAACATAACCATCCTAACACACATCAGATTTATGCATATATAGAGCAGATGTAGGGTTATCACCTATCATCTCGTAGATCAGATTAATAATAATACTTTTACTATTGTGGTGTTGCTGAAACTGAGGTCCATTTTTCTGTAAGCTTAAAGGACTGAATCTCTTTGATTTTTATGAATTTTTATTCACCAAGTTTTTCTTTTTGTATTTCATTTTTTTATGCACCATCCATTGGTGACTGCACAAATTCTCTGACTCTCAGTGGTGTATCCTGCCTCTCTAGGACAGCTGGAGTAGGTTCCAACACCCTTGCAACCCTGAACTGAAGTGGAAGAAAATAAATGGATGGATGTCCTAATTTTAACATTTTTGATTAATTTACTTGGAAACATCACAGGGCCATAGCTGTGCAGATTTTCTTTTAAGCATCCTCAAAATGAGCTTTTACTTCAGGTTTTATTGTAATAAATTTGCAGTAAAAACTAGCAATATATTCAAACTGGTAAATTTTGATTAGCAAAACTTAAAAAAAAAAATCTGCTAACTTTCCCCCAAATCAGATTTTAAAAGGCTTTACTTACCCTGGAAGTTTTACTTGTTGTATGCTCTCCAGAAATCCTCTAGAACAGCGGTCCCCAACCCCCGGGCCTCGGACCGGTACCGGTCCGTGAGTCGTTTGGTACCGGGCCGCGAGAGTTGAGGCTCAGGTGTGAAATGTATGGATTTCAGGGTTTTTATCGGTTTTCAGCGTTATTTTGTTATCGTTTTGATCGTTAACTCGGTTTTCCTGGGTCTTTTCACGTGTGTTATGAATAAATCTTCTTTTTTTCGGTACCGGTACTAGTTTTATTTTGTTGTATTTATCCACGACACCTTAAAGGCCGGTCCGTGAAAATATTGTCGGGCATAAACCGGTCCGTGGTGCAAAAAAGGTTGGAGACCACTGCTTTAGAAACACGTCTCTTTCATAAGATCTCCACTTTGGGGGCAGGGCTCAGTAGGTAGAGTTGTTGCCACATGATGGGAAGGTCGGGGGTTCGAATCCACTGAACGGCTTCCCTGAGGTACCCCTGAGCAAGGTACCGTCCCTACACACTGCTCCCCGGTGTGGCTGCTTCACTGAGTGAATGTGTCAAATGCAGAGATAGTAATTCCCCCATGGGGATCAATAAAGTATATATATTATTATTATTATTATTAGCACAAAATTAGACCACCTTCTACTGATATGACCCCACGTTTGGTGTACTCCTGCTCTCAGCAGTGTGGCTGCCATGTTGGCAGTGGAGTGAATAAACATTGTTGTGATAGATGAAAAACAGACACACAGATTTATATGGATATATTAATGATGCTGTGTTTCCAGACATTTACATAGACGGTCACAGTGGATGAATGAAAACAATTTAGGTGATAAGTAGTGCAACACTGGAAGCCAATGGACACACTGAGCTTTCAGAGAGACATTTGGACAGGTAGAGACGCAGGGTTTAAATTGTACTGACAAACAGCTCGAGGCAGAAAGAGTCTCCTGAGAGGGCAAAGCAGCCTGTCATCAATATCTGATCCCAGTATTGTGACATGGAAGCTGATGCTAAGTGTGCCATTTGTTCTTCACCGACAGTGGCAGTTTCTGCAGCGTTACACTACGTCAGCATATTTCACCTGTCCAGAATGGCTGTTTGAATGTGTTTGCCACAGGCACATTTATGCACACAAGCAGACCGTGAGCCTGCCCTCCAAACACGGATGAGATTATAGTACTGTAAGTGTGTATATACTGAAAGGTGAAAGGTGTGATGGAGTCACAGAGAAGCAGCTGTGTTTGCGTGCTGTAACGTCGGGTTGTGTTTAGTGGTTGAGAGGAGGCGGTAAAAACACTTAGCAGGACAGTCAAAAGAATACACACTCACACTGGCTTTGGGAATTCCACAGCGTGTTCTTTAATATACCTTCTCTTCATCAACCATATAAGCCCGGTTGAACGGCTGCAGATTAACAAACAGCGCACAGTGTTTGTACAACCCATAACGTTGCAAAAAAAAGGTGTCTGGAGAGGTAAAACATAAAATCCGTCCCTCCTCATGCACTAGCATGCAAGCACATGTCCACACAATCACAGAGAGAGCAGCGGCGCATACCGATGACAACATTAACCCTCGACTTGGGTTGTCTTAAAGAGACACCACACCACTGTGACTGTTACAGTGCTCACTGCACGCGTCCTTCTGGAGGATATCTGGCCACAACGAGTAGATGCAGTTTTATGAGACAGTTTTGATTTGTGCTCAGGACCTGCTATCTATTTCCTCTCTACCCTTCTGCTTCACTCTTCCTCCCAATCCACTCCTCATCCTCGCTTGGTCCCTCTCTTGCAAAACAACCAACCCCGAACGCCCCGTCATCACTCTCTCGTTCACTCGCTCTTCCAGCTATTGGACTTGTGACAGATTCCGAGAAATATTGAGAATCCATACTCGGGTCAGACAGAGAGCTGAGGAGTTGTAAATCTCTATGTGTTGACAAGAAAACAAGGCAAAAAAAAGTGAGAAAAGAAATGTAATGCTGATGCATCAAAACAAGGTCTTCATCTGCAACACTGGCTGATAAAGCTCTGTGGTTTTATTAAACAAAGGAAAGGTTTGAGGTTGAAACAACACACACACAACATAAATAATTAAATAATTTTCTACCTGACAGCTAATGTTTGAAGTCTTCTTTAGTCAACTAGTTTCCTAATCATATTTAACTTGTGTCCTATGCATCTAGTTTTTACACCCTGGTTAAATCAAATTAATTTATAAAAACAGTGGCATCGTTTCCCAGACAGCTGACAGGTGGCGAGATTTGCTGGTTGGATTTTCGTTTTTTATTCCTGTGTGTTTCTAGTCTCGCCCTGCCAGTTCTCAGTTTGTCTATAACACCTGCTTGATCTCCTTGTGCTTGATATATTCTCCTGGATTTCGGTTTGTGTTACCCATCTGTTTGTATTGTTGTTCTTCTTGTGTCTGCACAGTCAGAAGATTTAAAAAGGTCTGAACTCGGTTGTGTTGGCACCTCAACCCTGAAATTCACGTGACAGCGTCGGTGCTTTAAAGATGACTGAGAGTCCATTTTAAGATCCTGGTCTTGAGTTGTAGAGCTCTGCATGGACTGGCACCAGCCTACATCTCTGACCTGCTACAGCCCGATGTCCCCAGCAGGTCCCTGAGGTCATCTGATCAGGGCTTACTTGCTATTAAACAGACTAAGATGAGAGCTAAGGCTGAATTTGCCACTGTGGCCCTCTCCCCCCCAAACCTTAAGAACTGGGGACTCAGTAGTTGTTATTAAAAAAAACCCCTCAAAACTCACCTTTTTAAAACTGCTTTTGGATAATTTTTGCCTGTTTCATATTGTCTGTTTTACCTTTTTATGACTTGTTATCTTATGTGCAGCACTTTGTGACTCTGTCTAGAAATGTGCTATATAAATAAAATGTTATGTAAATAATCTCAGTATGAAACAACAAAGTGTTGGACAGCTTGTTGATTGTTGTCACTCTGTGTTCAGCCCACCCCAAATGGTGCTTAGAGTCTCCATAATGTTGACTCCACAAATGTGCAAACCTGAGACATTTTGAACTAAAATGACTCAACACATAATTATCAGCTTTGATGAAATGAGCCAGAGCAGCAGGTTTAACAGTATGTACACAGCCAAATGGGCCATCCCAGCTTCAGTTTCATGATCCGCAAGCAGTGGCTGATCCATAATCCTACAGCACAACCAGATGGTCAGACTGCCTCCAGGTCGCACTTTGTTCAAACAAGTTGCTTATTTAAAAACCCAAACTAATGCCTCCAGCCAACGGACCAGTATGGTCGGAGGTATGACCCCAAACCAAACAGACTGGGAGATAATAATGTATGATTTTGTGTTTAGCTGTGACGGACACAGCTTGTCAGCATTTCAGGCTTTATCCTATCACCATAACTGGCTGTAAACCACCGTATGTCCTTTTTATTGTAGATACTTCACATTTTGCTGCTTTCATTAGAACTCATTAACAGAACATTGTTGGGTTTTACAACCTTGTTGTGTGTTTTTAATGGTTGTTGTGCTGTTATTTTAACTGCTGGGATCAGCAAGGACATTTTAATCCAACTGAAAAAAGAAAAAAACATTCTTCAGCCTACTGTTTTTTTCTCATTAATTAAATACATGTGTAAGTTCAACCTTTGTTGAGCAACAGAAAAATGAGTGCTTAATATAACTTTCATATTGTTGTATTTGCAGGCTGCGCTCCAACTAAATGACACAAAACAAGAAGGTAATTTTGTGTATTTCATCTACCAGCTGTGAAAACTACAGCAGGCAAATGTTAGAGTTTTAAATAAATGAATACAATCAGTTTACAGAAAATGACACTGCTTGCACACAAAGCATATGGCCACCAAATGTCAGCCCTGCTTATTAAGAAATGCAGCTGGTTCATTAGTGCAGCCTGTTCGAACGATGGCACAGGAGCAACAAGAAACTCCAAACGTCTCGGTCATGTGGCAACATCGAGACATTTCACAGCAGCAGTGTTCGACGGTCCTCTGTACTCTGGTGTCATTTGTCCTGCTAGTCATTCACCTTGGCAGCCCACCATTACCGTTCTTATTTCTTAAGGCTACTGTGGCATTTACAGGCTCAGCTGACAGGATGTCCTAAGTAGAATTGAACGGCTTGGGTCCAGGCAAGAGCGAGCGAGCGAGCACTTGTTCACTCATAAACACAAAGCCAGCCTGACCTAAACTGTCATTGGTGTTATTTAGTGTACTTTATGTGTGTGGACACTGTTACAGATTGTGTTATGGACTTTCTTTCTGAGAGTTGGACAAAAAGACTTCCATTCCATTTCTGTGGTAAGTGCCAAAATTAAAATGAATAAATAACCAACTTTCAATTTAATTCATCAAAACTAAAGTACAAATATTTGGACAGGCTGAACCACACGTCTGGCTGTATTATTTGTGAAATAATTAATGCTCAAAATGCACCGACAACACAAATGAGGACCAGTTCAGTGACTCGGATTAGAGGAGGTGAGGTCTAGCAGACAGTGGCAGGTCCCCTGTCAGGAATGATTGATACAGCTCTAATTTTAAACCTTGCCAGTATCCAAATGGATGAGGTATAAAAAATTTATATACTCTGTACTTGTTATGAAAGGGCAAATCACACATAGAAGACCGAAACATTTGTGTCTTTCTGTTAACAAACAAAACAAAACAGTTAATTTACCATTGGGATTTTTTGTATCAGGCTTGTTTTTTGCAGCTAAACCAACTTGCTTTTAACTTGTTTTGTATTTAAAAATTTAACAAGATTAAAAAAGATTTAAAAACAAAACATTTTTTCACAAGGTGAGAAACACACCCTGACATTGATTTAAAGAAAAAAAAGTATATTAATATAACAAAAGGAATTGAAAGGCCCGAGCACTGTGGGACTGGGTGATTAAAATTATTAATGAAATATGAAGGCGGAGCGTCGTCAAAACAACTAGCTAAATGTACTTTCAGTCATTCATGTGATTTCTCGTAGATGCTAATCTAAAAGTGCTGGCTCAGCCTCCTCCTGGTAAACTTGCTTGTTTTATTAAACTGGACCCGGTAAGAGCTGCCGTCTGCTCTCCATCATTGTCAGAACTTTCATCTTGCTATTGTTCAACATGTGCTATGTAGAGAAGATGGAATGTGAAAAAGCTGTTGATAATTCCTTAAGTAAATTAGCAAGGAAAGTCATCTGTTACAATGATCAACCATGAAGCTCATTTACTTGCTAGTGTTTCCGCACAAAGTGCAGGTTCTAACTAGAGTAGTAAAAACAGAGCCAACAGTTTACCATGGATCTATAATGAGCATGAACAAACAATCAGACTAAAGCTGCTGACCTATCAGCTTGCTCAGCTTAAATTATTGCTAAGGTGAGATGGACATGCTTGTAAAATGGAAACAGCTACAGTTTCCTGTGAGTATGAAACAAGCGCACCTTGGCAAGGAGCTTCATGACAGTGCTGTGATGATATAGCATGTTTTAATTTATGTCTGTTTTTATATTTTACAAGACAAGCACTGCATGCCTTGGCTTGTCCTGATAAAATGGCACTGCCATAGATAAAATATAGTAGAGATGAAAAGTAATTCATGTCACTGAAACTGACTTTGTATGTGTTTTGTTTCCTGTTCTACGTGTGACATTAGCTTGTTCAGTGGTTTTCTTTTTGCTTCAGTGGCAGTTGTTGGTCACAATGGAGCAAGATTCTCCCTAAGAGGGAAATCCTAACTGTACGGTTCTGATCTAGGATCTTTCAGTCCATCTGCTGTTAGAATGAAGACATGTGGCGGTGCTGCCTAAAACCTTAAACCCTGTAAACATTCAGTGTGTTTATTGAACAGCATACATTAGCATGGCAGGGTTCTTCCTTGGGTAGAGTGCAACCACCGTTAGGCTTTTCTGTTCCTTACACTTCACAATACAAAGGCCTGCAGCCATCACCAATGCATCTCTAAAGTGGTTGGTTACAACTTATTCTGGGCTCTGGATTCACCATTATTGCCTTTAGGCTTTGGTTAGCAATCACAAAATGAACATAACACTGATGATCAATCTTATTAAATTGACTGAGAGCCCTTTGACATGTCAAATCCCAATTGAAGTTATTTTTGCCCCTGGCTTCCCAACTTCACACTGCAGCAGACAAATTACTTTCCAGATAAATGCCTAGGGGAAAAAGTAAGTTCGTGCCACTAATGCTCCATCTCCATCTATCGTCCACCTGGGCCTTACACAGAGTTTCTGTCTGATTTCTCAGACTTTTTATCTGATTTAGTTCTCAGCTCAGATAAAATAATTATTGTGGGTGATTTTAACATCCATGTAGATGCTAAAAATGACAGCCTCAACATGGCATTTAATCTGTTATTAGACTCAATTGGCTTCTCTCAAAATGTAAAAGAACCCACCCACCACTTTAATCACACTCTAGATCTTGTTTTAACATATGGCATAGAAACCGAACATGTAACAGTGTTTCCTGAAAACCCTCTCCTGTCTGATCATTTCCTGATAACATTTACATTTACAATAATTGATTACAGAGCAGTGGAGAGTAGACTTTATCACAGTAGATGTCTTTCTGAAAGCGCTGTAACTAAGTTTAAGAATATAATCCACCCACTGTTATCATCTTCAATGCCCTGTACCAACACAGAGCAGAGCAGCTATCTGAATGCTACCCCAACAGAGGTCGATTATCTTGTTAATAATTTTACCTCCTCACTACGTACGACTCTGGATACTGTAGCTCCTGTGAAAACTAAGGTCTCTAATCAGAAGTACCTGACTCCGTGGTATAATTCTCAAACACGTAGCCTAAAGCAGATGACTCGTAAGCTGGAGAGGAAATGGCGTGTCACAAATTTAGAGGATCATCATTTAGCCTGGAGAAATAGTTTGCTGCTTTATAAGAAAGCCCTCCGCAAAGCCAGAACATCTTACTATTCATCACTGATTGAAGAAAATAAGAACAACCCCAGGTTTCTCTTCAGCACTGTAGCCAGGCTGACAAACAGTCGGAGCTCTTTTGAGCCAACCATCCCTTTAACGTTAACTAGTAATGACTTCATGAACTTCTTCACAAATAAAATTTTTATCATTAGAGAAAAAATTACCAATAATCATCCCACAGATGTAATATTATCTACAGCTACTCTTAGTACCATTGATGTTAAGTTAGACTCTTTTTCTGTGTGTGAATGTGTGCGTGAATGGGTGGATGACTGGTTGTGTAAAGCGCTTTGGGGTCCTTAGGGACTAGTAAAGCGCTATACAAATACAGGCCATTTACCATTTACCATTTCTCCAGTTGATCTTTCTGAGTTAACTTCAATAATTACTTCCTCCAAACCATCAACGTGTCTTTTAGACCCCATTCCTACAAAACTGCTCAAAGACGTCCTGCCATTAATTAATGCTTCAATCTTAAATATGATCAACCTATCTCTAATAATCAGCTATGTACCACAGGCCTTCAAGCTGGCTGTAGTTAAACCTTTACTTAAAAAGCATCTCTAGACCCAGCAGTCTTAGCTAATTATAGGCCAATCTCCAACCTTCCTTTCATATGAAACATCCTTGAAAGAGTAGTTGTCAAACAGCTAACAGATCATCTGCAGAGGAATGGTTTATTTGAAGAGTTTCAGTCAGGTTTCAGAGCTCATCACAGCACAGAAACAGCTTTAGTGAAGGTTACAAATGATCTTCTTATGGCCTCTGACAGTGGACTCATCTCTGTGCTTGTCCTGCTAGACCTCAGTGCAGCGTTCGATACTGTCGACCATAATATCCTATTAGAGTGATTAGAACATGCTGTAGGTATTACAGGTACTGTGCTGCAGTGGTTTGTATCATATCTATCTAATAGACTCCAGTTTGTGCATGTAAATGGAGAGTCCTCTTCACACACTGAGGTTAATTATGGAGTTCCACAGGGTTCAGTGCTAGGACCAATTCTGTTTACATTATACATGCTTCCCTTAGGCAGCATCATTAGAAGACATAGCATACATTTACACTGCTATGCAGATGACACCCAGCTCTATCTGTCCATGAAGCCAGATAACACACACCAATGAGTTAAACTGCAGGGATGTCTTAAAGACATAAAGACCTGGATGGCCGCTAACTTTCTGCTTCTTAATTCAGATCAAACTGAGGTTATTGTACTCGGCCCTGAAAATCTTAGAAATATGGTATCTAAGCAGATTCTTACTCTGGATGGCATTACCTTGGCCTCCAGTAACACTGCGAGGAACCTTGGAGTCATTTTTGACCAGGACATGTCCTTCAACGCACATATTAAACAAATATGTGGATTCGGGTGACAGACACCATCTCTACTTTCAAGATTAGGCTTCAAACTTTCCTTTTTGCTAAAGCATATAGTTAGGGCTGGACCAGGTGACCCTGAATCCTCCCTTAGTTATGCTGCAATAGACGTAGGCTGCTGGGGATTCCCATGATGCATTGAGTTTTTCCTTTCCAGTCACCTTTCTCACTCACTATGTGTTAACAGACCTCTCTGCATTGAATCATATCTGTTATTAACCTCCGTCTCTCTTCCACAGCATGTCTTTATCCTGTTTTTCTTCTCTCACCCCAACCAATCACAGCAGATGGCCCCGCCCCTCCCTGAGCCTGGTTCTGCTGGAGGTTTCTTCCTGTTAAAAGGGAGTTTTTCCTTCCCACTGTCACCAAAGTGCTTGCTCATTGGGGGTCATATGATTGTTGGGTTTTTCTCTGTACCTATGAAGCGCCTTGAGGCGACTTTTGTTGTGATTTGGCGCTATATAAATAAAATTGAATTGACTTGAACTGAATTGAATCTGCCTCCTTTTTTAATGGTTAAAACTCCTACATGTAGTTTCAGGAAAAATTACATGGCTCAAGGGTCAGAAAAAAACATTTGATGATATTGTTTACTCAAAGAACTTGTCGGCATTGCTAGGTAGCTACCAGCTAGCTAGCTAGAGATTTAGAGAGGATTAATACGAAAAACAGTGCTAACTTTTGCCGGTGCACTCTCACTCAGTGGAGACTCTTTAAATAACTCAGGGATCACATGAACACTACCACAGCTCTTCTGTGTATTGTGTTGCAGTATTTCCTACTTAAAGGGACAGAAAAGGAATTAGAGGTCAGATGAGACAGTTATCAGTTATGCTTTTGTGAATATGGTCATGTACTCCAATGCAGCTATGCAAAACCTGCCTATTGTTTGAATCCCACAACATTCATTGCTTGCATTAGAATGACACATACCAAATAACAATATGTACTTGTCACAAACACGTTTTCAGGTGGCAGATGTCTACAAAGTTTTAGTGGAGGCAGTTTTTGTCAAGTTATTTAACTGAATTTGGTATTAGGGCCAAGTTTTAATGCTCTTCA
This sequence comes from Perissodus microlepis, assembly GCF_051167445.1. Classification (NCBI taxonomy): domain Eukaryota; kingdom Metazoa; phylum Chordata; class Actinopteri; order Cichliformes; family Cichlidae; genus Perissodus; species Perissodus microlepis. The sequence continues at coordinate 1,435,304 of NC_140462.1, read as the reverse complement.
TGTAATAAAGTCATGTTTCTCTTTCTTAATTATGTTGATTCCTTTGAACATTTTCCCTCCTTCTCGGGGTACCTCAGTAGTACTAGTAGTAGTAGTAATTATACATTTGACAACAGGTGAAAAAACATGTGAAAAAGGTTCTTTAGTGTTACGACACTTTTCTCTGATATTCACAAAATCTCCAGCAGTGCTCCTGGGAGGAAGGAAAGCCCATTGAGGGTTGTATCCACCCCGTGTCTTTGTAAAGTGTCAAACCAGACAGTGCAAAACACTGGTGCAGTCACAGATCTTTGATTCCTCACCGGCTTCCCACCTACATTGTCTATATTGCCTGTTTGGATCTCAACAATTTATATTGTAAGGCAACAATCAAATCACTTTTGAACATACATTTAAAATAGATGGTTTAAGTAACATAAGTACTTTCTAGTAAGTTAGAAAGAAGACATTTTTATATTTTTGTACTTTGTATTCCCTTATTCTACTGAACAAAGTAACATTACTGCCCTGGAAATTAGTGAAGGAGGGTTTTATTCCAATAGTATCTCAAGAGGGATGGTTTCACCTATGAGCTGTAATGCAACAACATTACTATACTCGTTCTTTTTTGATGGTGTATAACACATCAGTGGTGCATTTAAAGTGTATTCGGAAATCACAGTGAACACAAGTCCAAGGCAGAAATGAAAGATATAAATGAAAGTCGTGTGTCTATCAGTCATGTCTCACTCCTGATGCCTCATCCACACTTTCTGCCACTGTAATTTCTTTGCTTCTGTAAATAAATCGCAGAGCCAGCCACAGAGTTAATTTCCCTATCATTAGATGTGTGCGTGCGCATGAGTGGATGTGTGTGTGTGTATGTGTGTGCTAATTACCCCCCACTTGCTTATACTGAAGCAGACTGTCAGGAAGAATGACCGGTGCATGCTGGGAGTTTTATGCAATAATAGACGGGGGATGTGACTGCACCCTTGGGCAAGTCTAAAATGGCTAAAATTTCCTCTGTCTCTGGTTTGGTGTCGTAGTTCATTTATTCTCCCTTTTGTTTCTTCATACAATGTTTTTTAAACTTTTTAAACTGAATTAAAGAAAAACAGAAGGACTTTTAGAACCTCCCCAAGCAATTTTCTCACACCAGGATTGATTTAAAAATTTCGTATATATTATACCAAAATAATCACCCCACAGTTCCTTAGTAAAATGCTTTCAGTGTCTGTGCAGATTGGACAGATCACCAGTCCATCATAGGGATACCCAAGAGACAACGGCCAACCACACAGCTGGCTCAACGTCACGTTCACCATCAATTTAAAATAATCAGTACACATATTGCTTTTCTTATCAATGTTTTATTTTTAATATAAAGTATAATTGATGCGGGGGGGGGGGATTTGTTTTTTTTCTAACTATGAGGGGATGTCCAAGCAGATAGTGTCATGTCTTTAATATGCTTGTTATATAGACTAAACACATTTGCTATAGCTCAGAGCACTCCACAGGGGGCCTGTAACACTGTAGCATCACATCCAAATGAAGTATATGGTCAACAGAACTACTATCACCAATCCCTCAGACACTGACTCAGGATGAACTTCCAGTCTGGATTTAGAACAAAAAAATCTTATTAAAGATTATTTTCTACAAATCAATACGAGGTTTAAATGAAATCATCAGACCAAAAATGAGAGACTCATTTAGTTTTATTGGAATATGTCCTGATTATTCCAATCTCTCCCATCTAACAGCTAATCACAGAGAGGATGCAGGGTGTTTGTGTTGTGTAGCTGAATACACACAGCTAAGCCTCTACAGTTCTTCTTGGTATATGTTGGTGCCTTTAGGTCTCAGTTTGGATTGGACAGAAGACATCACATCAATAATCTGTCTAAAATACTCAAAGGAACGAGAGAAAGAAACACTCCAAACAAGTGTTTGTCCAACATTAGTCTGCTTAATGTACTGTGATTCAGTGCAAAGTCAAATCCTGCACACAGAAGCAGGCACAGTTATTTTTTTGTCTTCAATAAAAAAAATAAAAAAAAACTGGCATAACAATTTCCAGGTTAGTAGGTTTAAAACTTATATTTTAAATCTGCTATAATCGTATACACCTGCAATTATGAAATTTCTTATTGTTTCATTGTTTCTAATTTGTAACTTGTTTGGTTGTTTGTGAAGAGCTTTTACTTTCAGGTCTTTTATTAAGAATTCCTTTTCAAATGCACTTGTTAATGGCTACAATGTCACAACTGAATGGTACATCTTGCATCCTACAGCTGTTTTAACTTTATTTTATCTAAGCAGTCTTGAGTCATGTCACTTTCACCTTGATATTCTGACTCTGTAATAAGTAAGCTCATCTGCCAGCAAAAGAAGATCAGTTGAATTTAATTCTCTCAGAAGCCTGGCTGGATAAAGTCTGGATGCAAGATGAAAATAATTTACCAAGCTCATTATTTTTCTGGCTGTGTAGTCATTGAGATCATCTTTATGAAATCAATGAACTGGCAAGTCGGGTCTGAAACTCATCGATGCTGTTCAATGACAGGACAGAATCACTACTTGGTAGTTTCACACTCACACACAAGAACTTTATGTTTTTATTACCAGGCTAATATACCAGTTAGACAACATTAACTATTCCTTTACCTGCGGACCACAATTTTATATTATGACTTGATTGTAAATGCTCTTAAGATCTGACCTTGAGTAGGATTATGAGCATTTTCATTATAAAGGCTGCATGAGTACTTAGTACTACTAAGATTAAAATGGATGTAGTATTCTTTCGGCTCTTCATACATCATGTTGACCTCTATGCTTTTCAGGGTCAAAAGCATTAATGTTTGAATTAGTTGACAGTTAAAAGGATTTTTCCTACTGGACCGAGACTTATGTTGTACAGTTGTTACTAAATAAATACAGTCGTTATTTAAATGAATAACGTAGAACATAAGGAGTTTATATTTGGCAAACTGCATGATATAGTATACAGCTAATACTGCATGTACTAAAAATAACCCGCGATAGTTGAAATCCGCGAAGTAGCCAACTTTATTTTTTACAATTATAATAGATGTTTTAAGGCTGTAAAACCCCTCACTACACACTTTTTATACTTTTCAAACCTTCGTAGAAAAATAAGTCCAGTATTATAGAATGAAACCAAAGACCTGTTTTCAGGTCCAGAACATGGGAATAGAGAAGCTGCCAGAGAATTTAACATTAATGAATCAAAGGTACAGAAGTGGAGGAAGCAAGAAGAATGAGTTGAGTAAAGTTTGACTGTTTTGTTTCGCTTAATAATCTGCTGTGCCCTATAATCCGAAAAATCTGGTAACTGATAATTTTGAGTGTTTAATACATTTTTCATCTAAATATATGATTTCATATTCAACGCCACTCTCAGAAACGACAAAACTGCAGCGTAATCAAACTTCCAACCACCTTACTGTTCAGCTGTACAGTGCTTACACACAGCAAATGTAATACAGCGAAAGATGTTTGTACCCATAATGTCATTGGGAGGCCAAGTTAACACTCTACAAAGGCATGTGGCAGAATCAGTCTTGGAGTCGGGTCCACAGACTGCTGGCAGTGTTCCTCTGAGGTCCCAGAGCAACTTTTGCACAGGACTGATGCTGAGCGCGTGGTTCTCAGCATTAAAACAGGAAGTTTAAAATGACTGATAATTACACATCGGTCCTCTGGATCTGTATGACACTCACTGAGTTATTTGTTCATTTCCTTTGGAGATGAGTCACACTTCATGATAGGCATTGCTAATGATTCAAAGATAGCTGAAGCAATCAGTTAGAGACATTGCCTAAAAAGTATACTATTATATTAAGTGACATCTAAAAAGGTGCTCGGAGTGATGGGTCATTATGTTCAATAAAGGCTCTAATTCAACCACGAAACCACATAAAGACATGATTGCAGATGGTGTTTTGACAACATACTCTTCAGATATGTCTTCTGCTATAATTGCTAATAGACGCAGAGTTCTGTTTGAGTAAAAGCTGTAATTAAAGCCAAAGGAAATATCTTTATTGAGTGTACCAGACTGGTACACCAGGTGTAAAAATGTGAGACTACCAGACTCACATTTTTACACCTCTGGAATTGGAATGAGAATTTCCTGTAAATTTTAGGTAAACACACATATTGATCATGACTCATTATAATCATTTAACAATTTAAATGTCTGTGTTAAGGTAACATGGTGTGTAATAATAACAGATGTTGACTTTTATTTGAGATTCATTCATGTTGATATTAAAGTAAAAATAAGGATTACTATTGCTAATACAGACATAACCAGAAAAGGAAACAGCAACAAAAACAGTAATTTCTTCAAACAGTAAAATAAAATGGTCCTGACAGCTGTGATGGACTTCAGGAGCCTGAGAGTGGTTAAGGGACCACTATCCCCCCGCGCACTTTACTAGGATGGGATCAGCTGTTTGACAGTACCAGGTAGGTACAGCATGTTTTTTTTTTTTTTGTGGTTTCCATTAACTACTATTAAATTAGCAGCAAAATGCTCCAAACATTTGGGAAGGATTACCAAGTTGTTATGGAGGCCTGTGTCCACCTACATTCCTTGTAGGTTCTTTATTTTACAACATAAAACACCTCGTGCTGACTGTTTTTGTGAACTGGTGCCATGAACATAAAATAAAACTTTGCAGTGATCCTTTACAACAGTTCTCTTCTTACTGTTGTTTGTCAGCGGTTTACAGATATAGCACTGCGGCTTTAATGGCAAGGTTGTGGCTGTTACCCAATTAAATGGGTACCAGAGTGCCTGGGAAGACCTTTAAACTGGGTGGGAAAAGTGCAGGTGTGACCAATGGCTTTAAAAATAACATGTCATTCAGGTAAGGTGCTTCCTTGGTCCTTGCCTTGCAAATGGTGACCAAGGCAGGAAGGAAAAAGGTTTCCCACTCAGTATCAAAGGATGGTGAAAGGTCAGGGTTTTGTTATTAATTATTTATTTAGTTTTGTACGTTTTGTTCCATCTAAATAATCCACAAAATCTGAGTAGTCAGAGTTGGATTAAGGCTCTACTCTGTAAGGGCGTGGATTCTAATTTCACATTTGAATCCAAATCTAATACCAAATCTACTAAATCTAATAGTACATGAAGTAATTGGCAAAAATGGATAATAACATGAGAAAACACAAGAAAAACCGTTACTAAGTCATGGCTTGTATTAGGTAAGTCTTTCAAAAATAGAATTTTTGGACAAAACATATTTGCTTATTAATGATCAAGGCACTGACCTCTCAACCCGTTGTTCATTCAGGGGTGCTAGTGTCAGTCATTATGCAAATGTCCTGTTTATAAGATTGGAAACCTGCAGTCAGCTGAGACTGAAGAAGTCACCTGGATGACTGAAAACATCCAGATGAACAGAATCAACCTTTGGGGCACATTTGCCTTGTTAGGTCTGAGTAATGTGGGAACAAGTCAGAAAAATAGACACAAAAGGAATAACAAAGTCTGTACTTTGATACATTATGTTGGATTTACTACCATTTATGTATAGTAACATATGTGTACAATTATGTTTTTACTTGTTACACTGATATTTGATATCAACATAATACTGATGTTTCAAAGGTAAACCTAAAGACTCAAGGACTTTTAATGGCGGTTTATTGAAAGTGTTAACTAAATTAGCTGTCTGGCTCTGCCTGTATTATGTTCTCATTGCCACTTTATAATGCTTTTTATTCCACTTCATGGATAAAACAAGTCAACCATCTTCTCCACATATCCACTCTGATGATAGAGTCTCTTGTTTTAGCCCTTGTACCAAGCTGATAATTTAAAATCCACAGACCATCAGTTAATTAGTGTTACAACATGGTTTATTAAGAAGCTACCAAATCTAATAGCAAAATAGTACATGAAGTAATTGGCAAAAATAGATGAAAAACATGAGAAAACACACATTACTAAGCCAAGGCTTGTATTAGGTTAAGTCTCTAAAAATTTGAATTTTTGGACAAAACATTGCAGATAACTGTGACGTGTGGATGTGGTAGGTTGTCAGAATCAAACGGAGGGGTTGGTTTTGAGTTCTTTCAGTATAAGTTTCTTCGTTCAACATTAAAAAGACACAAAAACACAATATTCTAGTCAACCTACTACCAAACCACAGGGAATGTTTGAGAAGAGGAGGAGAAAGTGTTTGTGATTACTCTGGCTCTGTACGCTCTGTTCGCATGGCATGAAACAACTTGTTAAGTCAAAGTGGGGAAATACAAAAGTGAATGGAAGCCTTGAATTTACTCTGTGTGTGTTAACACATTTAAACCATTTCAATGTGTGATCAGTGTGAAATGGAACCAGGCTGTGTAAAAAGATGAGCAGTGTAGTGTGCAGCAAGCTGTGTGGGCGTGTGTGAGGTATGTCGACATCAAGTTAGCTAAGCGGTGCTCCAACTGCCCAACAATCACAGATACGTTTTGCATGAACAACATGAAACATATCAATATATGTGCATCGATTATAAATTAAGTCAAACTACAGCTAAAATTACCTGGCAGGGATTCCCTTGCACAATCATTGCAGGGACTCATTGGTATCACAGCTGGGGCGAACCCAGCGCATGCTGGCTTTTACTTGACAATGTTAAAAATAATGAAATTCTACATGTGTAATATTTAACAAATCAAAATAACTGTTCCTACCATTATTTATGTAATTCCAAATAATCCCTGGAATTATCAAAGCAACAGGAAAATAAGTGGGCTATAGTTAATTGATACATTTTAAAGCTAAATCTATAAAACAACAGCGTGTGGATACGTACAGTCCTGTTACATCTTTGCTGACAACTTGACAAACAACTTTGCTGCCTAGGGGAAGGTGACTCACTCACACATTCATAACCACACAGAGTGACCTTAGAGCACCTGCAATACAACTTAATCCAGTGTTAATCCCGATCTCCACACCTTCAGCACCTCTATCTCTTCTCTGTAGCCTTTAAGTTCTACAGCACAAAGCTAATCCTGGCCTTTTCACAGGCAGGAAATGAGATATGGTACAACGCCCCAAATGTCTTTAGGTGTGTTCAACAAGCCCTGTGCAGTGAACTCTACAGCCTGACTTCCTGCTGAGGAGCCAAGAACTCCTCAGCTTCTGAGCAATATTTCAAAAGTTCTACATTAAATTCTGATGTAAGTCCAGATGCAAAAGTGGTTTATTTATAATATCACCAGATGCTTGGAATTAATACTGTATAGACTAAACTCCTAATTCTGCATACACTGCTTTAAATGTGCTTTTGGATTCTTTTTATTTATATCATCCATATTTTTCCTTTGGAAAACTTAAATGTTTCACTGGTTTAACTGGCATTCAGTGCAGAATGAATCACTGGCCAACTGAAGTAAAGAAAATAATGCACAGACCTGTAACCATACAGTCATCTTTCTGTTACACAGAGGATTACTATCATTCAGTGTGTCCAGAATCTTTATAGGAAATTAGAAACTGCTTTAAAAATAATCTACCTACAATACAGGATTATAGCTAACACCCACATAGTATTAATCCACGAGCCATATCCATTTATAGTGTGCCACTGAAATAACAGAATAATTAAGAAAACACATGTTAAAAGAACAGATTCAGTTGCTTTGCCTGTTGAAAGAGCAAAGCTGGTTGCTCGAGTAAAGAGCTTGCTCTTGCACTATATTATGTGTATCATCATACATCATTTTCTCTTTTTCAGACCTTGCTCTGTAAAGATAGAGGTGGTTGTATTGGAAAGTCACAGCAGATCAGGAATTTCTAAAATTCTCAGACCAGCTTATGTGACACCAGCAATCACATTCAAAGTCATTTAAATCATTTTCCCCCATTCTGATGCTCAGTTTGAACTTCCATAGGGGCAGACAGGTTGTTATGGCTACGTAGAAGTGGTCATAGTGACCTGATTGGATATTTGAATTTAACGAGCAGATGCACAGATGTACCTAACCAAGCAGAAACACGGTCTCATGGTAGATCCTCACAAATGTTCTGTCAAGTGTAATTAAATGATTCTTTTTTCAGGACATGAATTTTTTCCACTTGTTAACTAAATAATTACCACTAATTTTTACATCTTTTTTCTTTTGTGTGTGTGTGCCCGTCCCTGAATGTGATTTTCCTGTGTACTGAATTGTGTCCATATTTATGATAATTCTCAGTTGACTTTTGGAGGTTGTTGTTGGTGGTGGAGGGAATCAGTTTACCTCAAACACCAAAGATCCAGGTGATACATGGGACACATTTAAACACACATATTTATATTATTTTTGAATACATTAACAGGTAAAAATGTATTGTTTGGTTAAGGCAACGAGACTGCGGTGTTAGAATTAGTATATGAAATCTTCTGGGCTGGGCTCAAAATGTAATACAGCCGATTACCTTAACACTGGTACTGGACGAGTACTTCAGTATCAGTATTGGGACTGTAAAACATTGCAGTGCATCCATAGTTCTGGTTTTGGACACATTGCATTTCCTGCTGTCTGACCTACTATATCAAGGGGGAACAGAACTAAGAGTAGAAGCAACCATAGGTCTAACACAAGTGATAATGTTAGTAGTGTCAGTAACTAGCAGTAATAGCTATAGAATCAGCAACAAATGTGTCCCATTTTCCTGCTGTCTGTACCTGAATTACCTCACAGTAACAAAAAGAGAGCAACACCTTTCTTTCTTCCTCTTTCCCTTATTCCCATTTCCCAAGGTGACCCTCCCCTCCTCCCTGCCTACTCCCTCTTTCCATCACACACTCTCCTAATACTCTGTCAGTCAGAAAAGAGCCTGCTGGAAACGCGAGTGAGAGGTGCTTGCGTATGTGCGGGCATTAGCTGGTGTTTGTGTGCGCACGCGGTTTGCATGAATATGAGGGGAAGGTGACGAGTTGGAGAGTTAGAAAGAGAAAAGAGGGAAAAGAGGCAGGAGTAAAACAGAACTGTGGAGGGATGACAAACGGAGGGAAAGAAGAAAGAAAAAGGGAGGTTGGGGAAATGATTGCTCTAATCACAGGCTGCAGGTTGATGTGTTGTCAGGAGCTGCTGTTAACCTGTCAGTTAACCTGTGTGTGCATAGGTCTAGACGTAAACCTTTAAAATACTGGCTGCAGGAGGGAAGTCATGACATGTTTACACAAAAGACAAATAACTACCCCTTTCTCCTGCGCCTGTCCCAGTCAAATCAGTCAGAATCAATTCTGTGGCGATATGTGCGACTGTTGTACCTCTATAAACCATTAGGAAGGGACCCATTTCTATCATCACATCTTTTAATCTCTGGATTTTATAATTTTGCTCTGTGATTTGTTTTGTCCCTATCTGTGTTATTGGAGGTTTTATAGTGACTGCACAACGAGAATCTACCCTTGACTCTGCTTTTCAAATACAGATGGTTTGGAATCTATACAAGGGCTTATTTAGGCTTTTGCACTGAAGGAGTTCAAATAAATAAATAATCAGTCATTTGTGTGTAATGTGTAGGCCAGGGGCTCTTAAGAAGCAATGAGTTTCTTAGGGCATTGTCCTGTTGGAAAATGTACTGATGGCCCCAGAAAGCTCAAAGTAATGGGATGTTTTTTCACTACTGTTGCTGTGGCAACCGTCCTGATTCCCCTCATTTCTGAAGTCGACTAATCCAAACATTAAGATTTCTAATCTTTAACATTTTTAAACTTTGATTCACTATCACAGAGTGAAATGAATCAAAGAGCTGCCAGTCACTTCCTGTTTTTAGTACATAAAGGATTTTCAGGATCTTGGCCAGTGTCTCTTTTAATTTACTTTCTCAGACCAAGAGCCTTACACCCATCCCAAACCTCCCCGGCCACCTGGGTCAGGTCCACCTACCCAGGTGAAATTAACTTTAATGTCATGACCCATTGGCTACACTTCATAGAATGGTCTGTTTTCCACAAGGGTTAGGGTTTTACCCTAAACGCTAAAAAAAAAAAGAGGAGAATTTGGTTTCACTAGATCAGCGCTTTAAGTTACAGTTCTGGTTTATTTGGAACGAAGGCAGATACTAAATCCCCATTGTTAATATTGTGTCTGATGTTTTCCATTTCCCTCTTCTGTCAGAACCGATCTAAATTTCTGGGGCTACTTCAGTAAATTCCATCATTATTTTGGCTCAAAGTCCTAACAGCTGTCCGTGGCCATAGTTTGGTCTCTAGATGTTTATAGCTGTGTCCCAGCTCTGAATGCCTCTGGATTTATGTGCCGCTTCATAGGGCTTCTCTCTCCTTCTGCAGCATTTTGTAACCTCGCTCACACTTCTTTTGCTGGCTCATACCACTCTGCCATACCCCCCCCACACAGGCGCTCTTTATTTTATGTCTCTTTTCAGTATTCATGTGGTGCAGCATACGTCTTTTCACCTTCTGTATTTATGAAGTGTCCACTGGCCCCCTCGTGCTCTCACTAGTAAAGTGCTGGATGTGTCCTTTATGCTTGCATGAAATGACACATCCTCAGCACACACAGATACACTGGTCAGGGTTAGATGGATGACTACAGCGGACTCTTTCTATAAGACCTTATGTGATGTGTGTGGTGTGGCCATTATGCTGAAGGCTTCCCGCTGTCTCATTCACTGCCATTTTAATGATATTTAACCTGCCGGGCCTTTTGAAAGTGGGGCCTCGTTATAAAAATACCCAGTGTATTTCAGTGTCACACATATTCATTTGCACTGACACGTAAAAAGCATGCATGCAAATGCACACCAGCAGAGTCATGATTTGGTGCACTTACTTTACCCTTGCCACTTTTATCATTAACTCAAGCCTCTGTGCACCACGGGGTGAGGGCAGCTCACTCATTAATTTGTCTTTCTAACATTATTAGCAGTATTTCACCTCTACCATTATCTGCCCTGTAGATCTGCTATCCCCAGCTGCATTCATAATTAACCCCCCAGCTTCCATACTGATAACTGTTAAATATGATATGCTCCAGCTAAGCGAGACTTTTTTCACTTCAGCCCTTTTTGAACTAAGATTTGTTTTAATCTTTCAGAAGTGTAATCCTTAGAGAGGCGCAGATTAAAGATCAAGTTGTAAAGTTTAAACTCACCCCAGTAGTTTGACTGACATGTGTATGCCAGCCTTTCAAAGTTGTATAGTGAATGAGTAACAGATGTGTAGACGTAGAACTGGACACCAGATAAAACTGTCAGAAACAACGAGCACCTCAATAGAAACTCCGCCAAGGCAGCTCGCTCTCTGAGCATTATTTACTTGTACGGGAGTATTACACGCTGCATATATTTATTTAGGTTTTTGTTCTTTTTAATGTACTTTAAGATTGTAGCGCAGTAAAAACTAAAAAAAGCATTTCCTAGCGAAAATGCATGTGAATGCTCAAAATGTAAAGATTGTCTGAAATGCTTAAAAATATTTGAAATATTCAAAGTTGAACTTGCTCAATGAGCTTCACCGCATAAGATTACCAAAACCTCAGCCAGCTTAAGTGTAAATACCTAAGAAATTTGCTAAATTAAAGCCAAAAATGTACCTAAACTGAGCTTCATTTTCTGAACAGGATGTGTTTTTTGCATCTGTGCCACTAACATTGGTGGCTGTTTTGGGTTTTGGCCTCAAGAGTGGAGAAGAATTAGCATTGGCAAGTGTAGATGGACTCCTAACACTGTCAGGCTCCAAGTTTAAACTCGATGAATCACAGCTACTTTTTGATGTATACATTTTACAAGTAGGGCAAAAAGTTTGGGCATGAAAGAAAAACTTTTTTTCCGACAATTTTCCATCCTCTGTGTTTTCTGCTTGTGATGTCATCATGCAGAGAAGGGATGCCACGACTGGGCGGCCAACACAGGTAAGTGGACCCAAATGCAGACACCACATGGAGGCTCGGAGGTATAGTGCAAACGAACAATTTGGCACTCAAAAGTGGCACATAATGAAAGAGGGGAATGCAACAAAACAACACATGAACTAAGGGTGAGAGGGAAAACACTTGACCTCTGAATATAAACTACCTACTAAACTAACGCAAAGCTTCATATTATGGTACTAAGAATCTGATTTAGACTGGCAAGAACTAAAAGACAAGACTATTACTAGGGATGCTGTGAATGTAAACAAAGCTATGTAACACAAGGCCTGGCTAGAACAATCTCAATAATTGTCAAACAAGAAAACAAGAATCACACCGCGTGTGCGGCAGCAAAGTCTAAAGGAAGAAGTCTTTATCTGGCTGGGAAAAACAGCCTGGGCACGATACTAGGCATCTCCCGGAGCAGGCACACGAGGTACAGGATTACAGAGTTTCTCTCTGAGTCACTGTAATGAAAGGTGAGCAGAGTCAATGCGAGCCTCGCGCAGCAGTCTGTGGAGTGGAGGCAGCAAAATGCATAGTCTTACTTGTCTGGGTAGAAGGCGAGGCTTGCAGGGGAATAGAGGTCCGGGTGAGGCTAAACCAGTTCGTGTACACTTACTATGAAGTGTTGGGCAGGGAGGCGGGCGAGTTGCACAGAGAATAGAAAACAAACCAGCGACGGGGAGTAGAGTGGTTACTGACAGCAAGATCCAACCCTCTGTGAAGCTGCAGAGGCAAGTAGACAGGGTTAGCTTGAGAACACTAAAACAGGATTTACTGAGGTATGACTTTTACTAACATGGGTTAGCTGACGTTCCAGTGAAGAATCTTCTTCCTTGTGTTTAACGGCGGTTGGCAACCAACGCAAAGGAGCATTACCGCCTCCTACTGTTCCGGAGTATGAGTCAGACAGTGAGTTCACAATCTGCATCCAAAAACAAAACAAAAAACAAATCAAACACTCTTTCATAAACACCTATATCCTTCAGAAACCCCACCAGTTCCCTCACCTGTGCCCTACTACCCTCCAACACACTCTTCAGATTAAAGTCCCCAATTCCCCGCTCCTTCAATCTATTCTGCAGAACCCTCCTCTCCACATCATAGCCCTTGCACCGCAGTATTACATGCTCTACCGTCTCCTCCTCCTCCTGGCACACTCCACAAAGCCCCGTCTCATGTTCTATCATCTGTAGTGTTTTATTTAATGCACAATGTCCCAGTCTAAGCCTGGTAATGCCCACCTCTTCTCTCCTATAACCCCTATGCACCCTAAACTCTGTCACCTCCTTAAGATGATACAATTGCCTGCCCTTACTCCCTGAATCCCACCGCTTCTGTCCCTCCTTAACAACCTGCCTCCAAACAATACCTTTTGCTTCAGATCTGCTGCTTTTAATTTCTGTGAGATTATAATATTATTTTATGCCATGTTAGACCCTTAATTAAAGATTGTGAATTATTATGTAGTTTTAGTTTGCATTATTCTCCTGAATTAGAAGAAGGTGATAACTATTGCATTTGTTAAACTGATTTGCATTACATTAGACTGCTGATTGATTGTGAATGAATATTGTTTTATGATGCATTATACTGCTGAGTTATAAGAAATACTGTTCGCAGAAAGTCATCGCCTTATTTGTCTGATTAGAAGAGAACAGAACATACTGGAGAGGTTTTCTGCCCCATCTCAGCAGGAGCAGATAAACAGGGAGCCAAGGTCGTAGCTTAGGCACCGTGTGAGAGAAAGAACGTGAATGTTTAGGCTTTTATGATTAGGTGGGGGCCACTAGAGGCTATAAGAGTTTGATCAATGCTCCACCATTTTGAGATCTGATGCTGTCTGCGTACGGTGTCCATCTCCCACGCGTGTGATCATTAAAATCATCGTTTGACTCAACCCGGCCGGACCAGTGTTGTTATTGTGGTTTTTCCTCTTGTATCCATCCCCAATATTTGAATCCGTAACATTTCCTATTTTTAGTCAACGCTCCTTTTGCCAACCTATCCACCTTTTCATTTCCACTGATTCCTACATGAGCTGGCACCCAAAGAAAGTGAATATTATAGTCTCCTGAATAGCATAAAGCATGCCCTGCCTTGTCTTTGAACAAAATGATTGTAGACTTGAAATAACAGCTGCCGAGTCAGAACATACCACCTGCCTGATTTTTGAACACTCTACCCATTTCAATGCTACCAAAATTGCTACCATTTCAACCGTGTACACTGCCAGTCCATCCGAAGTGCGTCTGTTTATTTCAGTATTTTTTGATGGAACTACTATTCCAAACCTTGTAATTCCAGTATCTGGACTTTTAGCACCATCCGTGAACACATGAATACACTCAGGGTATTCATGCAAGCTGTGAAAATGAAATGCTGAAACAAGATCAACTCTTCCTTTCAAATTTCTCTTCAGATTCAGCAAGTACCACTCCACAGGAGGGGTTTCCAATAACCATGGAGGAACCACAGAGAACACTACTGCAGGACATATTTTAAGTTCATACACATGACACTCCTTAGCCCACTGATTCCCCACCTTTCCAAAATGATCCTTCTGACTTCTTCCATACTCCCAGCATTCCAAAAGTACCTCCATTGTGGGATGTGCGTCACCATGACCACCAAGATGAACCCAGTAATTCACCGACACTTGCTTCCTCCTAAGATCTAGGGGCATTTCTCCCATCCACCTGTAGGGCACTGACTGGAGACGTTTTAAAAGCTCCACAGCACACTCTAAGGGCTTCCGATTGCAGAACATCTAAACCTTTCAACACAGAAGGAGCTGCTGAACCATACGCCACACACCCATAATCAAAGACCGATCTAATTAATGCCTGGTAAAGTCTTTTCAAAGCAGAAGAGCTTGCTCCCCAACACCTCCCAGCTACACACTCCATAACATTAATAACTTTTTTGCATTTGGTTTCAATCCGGTCAATATGCTCCCTCCATGTCAGTCTCGAATCAAACACAACACCTAAGTACTTAAAAGAGCTCACTTTCCCAATTACCTTGTCATACAGTTTCAATGTCAAAGTCTCACTCACTGTTCTTTTGGTAAAGAACATCATTTTTGTTTTTTCCACCGAAAACCTGAATCCTCTGTCCAATCCCCACTCAAACACCATATTTACAGCATCCTGAACCTCGCCCACTAGGTGCTCAATATTTCGTCTTTTTCCATAACACACCATCAGCAAACAAAGACCTCCCAATTCCCTCAGGAACATCAGAAAAAACATCATTGATCATTATAACAAAAAGCAGGGGACTAATCGCACTGCCCTGTGGCGTTCCATTCTCAACCGTGCACTGACTAGAAATTGTAGAACCAATTCGCACTTGGATCTTCCTACCAGATAAAAAGTCTTGGATCCAATTGGTTGTCCTGCCACCAATACCCAACTTATGTAACTTGATTAAAAGCCCATCCCTCCACAGCATATCATATTGTCACGGACCCGGTTCCGGGGACTCGGGGTCCGTGAGCAGTGTAGACCATTATTATTGTTATTGTATTGGATGTATGTTTGCTGCACTGTGCTCTTGTGT
This sequence comes from Perissodus microlepis, assembly GCF_051167445.1. NCBI lineage: Eukaryota > Metazoa > Chordata > Actinopteri > Cichliformes > Cichlidae > Perissodus > Perissodus microlepis. The sequence goes on along the minus strand of NC_140462.1, from coordinate 1,419,851 downwards.
TCCTTGCTGGTGTGGGTGTCTGCGGGTGTGGCTGAAGGATGGAGGACAGCCACCTGCAGGCCTGAGGGGTGTGGCCCTGCCGGCTGCCGGTCACGCCTAGGTTCTCACACACCTGCTTCTGATCAGGCTCGTCGGGGGAGCTACTTAACAGAGCGATGGAGCTTCCTCCGGCGCAGGATCGTTGAGTTAGACTCCATGTCAGTGTTTAAAGTACTGGTCAGGGTATGCCTGCTGGAGTTGGTGCCATAACGGCGGTGTCTGTTGTTTTTTCCTCAGGAGAGCGGAACACGGGACTGCAGGACGCACAGGGTGTGCGTAGGCACGGGAGCAGAGAGCACGGAATACCAGCACTTGAGAGAAGGCACAACACAGGAGTTGAGGGAGCACTCTGGAGACCTATTGCGTGGTGTACATTTACCCCCCACTGTAAATAAATGCACTGTTCATTGCACTAAGTCCAGCGTTTGGGTCCTTTCTCCAACATCCCCCACGGCTTGCCCTGGCAAACCGTGACAGAACGATCCTGCCAGATGGACCCAGCGGACTTTTCGGAGAGGTTCAGGAGGGAGGTGACAGACAAAGTAAATCGTCTGTGTGACCTGTGGCTGGAAGCGCACGCGGAGGTTTTACGTTGCGCTGTGGAGAAGCGGTTGCAGGAAACACTGACTTGTTTTCCCTGGGTGTTGGACAATCTTTTTCCGATTGTGGCGGAATTCCTGCTCAACACCCTTCACCTCCACTCTCCGATCCAGGCTGCCCCCCCACTCGGCCAGCCTGAAGTTCTTCAGCCTGACACGCCGGCCCCGTCGTCTACCCGGAAACGGCGTTCGCGCCGCCGGCATTCCTCACCGCAGCCAACCTCCCGGACATCTCAAGAGACGGCTGTGGTGAGTAATAAGGACACTTTCTCATTCCTCACCCCATCTGCTTTTTTGTTTACAGTGGGTGGTGACACCGCTGACGCTGCTGCAAGCCGGCCAACAGTACTGCTAGCGTCGCCTCATTCAGCGGTCTCCACACCACTCGCTGCTTCACCATCGGCAGCTGTAGCACCGCCGTCGTCTCATCTGCCTGCAGCCGCCATTCTGCCATCTTTTTCACCGGCTGCTATGTCGCCACCCGGACCTGCCCAGCCCGAGCCGGAGGAGCTCGCGCTGCCCGAGCAGGAGCCCAGCAAGCCAGAGGAGCTCGCGCTGCCCGAGCAGGAGCCCGGCGAGCCGGAGGTGCTCGCGCCAGCCGAGGAGCAGGAGCTCGCGCCAGCCGAGGAGCAGGAGCTCGCGCCAGCCGAGGAGCAGGAGCTCGCGCCAGCCGAGGAGCAGGAGCTCAGCGAGCCGGAGGAGCTCGCGCTGCCTGCCGAGGAGCAGCTCAGCGAGCCGGAGGAGCTCAGAGAGCCGGAGGAGCTCGCGCTGCCTGCCGAGGAGCAGCTCAGCGAGCCGGAGGAGCTCAGAGAGCCGGAGGAGCTCGCGCTGCCTGCCGAGGAGCAGCTCAGCGAGCCGGAGGAGCTCGCGCTGCCTGCCGAGGAGCAGCTCAGCGAGCCGGAGGAGCTCGCGCTGCCTGCCGAGGAGCAGCTCAGCGAGCCGGAGGAGCTCGCGCTGCCTGCCGAGGAGCAGCTCAGCGAGCAGAAGCCGGAGGAGCTCAGAGAGCCGGTGGAGCCAGCGCCGCTGCCGGAGGAGCTCAGCGAGCCGGTGGAGCCAGCGCCGCTGCCGGAGGAGCTCAGCGAGCCGGAGCAGGTGGAGCCAGCGCCGCTGCCGGAGGAGCTCAGCGAGCCGGAGCAGGAGCAGCTCAGCAAGCCACCAGCTGAGGAGCCAGCGCCGCTGCTGGAGGACCTCAACGAGCCGGAGCGACCGGCGTTGCCAGCAGAGGAGCTCGGCGAGCGGGAGGAGCCTGCGCCGCAGCCGGGGGAGCTCGGCGAGCCGGAGCTGGAGATCGGCGAGCGGGAGGAGCTCAACGAGCCTGTGGAGCCCGCGCTGACACCGGAGGAGCTCGGAGGTCTGGAGGGACTCACTCAGCCAGAACTGGAGGTCAGTGAGTCAGGGGGACCTCCGTGTCTAGCGCGCCCTCCACGCTGCCCACGTCTAGCGCGTCCACGTCAGCGACCAGCGCTTCATAGGCCATGTGCCACTCCTCGCTGTTGCTCACCGGAGCAGTGGCGTTGCCGTCGGACCCGTGGCAGGCCGTCGGAGGTGCAGCGCCGCCGCCACCGGTCCCGTGGCAGGCCGTCGGAGGTGCAGCGCCGCCGCCACCGGTCCAGTGGCAGGCCGTCGGAGCTGCAGCGCCGCCGCCACCGGACCCGGGGCAAGCCGCCGGAGGAGCAGCGCCGCCGCCGCCACTGGACCCGTGGCAGGCCACCAGAACCGTTCCGCCGCTGCTGCCGGACCCGTGGCCGCCCGCCGGAGCTGCTGCGTTTCCATCAAGGGGGTAGAGGTAGGCCACCTGAACTGTTTTGCCGCCACTGCCTGACCCACAGCAGGTCCCGCTTGTTTTGCCGTCCTGCGGGTCGGTCGGCAGAACTGTGTTTGCTGCCACCGGACCGGGGGATTGGACTGTTGAACTGTGTTTTTCTTTTGTTGCTTTGTGGTGGCTGTTTAGCGGAGAGGTTTTGGGGCCCTCCGTCCTGGACCCCCCGCCTCCCACCCTGGGTTGGTTGTGCTGTGGTTTTTGGTTTTTGTGGTTTTGTTTTAGGGTCGTCGGGAGTCGACCCTTAGAGGGGGGGTACTGTCACGGACCCGGTTCCGGGGACTCGGGGTCCGTGAGCAGTGTGGACCATTATTATTGTTATTGTATTGGATGTATGTTTGCTGCACTGTGCTCTTGTGTTCCTTGCTGGTGTGGGTGTCTGCGGGTGTGGCTGAAGGATGGAGGACAGCCACCTGCAGGCCTGAGGGGTGTGGCCCTGCCGGCTGCCGGTCACGCCTAGGTTCTCACACACCTGCTTCTGATCAGGCTCGTCGGGGGAGCTACTTAACAGAGCGATGGAGCTTCCTCCGGCGCAGGATCGTTGAGTTAGACTCCATGTCAGTGTTTAAAGTACTGGTCAGGGTATGCCTGCTGGAGTTGGTGCCATAACGGCGGTGTCTGTTGTTTTTTCCTCAGGAGAGCGGAACACGGGACTGCAGGACGCACAGGGTGTGCGTAGGCACGGGAGCAGAGAGCACGGAATACCAGCACTTGAGAGAAGGCACAACACAGGAGTTGAGGGAGCACTCTGGAGACCTATTGCGTGGTGTACATTTACCCCCCCCTGTAAATAAATGCACTGTTCATTGCACTAAGTCCAGCGTTTGGGTCCTTTCTCCAACATCCCCCACGGCTTGCCCTGGCAAACCGTGACACATATGCCTTTTCTATGTCAAAAAACACTGCCAAAACAGACTCTTTATTGGCCTGTGCTTTCCTAACAACAGTCTCAAGTCTAATAGCATCAGTTGTGTTCCGAGCTGTCCTGAAACCACTTTGATAATTGAGCTGGAAAGAAAAGCAGCTTTAGCCAAAGGACAGTCTTGCCATTATCATACATTCCATCAACTTGCACACATTTGATGTAAGAGCGATTGGTCTGCAGCTATCTGGTTCAGATGGATCCTTCCCGGGTTTTCTTATTGGCACAATAACAGCCTCCTTCCAAGTACCTGGGAGCTCACCCTTAATCCAGACTGTGTTAACCAAACACAGCAGTTCATTAAGCGCTTTCTTACCAAGGTTCTTCAACATTAAATAACAAATTTGATCCTTTCCCAGGGCTGTGGGCTTTGTTTTTTGAAGTGCTCTCACCATTTCCTCTAGAGAAAACACCGCATCCACATTACTGTCTATGTGCGCCTTTCTTACTAGAGCCTCCAAATAAGTTTGGCACATTCTGTCTTTTCCCAACACTGATATGTTATCAGAGCTATGAATCTTAGCAAAAGTTTTCACCATAACCTCCACTTTTTCCTGAGCTGTTACAAAGTTCTGTTGGCCTGAAGATAGAACTGGGTAATCCCATTCCCGTCGGTCACCTCCCATTCTTCTGACCATGCCCCAGAACTTCCCCACTGGAGTGGTTCTTCCTATTTTAGAACAGAACAACCTCAACTGCGCCGCTTTGCTTGTCTAACTGTTCTCCTGACCACTGCCACTGCTTTCCTGTATGCAATCGGAGCTTGCATGTTAACTGTTCTTTAGAGAAATTTAAATGCCTTGTTTCTTTCCTTTACAGCAATTCGACATTCCTCTGTCCACCATGGCACCAAAGTCCTACTTTCCTTGCCTTTACTGGTCGGGATTGAGGCCTTGGCGGCTACCATAATTACTTCAACAAACTGATTATTCATTTGATCAACACTACCAGACTCATCAACCTTTTCAATCATTTCCTCACATAATTTTTGGAATTTTGTCCAGTCAGCCCTATGAAAACTCCACTTCTTATGCACCTCTCTTAGAGATACCTGTATCTTCCCTCCAACATCACAGAAAACAGGATAATGGTCACTTCCTATGGTAGTGTCTGTTCTGATGGTCCACTGACTCATTCCTGCAAGGACAGTTGAGACCAGAGTTAAATCCAAAACCGACTCTGTTCCATTAACAACATTACATCTGGTCCCCCTACCATCATTCAGGCACACCAAATTGCATGTATCCATCAATTCCTCAATTACCTTACCATTTTTATCTGTGTGTGTGCCTCCCCACACTCTGCTATGGGCATTAAAATCACCACACCAAATAACTCTACGACAGTCACTTCCTTCAATTGAACGAAGACGCGGCAGCGCCAGTCTGGCGCAAGGATTGTAGAAATTCACAATAACATTTGGTTTATTCCTTTCCCAAACCTCAATAGCTATGTACTCCAAATCATTGCCTTTACCCAGGAGTCTATATGGACTATCTTGTTTGACAAACGTTGCACACCCTCCCCCTCCACCACAGTCCTCCAGCAAGGAACATTTGAGAATGCCGGTCTTAAGAGCCTACCAGCTAATTACACACAGGTGCCACAAACGAGGGGGGTGTGGTGACTCTGCCCAGTGATGGATTCACTGGCACGCAGGAAAAACCAGCACTCACCCGGACCATGACAAGGGAAAATTTCATAAAAAAAAAAAAAAAATACATTCTTGATGAAACCTCAAACTGTCGCTGTTTGAAAACTGTAAAATACATAAAAAAAAAAACAAGCAATACCTTAATAGTCTGAGGTCTTGTGACTAGTGGTGTGCGGATCGATAGTGAAATATCGATTCCTCCGATCCCAGTAATTTATGTTCTACAATCGATTCTCATTTTAAAATATCGATATTTTAGTAATTTGGAGTAAATTTGTAGTTTATCATTAACAGGAACACAGTGGAAAGAAACTATATCATTCGGATCGTCTAAATTGGAAGGAACTACTTCCTCTTCCGCCTTTCATAGTGACATGCGAAATACGGCTGCATAACTGTGTCGCAGCCCCTTGGCGTGCACACTCACAACAATGGCTGAGCGTAAACTGTGTCATGTGTGCCAGAAACAGCCGAGACGTGGTTTGTGATACAGGTGGCAAGACAGTGAGGTGTTGTGGCAACACCACCGACCTTGTCAAACACCTCAGAGTAAATCATATCACAGAATATGACGAGCATATGTTGAGGTGAGCTGGAGAGGGACAGCTGCTGCTGGGGGGAGACAGACGTCTTTCGCAGAGTCCTTTAGTGCTGCAGGCAACGTGTTCAAACTTCACAACTTCAGATTTTTATTTCTATATGATTATTCTGCATTATTGTTCATTAAGAGCAAGTAGTCTGATATCCTGTAATGATTATGAAGCTATAATTTGAAATACAATAAAACATTAAATTTTTGTACAAAGTCTCTGTATCGGATCAGTATTGTCGATACCACCCTGAATTTTACTTGGTATTCAAGTGGTATCGCACATCACTACTTGTGACCTGTTTAAAGTTTTAATTTTTTCTCAAGCACACAGTATGTTGAACTAGTTACGTTTCAGGTAGGGTGGGTCTGAAGCTTTCTCCATTCATTTGTACAGCATTCACATTAACAAGAGCAAAAATGTCAAAACTTATCTCATGCCAACATGTTACAGGATTCACTGTCATTTTAAAAAACGTTTATGGTTTTATTATCACTTTGACCTTCAGATTAACTATTTACCTTGAAGGAGAGGTCAGAGGTCAAAGTGACATGACTTTTTAAATCTTTATATGTTACTTGACAAGCACACCACACTTGTAAGAATCATAGTTTCTAAGTCGTATGACTTTTTGTCAATTGGCCTTGAATACCTTATTGTATGTAAGCCAAATTTGAATAGATTGTTAACATGACCCCACTCTTCACCCGTACAAAGTTTTATCAGAATTAATTCAGAATTTTATACGCTATCATGTTTACTGTTCTGTGCTTTATTTACAAGTAATAATATTTTAATTTGATTTGTTTAATTGGATTCATCTGATGTACAGTACAGTGCAAAAATTTTAGGCAGGTGAGGAAAAAAATGCTGTAAACAAAGAGTGATTTCAAAAGTGGAAGTGTTCATTTATTTTCATCAATCAACAAAATGCAGTGAATGAACAAAAGAGAAATCAGTATTTGGTGGGACCACCCTGTGACTTCTTCTAGGTACACTTGCACACAGTTTTTGAAGGAACTCGGCTGGTAGGTTGTTCCAAACATCTTGAAGAACTAAGCACAGATCTTCTGTGGATGTAGGCTTCCTCACATCCTTCTGTCTCGTCATGTAATCCCAGACACACTCCATGATGTTGGGATCAGGGCTCTGTGGGGGCCGTACCATCACTTCCAGTACTTCTTGTTCTTCTTTACGCTGAAGACAGTTCTTAATGACTTTGGCTGTGTGTTTGGGGTCGTTGTCCAACTGCAGAATACATTTTTTACTGTTTACATGTTTTACTATATTTTATTAATATTTTGCTCTTTACTATTTTTTTCTACTGTACCATTCTGCTGAGTGACATCTTCTGCTTGTCAAATACATTTCATTGCAATGTTGACCCTGTGCTAAATTGCATATGACAAATAAAACTAAAATCATTCTTTGTTTACAGCAATTTTTCACACCTGCACAGTACTGTACTTTCTAAGCTTATGTCAAACATGGATGACGCTTTTGACTGTATTTATAAAGGATATGCAATAACAAATTGGAATAATATACAAGTGTTCCAGTTAAAAGGAACTGTGTACTGTTTGTGCTAAATTAGTTTCCTGTTTGTTGCTTTTACAGCAGCTCTGGGTTTCTGTTGACAACAACAGATATTAGAATCATATCTCTGGTGCCTCTCTCAGTTGTTCATGTTCGCAATTATTGATTTGGTTCCCTGAAGAATATATGTAATTACAGAAATCATTAAATGTAAGTGTTATTACCCTATAAGTTGGGGACTGAGGCAAAATCTTGCACCATCTATCTGCATTTATAATAGTGGAATCTAACTGGCAGGAGTGCCATTTTGTCATCACAAAGCAATCAGCCAAATTAAAACTTTTGCAGCCAGTGGAATATGAGCTTTGGGATGAGAAATCAATAACACAGTTCCAGATTCCTCAGTTTGGTCCTTCCAGATGGGTGATTATGGCAAAAAGTTCTTTCTGTACACAAACATGAAAACAGAACTGCGTGGACATTACGAAGCAGCTGAATAGCCTGAGACACCAATGTTATTAAAGGCAGTTTTGCAAATTTCATGTCACCACTGAATGTGGCATGACTTCAAATCAAATTCTGTGCGTAAGAACTGACAATATATTACCACCACTTGCATAGCTGGTAAACCAAGTAGTGCAGGGATTGGGCTAACTGCTAATTTGCTAACTATCAAGAAAAATACAAGTGTCAGTTATGCATACAGTAATTGAATGGCTTGTTGATTACCTGACAGGAAGACCACAATATGTGCGTCTTCAACAGTGTGTGTCTGACAAGGTGATCAGCAACACAGGGGCACCACAAGGAACTGTCCTCTCGCCTTTCCTCTTCACCGTCTACACCACAGACTTCAGGCACTGCACAGAGACCTCCATCTTCAGAGGTTTCCTGATGACTCTGCGGTGGTTGGATGCATCAGTGAGGGTGCTGAGAGGGAGGCAAAGGTGGTGTGAGCAGAATCATCTGCAGCTGAACATGACTAAGACCAAAGAATTGATTGTGGACTTAAGGAGGACTTTAGGAAACCCTTGACCCCTGTTTCAATCCAGGAGGTCGATGTGGACTTTGCACACATAGACAATAAATTGGACTGGGTCAAAAAACCCGCTTTACTCTACAGGAAGGACCAGAGTCGTCTCTATTTTTGGGGGCGGCTGAGGTCTTTCAACATCTGTTGGACAATACTCAGGATTTTCTATGAGTGTGTTGTGGCCAGTCCCAGTCTCTATGCTGTTGCATGCTGGGGCAGCAGGCTGAGGGTCGCAGATGCCAACAGACTCAATAAACTGATCAACAAGGCCAGTAATGTTGTGGGGATGGAGCTGGACTCCCTTAAGGTGGTGTCAGAGAGGCGGATGTTGTCCAAGATAAGGACAATGCTGGACAACACCTCCCACCCACTCCATGACGTGCTGGCCCGTCACAGGAGCACGCACAATGAGAGACTGAGATTACCCATAATGCACCACTGAACCCTCCTCCTCCATGTAATACACAGTACACAGAGCAGTAGTTACACCTTTTTGCTCATGATCTACAGTAAAATAAAGTTTTACACGTTAGACTAAAATGTCAATCATGTTTAATTCACCTCTGTAATATTCTGGATATTTTTCATTGAGCTATTTGCATATATTGGAGGTATTTTGCTAACTTTTTAATATATTGTATTATTTAATTAGTTCAGTCTGTTACTGTAATTGTCTTGGAATAACTGTAACCCACATAATTTCCTTAGGGATCGTTAAAGTATTCCAATTCTGCTAGACTTCATCTGTTAGGTTTCCAGTGACTGAATCAGATCTCTTTAATTCAATTCAATTCAATAAAACGTTATTGATCCTGAAGGTTGACCCCAAAGGAACTTGGTTTAAGGCTGCCGACCTTTGCCAGCGCCATCTTACCCTCCGACCATACATACATGACACAAACATCACATGGGGAAGACAGGTCAGAGAGGTATAACAATGGAAAATGCACCACATGAGGAAAGATAAGGAGAAAAAAATAACTCCCCCCAGACTGAGCTCCAACAGGGAGATCAGTTTGAGAACAGAAAAAAACACCTCTGCACAAAGCACATGAAAAAACTCTTAATACACCAAAGAAACACATGACAAGCAACAGGGGGGGGTAAAGGGTGAGAGACAGCCAGTGTAGACAGTACATCCGGACCTGCAGCCTGAGCGCTGGTCTCCTTGATCCACCGTCAGCATCAGAAGGGAATAAGCGTTGAAGGCGTTTGGAGAGGGGAGGAGGGATGAGTGTACATCTGCATGTGTATATATGTCTGTGTGCGTGTGTGTGTCCATAGTTCAGCTGAGACAGTGTCCTTCGCCCTGCCAGGCTAAGTAAACAGTCTTCCAGCCAACCCAGGTGGCCTTGCATGGAATGGGAAGGAACAGTCTAAACACAGTCGTTATCAGGGAGTTGTTGTTCAGCTCCAGCCTTGAGACCGCAGCTGGCGCCAAAGGGGTATCCACATGAAGTGATGGTGGTTTTTACTTTAGTGCAAACAACTCATGAGAATTTCAAAGCTGTTCTAACAGTCCGACACTAGTCTCTCAATCTCCTGTTGGAGAGCTTACGCTCCGTGATGTTATCATTCTTGTGCTCAAAGAACCGATTCTGAGAACTCACGACCGCAGTGAGCTGCTCAGAGGTCTTATTCTGAGTATTCACAGCAGCCGTAAGCTTCTCCAAGATCTTATCCGTGCTGCACTCAATGAGCCCATTTTGAGAAACTCACGCCTCGTCCCATCGTTCCAATTCCAGCGGGCAGCCTTGTGGGGGTTTGAACAGCCGGTTCCGCTTTCTTAATTCTTCGATAAGTCAGGGCCAAGCCAGCTCCGATCAGCCAGAACCCTGTTACCATGGTTCAGAATAGGTAGATATCTTCAGCACTCAGGCTCACCCAAGCCCAAACTTCTCGTTGAGAAAGGGGTGTCAATTGCATTCAGGGACCAGTTGATCCAATCCATAATTCCTCTTTTAGGTTTTAGAGAACAGACTGTGAGAGAGTGTTCCAGGGAAAAGTAATAAAAAACACGAGACTAGACAAGGACACAAGAGGCTAAGCAGGGAAGCTAAGGGAGAGGAGGAGGAGGAGAAAAGTGCGACCGCCTTCATCAAGAGCAACATAACTGTGTTTGTGTTGTAGTTTCCATTTTGCATGACTGTAGTCGGCTGTAAATGGTCCAGAAGTCCCACGTACATGGCCTTTTCTTTTTTTTCTAATCTTTTCATCTTTGCCCCATTGGGTAATTCTATGATTTCATCTTGTATTTTATGAACCACTTAGAGTCTTTACCCTTTCAAAAGTACTAATACAGGTAAACAAGAAAATGCTTTACAGAACACCAAATATGGATTTTAAAGTGAATAATCTGAAATATATGCCAGGTTTTAATGTACAGTGTGTCCTCAGTCCAAATCTAAATAATAACCATAAATTCACATTTAAACCCTGCAGGGTCTCCTCACTCTACCAGTGAGCTTGGAAGGAGAAGTTGTAAGAATTATGTACAGTATTTAAGTCCAGGAATGAACGTGGATTCACACAGGGAGTTTTGCAGTCACTTTTGTACGAGCATGCTTAAACTTTACACACATAGTTGTGGGCATACACATACCCACACATCAGCATGCACAATGTATCTTGGAGCCTAAAGGTTGGGCCTGCCCTGAGGGTTGCAGAGATTATTATGGGCCATAGAGTGAGAGAGGGTGAGATGAGCCTCCGAAGCTTTAAAAATGGAAAAAATTCCCAGTCTAACAATCCTTAGTCATTTTTACCTGCAGTTAAATGAATTAGGGTTCCACAGAAGTAGCCTAATGGGCTCAAATGGAGCCTTTTTTCCATATCCATTTGTAGTTATTGTATTCACTTCATGCATACCAAGTAATTCCTTCGGTACAAAAACCTGCTGCTGAGGTATTTTCTGTTTCAAGAATGTCAGGTCTAATAATTCCTTCAAACTAGCCTGCTCTGTGGAGACCTGAGCCACAAAACAGCATGCTCTTTTGTGTTTTACATGGTACAGTGCTGTTATAGTGGCTCTCACACTTCACTTCACTCACATTAGTGTGTGACCTGTATCTGAGTCTGACACCGGATCTGTGGGTCATGCAAGAGTGAAATAGAAATGATCTTGATCGTGTCTATTTTGTGATTGGATCTCAGTATGTCTGCCACTTTAATGAACACAGAATGTGCATCCCAGATCAGGTTTTAATACTTTTTTGTTAATTAGAAACAGCAAGTTGCACCTACTGTGTACTTCCTATGAAGAACCAGCCATTAACCCTTTACTCCTTAAAACATGAAACAATTGTCAAACATATCTCATTTTTGGAAAATGGAGTGTTTATCAAACCTTCTGACAAATTATGATAAAAAATAGGAATTTGCATATATGGCCTTTAAATTGTGTTATATATGCTGCAGCCTGCATTATTATTATTATTTATTTATTTATTTTTACAAGTTATTGTCAAAAAATGTATTGTGCAATTTATTTAACTAGTTTTAAACTGCAGTTTATCTCTTTAGTAATCATTTTAATGTATCAGTACTTATTAATCTGAGTGAGAAACCATGTTTTACAGAAAGCTAAGTAGAGTGGAGGAACTATCTTTTGCTAACTGGCACTGAACAATAAAATGTGAAATATTATTGTGGTAAAATCATTGGTCTATGCATTTTTGCTCTGGAAAAATGTAATACTGACAAAATATCTCTGTAAAAAGATCATTCTACAGTTTTCATCACTTACAATTATTGGCAATAACCATTTGGGGACAAACCATTAAGGCTCTGTCCTTTACAAAAAGGACAAATGGCACCCACTGAAATAGTAAAACTCATTTTCTTATGGAGGTTTAAAAAAGTCTGCTAAAAACTCAAAATAATAAGCAGCACTGTGAATATAGCCGAAACAACTGCTCATTTTTCTTCCTGCTCCTCTGTTAAACTGACAGTTATTGAGTGATAGTTATGAAGCTTGGACTTGCCATATTGCCTAATAAAGCACTGTGCAGCAGTGCTTAGTCAGTGGCTTGCCGTGGATAATTGTAAACAGTATGTGTTCATTTAGATGCACACTTCATTAATCTGACTCCAGCATTAAAGTGATGCACACATACTGTCATTAACAGGCAAATATGACTGCACAAATGTGCTATTAACACACACATTGCTCTGCTTTCATTTAGCTCAACAGCAAGCTTGTTTGAATGTATTGTACTTCCATTTAATTAAAACTGTATTCAATTATAATGATGGTGGTAACATTTTTAATGTAGATACATCCACACCAGTGGATATATGGAGGCAATCCACCTTAAAAGAGATAAAGAAATAATGTTAAAGTAATCACCTGAATACCTTTTAATGTTGGCTTTAAGAATGACAGCAACAGTACGGTTTCAATGATTCTGTGGTGTGCCAACTTCTTTACTGCTGTTGTTGTATTCTTTTATCAGTTTGACTGGAAAATATATTTAAAGTTTGATGTGAGTTTTAAGCATTTTCAGGGTTAACTTCTCCTGCACACCACCCTGTATTCACCAAACTTCAAATTGCCAACATCTGGGTGACATCTCATGACATCTTTGCATATTTACATGTTTCTGATAATCAATTTTCAATTATTAGACAAAGATAAAACATATAAATACAAAATGCTACTTTTAAAGATTTATTTCATTTGATAAGGGCTAAAAAACCAAACTGGTCTGGCTCGGTGTATAAAAGTAATTGCCCCCTAAATCGAATAGTTGCTGGTTGGCAACCACAGCTGTAATCAAGACTTTGCAAAAACTGTTAATGAATCTTTCACATTTCTGTGGATAATTTTTTTCTCTTTGCAGAATTGTTTTAATTGAGCCACATTGGAGGCTGAACAGCATCAACAGCCTGTTTAAGGTAATGTCAAAGCACATCAGAGTGAAGGTCAGACTTTGACTGAGCCACAGCAAAACCTTCATTTTGTTTTGTTTGGGGTTTTTTTTTTTTTAGCCATTCAGAGGACTTGCTGGTGTGTTTTGAATCATTGTCCTGCTGCATAACCCAAATGTGCATGACTTTCCAGACATGAACTGATGGCTGGACATTCTCCTTCAGGATTTTATGTTAGAGAACAGAATGGATGGTTCCATCATTTATAATGAGGCATCCATGGCCTGAAGAACTACACCACCACCACCATGTTTGACTGTTGGAGTGACGCTTATTTCTTCTTTAATGAAACGCTCTCTTATTTCTTATGCTGATATAACAGGACTTATACAGAGCTTTGCAAATCTTCCAAAAGGTAAACTTTCCTAAAAGTTTTTTGGAAAATGTGAAACATAACTTTGTTCTTTCTGGTCAGCAGTGGTTTTGAAACTTTTCAATGGATGCCATTTTTGCCCAGTCTCGTTATTATTGTTTGATGATGAACACTAACCGTAGCTAATGTCACGGTCGGACGGTCCTCCCTGGACGATCTGGATTTTGGTGTTTGTTCTCTCCCTGTTTCTCCTCTCTCCCAGCCGCGGGGTTCGTTTACGGAAGTTCGCGCTTCTGGGGAGGGCGTGGCTCGGACGGCCCTCCACCCGGAAGCTCCTCCACACGGCTGTGGACTCACCTGTGCTTGATCGCTCTGCCAGCTGCTTCTAATCTGCCTCCATCTTACAGCTGTGGTATTTAAGGAAGATGCGTGGCGATAGTTGACGTCGGATTATTCCAAGCAGGTAGCGTTGGTTACTTAAAGGGAAGAAGATTGTAGGTTTAATAGCTCCGCCAACTCTGTGTTTGCTTTCTCCTCATGGAGTTTGGCTCGGAGAGGAGGATCGGGAAGCACTACTCACACACGGGATTGCACGGACGAAGTAGCACTGGGGATTAAAGAGGAACACCTTAGGATTGCACCATTAACTGTTTGTGGCACCTTCTTTGGACACTGTAAATAAACGCACTGTTCTCCCTGTTAACCAGAGCTCTGCATTTTGGGTCCTCTTCCTCCTGCAACCGTGACAGCTAATTCCCAAGGCCTGCATTTCTTTGGATGTTGTTCTGGGTTCTTTTGTGATCAGTTGATGTGCTCTTGGAAAATTTTGGTAGGCCTCCTCGTATCAACTTCTGGGAAGATTCACCATTATTGGATGTTGTCTCCATCTGTGGATGGCTAAAGCCTTAGAAGTGGCCTTATAACCCTTTTTATAGTACAACTACTGGAGCTGTCCGGTTCCCCCCGGACTCTCTGTGCGGTGGTGTATCGACCTCCGAAGCGCAACAAGGATTTTATCCGTGAACTTGCTGATCTTTTAGGATTTATCTTTTTAAATTATGATCGTGTTCTTATTTGTGGTGATTTTAACATTCATATATGCTGTGAGGCGGACCTATTGGCTAAGGACATTCTTGCCCTTATTGACTCTTTTAATATCACTCAGTGGGTGAGAAAATCAACCCACACTAAAGGGCATATGCTGGACTTGGTACTGTCGTATGGACTGGATATTTGCATCACGGACATTAATGATGCTGGGATTTCGGACCATTTCCCAGTTATGTTTGATGTTCAGTTATGCAATATGGAACTGAACTTTGAGGGTCCACTGAGCCTATCGCTTCTGATTAATCCTGAGGTTGTTGTCCATTTCTCTGCGGCCTTTGCTAACTCTGTCTGTTACGATGACATCAGTAATGCACCTTTCTCGGTTGATGGCGTAGTCAACTCTTTTATTTCTACATGTTCTTCTATTTTGGACACTGTGGCTCCAGTAAAGACTAAATGCCGTAAAACCTCTCACCAACTCTGGCTAAATGAATCCACCCTCGCTCTTAGACGTGAATGTCGTCGAGCTGAGAGGAGATGGAAAAAAGATCAACTTCAGGTGTCCCTTGACATCCTGCATATGAGCCGGTCTAAATTTCAGAAGGCTGCCAAAATGGCAAAAACTTCTTTTTTGTCGAACATTATTGCAACTAATAGTCACAATCCTCGAGTTCTGTTCAAAATCTTTAACTCAGTGGTTAATCGCTGCTCTGATGTTTTGATGGGTGCCTCCCCGGCCCTCTGCGAAAAATTTCTAAATTATTTTATACATAAAATCTCAGTGTTAAGGGCCCCACATTCTCCAGTAGTAAATCAAGCCCCAGTTTCCGAATGTTCAACGGTTTTTCAACAGTTTGAACCTGTGTCATTCTCGACTTTAAAGGAAATAATTAATAACCTGAGAAGCTCAAATTCTCTGCATGACATTATTCCTTCTCGTATCATTAAGGATGCATTGAATACAGTCGGGTCCTTATCTTATTTTTTAATGAACTCATCACTGTTATCTGGCTGTGTTCCGACTGTCTTTAAACATGCAGTCGTGCAACCTGTTATCAAGAAAAGCAGCCTTGATCATAAAACTCGATCTCATTTCTAAACTCCCTTTCATGTCAAAAAGGTTAGAGAAAATAGTGCTTCAGCAACTACAGACCCACTTAGAGAGAAATGGTATAAGTGATAAATTCCAGTCTGGATTTAGACCACGTCACAGCACTGAAACTGCCCTACTAAGAGTTTTCAATGACCTTCTTCTAATCGCTGACTCTGGGCGCTCTGCGGTCTCAGTTCTATTGGATTTGACTTCAGCCTTTGACACGGTTGACCATGATATCCTTTTAGCAAGGTTGGAACAAGTAGTAGGCCTTAAAAGAAATGTTCTATCATGGTTTAAATCATATTTCTCTGAGAGGTCGTTCTCTGTCATGATGGGAAAATATTCCTCTTCTTCTGCCCCTTTTCGCTGTGGTGTGCCCCAGGGCTCGGTGCTGGGTCCTGTGTTGTTTTCTCTGTACGTGCTGCCCTTGGGCTCCATTTTTGAAAAACATAATGTCTCTTTTCATTGCTGTGCTGATGATATTCAAATCTACCTCCACCTGACTGGGGATGTTTCATCTTCACTACATCCTCTGTTTGATTGTCTGAGGGATGTCAAAGACTGGTTATCACGTAACTTTCTTACTTTAAATGAAAAGAAGACAGAAATTATCGTTTTTGATAGAAATATGCCTCTGGGAGAACTGACTGGCACACTCGGGCCTGTTGCTAGTCACCTCACTGATGCTGCTAGGGATCTTGGATTTTCATGAATTTTCATGGATAGTTCCTTCAAACTAGATAAACAGGTTTCTACTGTGGTAAAACCAGCTTTCACCAACTATGCCTAATTTCTAAGGCTAAACCTTATATATCACGCAAAGATCTGGAGAAACTCATTCATGCTTTCATCACTTCAAGACTGGATTATTGTAATTCTCTCTACTTGGGCCTCCAATCTTCTCTTCTTCAGTGATTGCAGCTGGTCCAAAATGCCGCAGCACGTCTCTTGACCGGCACTAGAAAGTATGATTCCATCACCCCTGTTCTGGCCAACTTACATTGGCTTCCTATTAAATATCGAATTGATTTTAAAAATTTATTGTTTACTTATAAAATCCTAAACAATATGGCACCTGACTACCTAGCTGATCTCCTCTGTCTGTATAGCCCTCAGCGAGCACTAAGATCATCGGGCCAACTGCTCTTAGTGCAACCTAGGTCTCGGCTGAAGACCGGAGGAGGCCGTGCCTTTGCCGTTGCCGCACCCAGGTTATGGAATATTCTTCCTCTTCATATTCGCGCATCAGATTCCATTCAGTCTTTTAAATCACGTCTAAAAACTTCTTTGTTTAACCTGGCATTCAAGGCTAATTAGGGTAATTTACATCTGGCTTTGCATTTAGATTATGTAATTATTTTATATTTTATTTATTTTATTTATATCTGTAATTTATATTTTATATTTTATATCATGATTTTACTGGAAAGCACTTTGGTGTACTTCGGTCTTTAAAATGTGCTATATAAATAAATTTTGATTGATTGATTGATTGATTGATTTTTAGAAGTCATTGACTTTGGCTACGTTCACACTGCAGGTCCGCCGCCATGCTTTCTCATTTGTCTTCTCATAGGGTCAAAAAAGTTGGATTTGATGCGCTTTCGCCTGCAGTGTAAACATAGCCTTTGCCTCTGTTGTGGAAAATTTAACAATAACCTGCAACACACCCAGTGAGCTTGATTTTAAGTGGGTTTAATAAACACATTGCAATGTGGAGAGAACATCCCAGTGAAACACCAGGACCATCTCTGAATTGTAGCCACCGCCCTTACATCTTATATACAGAGACAGACAAAGAACATCCACAAACTCTTACACGTTGGCCCCTGTCACGGAACATCAACACCATTGCGTACTCAAAGAAATTCCACAATGTGCATCCTCCCTAGAGTCAGAAGGAAACAACAAATTCACATTTTATGGTCATCTTCTCTCCATCTGAGTCTCCTCCCTTTGTTCGAAGGATGGCAGTTATATCATAAAAGAAAACACAATATGAGACCATATACAGAAATGAAACAGCCTTCGTTGTTTATCTGCAAAGAAAACTTCAACCTTGGTTACATCAAGCTGCTCTTTCATAAGAACCCGTTGTTAAGATAAGGGCGTTTTTCAGTGTGTGATATATTTTTTCTACTTTATCATTAAATCCATCAACCCATGTTTCCCAATTTATTAACTGTTTCTGTAAAAAAAACAAAAAAAACCCTCATCCCCAGTGTTATTAGGGATTGAGGCACACATGCCTCACCAAACATCACACACACTACTTTGTGCCATTTGCTTTGCCCTGTCCAGATGTTTGCCATCAAGGACAGTGAATATGTCTGAACCTGTAGGTAAATTAATACCACAAACATATACTAACACTGATGTTAGTGCTTCTCGAGTTTTAGAGTAAAACCCAAAAGTAGCCACTAAAACACAGTTTTCTCCACACAAAATCAGAAACACAGAAAAGTGGCAGCTAAAGGGTCTGCGAGGCCCGCCCACACTCATGTGGACCTCCAGTCTCCCCTCCTCCGGTCTCTGTCATCCTCCTGCTCCTGCAAAAACAAGCAAACAAAAAACACACACACACATCCACCCTTTTTTCACTGTTTGGGGTGGATCGGGCATTAGAAGTGACTAATCCTAAAATAGTTACCGTCTTCTCAATTTCAAGTCAGTCACACTTAGTTCACATCATCAGTCCAGCCACAGTCCAATCACATGCATTCATCTCAATCACATGCATTTGTACCAATCATTGCTGATAGTGGAAAACCGCACACTAATTTAAGTATCCACTGACAGCAATATTACGTCATCCCAAAAATAAAAACAATTCTTATTGCTTTTGAAATGGATTGAATTGCTACAATCCTTTTAAACACAGGACTTACCATCTAATATGGTCAGTGTCCTAGGTAGATGTACTTCTCCTAAGCCATCATAATCTGGAGAAGCTCACCTTATGTTTGCTCTCAGTAAAGTATTTTATAGCGCTTTTACTCCCAATCTTGCAGGCCTGCTTTTAAATCATCAACACACAAAATATCCCTCCCAGAGGGATGATACCTGGCATGTTACAAAAAAAAACCAAAACAAAACATATTAGGCCTTATTCAGGACATGTCTAAATATATATTAAAAAATAATCTGTGTTTCTCTTACAAAAAAAACCCAACCCTAACCTAACTGACAGAATCAGCCTGGTACTAACACAAAAAAACCCAAAACAAATCTGCCAGAAATGACAGGAAAAGTTTTGCTTTTTGGTGACACAACATGCTGTAGGGATTAGAACCTGCCATGCAGTGCTGCAGTCACTGCTTCTGTTCATGTTCCCCACATCATATTTACTGGTTGCCCACAAGTGCTCTAGAATATCGCACAATTCTAGAAAGTCTGGGGCAAAAAAATGTGCCCACAATCAAGTGCAGCTAGTGAAATTTATGACTAATCAATTCATTCATAATTTAACAAGTGGGGAAACTTTTTCCACGTAGGCCCACGTGGGTATTTTTTTTTTTTTTGCTGCATTTAGTTTTTATTCCAGTTATCTTGTGACAAATATGCAACAAATAAGAAAAAAAGAAACCAGGATTATCAAACTGTCTGAGAGTGACTGCAGTCAATATTAATGCACAGAAAGTAAATGGAGTCACTGGGCCACCACCAATTTTTCATAGTCACTCCGTCACACTATTTTTACTCCAGTGTGACTGAGACATTAACCATCTTTATGGGTTGTCACCTGGAGTGGTTTGCAGTTAACAGGGGAAACTTGCCAGAAATCAACTAGTGGAAAGTCTTTGTTGCTCAAATCCTTTGAAGTCATCATCTGTTTTGTGCCTTAATAGAGCTACTAGCACATGGGCCTGGTATATCCATACTGCATATCTATAAACTGCTATAATATGGGTTGAAAAATGACCTCTGACCTTCCAGTAGCGAGGTAAAGTGATAAAACAGGATTCCTCTTCATCATCACAATTACATGAAATAAAGTAAGTGGAAGAGATAGCAGAGGGAGTGAGACAGAGACAAAGAGAAAGACCAATGGGGATGTTAGAAAAAGCAACAATGAGAGCGAGACAAAGTCAGAGTGGGATTATGGAAATGTAATATCCGGCTGATAAATCATAGTGACTGTCAGGTGCTCAGTCATCGGATCATATGACAGACAGAGGGATGATGGCTTCCTCTCCAACCCACTGCTAATTATAGGCAGATATAATGAACCCAGATGTAGAATGTGTGTGTGTGTGTGTGTGTGTGTGTGTGTGTGTGTGTGAGAGATCAAGAAGATGTGCGAGAATCTCTTTGTTTATGGTTTATTTTTGGTGCATCTGTGTTTCAGTTAAATGACAAACCGTACGATCTTTGTTGTGTTGATATGTTTAAATGATTATTCTACAAACTCCTCACACAGGCTGGAGTTTCACCAAAAATCACTTGACTCTTGTCTGCATTTATTGTTATTTGTTTAAATCTGTTTTTCCTCCTTAGTAAATGCCTCTTCTGATTTGATTAGCGTGTTGCCTCCACCTGTTTCCTGTTATTTGGCTGTGTAATAATAATAATAATAGTAATAATAATGGATTGCATTTATATAGCGCTTTTTCAAGGAACCCAAAGCACTTTTACAATTGCACTCTCACATTCACACACTGGTGGAGGCAGCTACAGTTGTAGCCACAGCTGCCCTGGGGCAGACTGACAGAAGCGAGGCCATCGGCCCCTCTGGCCAACACCAGTAGGCGGTAGGTGAAGAGTCTTGCCCAAGGACACAACGACCAGGACAGAGAGCCCAGGGATCGAACCGGCAACCTTCCGGTTACAGATGCGTTAAATGCCATTAAACAAGTTGCATCTTGACCAGACGCTTTTGATAGAACATCAACAAGCTTCAGGTATAATTCTAGCTGCACACTTCAGCACTCTTTTTGCCAGAATTGGTAGCGCCCATTTGTTTCCTGGCAATAGCCTGACTTTTACGCGTAGCCCACAAACGTTCAATAAGTTTGAGGATGGGGTTTGCAAAGGCATAGTCTGCTTTATTTAATTCAATTTAGTTCAATTCAATTTAATATAATTCAATTTATATAACGCTAGAGCACAACAACAGTTGCCTCAAGGCGCTTTGTATAAGGTAAAGATCTTACAATATTACAAAGAAAACAGAAAATCCAACAATCATATCACCCCCTATGAGCAAGCACTTTGGCAACAGTGGGAAGGAAAAAGTCCTTCTTGTTCCTTATTCCATCCACTGACACTGGACTAACTGTCTGGAAGTGTTTTGCTGTCAGTCTTCTTAGGTTTGAATTCTCATCTTTACACCTCCTCCTGTTATTGTGGCTGAATATCTCAATATTTGTCTCATCTGACTTTTCCCTAGAAGAAATTTGGCTTGTATATATCGAGATGCTTATTTCTTAGTCAGGACCATGAATTAATCCAAGGTGATGTCACTTTACTGTAGACTTCCTTTCATTTGAGGGTGACAGTTTGGGTTTTCTTCCAGACCGTGGCAATTTGGTGACCGAATAACTTTACTTACATACAGTTATTGTATGAGTGCTGTCAAAACAACTACAATAATAAATGAGTGTATGTATGCTTTTGGATGAGAGTAAATCTAAAATGAATTCAAACTTGTGCACCCAGTTATTGTTTTTTGAAATCATTATGGATGTGTGCTATAAATCATTTTGCCCTAGCCTCAGTTATTGTCATGGCCGGTGATGCAGGCCGTGTGGAAGTGAGGTAAGGACCCAAACGCAGGCACTGACATAGATGTGGAGATGTGGAGCTTTATTTTGTGAGGTAAACAGGAAACAGGAGGAACGGAGGAGGGCATACAGAGAAACTAAGAGAAACCTAAACCGAGGAACAAAACTGACCTGAAACGATCATACAGCAGAAACATGGGGAGACAACACAGACGAACCAGCAACAAGCAGGAGAAAACACAGGGCTTATATACACAGTGGAGTAATCAGGGAATAGGAGACAGGAGGGAAACACAGCTGGGAGAAATCAGGGCTAACTAGACTAGGGAAGCAAAACCAGATACATTCACATAAGACATGGACCTTCAAAGTAAAACAGGTATGCACAGACACAAGCTTTACACTAAGACATCAGACATGGCAACAGGGAGGGACCACGGGCAGACACAAAACAGAGAAAGCACAGAACCAAAACCCTAAGAACTAAAAAGTCTAAACCCAAATACATAGAATACACTAGAACACAAGATCATAACAATAAACACAAAACACTGGGTCAAATGACCCAGGACCATGACATCATGACATCCATGCCCGTGTTGAAGAACGCTAAGTTGGAAGGTGAAGCTTTTGCTTTATCGGTTGATCCGTGCTGTAGCTCTTACTCAAAAGAAAGAATCACATATTCAAGCTCAGCTCTAGAGACAGGGGGAGGTCCTCAGACATCTGGAGGGAGCTGCTTAGTTTTCAGAGAAACTAAAGGGAGGCATCTTAACAACTGTTTTTGTTATTGATGCTCCCCATGTGCATCAGTGAACCTAGGTCGCCCACATCCCTGTCTCTGGTTCACCATGGTTCCTGCCGTGGAGCACTTTTGATAGATACTGACCACTGCAGATCGAGAACACTCCACATAAGCTGAGGTTTTAGGGATGCTTGACAACAGCCACAGTTTAGCCCTGGTCAAACTCTTCACATGCTTATGTTTGCCCATTTTTCCTGTTTCTAAGACACCATAAGATATTCACTTGTTCCCTAATGTATCCCACCTGTCAGCGATCATAATGTTACACCTGATCAGTGTCCGAGAGCTTTGCAGAAAAATATTCCAGGTAAGATGATATTAATACAAGGTTAATGAGAAAATGCAATGACACCACACTGCAGAATCCAAACGTGGACTATACTGAAGAGTAAGGCAGCAATCTCTTCCCACCAATGGATGACAGCGCAGGGTTGGGGTGGGGAATTCAAATTTATTCAAACTTTTGATGTGTTTAAGTGACAGCTGTAGTAAGTTTGGAGGCAGAGGTTCAGAGGATGTTGGATAAGAAAGAAAGCCTCAGAGGACAAAAAGAGGATAGGATGTTTGAATGCTGATCATCTTAAAAGTCGTGCTTTCAATCCCTGCCCTGAGGAATTCGGAGTTTTGTTGTTAAACATTTGAGCACTGCTTTGACATGCCCTGGGTATCGCTCTACGAACCACTACACATCACACGGGAGGAAACCAGGGCGTTTAGCATGGGACAAAATCTGCCTTGATCTCGTTCAAGATCTGAGGGCAACAAATTTTGATTAGGAAAGTGCAGATTTCTTGCTTACAAAAGTATAAAAATGTTCTTCATATATTTGATTTTTACAAGCAAAAATATTGTCTGTCTAATTAGAAGCAATTATGTTGGTGGTAAGATACACTCAGACTTAATGAGCTATGTTGAACACTGATGCATTGATTACACATTTTCCAGCTGAAGAAGACGACTTGAGTTTGTCTAATTGATATGTGCTCCTGTAATAATAACATTATTATGTTTCTGAGCCACAATTTCAATTTTTAAATTAACACATGATCTGATCAAAATTCTAGTCAACTGAGAATGAGATTACAGATGATTTGATTTCAACATAAAAGCCATTAAAGGTTAAGATGTGTCCGATTTATAGTAAATATTCAGCTACAGGAAAAAAAAAACCTACAGTCTCTTCCTCTATTTGGCAAAAACTGTAAACTACTTATTTCAGGTTTTCTGCTTTTCAGTGTTTTCTTTGAAAGCGTACTAACAATATTGCCTTGCATAGCAATTTTTCCAACCAGGCACCAGAGATATTGAATGTGAGGGAGGCATTAATGACAGCAGAAGGCAATGAAATGGGCACAGAAACAAAGTCCCAAGTTCATGAAATATTAACCACTAATTAAAAGTGCCGAGCTGACTCAAGGCGAATAAGACAGAGAAGGAGAAGCCCTCTGAACCTAGCAGTGTGTATTTCCCTTTGAACTGCTCACCCCATTAAATCACTTTCTACCACTTTAGCAAAGCAGAGTTTATCTTTCACAACTTCACACAGCACTGTTTAACTGTTTAACAGAAACAACACAATAACACAAATTTGTTCTAACGCGTAAAAACAAATTAGTGTTGAGAATGTGTCAGGTTATTGTTTTGCATTTTTAGGGTGTGAACTATTATATTAAATACTCTGAATCATTAGCTTCTCTAGTTTGGTCAAACCAAGTCTCTGCAGAGAGCTGGAACTTCTGCACTTCTAAGATCACAATCCTAACAACATGTGTTTTAAGGGGAACCGAGAGATGGCTTGCTATACGTCTTGAAGATTCATCCTCAGTTTGTGGCTAACATTACAGAAGCCTTTAAAGCAGCTGTGACAGAATAACAGGCTGTAGTGCAAAAGTACAGTTGTCTCTGTAACTCATTTTAACAAGAAGGCCTGTTAGTGGGTTTCAAGAGACCCTTGATGTCTATGCTCAGTTGACATCAGCAACACTCCAGCTCCACCATACAAGTGGGTAAGAAACTGCTTCCTTTTCTCAAGTTTCCTTACGGTTTCCCAGAATTTAATTCCCTCCAAATCCAAGTTTTGCTTCAGCTACTGACAGAGTTGTGTTCTGCATCGCCCAACTGTAAGCTGGCTCCAAACTTCTGCTTCAGAACTGACTTCTGCTCACCTTCACATCTGCTGTCTACCATTTGAGACACGGGTTTCCACTCCAGCATCTTCTCCCACAACCTGATCCAACTCACCACCAGGTCCAAATTTAGCTCCTCCCCTCACTGGAGTGTCCAGGATGTACGTCCACAGATCTGGTTACAGTATTACCAAAACAATTATCAATCTGAGGCTTATGGTGTCCTGGTATGAAGGTGTCTTGTGAACACCCTTATGCCCAAACAAGTTGTTTGTTAATAGTAACCTGGTGTTCTACTACTGGATGTCTACGCTAATCACACTTGGGTTTAGATTGGGCATAGTGTCACGGTCCTCCAGTGTTCAGCTTAGAGCTAAAGCCAGGATTAATGTCAGGCAGCCTCAGGGTCTTTGACCACAGGATGAAAGAAAGCAGCCCTCACATCTACCTGGGAACACCCTAATATACTCGGCCACGCACTCCAGGAGACTGGTTCTACAACTAGAGCATGGATGAACCCGAGTATATCTAGCCGATATCTCTCAGCCTCATACACTGGTTCCTTCATTTTATCTTCTTAAGGCCAATCAGATTGGATCCCTAAGGCACTGGAGCCTTATGACTAAGGTGGCTGGCTCACTGATGGGTTGACCCATCAGGATGAGCCCTTTCGGGCCTCACTGGATGAGGCCCAGCCACTAGGAACTAGACAATTAGACCCTCCATCAGTCCTAGATGCAGGGTGGGACTGTGGTCTATCTGCTCTTGCCAAGTCCCAAAAAGTTCATTGTGATGTTTTCAGTGGGAGAAACATTTCTTCACTCATCCAAGTGACTTCTTCAGTATCAGTTGACTGCAGTTTTCAACAACCTTATAAATGTACATCAGCATAATGACTGACACTAGCATTTTCTTCTGTTTCATGGTCATTAATATGCAAACTGTCATCCTATTCTTACATCCTATTGAAATGTAACAGTAGAGTTATAGTTGTATCAGTCTCATCCACACTTGTTGCTATATTTGTCTGTAAATTCGGTCTCTGGCACAGGCAGATAATATCCTGGCTACAGAGCTTTGGAGCTTTGAGAATGACGAGCTTAACACGGGATCTATTTGAACAACTTTGAAAGGTGTGGAAAGCGATTCAGGGGGAAAATAAACTTCCTGAACAACAAAAAATAATTCTCTTACCCTGCACTCCTGGTCTTCCACACATGCACAATCCACACACTCACTCCATCGTTATTAGCTCTCGACCCCGGCTATAACAATAACCTCAAAACTTTTAAAGGAATGATCAGCATCAGTAGAAACTTCATTCTAAGCACAATTTCTCCCCATAACCTTACTCTCTCTCCCTATTACTCTCCCTCAGGCAAAACATTTTGCTGACCAAGACTTAGGCAGCCATCAAGAGTTACAATTTTCTCTTTATCCGCAGTTCACTTTATGACAGATCTGCTCACAACAGTGGCCAATAAACTTGGACATTCTCATTTTGGCTTAGAAAATATCTCCCAGACCCAAGACCTCTTCTCACTGTGTCATATCTATTAATGTCGTCTTTGTTTTCAACTTTTGTTACTGCGATGGCTTTTGCACACACTGTTACGGTATTGTTAGTTCAGCGTGCTGTTCTCTCTGTTGTCTGCCAGCATGGGGTTGTCTACAACTCTGTGCTTGGCAGAAATTCTGATGAAAAAAATACAGTGTGTTTTAAGTGTTTTTGTTTAAGAATAGTGGAGCCAACACCTGTGAGTAAGGACCTTTCCAGTGGTTGTTTTTCCAAAGGAATGACATCAGACAGATGGTTTCTCAGAAAATCTAAAGAATAATCAGTGATAATGCTTAAAAAACTAACACAGAAAACACTGAATATGACTTTCACACTCGTGTCCTCTAATGCATGAAAAGTTACAAACCTTTTACCACTTTATAAAACAATTTGCACGACCTCGTGCGAGTAAGTTAAGTTTAAGTGAAAGTTTTGACAGAGGAGGTTTGGAACTCTGCAGTTACTGATTCACCAGATGTGAATGAATTTTAAAGTACTAAGCACCCAAGACTTCAAAATGAAAGGAGTCTGAACATTTAAGGTGGGGCGGTTCAAAACACCAAGATGGTGATGGTTATATTTGGCTCAATGCCCATCTTCATCTGGCTATGTCCATCTTTTAAGTCTGTCGTTTTATATACGTGTTAAATATGTTATTTACATACAATCTGTATTCTTAGCTATTTAATTAATGATTTTGATCCATGTGTTTTTCTTTCTTTGTGATCATTAGCTGTTAAAACCCTTATTTTACTGACTTTGCATATCAATTAATAATAGTGCCAATAAACAGCAATTAGGAAAATTGCAAGTTGTTTCAGTAATGCTCATATGTAACTTTATACTACCCACATAGTTTTCTGATTGCAGCTTTATTATAAGCTCACAGTCTGTGCAGCGTTGTGCAAAAGCCGGGATTGAAAAGCGCTATATAAATAAAGTTTTGCTTGCTTATCTGCACTTGTATTCTTTAGCTCTCGCCTGTGCTTAACAGCTCACTTGATTGGATCTTTCTTATCAAACACACCTTGTAAGTTGTATTTAACTTGTCCTCTGAAATATGTGTACACAAGCTGGTACCTTTATCTTACAAATATTTTGTTTTGCAGTCATTTGAACTGATGGATGGACTCTCAGAGTTTCATACTAACCCGAGCTGGAGAAGTGCTACAATAATGACTCACCTAACATTTTTTAAGGGCTGAATTAATAGAGCTTTTAGTTCTAGAACCAAAATAACTTCTTCCACTATGCAACAGTGTTACATGCTGTGCCCGAAATGTCCCAATTAAATGGCACTGTGCTGGCAGAAAAAGTTGTATGAAATCTGCACGTTTTATTAAACTAAAATAATAGCAGCCCTGTTATTTTATGATGAAAAGACATGTATTTCTAGGAGAATCACAAAGTGTCTCAGGGCAGCGTGTACACAAATGTCATCATATAAGACACACACACACAAAATATATCTACTCGATATAACTTTAACAGATTATTGTTGCTCTTCAGGCAAAATGTAAAATAAAACATCGATGATGAAACATGTCAGAAGACACGCGTGACACGAAGGGAAATCGAGCTCGATCATCTTGTTTACCTCAGGTCCCCAGGGTTGAGTTATGTTTGTCAGCTACTGTGTGATGGACCACAAGCTCTCTGAAAATGATATGTGTGTGTGTGTTTGTGTGTGTGTGTGTGTGTGTGTGCATGCATTAGAACCAGCTTTCAAGCAAGTTCCTGTAAACTCAGCATAGATCATTTGGAGAGCTGTAGCTCTCTCCAGATTAATGCCGTTAGTTTGCATTAAAATGTCTGAGCTTCTCTCACTCTCCCCCTTAGCTTTCCCATCCACCTCCCTTCTCTCCAATCCCACTCTCTTCTAGCCTCCACCCTTTCTGTCATCCTGCTTGATCAAGTATAGGATGAGGGGATATTTAGGGAGGGAGGAGAGAGTAATGATAGACCGTTTTCTGACAAGCTGAGACTGTGAAAAGAGGAAGAGGAAGTCAGATGAGAATGAGATGTATTTAGAGAGAAATGAAACAGGAAAGGACATCAAGAGCAGAGAATAGAGGCAAAGAGTGATACAAACAAAAGGAAGAAGAAACAGAGAGTGGGAGGAATCTGTGACAAAAAAGGCATCATGCTCCACTGAGCATGTGCAAAGTGTCCTGAAAGCAGCAGAAAGACTGTGTCTGTAGACATAGAGATACAGAGAGTGTCCACATTTTATAATTCAGAAAGAAATCATTGTTAGGAAATTACTACACACCACCTACAGAGGAGTACTTGTACGTACATTTATAGTGTGGCGTATACAGTGAACTTCATCGTTTACCATCTAAGAGTGGACCTGGTCTTGCAGGGGAGCTGAAACCCTGATGAACTGTGCAAAAGTCTGTTTGGTGTGAACAGCAGCCTGAACTCTGTTAGGCAGCTTTTTAAAAATAATTTCTTTAAGTAGTTTTCAGGAACAGTTCTCCAGGCTTCTTGAAGGACGTTCTTTGGATGTTGGCTGTGCCAGGGTTGCTTTTACAACACTTGCAGCATGGCTATGATCCCAAACACACTGCCAAATTAAGCTATTATCATTCAAATGCTTTCTACATGGTATTGCACGGTGAACCCAAATCTGAGGGTGCTTTTCTAGGTTTGTAATTCCATCAATTTTGAAAATATCCTCAACAGCAGCGGCCAAAATGCAGCTCCAAACTACCACAGAGCCTCCACAGTGTTACTCGCAGGTTATAATTGCTTGTTAATTTTTCTGTGTTGTAGATAAAACAATGGTTCATCCTGTGAATTAGGGGCCGTTTTGATGAGTCAGTGTTAAGTGGTATCTTTGAAAAGGGATTACTTTGATACTTTAAACATTTATTCTCAACCTTATGCAAACACTAATGTTGATTTGTTGAGTTGCTGATACTACTTTCAAATTTAATGTAGCTGTAAATTCTCTGTTACTTGGATGGTTGAACACTGATCCAAACCTGTAGCAGATTATTCAGCAATGAAAGCTTAAAGTTTCTAAAATAATGTCTGTCTAAAAATAATTATTCTGAATGTTGACTGAGTACTAAGCATTAAACAAACATTTAATCGTTCTCTCTAACGATGGACTCCTGTCACTCTATTGAGGTTGAGGTTTATAGTTTTCATAAATTAATAAAATACGTTTATACAGCATCTAGATTTGGGGAAAATGCACACAAATACCTGTCGTAGATCTAGTGTACAGACACACGTAAAAAAACAATCTCAAAGAACTGAGGCTGTCCAAGTTCTCAGGCAGCAGATGGATTATTTGGGTGAAACTCCTTGAGCATGGCACACAGCTCAGCTGAATGAAGTTCAGCAAATTAGCTCAAAAACCCTCCGTTTCATCGGCATTATTATCAGTCCCACAAGTACTTACATTTTTGTGTCCAGGCATTATTTTGTCAACATCAAGTACTGCTTGATTAGTCAACAGCTACAGTTACTGAGATGGCAGCAAAAAGTAATTTAATATTAGTGCAAGCACTCTTTGAAGTGGCAGTTTGTCAGAAAAACAACTGAAGAGCAATGTGAAGTACTAGTTTGCAATATTTAAGCTAGTCTGATACCAGGAGATGCATGACCGTTTTGTTTTCTTAGTGACAATAAAAGCCACCACAAAGCAGGAATGTAACTGATTCTGTCTGGTTTTCTCAGCAAGATCTCTCAAACACTTAGGATTACATTTACATATAAACCTTATTAAGCTGTGCATATATAAAACTTTGTTTCCCAACCACTCAGCTGGAGCTATTCCTCTGATGTACTTAATCGTAACCCTGTCCATCCTGGTCACACCCAGAGAAAATGTTAACATCTTCAACTCTGTCAGCTCCAGCTCTGCCCTTGTTTTTTTGTTAGTGCCACTGTCTCAACATCAAATCTACATCGTAGCACGTCTCTCTAACATCTTGTAATCCTTCCTTTTGACTCTTTTCCTTTTCTGCTTACCTTGTTCACTCACACTCGAGTGTCTGTGTGTGTGGGTTTATAAATGTTATATGTTCTTAGTTTAATGGATCAATTTTTCTTCCCTTGAGATGATGAGATGATGATGATGAGATAGCCTTTATTTGTCAGTTGCAGGTCTTTTGCCCACAACCGAGATGACAGACCTTGCCGACCGTACATACAATACACAAACATCACATTGGGGAGACAGGTCAGGCTAGGTAGCGAGGAAAAAAACATCGAAATGTGTAACACAGAAGGATAATACAGGAATGCACAGATATCAACACACCATAGCACAATAAACACAGACAGCAACATGGGAAAGAGTTCCAGTGTGTACATCTGATCTGGGACCGCTGCAATCTTCGACTGCGCCTCCAGCTGACCCGATGTCCACATCAGAGGGGAGGTAAGCATTGGAGGTGGCGTTGGATAGGGAGGGTGATGCGTCAGTGAGTGCTTATCAGTATCAGTATATGTATGTGTGTGCGTGTCCATAGTTCAGCTGAGACAGTGTCCTTCGCCCTGCCAGGCTAAGTAAACAGTCTTCCAGCCAACCCAGGTTGGGGGGGGTTGAACAGCCGGTTCTGCTTCCTTAATTCTTCGATAAGTCAGGGCCAAGCCAGCTCCGATCAGCAAGAATCCTGTTATCATGGTTCCAAATAGGTAGATATCTTCAGCGTCCTCGAACGACAGTCCCGCCAGGCACACGATCCTCCATTTCTGCCACCCGTCCATCGTGTATCCGGCAGGGAAAGTCCCTCCAGGGCACTCGGGCTCTCCTGAGCCCAGACTTCTCGTTGAGAAAAGGGTGTCAATAGCATTCAGAGACCAGTTGATCAAATCCATAATTCTCTTTAGGTTTTAGAAACAGACAGTGAGAGAGTGTTCCAGGGAAAGTAATACAAAAAACACGAGACTAGACAAGGACATAAGAACTAAGCAGGGAAGATAAGGGAGAGGAGAAAAAGTGCGTCCGCCTCCTCCGAGAGCCAAAAGAGAAGAGAGTTACATCATTGGGAAAGTTTTCACTGTTACTGCAGTTCATCGTCGTTTGGAATTGTTAAACTTATCATTGCTTATGCGTAACTGCTGTGAGTGTTTCAGTAGTCAAAACATTTTAACCTCCTAAGACTCAAACTCTTCCACAGCATCATTTTTAATTTCTCTTTGCTATTTGGGCTGATTGGGACCTGATGAATGTAAAAACAAAGATTTACCTGTTTTTGTTTGTTTTTACCTGGTTTATTTGTTTCTGAGAAAAATGACCTCTCCAAAAATGAGGACATTTGTTTTAAATTTTAATAGGACAGTGGCAGTATGATGTCCTCGTAAGTGGAAATCAGGCCCTTGTAGAGCAAAATTTAATATTTTGGTCTAGCAACCCAAAATGGGACATCCACATATGTGGACGGCAGGTGCTCGGAGGCTAAGTGTCACACCACTGTCCAAAGTCATATTAAACTGTTTTACTTTATTGCAGCATTGAATGTCTTCACCAAGTGAAATAAACTGGCTGTGTTCAATTTAATAGCCTACATGTATGCTTTCAGTTTTTTATTTATCAGACTTTGCATTTGAGATTCTCAATACTAAAAGCATGTTGAATTCCAGGTTAAGCTATTTATTTTATTACAATATAAATATTTTTACCTCCAAATACCTAAAACTAGGTTATTACAGGAAACAAAGAAATAATTATACTGTAAGTATAAGTAGTTTGTAATTTTAAGTAATGCATAACTTCAGGTATTTTATAGGAAAGAAGAAATAATTATGTTGTAATTATTTTTAGAAGTGCCTAAATTCTGATTATTTTACAGGGAAAGCGAAACAGACTCTACTGTAAGTAATTTTAATTACTTCAATACTTCAAAAAACTTCAGGTCTGAAGTACTTTGTAAGTTTTTGATAATTCTGTGGAAACACAAACACAACTTACATCGTAGGATTGCTGTACTCATGAAGTGGCTTAACCTTGCTAAGTATTTTACACCAACTCTCTCCTCTTGAGAGTTGATTGTGAAAGAAAAGAAAATGAAGTTAGACTCAGTATTATAATCATTATGAGGTTGCACACTACTTAAAATTACTTGCAGGTTAATTATAGTTTCCTGTACAAACCTGACTTTATTCTAGTGTAATTACCTCCTTAGTTGCAAGCTGTATTATAAAATGGTACCAAATAAGAACAATGAACCTTGAAAACTGTAACAATCATGAAAGAGATTTGGCTTATTGGAGGGGTAATATTCCAGTTTGTCAAAGCTAACACATCTGAAAATGTTCCCTCTGAAAAAAACCCAACAATTAATTTACAGAAATAATTTTAAAAAAGAGACATTTTATGTTAAATAATGAATTCAATACTTTTCTTCTGCTTTTGTTCCTTTTCTCTTTCTTTCAGTCATCTTTTTTACTTAAGGGAAGTTGGTTTGAAAGTACTTTGCCCAAGTTGCCCATTAAGTGTCTATGATTTCACTGGGAGCTCAGCTGAGGTGAGGTCTCCTCTGACTATAACTCTGACAGAGCTGCATGTGCCAGTCTGAAAAAGCTGAAAAGAGGGGTGGTTAGGGGACGTATGAGGAAAATGTAAAAGAAAAGCACTCAGTGCAATCACTGTAATTTCTCCCATATTTAACTCACTAAATATCCTAAAACATGCCACTTTGTCTCAGAAACAAGTCTGGATTTGATTTTAATGCTCAAGACCTTGAATTCACAATAAAAGAGAGGAGGATGAATTGAAAGGTATGAAATGAGAAAAATCAAATGAACTTCTCTGCAAACACGTCTAAACTCATTGGAGGTCTTGAGAAAGTGAAAGTGCAAGAGAGCAAGAAGGAGATTAAAGAGACAGAGTGACGGAAAAGACAGACGGACCTGACTGTCCTTTCCAGCAGAATGAACAGCACTTTGTCTGTCAACAAAACGTGGCCATTAACTGACTTTAATGATGCTTGCAGACACGCACCTCCATGTATGCATACACAATGGAAAAATAGTCGCACACACACACACACACACACACACACACACACACACACACACACACGTTTCTTTTTTAAAGGTATGTAGCTATAATGAAATGTTAAATTATATATGTTGCAAGTTTGATGTTTAGCATGTGATTGACAAATGCATCAAATTAATGCAACTTTTCCTTCTCACTATGGGAATCCACTAAGAATAAAACAAAGCTAAAGTTTGCTCTCCTGAACATCTGCAGTATCATTTTCCTATACTCACATCTTTGTGCTCTTTTATTTTAACCATTATTTTAACATTTTCTCGAGCGTTCGAGCAATGGTATTACCTTACATTCATTTCATGGACACGGGTGTACGCCCTAACAGAAGTTAGGCGGTGCACATATAGCTGAAGAAGAAGGGCGGTCTGTCACGTTCCCTTTGGTGGGTGTCGGGTGGAGGTCAACAGTTGGTTGTCTCTCACTGGAGTGTGTGTACATTTGTTTTTTAGGTGCTTGCTGCTGATAAACCTGCCCACCTGATCCTCAGGAGAAACTTAAGAGTTCCACTGCCAGAACGTCAGTGATTGAAGTGAGTTTGGAAAGTGAATTTCACTTCGTGTGAAATATTTGGGAAGTGATGAATGAAGCTTTAGCCCAACACCAAGGTAAAATGCCATTGGCAGGGGGTTGCAGTGAAGGCTAACCTTAACTGCTCAAACTGCTCAACTAGCTGGAGGCTGAGTGAAAACTCAGAGTGAGATAGAACTGCTAACCACTGTCTAGTAGTTGGAGGGTAGACGACAGAGCGTCACTGCCTCAAGTTTGAATTCGTTCTTGGACCCAACACCAGCGCGTAAAGTAACCCTGCTATCCAGACGACTTCTCAGTGATTCCTCCTGTGGTATTTAAGAGTGTCACCTGCCTACACTGCCCCTGTATTCATTCACATTGTCTCCAGAGACTGACGTGTTGCTTCTTCTGTCTTTTTCTTTTGAACTGTGAACTCGACTGGTCTTCTCTGCACGTAATACTGGCCAGTTTAAAGGAAGCAGTCACCTGTTAACTTAAAGTTTCACCTTCAGAAAGATACTGTGTGTATCACAACCATCCATACATGTAATGGGGTGCATTGCCCCTCCACATCAGCACATCCCAGGTTAGTTCATTACATATTCTTCTCTTTTGCAAAACTGGAAAATAACTCAGCTTCACCCGATTATAAATGCTGTACTGCAGCTGTCGCAGTTAAAAATTACATTATCATTTATCAGAGCTGCCAAAGATGGGAGAAGTAGAGAACAACAGAAGAAGATGAATTGGTTTTTTCAAGGGTAATGACTGCTCTGCAAATAAAATTTGATAAACCGGAAAAAATTTAATGAAGTACCCTCACAGATTTGCCACCATATTGACAATTTTTCAGTGCTTGATGGAGTTTTGGGACAGCGCCTGTGAAGTCGCTGGTTCCTATCTTCAAATCTGGGAACTTGAAGTGCGCTACAGTTTTTGAGATATCCAACCCTCATCCAACCTGGGAAGAGTTATCGTAGGATGCAGAAGGGAAGGTTCTAACTAATCGTTGAACACTTTACCTTTCCTTTTGTAGAAGGCTTACAAATGGATCTTCTTGGCCATCCTTTCATGGGTAGTGCAGGAGGACAGGGCATTGTTCTGGTATATTTTAGTAAGAAATGTGTCTCCTGGCAGATCGTCGAGTACATTTCTGGTGGTTGTTGGACTCATGGAGGACCCATGAAGGTGTAGGTAAGGTGAGGAGGATGTTCATTTTTAGAACCTCAAAATTGCATCCCTGCTTTTGGCTGATTACATATTCTTGTTGTATTGATTTGAATGTAACATTCAGCGAAAACTGGAGTTATCACTGAGATGAGGGCGATTGTTGGGGTGATTACACTAGTGATTGGACTGCTGGGATGAGAGTCAGTATTTGATGCCATAGTGAACAGTGTGGTGCTGCCTCTGGGCTGGATCTAGGTGAGCAAATTTAAGTGTGATGGGATATTTCTCAGAAGTGATGGCAAGGTGGCATGTGAGATGAACTGATCAAGATGGAGTAATGCAGCTGTTGTATCAGATCACTGTGGTAAATAGAGAGCCTGAAGGCAAAGCTTTTGATATAGGAATCAATCTGTAATCAAACCCTCACTGCCAATCATGAAGTCTGCATAAGGATGGAAAGATGCTTGGACTTCAATGCCAAATGAATTTGCTCAATAGGGGGATTCGGATAGTGTTAGTGTGAGGAGCATCTGGTGAGAAATAGGAGGAACATGCAGAGACATTTAGGCATCTGATCAGGATTCCTCCTGACAGCCTTCCCATGGAGGTTTGTCAAGGCACATCTACCTGGGACGAGACCCCACAGGTCAGAGCTCTTTGGAGAGGTTAATAAATATCGGAAGGAATTTTGACTCTGATAGCTGCTACAGCCAGCATCAGTGCAGTGCAAAATATGCATGCATACATGCTGTAGATCCACGCTTGAGTTAAGTTTAGGGAAGAAAAACACATATGCACAGAGACACAAGCCAAAATAATGACAGGAGCAAAAGACGTTTGAGCGATTTGGCAAATTAGAAAACCTCTCAGAGCTATAAGTGTTCCTCAGCAGGTTTGCTTTGCTGACAACATGAAGTTGACATCCTCCCATCAGACACTAGTGGGAGCAATATTTTATTAGCGACGTCTTGCAAAGTTCTAAAGCTGTGTTGACCAAATAATTTGGATTGTGATCCATTGACTGTGCTCATAGCGTTTGATTTAAATCATTATCAAAACCTGTAACTTTTACCCCCTGACTTATTTTTTAATTCCTTTAAGCAGGTTCATCATTTTGTCACCTAACCATTTATGTAACTAAAACACTACGACGACAAAAGGTGGTTCATGTTACCCAGATGTCCATTAGTAACAAACAGTATATACCGCACATATGACAGCCCTTTTTGTCGGTTTGTATTTGAAGGATGAAGTTTTTACACAGTTGAAGTCATTTTCCATTACGAGTTTGGGTTATTTTCACTCCATCTGTGTCTCTTCCCTCCTGTCTTTACTG
Organism: Perissodus microlepis; assembly: GCF_051167445.1. Lineage (NCBI taxonomy): Eukaryota > Metazoa > Chordata > Actinopteri > Cichliformes > Cichlidae > Perissodus > Perissodus microlepis. The sequence continues at coordinate 1,384,022 of NC_140462.1, read as the reverse complement.
GACCAGTCGTTCATCCTATTTTCCAGAGAGTCAGTGAACAGGAACGACTGGAGAGAAATACTGCTGTGCTCAATGCATCTTCCATCCTGCCAGCATCGCCATCCTCCAGTCCCTGTCTCCCCTTTAACCTCTTCTTCTATTAGTCACTAACTTCCCTCTGTTTCTTTTTGTTTCAAACACCCTCCATGACTCTTTGCTCTCCTGTCATCATTTCTACTGAAAAGATTTCTTCTTCTGGCCCTTCTCTCACAATTTTTCTCTTGGCATTTTTTTCTATTTCCGTGTCTTCATCTCTACTTATCGTCCATCTTTGCCCTCTAGCTGCTTTTGTCCTTCCTTTGGGTATCTCATCTTTGATTTGTGTGTAAAATTTTGCCTGTCAAAGGTATAATAACAGTCTCGCTAACATTTGGCTAATGTGGGAAGAACATTTGTCCATCTGTCCTGTCTTCCTCCTCTAGGCTGTTGCACATGGACACCTTCTCATAACACACACTGAGACAAAATAATCACACAGTAGAAAAACTGGAACCAGTCTTGTCAGCTGTATAGTGGTATTATTCTTTCCCGTAGCAAAAAAACAACCATGATGAGTTGCATAATAACGCTTTGGCAGGAGCATGAAAAACAATGCTGGCACAGAATTCCCAGCTACAGCTGATAGCTTTCTCCTCAGTCTCAGCTTGGCTAATTTCAGTCACTGACCATTGACCATTTTTGTGAGGTCAGAGCTCTTTGAACTATTTTTAATGGGGTTATTTAAGTAATGTGGCTTGCTGTGAGATTATATTTCATCTATCTATCCATCAGCTGAGTACAGTGAACTCACTGTCATGTTTAGAAAACCAGTTTAAGACCTTTTGAGCTTCGTGTCTAGAATGCACCAATTTTCTGATGGTTGCTTCTAGCAGAGTAATATACAATGTCATAAAGTGATATACATGGTCAGCAATAGGTTCAAGAAGAAAATACCCTACTCACAATGACAGAACCATCCTAAACCACAGATCAAGGCGGGATGGTTTCCTGCTTTCATGTTATTTACAGCAAAGTCTGAACATCCCATACAGATACTGCAACAAAGACCAGGCAACAGTTTTCCAATCATTTCTTTTCCACGTGGTGAGCCTGTGAAATCTGTAGCCTCAGCTCAGCATCCTGTTCTTAGCTCACAGAGTGGCACCTGGTGAGGTCTTCTGCTAGTGTAGCCCATCTGCTGATCTGCTCCAATAATCGATTATTTGAGTTAGTGCTGCCTTCCTGTCAGCTTGAAACAGTCTAACCATTCTCCTCTGACCTCTGGCATAAACATTTTCACTCAGAAAAACTGTCACTCATTGGATATTTAAAGTAAGAAAATCCCAGACCGTCAGTTTCTAAAATACTAATTTGGCCACATTCAAAGCTAATTAAACCACCTTTATTCCTCATTCTGTTGGTTTGAACTTCAGCAGGTTTCCTTGATCATGTTTAGGATGAACAGGTGTACCCAGTGCGTAGCTTAAATATACGATTTTTGGAATAGCCCACATTGTCCTTTCTCATGTAACAAGTAGATTATTACAGCAGCGAGTACTTTTCTTTCTTTTTTTCCTTTTTTTCTTCTGCCATCCTTGCATCACTTTTCCTCTGCTGTCCAACCCAGCTCTCCCCCCTCCTGCCCCACCTCCTCCACCCTTCTCTCTCTATTAATGATCTGTCAGAGCAGATTGCCCATAAAACAAAGGAGGGCGTTAAGGAGGTCATAACCATGGTGGTGCCCTCAGCACTTCTCACTTGATATTAATATGATTGGAGACATATTTCAGTGGACAGACACACACACACACACGCATGCACACATACATCACTGTTATATCAGCAAACAGCAAGTGACTGAAGGGTTATGATCGTGCAGAGGGTAGGGAGTTGTGTGACTCCTTTTTCTAGTGAATAAATGTGAAAAGGCAGCAAAGCTGTGGTCATTTTATAAATATGCATTCATTGGTACAGTCACAAAACATCTGGTGTGATGCAAAAATGAAACAAAAATATAGATATGACATCACATGGTGCCAGCTCGTATCAATGCTCACGTCTTTAGTAAAATCAAGTGTCCCTGTGCAGCATCTCTCACAGACTCTTCAGTGAAATGTTGCAACATTCTTCTTTCATATTAAATTCCCTCTATGAACACTGGCAGGGAGCCACAGGGTTATGCGGTGAATTATGGAAACTGTATCTAAAATGAAGGTCAGGAAAGGTGTGTTTGTGAGGTTTGATTTGAAGAATGAATGCAAGACATATGGGCTCTGACCTTTTGCAGGTTTTACCCTTTTGCAGAGTATAGTAAATTAACAGGGAATTGGCTTGTGGAAACACTGCTGGCGTTTGTGAGAAGCACCTGCTCTGTGTTAAAATAAGAGAGTGAAAAGGGAAGTTGAATTGGTAAAAAAATAAAAAAGATAAATAAACGCCTGCAGGCAGGAGCCAGAGGTTGATTGATCAAGAGGCTTGCTAAAAGTAAACTTTCTTCATCAATAATGACTTTTTTTTGTCCGCAATTCATTATTCTTCGCCCAGAATCTCCTATTTCTTTTCTTTTTTAGATTTGTTGAGGGAAACACGGGTGCTTACCTGGAGGAGATTTGATTTTAAAGAGATATGATTTTGACCGAAGTCAATATGGTCTGTCTTTATGTCTCATGGACATATTGATTTTCTTTCTGTTTTGCTTTTTGGAAACAGACCCCAGGTGACTGAGATAGCTTAGTGTTGAGCACACAACACAGACTTGTAACCCCTGCAAAGTTACGATATTGTGCAAAAATCTTAAACCATCCCATTGAATTCATTCTTGCCTTCAAAGAGCCTGACTCCAGCAGCTCTTCAGACTGTCAAAGATTGTCTTTGGGCATTGGTTGTTTTGGAATTGATATTTTTTATATTGTCATTTATGCTTAGAAATATATAATCATTTGTGTGCTGATAAAAATCATATCCTTACACTTGTGTACCATGAGATGAGAGAAAGCAGCTTCGACGTTATAATTTCTTTATAGCTTTAGGAACCAGATTGTTCTGTTTCTTAGAGGTGCAAGACTTTAAATGTGCATTTGAGATATGACCTATTGCAAGTTCCTGTTTTTATAGTTTAGCAAGACGCTTACTTCTACTTTTCTGCATGCCTCATACACACAGTTTAAGTTCATTGAAAGGTCGAATGTATAGTATGGCTGGAAACACACACACACACTGACTTAACTGACTTTAATGATGCTTGCAGACACACACCTCCATGTATGCATACACAATGGAAAAATAGTCACACACACACACACACACACACACACACACACACACACACACACACACACACACACAGAATATAGACACTGATGTTGCTCAGATATAAGACTTAAGGCTTAAGACTGTCACGTGTATTTGTAATTGCATATTCATGAATGACTGCTTGCTGACAATAAAAAGGGCTGTAGCGAAGGAATCAGTCGAAGTTGGTTGAGTTCAGGTGAAGAAATCCTTTCCTCAACTTTGGCTGACTTTCCTCGCGAGAAACAAACACAGAGAACGCCTTCTTGCCTTGTTTGTCGTGCAGTTAGTGGTCTCGTCTTCCAGCCTAGATAAACCCAACAGGCTGCTTTTTCACTGCAGCCAGTGAAATGAAAGGATGGCTGTGACGAAGCTATTTTACTTTCTTAATGAAGAATTGCAGTATGCTAAACATTCATATACCAATGATATACTCAATATTGACTTTTAAGCTCATTGGAATTCACTTCATGGAAGTACTTGAAGCACGATGGGATCAAAACCCAGAAGAGGAAAAATCAACCAGGCCAAAACTTTTCCAGCCAAGGCTTCACGCTGTGTTCGACTCTGTCTTACAATGATTAAAAATGAAGCTGCACTGACAAGATTAAGGTCATATCCTGGAGATCTCCTTTATTTCACAGTGTAAAAATGTTTCCATACAAGGATTTTGTCCAAAGGACATTACAAGGATTAAATAAAAGAGTTACTTTTAACATCCTCACTTCTGGTGAACGATTAATGTCCCAGAGATCAACTTTAGAAAATTACAGCGTGGACCGCAGAAGATGTTCTCCCGAGAAGATAATCACACAGAACAGGATTGTAATTATTAAAGTTGTGCTTTCTCTTCTGACATCACAGGATTTCTGCACACGCTCAGATAAAAAAGTATGCCAGGAGACTAGAGCCTCTTAAGAGCCACAGAGTAAGACAAAGAGACAAAACACCTTTTTCCTGTAACACAGTGACGTTTTCTCCGAAGATGTTTCAGTATTTGACAGAGAAAAACAAGGACAGAAAGAACATTGTTTTACTGCTCTGTCTGAAGTGTCCTTGTGACCGAATGCTCATCAACATTTCTCATTTACTAAGCCTGAACAGCCTCACGTTACATACACGAGAGTCTGATTTGAACTTTTGTCTTTGAGACACAAAGAGTAACCAGAGACAGCAGAAAGAAAATGTTGATCTTCTGGATCTTGTGGAAAAAAGCACAGATTCTGTTCAGAACCAAGAAAATTGCCGTGACTTAAGAGAGAGCCCAGAGGTGGAAACAGGGAAAAGGCTCAGTGCTGCTAAATAACACATGAACCTGACCAACCTGAAAACATATAATGTCTGAGTCTTTACTTTATTTACTGAGCTCCTTTTTTATTGTATATCGAAACATTTAGTTTGCACATGCTTTGTGAATCATATTTTAGAAAAAGCAATAACTTCACATTTTCCATTTTATTTTGCTGCTTGCTTTTAAAGATGCAGTTCAAACTATAATCAAATCTGCATATTTTCCCTCTGGCCTTTAGTGCTATTTATCCATCTTTGGTGCTTTAAGTACCACAGGCCAAATGCCATCACTATTATATTCAAGAGAAAGCATACAATATCAAAAAGCTTGGCACAAGCGGCAGCAGGGAAATGTCTTAATTTGATTTGATTCAAGTTTTATAAAAAGCCTCACATCGGTGCACATGCCAAACACACACTTTACAATAATTCCTTAATAGGTTAAAGTGGTAGTAGTGTTTTTAGGAAGAATGTGACAAAGTCAAGGTTACCTGAACAGCATGTAGATGAGGGTTGTCAAACATGAAGCTTAGAGGCTAAAATCGGCCCTGCAAAGAGTCCAATCGGGTCCACTGGACAGGTTAGAAACAACTGAATGAACGGCATAGATCCTTGATTTTTAACTTTATTTCCTTAAGTTTTACAGCTTTTGCTGCTGATACAGACCTCTCCCATGGGCATTCATTCATTCCCATCGAATATATATGTCGTTTGACCATAATATGGATAAAAAGTTAAATATATGCAAATTTATTTAAAGTAGTTTTTATTTGTTGCAATTTTTATGCTTAGTACAACTATATCATCGTGCTGTCTGAGCTTGAACTTGGCTCTAATTCAGTTACAATTTTCTCCACTTTACAAAGCAATTTGCTGCACCTTAGATTGCCAGGGCCACAATTTTTTCTCAAATCCAACTCTCTTAACTTTGGAGAATTTTTTTTACACTGACTTAAAAAAACACAACTGCTGCTGGCAGGTTGAAAGGAAGAGGATTAATACAACCCACAGCCACATGGCTAAGACTTGTATTTGCATATAGGGGCTAAGCTAGCTTAATAGTGATTGACCTCTTATCATTTTTGCCTCAAATTCTGCCACATAGGCACACAGAAAACAGCTGTAAACGTTTTAATGGGTTCTAACACAGAGACTAAAAGGTTGGATCAATACTGTAGAAAGATGGTGAGAAAAGAGAAAAACGAAGCGTAAGCATCCTTCCTCCTGCCTTACAGCTCCATATCCAACATCCTTTGTCCAGTATTTCCACTATCCCTTCTCTGCAAATGTCCAAAAAATCTCAGCCTTGCCTCAAACTTCTACTGTCTCCAAATTACCTTCACTCTGCGCTCCATCTCATCCCAACCATCTGCACTGGGTTTAGGTCAGGTGACTGTGGAGGCCAGGCCATCAGGCGCCAGCACTCCAGCACTCTCCTTCTCGGTCACACAGCCTGGAGGTGTGTTTGGGGTCATTGTGCTGTTGAAAAATAAATGATGGTCCAACTAAATGCAAACCAGATGGTGTGGCATGTTGCTACTGGATGCTGTGGTAGCCATGTTGGGTCAGTCTGCCTTCAATTCTGAATAAATCCCCAACAGTGTCACCAGCAAAGCCCCCCCCCACCATCACCACCTCCTCCATGCTTCATGCTGATTTCTGAGGCTGGTGACTCGGATGAATCAGCAGCAGAGGGACTCTTGGTCTTCCTTTCCTGGGGCGTCCTCATGTGAGACAGTTTCATTGTAGAGCTTGATGATTTTTGCGACTGCACTTGGGGACACATTCAAAGTTTTAGCAGTTTTCTGGACTGACTGACCTTCAGTTCTTAAAGTAATGATGGACTGTCTGTCTCTGAAGGCTCTCAGCCATCCAGGTCATGGAAAGAAAAGCGACTGGACTTCTTTAATCATGAACTTCTCT